>NC_046168.1:23086635-23738626 GCF_011064425.1 Rattus rattus | reverse complement strand
GGCCATTGATATCTCTCAACATCAATGGACTCAATTCTCCCATAAAAATATACAGACTATCAGAATGGATGTAAAAACAGGATCTATTGTTTTGCTTAATACAAGAAATATACCTCAACATCAAAGATAGACATTACCTCAGAGAAAAGGACTGGAAAAATATTTTTCCAGCAAACAGACCCAAGAACCAAGCTGTATTAGCTTCTAATATCTGGTAGAGTTCCAACCAAAATTAGTCAAAAGAGATAGAGGAAGACACTTTATACTCATCCGGGGAAAAATACGCTCAGATGGCATCTCAATTCTGAAAATCTATGGCCCCAAAACAACAGCACACATATTCATAGGAAATTATTTTTAATAATTAAATCACCCAGGGAACCCCTACATTAATAATGTGAGATGCCAAAACCCCACTTTCACCAATGGACAGGTTATCCAGACAGAAACTAAACAAATAAATAATGGAACTAACAGGCCATCTCTTGTGGCTCAAAAGGACCTAACAGATATCTATAGAAGTTTCATCCAAACATACACACAAAAATAGCTCTTTCTTATCACCTCATGGAACCTTTTCCAAAATTGACTATATACTTACTCACAAACCAATCCTCAACAGATACAAGAAAATTAAAATAACCTCCTGTATCTTATCAGACCACCATGGAGTAAAGCTAGACTTCAACAACAGAAAGCCTACAGACTAATGGAAAGTGAACAAATCTTTACTCAAAGACCACAGGATCAAAGAAGAAATAAAGAAAGAAACCAAAAGCTTTCTAAAATTCAATGAAAATGAAGGCACAAGACACTCAAACTTTTGGGAAACAATGAAAGCGGTGCTAAAAGGAAAATTCATAGAACAAAGTGCCTTCATAAAAAAATTAGTGAAGTCTCGTTCTATCAACTTAACAGCACACCTGAAAGTTCTAGAACAAAAAGAAGCAAACACATCCAAAAGGAGTAGAAGACAGGAAAAAATCAATCTAAGGAATGAAATCAATAAAGTAGAAACCAAGAGAACTCTCACTGTATCTAGTCCACATACTTACTTAAGTTCTAACTAGAGCAATAAAAGAACTAAAAGTGATCAAAGATAACAATTGGGATGGAAGAAGTCAAAGAACAGCTGTTTACAGAAAATAGAATAGTAAACATAAGTGAACCCCCAAATTTGACCTGGTATTTACCCACTTCTAAGGGGATATTAGCCTTAAACTGAAGGGTAACCATTCTATAATCCACAGACCCAAAAAAGTAAGTAAGAAGGAGTGTTCAATGGAGAACTGAATCCTCACTGAGAAAGGGAGGCGACTGACAGGATTGGGTGTGGAGATTGGAGCAGGAGGGATGGGGTTGGGGAGGATGATGGGAGAGAGTACTGGGAGAAACAAGTGGTTGGGAGGATGGGCATCTCAGGAATGAGCTAGAAACCTAGGACAATGAAAACTTCCAGAAAACCATGACAATGACCCTAGCAAAGACTGGTAGCAATGGGGATCCGGAACCTGAACCAATCATCTACAATCAGGCAAGATGTCCAAGGAAGGATTGAGACAGCAACCCAGCCACAAAACCTTAGACCCACATTTTTCCTGCTTACAATATGTACAAAAGTAAAAGATGGAATTTAAGGGAGGGCCCAATCAATGACTGGTAAAGCTTGAGGTACAAGCCATGAGAGAGAGCCCAACCTTGATACTACTGAGGATATTCTGCTGTACTTGCAGACAGAAACCTAGCATAAATGTATTCAGAGAGGCTTCTTCCAGAAACTGTTGGAAGCTGATGTAGAGACCCACAGCCAAACATTGTGTGGAGCTAGTGAAATCCTATGGAAGAAGGGGAAGAAGGATTGAGAGGTCAGGGAACACAAGAAAACCTACAGAGTCAATTAAGCTGGGCCCATGCTGTGGCCTGATATCCAGGGACTGGTTGATGTCCATGGGAGATAAGGGGAAGAGAAGATGGAGGGAGGAGAGGGGAGAGAGAGGGACTAATAGGAAAGGAGGGAAGGGAAGCTGCAATCAGGATGTAAAGTGAATTAATAACTTAGTAAATAAAAGAAAGGAAGAAAGAAGGAAGGAAGAGAAAGAAAGAGAAAAGGAAAGGAAAGAAAAGAAAAGAAAAGAAAATATGTTAATGCTCTAGTGGCTGTTCTAAAATGTTTGGTTCTTTCCCACTGTGAATTCTGGTATTGATTTCTAGTTCTACTGTAATCAAAAAAAGATACTTGTTATGATATCACTGTCTTTATATTTTGACTATTTAAAGCTTAATAGACAGTTTGTCCTGAAGAATATTGTGTGTGCACTGGATACAAAAGATATTGTTTGTTAGGTCCATTAGCTCTTTGGTGCTATTCGAGTTCACAACATGCAGATTTACCTATCCATTCTTAAGAATAGGGTGTTAGAGATTCTCTCACTTGATAGTTGAATGATAGAGTCTCCATCACTAGATAACTGAAGAAGCCCCTTCGATTTAGAGGTTGGTTCCTTCAGCTTCACTGAGGCTGAATAAATAGAAGCGTACAATTGTTCTTCTTCATCGTGTATTGATCCTGTTATCGTTATAGTATTTCATGACCACATTTGATACTTTTTAACTTAAAGGTTACTTTATGCAAATATACCCAGCCTTAATGCTTTTTTGCTTTTTGCTTTGGAAGAAGGTACATTAACACAAAAATGCTCTTTGAAGGGAAAGGATTTACTGTTGACATTGCAACTAGATTTTTGTCTTGTACTTTGGGGTTCATTTCTCTTCCAAATTTCCTTATGTCCTGGTATGGATTCTTTTTCTGTCTTGATATACTTCTGTTTTCTATTTTCCTTAAAAATGGAGCATCACTCACAAGCAAAGCTCTCCACTTAGCCTTTTCTTGCAACCTTAGGTTATTTATGTCACTAATTACATTTCCTTCTACAGTGAGTTCACTGACAAAAGTGTAAACATAATTTAATATGTTTGTCTTCTTGCTGCTATACTAGAGTTGAAGTTCACATGCTGGTCACTGTTACTATAGTGTGGTATTCTGTGCTCTTCTGCTGTTACCGCCCATGAATTTCACACTTCTTTATGCCGTCCAATGCTGTGTAGCATGCTTTCATTTCGATGTGAAGAATTGTTAGGATTCTTTTTATACAAGGTGCATCTAGTGACAATGGACTCCAGCATCATTTTAATCTTTTTTCATTTATAAACATCTTTATCTCTTGAGATTTAAAGTCTATCTGAGAAGGGAACAACTCCTTGTTGATATTTTTCTTTCTTCTTCCTTTTGCTGCATGTGAAATTATTTTTAATAAGCATTATTAAGGTCCTGTACTACATTTTTATGTTTTCTATTTGGTGTCTGCACTGAATGGATATATTCACATGCAAGAATAAAAGTATATGAAATGTGCATAATAATACATATTTTTCTCATTTTGGGCAATTTTGAAGATTTTAATTAAATATATATGTTCCTGTTAAACAAATGTATAGATTCTTTTAGAAAGCAATATGATATCACATAGAAAAAAACTTCAGATAAACTTTGTAAATATATAGTAATATATAATAATAACTGTTGACAAATTAAGTAAGACTACAAAAAATTCTGCAAAGCTCAATGAAAGTAAGTGTTAATGATGCTGGTTCCAGGATCTCCTATCTAGTGTCATTAAAAGTTTCAGAGTAGCAACCAATCAGTTTTCTTAGCATTATAAACATTTAACCAACTCTAAGGAAGCATGTTATTTAAGAAAATAAAGCATAGAGAGATAAATAAATATAATGCATAAAGCAAGTTTTTTTCATTATGAGAATACATGTAGCTGAAGTCCAAACCTATTGTTTTCTACAATGGATTCTTCTTCCTTGTATACATTTAAACTTTCAAGTATCACTGATTTAAGGCAAGCTGTTTATTTAATATATGTTTATAAAATACATGTCTGTAAGGCAGCTGAAAGGGAATGTAGTGTGTTTGAAGTGGTATGCAATATTTGAGAGGTGAAATTTCTCTTTAAAGTAAGTACCATAGTCTCTGCCACCACAAGTATCTGAGATCAACTGGCTTAGAACCCTGAGTCAGAATTTTTTTGACCTCAGGTAACTGTCAGAAACTTAATGTGATGACCCTAGGGTCAATTTTTAAAACATTACATAGTTATCATTTAGGCATAATACCTGTAATTTGACAAATGCCAAATGGCCATTATGCCTACTAGCTTACTTTAAAATACAGCATAGAATAAATAGGAAAGAAATATTAACCCAAGTGCTGACAATCAATGGTTTTAATCACATTAGGCATTTAGTCTGAGAAAACTTAATTTAATGGAGTCATTCTGTCATTTCCTTATCCATATAACTCAATAAAAACATGCAATGGTCCCGAGGAAGTGGAGTCTGTTTCTAGAAAGCATTTGCTTTGGCTTCATGCTACAGAAATGGAAGGCAGAAAGGAGCCTGGAAAGTGCAAGTGGAGACAGCACAGTTTTCATGGGCTGCATAGGATCCCTGTGGCTGTAATGATTTTTAGAAAGTGACAGTAAGATGTCTAATACCATATTTCCATGTTCTCCCTCCAAGGATGTGAGTCACAAAGTTCCTAGCTCACAGCCATCCTGGTAGCTTGGGTTATAACTCTGAGCAGCTCTACCGCTGAACGTAAATAAATCCACATGATTTGATGCTCTAAATTCAAGTTTTAGAATATTAATCTCAGTGAACAACAGAGGTTTATTTTATCCAAATGTGCTATCGGCCTCTTAAACGTGTGCAGCACAATTCTCCGGTGGATGATTGAGAACCTTACACTGCCTTCTTGTCACGGTAAGTTCCATGAACGGCAGTAACTCTGTAATGGGTATTTGTTCACCTGTCTCATCAATTCCAATAAAAAGCTGAAATAAATACGCGCTTGAATTGCTCTAAGGATTTATTCATGGAGAAATTATCTGTCAGGAAGTTAGTTATATCCACCATGCATTCATCTCCCTTCTCCACGTGGTAGGCCAACAGATGGTCTCTCCGCAGCTCTCCAGGGCTGATTGAAACATCAGCGCTCGCTTCAAGACTCCTACGGGGCCGTTACTTCCAGATCTCCAGCTTCCCTCAGTCCTCAACCATGAGTGCACTGCTTATGTTATTGTTGTTATATATATAAAGTCAATAACGTATGTATAAAAATCTTATGCATGCAGAAGACATAAAAATCCTTGACTTTCTTTTACTTTCACTGGGCATAATTTTTCTTGATTGTGAATCACTCCAAATAGCATGTTTTAGGATGGCGTAAGGCATTGCATGTAGTAAGTTTTCAGGAAGAATATTATTCTGAATTTCTTTAATTTCTTTGAAGACACACACAAGTACACAGACACATGCATATGTCTATACTCCTGTTTAAAGAATAAATACCAACAACATTATCTATCGGTTATCTTACAGAGTTAAACATTGTCATTGCCTTGGGATGCTTCTATATTCTGTCATCCTTCCCTCATTATGATGTCCCTCCCAAAAAGATCATTGCCCGAAATTTAAAGTAGGATTCCTTTCCTGAACTGTTTTCTACATGTTTCTATTTCCAATTTTTAGCAAATTCATATGTGTGTACTCATTTTTTGTATAGCTTTTGACTTGTATGCAAATAATGCCAAGGTTTTTCTACAAAGTTCTTCT
This sequence comes from Rattus rattus, assembly GCF_011064425.1. NCBI lineage: Eukaryota > Metazoa > Chordata > Mammalia > Rodentia > Muridae > Rattus > Rattus rattus. The sequence continues at coordinate 23,732,944 of NC_046168.1, read as the reverse complement.
GTTCACTATTAAAGTCGAGTCATTTTTGTATAATTATTTTATTTACTTTGGTATCTAATATATTGTTAAATGACTATACTTCAAAATATTTGTTCTTTAGCCAATGGTCTTTGGATTCTTCTTCAATCTTTCTGTTTCTCAAAGAGTTCTGAGTATTTCTACCATATCCCAGAAAACACATGTGAGAATCTTTTTATATAATTATGCTTGAAAATAGTTTATTGACCCACATGCCTTTTAACATTTGATATTAATTTTGGTCATGTGACTTTGTATGTGCAAACTCATATCTACTGAGCAATATGAAGAACTAAATTGACATGATCCTAAAGTTCTCATTCTGCGTTCTGACAACGTTCTGGCAAATGGCAAATTTTTAATCTTTTATGATTAGCGTTATACTTAGCTAGCTCTCTAGTGTTTATCCTAAGGAGAAAAGAATAGCAGAAGATAGAAAAATAACACTGAGAGATGGCTCAACTATTGAGATCGCCTGCTGATCTGGCAGACGCCCTAGATTCAGGCCCCGGTGATGACATGGTAGTCACAGCCATCTGAATCTATACTCACAGATCATCTTCCACCTTCTTACGCGTCTGTGGGCAGCAGGTGATATACATACATAGATGAAGGAAAATGAAAGGACATTTTTAAAAATTGAAAAATCATAGACACACACATACACGTGTACACACACACACACACACACACACACACACACACACAACACACCTAGTCTTTGCATAGAGTAATACAAATTTTACCTTTGTCTTCTCTGGATTATTGACATCTCCCCCATGACTGGCTCCCAAGCTCTTCATAGCTTTGTCTTGATTCATTCAGCACATTCTAGTTTCTGGTAACTTGATGTGACATGTCAACGTATTTAGTACATTTTAAGGACAAAAAGATTTTGTGATCCATTAATAAAATGCCTCTCAATGTGTCTGAGAGGCAAGGTGCCATAGAGGCTATGTACTTCTTGGCTTTTCCATTCTACTTTCAGTTTGAATGAGCCAAATAAAATAATGAAAATCATAGTTGTTGTGGGGTTTTATTTTATCCCATATCCCAGTTTGATCTGAGGAGTTAAAATACTAAAATCTCACTAATTGAATTGAAGCAAAATATCAGAAAATTGTGAATGTTATTAGGAAGTGGGGTAATTGGTAATTGAGATGGATTAAGGTCGTTTCCGGTTTCTGTCAGCTACATAGGATTCGTTTAGCTGTTATGTGAAGAGACAGTAATGAGTTATGCTTTCATTCCCTTTTCTCTTGCTCCACAGTGATTTCTAACATTGTGTCCAATGTTCTTTATAAACTTCAACGAGGCAATTTGCATAAACGCCTGCATTGTTCGCATTGCCTCCACTTGGATCTCATCGCCCAAATCAGGACAGAATCTGTGTAAATTATAAAGTTGCTAAATCATTAACGTTATTATTTCCTGCAGATTAGACTCCACAAAAGTACTAATGAGCCATAGTATGGGTTTGTGGTTAGTCTTAATTCAGAGGCCCTGTGAATGAGACTGGTGCGTGTGCGAGAAGCCGATTGAACTCCTTTGTGCAGCAATGGCGTTTTAAGTTCAGTGCAAAGAAGGAAAAGCTGCTTCTTCACACAGCGCCGAGCCTTGAATAGTTCCAATTTCCACCTAATCACACTGGCCTTAAAATTTCACTCTGCCTGAATAATGAAAAAGGGTGATATGAAAATTGTATGACGCTAGCATGCCCCAGGACAGGTAGGGTAGATGTAATTACATATGCTTCAACAGCCTGAGCAGTGTGCTGTGAGAAAGGCTTTTAAGGTGACAGAAGTTAATTGCACAGGTTTTAGGGCAGAAGAAAATGTATGTGAAGAAACAAAGGGGAAAGGACACAAGCCCCAAGAGGGTACCAGATCTAAAAATGTAAGAGAAGAAAGGTTTTCTATTTTTCCAAATTAGAATTTGATGTAAAAAGGTAAATGGTGAGCCACTTTTTCATATATACATATATAACAGAAAATCTTGACTGGATGGAAAGCCTTGCATTTCTAGCTAGCTGCCCAAGCATAAAGCTCTTTATGATGTACCTGCATATAAAATAGGACAGCTTCCCATAAACCAGGGATATTTCCCCAGTGACACTGGTGCATGAGGCAGCTCAGCAGGAAATAGCACATTTTGCTGCAGTATCTATAATGACCCTGGCGTCTATCTGAGGCTACATATTGTGGGGCCATAGAAACCACCCTGCATTCAGTCGTGTCTCCAGCCGCAAAATACAAAGCTCCTGAAAGAGACCCTTCGGGTGGCATTTCTCTAATGAAGCCTGGATCTCTTTTTTGCAAGCGGTGTGAGTTCGTCACAAAGAAGACAAGGAGCCTATGTGTGATAGTAGGTGTCACATTGAAAATAAAAGTTTCAGAAGCAAAAGGGGAGCGGGTTGTATTATCCACTTCGGTCTTATCTATCATCCCCAGAGGGCTACATTTTTGTACAGCTGCTTGGACAACAACTTCCTTCTTCACAGCTGGTATCTGTACAATAAACACTGCACCTTGCATGCATGTTCTTTAACTCCTACATGTATTCAGGAGTCTACCACACCATCCAAGAATGAAACCATGGACATTGTATGACAATGGACTCCTCTATTACAAATGAATCACAAAAAATATTTTTTAAAAATATTCCTTATATTATAAGCCATAATTACATTTGTTTGAAGACACTGCCCAGAGTTCTTCCATACGCACCAATAAATTAATTTCCTGATAACTGAAATAATAAAGGTTGATTTGTTCATAGAGTAAAGATTGTTTAATTTGAATGCCTAACTCAAATATGTCAGAGTAATCGCGAATTCTCCCCCACGTATCGTTTTATGGACACTTGATTCGGATTAGCTAAGTGTGTTTTGAAGACATTTCCTCAGATTGCTGAAAAAGCCAAAATCTTTCCTGAGCTAGAAATGTAAACACAAGCGCTAAATCATTTACTAAATATCTGTCAGCAATTTACAATCGTGTAACCTCATTTCAAATTAAAATTTCTTAATGTGGCATCATTCTCTCTAGAGGGATCAGCTTGAAATTCTCCAAGCAAACAAAATTCTCCTCCGGATTCAACTTAATCCTGATTTCTCATTAGAAGTCTTATTTAGAGTCGCATGATGTAATCTACTTCTCATTATGGACAGCTGTGTTTATCACCCTCCAGACATATTAAAAGCACAGATATATTCATTTACAATTTTTATCAAATCAAAGGCCTATGTTAGTCATTATTTTTGTACATCTTTTCTTTATCGTTGTATGTCAGATTTCATCATAATTTTGTATTTTCTCAGTTGCACACTCACCTCATCCATGTGTAACTTGAAACAAGCAGCATTCCAGAGGGAATGCATGATGCAGAGTTAGCTTATTCTTAAAGTGTTTAAATGCGTGAATCACACACACGCACATATATTTATATTTGTATGTATACATAAACAAAGTGAAATGACCACATTGTATTGATGAACCATAAACACTGATATACAGGAAATTCATTAGTTGGTGGCTAATGAAAATTAAAAGTCCGTTTCAAAAGTAAACACTTAGCAAACTGTCTTTCTTTAAATCATGAAAGGGAAGTTGTTGAAGAAATTTTACAGACTATCTCTAAAGGAATTTAGTCACTGGCCTATCTGCAAAAGACTTCACTACAGATTCAAGAAATCTAGGATATTGTAAAAGACATTTTCCTGCGTTCTTATTCTTTTATTGATATCTATTTCAATAATGAGCTATGAATTCAGAATATTAATCTTTCCCAAGCCAGAAGCCCAGCACAGTAAATCTGGGACTAGTTCATCCTAATGTACATCTCTGCCTGTTACCAGCTCCACTCCAGATTTTTTTCCTTTTTTTAATTGATTATTTTATTTATTTACATTTCAAAAGTTGTTTCCCTTCCCAGTTTCCCCTCCACAAGCCCCCACCCCCTCCTCACTCCCCCTGCCTCTGTAGGGGTGCTTCCCCACCTGCCCACCCATTCCTGCCTCAGCAACCTAGCATTCCTCTATCATGGGTCATCAAGCCTCCACAGGACCAAGGGACTTCCCTTCCAGTGATGCCAGATAAGGTAATCCTCTGCTACACATCCAGCTGAAGCCATGGGATCCCCTGTGTATTCTTTGGTTGGTGGTTTAGTCCCTGGGAGCTCTGGAGGATCTGGTTGGTTGATATTGTTGTTCTTCCATGACATTGCAAAAGAAGCTCAGAATATCTACTCCAGAATTTATTCGGAGTAGAGAACTAATTAGAATTACACTGTTATGTCCAATGTCAGCACCAGGAGGAAAGCCAAAATGGCCCTGAGAAGTTGACAAAAAGGAGTTTAGAGCAGTATTCCAAACCATACAGAACAAAACATATAGAGCAAAAGTAAAGTCAGTATGGGTCTTTTCATGTTATTATTACTTTAACTCCTTCTAGAATAAGTTCTCTTGTGTTATTAATGAATGATATTTAGCTGCTTAGACCCTCAATTGTGATTACAGAGACAGACGCAATTCTAATTACTTTCTTTGATTCTGTTCAAGTTGATCAACAAACAAAAACATATGCCGTATTTCCTTTCTGTATAGCCAAAGTCTATCTGGCTGCATTATAAGTGTTCACTTTATAAAGAATAATCTTAAAAGGAATAATCTTGAACACAAGAGTATACGTTGGAGTATGATTGTTGGAGACATTTTGGAAAACAAATGTTGTCATTGCTTTCAGGAAACATGCAATCTATAAAATCATGCAAAACCAAATATAGGAAGTGATGAGAATTCCACCTGTATGCACTTGTGTTGGGTGTGTGTGGCAAATGTACACACATGCTCAGATGTGCATACTCACATGTGTATATATTCAGAAGTGAGCAAATACGTGAACTAGAGATGTACAGCTTGTAAACATTATGATGCAAGAAAGTAACTTTGAAAGAGAAATAAGAGTTTGCACAAAAATGGGTAAAAATAAATTGTAAAACCTAAATTGTTTCTCCAAACTTTGCTGTTGCTGCAGATTGCGATGACATAGTCTGCTAGAATTAAGTATGATGTTCGAAAAATGGAAATAACAAAGGCATTGAAAACAACCCACTAGCAGCAAAATATACAGGTCTCTCCTTGTCTCTCTTTACATCCCTTGTATACAAAGTAAAAAGCTTATGTAACTTCTAAAATAAGTGTTTAAAAATATGTGTTTATTTTTCTTGGCATACAACTACATAAAGGAACAAATAAAAAAGAATCAGTTTAGTCCTCCAAATTAAATCTTCAAACATTTCAAAACGAGTAGCTAAAAGACATTTAAATATGAGTAAATGTGAATTGCTTTCTACATTGAGAAAATTATCTGGGCCACTAAATGATTGAAAGCTAGGCGGGACTTTCCATGTCAAACAATAAGTGCACGGTGCATTACTTTGTGAGTATGGACATCCCGGGCTGTTTGGTTAAGTCTACAAGGCTTTAAAAGGATTAGAAGACCCTGGGCTCCAACCTCATAGGTAGCAATGAATAGCCTAGTAAGAGCACCAGTGGAAGGGGAACCCCTTGGTCCTGCCAAGACTGAATCCCCAGTGAACGTGATTCTTGGGGGAAGGGTGGTTGTTGGGGGGAGGGTGGTAATGGGGGGAGGATGGGGAGGGGAAGCCCATACATAAGAGGAGGGGGAGGGGTTAGGGGGATGTTGGCCCAGAAACCGGGAAGGGGAATAACAATCGAAATATAAATAAGAAATACTCAAGTTAATAAAGATGAAAGAAAGAAAGGAAGAAAGAAAGAAAGAAAGAAAGAGAAGAAAGAAAGAAAGAAAGAAAGAAAGAAAGGAAAGGAAAAAGAAGAAAGAAAGAAAGAAAGAAAGAAAGAAAGAAAGAAAGAAAGAAAGAAAGAAAGAAAGAAAGAAAGACACTTATGCATATTCTGAAATACAAGCAGGAACACATGAAACAGTTTTGCGCAGGTCTGCAAAGCTTAATGCTGCTGCTTCTCACCTGTGAACTGCAGATTCTGGCGTCTAATTCAGTATGTTCACAGTAACCCTTACCTTTCTGGGATGCGTAACTTGTTTCCTGGGTCTACTGTATCTTACCCTGTCAGACTAACTCTTCCAGGAGTTTGTCAGTCTAATCCTAATCTCTCCTTTTGCCTCTATTCATTAAAACGTGCCCCACTATTCATTATAAGGTGCCCCTCTCCCACCTTTATCCAAGAACTGTCACAGATTCTCCATCCCTCTAAACTAGTCATCTCAAACTATGTGTCACAACCCTTTTGGGCATTGAGCAACTCCTTCACAGATGTCACATATCAGATATGCTGCATATCAGATATTTACATTATAATTCATAACAGTATCAAATTACAGTTAGGACGTAGCAATGAAGATAATTTTATGGTTGGGGTCACCCCAACATGAGGAACTGTATAAAAGAGTCATGGCGTTAGGAAGATTGAGAACCACTGCTCTAAATCCATCAGCTGTGACTCTGTAAGAATGTAAAGAAAAAACATTCTATGCTGTAAAAAAAACTGTTCATGTGGAGCATTGTCTGGAAATAAGATGAAGTCCGCTTGTCCAGTATACATTAAGAGCTGGATTTAACTCCCAGAAAAAGGTGTAGACCAAGTGTGTTGGTGCAAGCCTGTGGTTCCAGCACTCAGGAGGTGCATGCAAGAGGACCACGTTCACCAGATAATCCTTGGGTATGTAGTGAATTCAGTTTGAGGCCAGTCTAGGATACATGAGATCCTGTTATTAAAAACTAAAACAAAATTACCAGAAAAACTTAAGTAGCTGAAAAAAACATATACTAAAATACTGGAGCAAACATCAAGGTCACAATAAAATTTATATGAATATATATAGCCATGAAAAATAATATCTGTTATCTACCTACGTAATATCTTTTATGGATTTGTGTTTAGTGGCTTGTGACATTATCAGGGTTGCACTTAGAGTGTTAACCTTGACCTCCAAGGTCACTTGTGATTTTTACAAGTTTTGTCTACAGTTATTGTTAATATCCTTTGCTACTCTTCCGAGTGTCCAAGGAAAGATGAAAAACCCCATGTTATATAGAAAGCTCTAACTAAGGGAAGGATCGTGTATGGGAAGCAATGAGGTAGCATGAGAGTGAGGAAGGATCAGCATGTAGCACTGGGTTTGTGGCTACTAGATTTCCTAAGGATGATAGAGAGTCTATTTGCTGTTCCGAAGCACAGTGTTTGACTTTCAATGTTACAGAAAATGAGATCAACTAAGCAGAGAGAATCCCCGTGATTAAGAATTTTGAAGCCCATAATTTAGAATTCTAATTAGACTTTAGCCAGTAGTCATTTTCCTTCTTAAAAAAGGAGCTTTTCTAACCAATTTATACTGATGAATTCTTGATTCTTGCTGCTTCAGAAAGCTTTAGAGGAAGGCGAGAGATTCTGAAATCAGCAGAAATGGATGTTGTACTTGTCTAGACAAAATGTGAGGCACGATTTTCCCTAGGCAAACACAGAAGAGTCAAAAGTATAGGATTAAAGTCTCTGTGTGTGCATGTTTATGTGTGTATTTGTGTGTATGTAGGTGCACTTGTATGTACAGGTGCTCATGCACCTGCCTGTATGTGGTGTGTGAATATATATACATATACATATACATATACATATACATATACATATACATATACATATACATATATATACATATACATATACATATATATATATATATGCCGGAAGGAAGGTACTTCATGTTAATCCTTGGGTGCTAACATGTTTTAAGACAGGATCTCTCTCTACGCTTGAACTAGCCTAGAGGCTGGGCTGACTAGTCAGTGAGCTCTATCATTCAGCCTTTCTGTTTCCACTATGATTGGATTATAAATATGTACCAGCATATGGAACTTTTAACAAAACTTAGTTTAACTAAAATACGATAGCATTGTTTCCCCTCCTCCTTTGCTCTCTCCTATTCCTCCAGTGTTACCCTCATTCCCTCTCAAATAAGTGACATCTTTTTCTCTGATGTTTTTAGTGGTAAGCACATAGAAATGCATAAATGTATGAAGACCACCTGTTGAATCTATTTAGTGTTGCTTTGTGTATAAAATTTCAGACTTGCTACACGTGGGCTGCCCTGATGTTGTTTGTATTTGATGCTGATTACGCTTCCCCAAGAGGGACTGTCTAGGACTAAGGGTGAATCAGGTGTTTAGGTGACTTTATCAGAACGTTCACTCCATTTTAATTTGTAAAATAAAGGTGAGAGCCAGTGATTGGGCAGGGGAAGGGAAAGTGGAGCTGAAGAGTTGGGGACAGAGAGAGAGAGGAAGGGGAGAAGAGAGAAAGAGGATGTGGGAGGAAGATGGAGGTGAAGCACGTGGCCTGGAGAAACCGCAAGTTAGAAGGGACCTCCTAGCTGGGAATAGAGTAGTGTGCCGATAGGTCTGCCAAATCTAGGCACAGCTTGTATTCATAGTTTCAAAGGCTAAGATTCAATTATTGTCGTTCTTGCTCTTGAATCTGATACACTCCTTTCCACAGCTGAGGTTAGCCTTTGTAAAAAGCCAGGGAAGGTTTCTTTAGGACCTGGCATGACTTGAGTGAATCGTTCAAGTCTTTCCCCTGAATCTGCAACTTTGTCCCAGGCCTTTAAGGCTGACAATCCACACAGTGCCAGAGTTTCTTCATCATATACAGCCTGCACCTTTACTTCAGCAAAGCGACCTTCACCAGGCAGCTGATCTGTGGAAATCTCTCTACCCCTGACTCTATTTTGTCATGTTATTTCCCTCATCTCTTCTCTCTGCCATGAGATTCATTGTAAAATTGCCTCAGTATTGCTCTTGCCATATCTTTCCAGTCTTGGAAAATTATTCTATTTTTAATAGCCCAAGAAGTCAGAATTTGTTTTACAAATGACAAGTGTATTCCAAAATTAGTGACAGTTTCCTTAAATTTCCTCAGTTCTAACAGATCCATAGGTTGACATTCAAATTCTTCCTAACCCTGTGGATGATCATCATCTGGAGATCTTTGTTGTACACTGACTGGATAGACTAAAGTTTGTTTTCTAATAACCTTAGGCTGGATTTCTCTAATCTTATCTTCTATCCCTACCTGAGTATTTTTCTTAATTGACATTTTAAATTCCTCTCTCAAGGTCTGTACCCATGCTTCATATCTCTCCTTTTGTCCCTCCTCCTGTCCTTGAGTTCCTGTGTTCTCTGTTCAATGTTCTGCCTCTACATTTTGAATTTTCTTTATATTGTAGCTCTGATAGTCTGCTGTCCATTATTTTGATTGATTAATTTAAAAAACTTATTCCAAGTCTTGCTTCCAAACCTCATTGTTTCCTCTTTGCTGCTCAGTCTGATCTGTGAGTTGTATGTTTTGTTCTAACATTTTTTACAGCTCCTGCCTTCCACCTTCATTTCCGTCTGTCTCTTACTCTGATTTATAGTTTCCTGTGCCTTCTATTCTATTTCCTTTGGGCTGTGCTGCCGAGTCTTAAGCTCACCCCTCTGCTGCTCAGTCTCATCCATAAACTTCAGAAATTTCTGTTCTAGCATCTCCTCTGGCTTCTGTCTCCAACCTTCGTTCTCCTCCTTCTGCTGCTTATTTTGACCTATGAAACCCTGAACCTTTAGTTCTAGTGTTTCCTCTAGGCCATCTTGCCAAGTCTTAAGCTTATAAATAACTAATTTTTATTGAATAACTAATTAGAAATTCATCGATGGGAAAGACTAATTCTCCCTCTGTCAACAGTTCCTAGTTATCTGGCTTTTATTGTGGCTTCTGTTGATCATGGATCTTCATGCTTACAAGTCAAACATTTAATGACCCCCAACCTCCAAACTGAAATGTTGACAGTAAATATGATAAATATGAGACAAAAGTAGTGCGTCCTCTGAAATACTACATACACCATATATTTACTTCTAAAACTAGAAATGAAAAGTATTTCAACAATTAATACGATTCACCAAGAATTTTTATTTCAATATATTCTATTTTTCATTATGTGACTACTTTTAGCTCTTTGTTAATAAAATAGAAACAATGTTTTAAACATAGAAAATCCATATTATATTATTTGTATATTTATTCTACATACAAATCTTACCTGAATTTTTGTTGGTGGTAGTGGTAGAGGTAAAATTTGCTGTCTTTTTATTGGTCTGTGCCTGTTACTGCTTGTTCTTTTTGTTTGAAGCAAAGACTCCTATATTAAAAGCTGGCCTCACCTGTTCATGGTCTCAGAATGACCATGAACTTCTGCTTTCCACAACTCCATTTCCCAGTTGCCTGGATTATAATCATAGGAGACTATGCCAAGTGTACATGATCCTGGGAGTGGGATCTAAGGTTTGTTTGTGTTATATGAGCTCTCCGCCAATTGAGTTACATCCAATAAGCAAGATAAAAATGAATCTGACCTAGACTGAAGATGGTGTATATGTACTAGAACATTTAATTCACTTCATTTAATTGATTAATAATTAATGAATGTTCTGCAGATAACACCTCCATCATGCCACTCCTGTGAGCATTTAGAGATGGCTCTCTCAGTGCTTGGCTTCCCTAGTCTACCAGTGCTTCCTAGACAAAGCCCAGTTCTTAACTCATTTTTTAAATGTGTTTTTCTCTTTATTGGATTCTGATTTAATTTTTTTACTTTTACAGTCCAAATTTTATTCCCCTCCCAATACACCCTCCAACTGTTCCACATCCCATACCTCCTCCCTGACCTACCCTGTCTCCACAAGGATGCCCCACCCTACCCACGCACCAGACCTCTAAACTTCCTGGGGCCTCCGGTCTCCTGAGAGTTAGGTGCATCTTCTCTGACTGAACCCAGACCCAGGAGCCCTCTGCTGTATCTGTGTTGGGGGCCTCATATCAGCTGGTGTGTGCTGCCTGGTTGGTGATCCAGTGTCTGAGAGATCTCGGCATTCCAGATTAATTGAGACTACTGGTCCTCCTACAGGGTCGCCCTCCTCCTCAACTTCATCCCGCTTTTTCCTAATTCTACCATTGACCCATTTCTATATTAGAGCATGGAGAAAGTTTCTAGGTTTTCTGTGTTGGTAGGTTTTATTTCACTGTGATCAAATATCTAAAATAAATTAAGGGATGGAAATTCATTGAAGTTCATGGGTTCAGAAGATTAAGTCTGAGCTATTAGACTCACTGACTCTATGCTAATGATGAGGAAGAATATCATAACAGTAGGAAAATGCAGGATAAGCCACTGAACATACGGTGGACAGTGAGCAGAGACTGGAAGGGTCCAGGGTAAGAAATGCCCTTCAAAGTATAATTCTCCAGCTGTTCCCCACATTCTATCTTCCACAAACTTTAAGTTTTGAATTCAACTTTTTGATTTATTGGTGAAATGATGGTCTAATCTAATCTTTATGATCTAAGCTGTAAAAGTAACTTTTATTCACCAGACATAATTGTCATTTCAGAGGCTTAATACTGAATGAGCTCACACTTTCTAACTCTTTCTGAACTCTGGGTAGCTGATTCAACTCAGCTCTTCTGGCCCAAATTCTTTTCCAAGTTGACTGATTTAAACTGGCTTCTCTCAACTTCTGACTGAATTGCTCTGCTTGGCCGCAAACTAACTCTAGCAATCTCTTATAACCTTATGGTTTATTCTCATTCTCTGGATAGTTCTGTCTTCAATTCTATGTATAGCTTGTATTCTTTAAAACATGTCTCTGTAAAACTGTCCCAAAAACTAACTCTCTCTCTCTCTCTCTCTCTCTCTCTCTCTCTCTCTCTCTCTCTCTTTCTCTGTGTGTGTGTGTGTGTATGTGTGTGAGTGTGTGTGTGCCTGCACATGCACATGCACATGTATGCACACTATTAAGAAACCTTTCTTTCCTGTGCTTTTCTTTTGAAAATTGGATGTATCCTATCTCATTCTGTCAAATCGTTTCTGGTGGGGTATAGGAATGCCACACACTGACCCCTTGGGCACTGATCTCAAATATGAGGAATTTTTACTGAACATTTAATTCAGGCTGATTAATCAGTATCACAAAGAGGACTCAGAAGCTGAACTATGCTGCTGGTTTGTTCTTAGGCAGGCATTTTGCAGAAAAACCAAGTGCAGAAGACAAGGGTGGGGGCAGTGTTACCTTTTGGCTAACTAGACAAAGTATCCAGCTTACCTTTAAGCTGGTTCTAAGTGAGGTAAGTGAGGTGGTGGTTGGAGGTTTTCTAGTGTATTGAGATAATGGTGCATAAGTAATACATCAATAACATTATGACCTTTAAGAAGAACTTTTCAGTGTCACTATGAATAATAACTTCCAGGAAGCTGGGTCTGAGAACCTGAACTGTATTTCACCTTATAAGTAAAATGAAAGCTAAATATTACAGTTATGGTAAAAGAAGCAGGCCTTATCATCTTGCTTGAATTTGTACCTGAAGTCAAATTGTTGACTTCAAATTACCCCTTGTATCTACGAAAATCATAGTGGGTTCTCAGGGCCATGAGTTTAATTGCTCAGGTTCTTTTCCAGATGAAAGACATGAGGATACTGATAAGGCATGGCCCTCAGGTTACAAATAGCAATAATATACATTTGGTTTTTCAAAGCCTACTTTTAGTGATGGTTCTTAAACACTTTAACCTCCCTTCTAGCCCACCATCCACCAGAGGTAGTGGAAAAGAAAAGTGATTAGGACACAGGGTAAGTGGATCTATTTAGAAACGGTTCTTTGGAGTAAATCCCATCTGTGTTGTCAGCAATTCAGTTCACAGGTCAGCTGTTGTAGCTCGATCCACTGGCAAACACTTTACCGATACACCAGCAGTCCAGTTCAGTAGTGTCGTGAGAGCAGCAGTGATGACACAGCCTAGGAGGAACAGCCAGGCCTCAGCCGATTCAGCAGGACACAGCAGGACTATGAGGGATGCCAGAAGTTCTCAGCTATGCTTCTCTCAGTGAACTGAATATCAGCGAACACTCGAGACCAAGAAACTTTGCAAAGCTAGCACTGCGAGCAAGCCTCTCTCACAGTCAACTGAGTTCTATTTATACTCCCTCCACACATGTGTCCTCCAGGGGCCTTGCCTCACCAGTGTCTTGCGTCAGCATGTAAGTCTGTCTTAGCTAAACTCTACAGGAGTCTATATCAGCAAACATCACTCTACCTATTGGCCCAAGTCCAAGGAAGAAGCAAGAAGCTGCTAGAACATCACTAGGAGTTTTTTGTTTTAATTTTGGTATGTTTCTCTCAACGGAGTCATGACAAATGAAGCTCAATAATTCATGTTAGGTGAACCAGTACGTGCGTGTTGTTAGCGAAGAATAGTGAGATGGAACAAACCAAACGAATGCTCCCTCTCCCTCTGTCTGTGGGGTCATATTTATAATCCTTCATCACATGTTCTTTCACATGTTTGCTACAGCAAAACCTCCTTTTACCTGTGTCTGCTTCAGCAAAACATCCTTTCACCTGTGTGCCCTAGCACATTTGACATAACTGACTTTCTAAAGAAACTACAGGTTCCTACTTCAAAGGCCCCTGAAGGCAATAATTAGAGATGCTAATCAGGAAGACAAATTGAATAACTTTTCAAACCAATTCATATTTTGTTGTTTCTCTCATTCTTTATTAAAGAGGTTAGTTTTGACCTCAACCAAAGTGTTTCTAATCACCCTGCAATGGGTGGAAAAAGACTAATTGTTCTTCTAGGGGCATACTCAATCCTCCTTGCTTGAAGAACAGTAGGTCTACTGCCTACCAGTATTGCAGAACTACTTCAGCAAAGGAATCCATGTGTTGTTCTAGGAATGGAGGGGCTGAGTATAATCGAGCCAGATCTTTATCTACCTGTTCACTTCATTATCGGAGTTTGTTTCCCTGTGGCTAGAGCAGCATTCCCCATAGCTACTAATCTTGCAGTGCCAATCCCACCCAACTTTAGCATCAAGATGGCTTCAGCTCTCTATGGGCAAGGACAAGGATAAAGACCCATGTGAGCCTCCCCTGCTGCTCCTCCATCATACATTACTTTCAGTCCTATCTGAACAAGCACACATAACTTGTGCTTTTGTTTGTTTCTGAAATGAATTAGAGAGAAACATGGGGAAAGATCAATGGTACGTGTAAACCAAGTGCCTTTCAGAGCTGTGAAAAGTTTAGTTATTTCTATTCCAAGGGAATAAGACAATTTTATCCCATGAGTGCTAGGAGTATGACACATGAGTGTTAGAATACAGGTGATACTGGCAATGGATAATTTGGGGTCTAAAACAAGTTCCACTTTCCTGTATGTCTCCCAGGGTTATAGCAGACTCCCAAAGACAGAAGATAGTGTTACTTATGGGGACCAGTTTGAGGAGTTGGAAGGGTTTAGGGTTTACAGCAGTCATTCCTATATAATAAGGGTATCTGGGCACTAAGCAAAACCAGCAATCCTTGGTCATATTTAGTCTCGAAGCAATGAGGAACCTAAAGGTAGTGTCTATGATGTTGACTAAGCGGGATCCATGTAATAATGGAGACTCAGGGACCTCGAAAAAGGGAGGTAAAGTCTGAGGAGGAATCTGGGGGGAGGCAGTGACGTTAATCTTGGCTCTAAGGAATTGTAGCGTTTATCTTTACTGCAGGACTGGGTTTGGGGATTTGTGCCAGAGGTCCCATTGGGCATAAAAGCTCAGTTTTTGCTAATTGCAAGGTTGTAAAGGACATTCCATGGTCTGGTCCTATCACATAGGTTCTGAATCCCCATGTGTGCCCAGCCTCCCAGTCAGCATAGGAAGGCAACTAATCCCAAGATTAAGAGTTATAACCAGGGGATGACAAATTCTAGAAACCTCACAATTTAAATCACAAGTGAGTTTTATTCCAATAGAAGGGTCATGGTCCACATTCTATTCTGGGGCCAAGGTTTCACATCCTCAATGGTGGCAATTGTAATCACTGGGAGACTGAGTATATTTGGACCCTGTTTCTACAGGGCATGAGTAATATTTATCTTGTCCTAAAAGTTTTTCTTTGGGGGCTGGGGAGATGGCTCAGCAGTTAAGAGCACTGACTGCTCTTCCAGAGGTCCTGAGTTCAATTCCCAGCAACCACGTGGTGGCTCACAACCATCTGTAATGGGATCCTATTCCCTTCTCCAGTGTGTCTGAAGATAGCAACAGTGTACAAATAAATAAATAAAATAAAATAAAATAAGTAAATAAAATGTTTTTCTTCTACTTTATGGCTAGCACCTGGTGCCCTATTCTGTTTCTCTGACATAAATAGTCGCTGGTCTGTAGGCCCAAGTATTAACAGGGACAGGGACTTCCCTAGTTCAGGGTAGAGTTCACATAAATCAGTAATTCCTTTGGGAGGCCAGGGATAATCCTGTTGACAGAGTTCTATAATGACCCTGCTTGTCTGGGTGTCTGACAACCTCCAAAACCATGTCTTAGGTTTGTAATTATTAGGTTTCACCAGTACTATGGTTGAGAAGGGAGTTATTATAAAAATAAAATAAAAGGTAGTGATCACTATTTAACAAGTCTTACCTGTAGAGTATCTTCTGGATGTGGCCGGGCTGTCCACTGTTGTTCTTAACCTTGTGTTTCCTTTCAGGCACAATCCTTAACTTGAGCAGGTCCTGTGGATGAGACTGGATGGTCCATCATGGTCCAGGTCCTGACACTTTTGAAGATCAGGCTCCAGATGAGAATTGTGGATTCAGGAGATGACCCTGTCAACTTTGATTGATACGGGAGTAGTCAGGATCGGGGTGTAGGGCCCCTGCCAATGAGGAGTCAGGGATCCCTAAAATCACCAGGCTGAAACCTGTGAGGACTGAGTGGTGGTAGTTCATTTGCTGTAAAGACTGGTCTGGGTCCTCTAGAGCACCTGGACTTGACTTGAGAAGGGCCTGATTGTGGATATCAGTTAACAAACCTGCCTTTATATCTGAAAGAATAGGAGGGTGTCTCCTGAACATTATTTCATACGGAGCGGCTTCCTTTATGTAAAGTGTGTTTGACTCTCAAGAGTGCACCAAGTCATTGCCAGTTCTAGGGTTAATTTAGTTAAGGTCTCCTTTAAGGTCTGGTTTGATTCATTCTTTCTACCTGTCCTGAACTCTGAGGATTGTACATACAATGCAGTTACCAATTTACCCCCCTCCCCCGCCTTATGCTTTGGCTAGTTTGACTAGCCTGGAGGACGAAAGCTGGTCCATTGTCAGATCTCAAGGCAGTGGGAGTTCCAAATCACAAATTGAGTATTATCTTCTCAATTAGCTTTTCCTTACAGTTCGAGCAGTCTCTTTCTTGGATGGGAATGTCACAGTTCATCCTGAGGAGGTAGCTATGAACATTAAAAGGTATGTTTTAACCAAACTTTCTTGGTTTTACTTCCATTAAGTCTATTTCCTAGAAGACACCTAATGCGGTTCTTTTCTCTCTTTGCACATGTGACCTTTGATGTGAGGCTTGTCAGTTGGCAAGACTGGCACCTAGTGGCAATGTCCTGTATTTCTTTGCTCAAGCTAGGAATATAAAACCTAAAGGAGATTCTTTTAGTTTGTTTATTCCCAGGTGTTTGCTGGCATGCAATTCTTTAATTAAGATGACACCCAGAGTCTTTTGTATTGAATATTTTATTTATTTACATTTCAACTGTTATCACCTTTCCTGGTTTCCCCTCCAGAAACCTTCCATGCTATCCCCCGCTGCCTCTATGAAGATACCCAGAGCCTTTGGGGGACTTTTTCTTCCGTTCATGACATGTCTCCATTGGTTCTTAGCATATATGTGTGGCAGAAGTTGGCATGCCTAGTCATTCTCCTTGGTATATGTTGGCTGTTCAGGCAGAACTGGGTCTGGAAGAGTCACTGGTAAATGTGGGAGAGGCCATTTGGGGGCCTCTCCACCCACCAAGTTGGCCTTATGGTTACCAGTGCCTTCTGAAATCTATTTTGAGTCCAGGGCAACATACGGTGGCCAATTTCTTAGGGCTGTTAAGAAGTCTAGGATCTCTTGCTTACTTTGAATTATTTTTCCTTCGGCAATGAACAGTCCCTTTTCATGGTACATTGCCCTGTGAACATGTGCTATTAGTTTTGCCATTTGGGCTGATGTTGCACTCAGGAGAGGAGACACCCATAATATTTGATTCAAGTTCAGCACTACTGCCCCTGCGTACATAGTGCTGTCTTCTTTTTAACTGTTTCCATTGGTGTACATGGTCCTGTTAAGCCAGGCCTGGTGGATCAGGTCTGGCTCTGTCCAGTGTACTGTTTCAGGCTTTCCAAGTAGTTATATATCAATGGGTTTTCCAAGTCCAGATTAGGTAGCAGGGTGGCAGGGGTCAGTGACATGCTGGGAGCAAAGGACACTTGGAAATCGTTAAGCAACAGAAACTGATAGGGAGTTAGTCAAGCAATGGATATGGTAATGGTGATGGGGGCACTTTTTAAAGCTCCCTTTATGGCCTGCAGGGTAGTCATGGTCAGAAGTTTGTCCTAAGTTTAATTTGTCTGCATCTTTAGTGAGCAGGGCAGTGAGTATTATTGTCTTCAGTCAGTTCAGCCTTCCTGCTGTTACTGAGCCCAGTTTCTTAGTCCACATACCACGTGGTGGTCCATGCATGGGTAAGATTTCGTGCCTGTGATCCCTTGGACCAGAGTGGATTGATAGGTTATGCACCTCGGGGACATTTAGAGGACTGAGCGATGTGTCCCAGTGTCAACACGGAAGTTTACTGGGTGTCTAGCCACTGTTAACATTTTCCTAGGCTTTGGAGTGGACTTTGAACCCTGCTGGGCTGTCTGACAGTCCCATAACAGGCTTCAACTTCTGTTTTTATTTTATTTTTTCCTTTGGAGGAGCCATTCTTCCAATGGCCCATTTCCTTTATAGTAGGCCATTTTTTTTTTTTTTTTTTTTTGGGAAACTTTGGGTGAGGCTGGGATTGGCCACACTGATTGTTTTTGCTCTAATCATTTAGAGGTCTTCAAGGACCTGCATCCCTTTTATAACTGCCTTGAGACTTCTGGGCTGTATGACCAGAGTTTTGCCAGTTTCTTAGTTTGTTTGTCTTCTTGACTCTTTCTATTATTAAAAGTCTTTCAGATAAATTATTTCCTTTGAAGTCACTTCTTTTCTCATTCTTCTTTTGAAAGTCAAGGGCCGATTGACCCACAAAGGATCCATTGATAGCTCTCGTTGATTCTCTGGTGCCTCAGAGTCAATTGGGGTATAGGCATCTAGGTACAATAGGCATCCAGGGGCCTCTCAAAGAGGGAAGCTGGGGATCCCATGGAGTACTCTACTACCTGACTTATCTTTGACAGATTTGTATGGGTACTTAGCAGCTGCCCAGAGACACCCCCCATAAGAACCTGGTGATAACCTTTAACTGCCTTCCTTCCTTCCTTTGTTTTAGTGTTCCAGATGGGACTGGCTGGAGGGAAAGCAGCATCAATGGTTGCAGGGTTCTCAGTGTATCTGCCATTGTCACCAGGAACAAGTTTACCGGCGTCTCACCCAATGTCGTCCCATTCTTCTGTGGGGAAGAGGGTCTGGAGAAGTTGTTCGATATCCTCTCAGATGGGCTGGTGGGTATGAAAAATGGTCTCCAGGAAAGATGAAAGCCTGGGATTTCACAGAAAAAGGCAAATTTTGAGCCATCCAGTTGTAGATATCACTAGTGAATAAAAGTTAATAGACCAAGAAGGGCATTTCTCCCTCCCATGTAGAGGGCAATGGCAGGTAAAGGGAGAGGCTTTGTCAAGGAGCCAAAGAGGGTACCTAACTGAGTATGGGGTGGGCTAGTTATGGCAGACAAGGAAGTTGTGAAGGATGAGGGGCACAGAGGTAGAGGAAGAGGACATAGGTGGAGGCAGGGCTGAGGGTGCTATGTGTACCACCTGAGCTTCAGGTACTGGGGCCTCCTGTGGCATCTGATAAAATGCATGTCATCCTCCTCAGGTTGAGAGAAAATGGGAGGTGGTCAAAGGGGCAGGCTTGACAGAATCAGTGAAGAAAGAGTGAGGATGGTCGACATGAAGCCCTCCTCCTTCACACGGTTGTAGCAAATGGAGGGAATCAGCTTTTCAGCCAACAGGCAGGGTCCACTACAGACTCTGCCACGCAATGACATAAGGGGCCTGATAGAGTGACCCAAATGACAGAGAACAGTGGCCTGTATGAGAAGATGATCAGGGATCTTAAAAGAACCCTCAGGTTGCTAGCCCGTAGGGAAGGACAGCCGTTCTAGTTCACAAAGTCCTGAGTTCACCAGAAAAGACTTGGTTGCCTGACAGATTGGCAGCCACTGGAAGCCCTAGAAATGACACAAAATTGCCCCAAGAGGGGTGTCAAGGGTAGATGAGGTTTTCCCCATAATGGACTTGAAAGTTAAATAGAAAAGAACAATACCAACATACAAACCAAAAGCGAAAAGGAGACACTGACAGAACTGGTTTTCAAAAACAGGCACAATCCAGCAAGTCGGGACTCCTGGACCAGAATCCTGACTAAGTCAAAAGGGGTTGATTATAATTTGTCCCCTTTCACCCAGAAGGGCTCCTAAACTTAGTCCTTCATCCCCTGGCTCAAAGAGCAGTGCTTCATCCAGATTCTCTTCTTTGAACCTACAGAGATCTAGACAGCACCAGAAACAAAACCAAACCAGGAAAGAGTAGCTTACCTTACCTCCTCCACAGAGGGCCAGCCAGTTTTTCTAGCTTTCAGTAATATTTGAGGGGTGGTCTTGAGAGTAGGGTGTTATCCCAGATGAGCTCTCTAATGTTGGGTTCTAAGAATAGCTCTACACTGATCACGAGGATATTGGTTTCAGATATGATAAAAATTAATGCTTAATTCAGGTGGATTGATCAGGGTGGCAGAAAGGACTTGGGAGCCAGACTGACTCTGGTGTGTTCTTACGGAAGGGTTTTTTGGTTTTTTGGTTTTTTGGTTGTTTGTTTGTTTTATAGAAAAATGAAGTGGAAAAACAAGGGGAGAGTAGTATTACATTTTGGCTCACCAAACCAAGTATTGTCATCTGATCTTTAGGCTAGTCCCAGTGACATGATGGCTAGGGACTCTCCAGAGTGTTGAGATAACAGAGCATGAGGAATACCCATAGCCTTATGACCTTTTAGGAAAATATTTCAGTGTTCACTACAAATAATAACCTAGGAGTCTGAGAGTCTGAACTTAAGTTCAATTTATGACCAAAGTGAGCTAAATACAAAATGGCTACAGTTGTGTTAAAAGGAGCAGGCCTTATCATTTTTTTCTGATTCAGCCACTTTGGTTTCCCCTCAATTGGATATCACTTTCAAATATGGATGCTTCCTTCTACAAGCTTCTACAAACGAACTTCCTTGTTTGGAACTAAAAGTGTAGACTAAGAGTGTGCTCATATTCCAGCCAGAGGGATTAAACATCTCATTCCTGCCTGCTCACACAGACTTAGTTCTTTGGATATGATTTTTTCCCAGAGTAGCCATGTTGCTGGATCAAAGTTCTTCTATACTAAGCAGCTCTGGAAATGCCCCTATAGACACATTTCAATGAATATAATTTGCTCATCTCCTAAATATTTCTCAGTCCAACCCACTGACAGTCAAGATTAACCACCACTTCAAAAGCTCAGGTCTAAGACAGCAGCTTGAAATGGAATTGGAGTGCAAAGCTGAGCATGGGCTTCTATTCCTTGCTTTTGTGTCCTTCAGGAGAGTGGCATCAAAATGTCTCTGTTGACCTCTCTAGCTCATTATCCTCCCTGTTAAAAAATCATTTACAAACTTGAAATGCTGTTCTAAACCTCTCTCTAGTAGGATATTAAATATGCAAGTCTCTTTCACGGTTTTCCGAACTGTAAAATTTCAGAGCAATAATTCAATTTCACATTGTACATTGTTTTCTTGTTTTCAGTTGACATAAAATATCCTCCCTTTACTGTAAGCCTCTAAATTTCTCCCCAGATTTTACTACAAATATCCCCAAGTGCTCTCCAATGATGTAATTTCTAAAGGAATTTTACAGCATATTATATAATTTTCTACTCTCTCTGAGCCTTTCTTATGTGCAGGAGTTATTCAAAGATATAAAGAGATAGATATCTAACAATGATCAGGGCTGTGGTGGTTTGAATAAAGATGGATCCCATTGATTCATGTGCTTGAATGCTTGGCCATAGATAGTAGGGCTATTAGGAGGTGCGCCATGTTGAAGGAAGTGTTCCACTGTATGGGTAGACTTTGAGGTTTTCTATGCTCAGGTTTTACCCAGGGGAGATGATTGTCCCATTGACCTGCAGATCAAGATGTAGAACTCTTGGCTTTACCAGCACCAAGTCTGCCTGCATGCTGTAATACTTCCTACCATGATGATAATGGACCAAGCCTCTGAAACTGCAAGCCATCCCCGGTTAAATGTTTGCCTTTCTAAGAGTTGTCCTGGTGATAGTGTCTCTTCATAGCAATAAAACCAACCCTAAGACAGAGGACAAACTTTAATTTTCAATCATGATTTTGCTGCTTCCCTGAATATATATCAACAATTACTGATTAATGTCATTTTCCTTTGAGACCTTCTCTAAAAGTGTATTGAAGTTAATTTATTGAGCCTGAAATTAATAGCCGAGGATGGGTTAAAAATTCAAGTCTAAGACAAGACCACAAGATCATCTCTATGTAATACATGTAGCTTCAAGTTGAGAGGGTTTGAAAGGAGGGGGACTGTCACTCCTAATATTTTGTTAGTGGTAATAAGGACAGAGCTGAGAATCCTAAAGATAGTCCTTGGGCACTTCCCCCAAATCATATAAATTGGCTGTACGAGTTTTCTTTTTGCTACTAAATATATTTTAATAGTTGTTAAATTTTTATCTTAAAGCATTGCCATTGCAAGACAATTGTTGGAGAGGAGGTTCTACACACTGCATTGCATGCCTACCTTGGTGGGGCTGCTGGCATAGACTAGTGTTGCCTGAGGGTAAAGTAATGGTTCAAATCATTTTCTAATATAGGTGGAAGGTTAAGATGTTGAGTCAAACTGTGGACCCTCTTTGAACTTATTGCTCAGAAAATTCAATAGATTAAAAACTTTGTGGACATTCATAAATATAGATTCTAAACCAACAAAGTAAGAATCATGTCAATAAATTTTAATGTGATTCCCAATGAACAAAATGTGATAAAGAATTTTCTTAGTTAACGTTTATTTGCTTTTGTGATAATTCAATTATTTATTCTCATTTTCTTTGTACACAAACATAACATCACATGTGATATAGTTTAATTGACAGAGTATTTGCTTATTATGTATGAAGTCTGAGGCTTACCTCAAGTACCATATAAACTGGACATTAGCACTCTGTGGGTAGAGGTAGGTGGATCAAAAATTCAAGGCCATCCTAGCATGAGCTACCTAAGCCTTTGTAGGGAAAGGCCACATACATGCTGCAATTACATACAATTCTACAGCACAAACTGCCATAACTGGTTACTTTATTTGGCAAATACAGAGTTTCTCAAAGTAAAGTCAAAAGATCTCTAGGATCATCAAAGCTTTTGGGGGGAGTGTTTCATTCTGTTGTTTTTATTTTTATATGTAAACATTTGTTCTTTTTTTCCTTACTTTTAAACGTTTGTATTTAAGATATGAAAGAATGAAGTGTGAAACTTCTGGTTCATTAGTGTGAGCTAAAGTGAAGAAGAAAAATAAAAGTAATTGTATTTTTCGTCACTACCTACTTGTATGGAAAAATCGCCTAAAGGTGGCTCTGTCAGAGCAGCAGAAGTTACTCGTACTATGAAATACCAACCCTTGAGGGTGGCTGTATTCTTCTTCATACTGATAGCTGGATACTTACGGAGGGAATTCTCAGTGGACCTAAGTAGCTCATGGCTGATACACCAACTAACATGTATTGTTCCCTTAATCTTGTTCCTGACATGACAAAAGAAGCAAAATCAAGCATGAAGGAAAGTAAAATACTTTAAGGAAAAAAACTCTTCCAAGCCTTTTATGTACAATGATATTTTAACTATAACAACAGTTCTGTCACACATCGCTCAGCATGTTTGGTTATTTGACAAAATAACTAACATGTTATTTTAAGAGAAAAATGATATTAATTATTGCCATAGATAACATTCAGGCTGTTGGGGAAAAAAGCCAATTTTCAAAACCAGCTATCACTGTTAACATAACTTCTCAATAATTAAAGTTGGTAAGATTGACAGAGATAATTTTAAAATACACTAAAAATGAGATATGAAAACATCTAGAAAATCTATAGAAGTAAATGAATTAATACTTTACATAATTAATGCACAAA
The DNA here is from genome assembly GCF_011064425.1 of Rattus rattus. Classification (NCBI taxonomy): domain Eukaryota; kingdom Metazoa; phylum Chordata; class Mammalia; order Rodentia; family Muridae; genus Rattus; species Rattus rattus. Next base: position 23,709,585 of record NC_046168.1, on the reverse strand, counting down.
GCCATACAATCAACCAACATAAAATACCAAGTAAACATGGATGATAGCTCAATAGATTTTAATATAAAACAATTTGAAAAGTTTATTGATATGCTTCCAGATTGTACATTATTACTAACCCTGTGGAGACAATCACTTGTCAAGCCAGGAGAAAAATATTTACAATTACTGAAAAGATGGTTAAAAGTTATTCTACTGTTCTCTGTATCTATTTTTTTCTTCTTTTGGTGCTTGATTTTCTTCACATAATTCAAAGCCATATATCATGAAGTGACATGAAAAATCTGACCTAAGACACAAAAGACGTGAAAATGTGAAGCCATGTTGTTCTTCTGCAAACATATTATGGCTGTGGAAAAAAGATTTTTAAGTGTTTTTTTTTTCATTTTTATTGGATATTTTATTTATTTACATTTCAAATGTTATCCTCTTTCCTGGTTCCCTGCTCTCCCATCGCCCCTCCCCCTGCTTCTAAGAGAATACTCCCCTTCCCTCCTACCCACTCCCAACTCACTGCCCTGGCGTTCCCAACACTGTGTTATCCAGCCTTCACAGGACCAAGGGCTTCTCCTTCTATTGGTGCCAGGTCCCACCATGTGTACTCTGTGGTGGTTTAGTTCCTGGGAGTTCTGGGGAGTCTAAATAGTTGATATTGTTGTTCTTCCAATGGGGTTGCAAACCCTTTCAGCTCCTTCAGTCCTTTCTCTAATTCCTCCATTGGGGTGCCTGTGTTCAGTCCGATGGTTAGCTTCAGCCATCCTCATCTGTGTCAGTAAGGCTCTGGTGTCATAACAGTATTATAAGATTTAAATGCATTACAAATGTTTGAATAGTCTAGATTTAATTACTAAATTATAAAATTCCATATTTATAGACATGATCCATGTAAGCAAATTTTTTAGAATACTTCTTTTATGTTTTATTAGAGAATGTGTGTATATGTGTGTATGTTTGCATGTGTGTATATAAGTGTTTGTGTATGTTTGTATGTGTGCATGCACATTCACATGCACCTGTGAGGAGGCATTCATGTGCATATATCTATGGAGGTTAGATGACAAATTACGAGAGTCATCACCTGTATTAGAAATTGTACAATAGTTCTCCATTCACATGGATCCAAGACATGGAACTTAGCACAAGCATCTTTATTCCCTGAGCCATCCCACAACTCCAGAATTCTCAACCATTTTTAAGAGAGTAAAAATCCTGGAATAAAGTATTTCAGAATGTGCAATGATTAATGGAAATTTTTAATTAAATTAAACTTTTCAAGGTAATATGTCTATTTTCTCAGGTCATCAAAATCCTACGTAACTTTTTTTTTTAAAGACAGAATAACAGACTTAAAAAATAAAACTACAAAGATTCATAGGTTCCAGGTTGTAGGGATAGGAGGTTGGGACAAAGAAAGATGACAGTGTGTGTATGAGAAGGATGATGGACAATAGAATTACTCCATGATGGTTCAGTGGCAGACACATGTACTTACACCTATGAACACACCCTAAGGGTGCAAACACAAGGCAAAACTTCGTGTGAACTACAGACGTTGGCTGGTATTGATATGCCGGCATGGCATCATGAGCTGTGAAGCTGTTCCACTCTAGTGGGTGATGACGATGGTAACAGGGTAGGGTACATGTCTGTTGTAAGGAAGATTTGAAATCTCTCCATTGTGCACCTGAAACCCTTTAAAATAAAAGTCTGTTCAACCATCATTAAAAAAATAAACCCTCAAGCCCAATAAAAGTTAGCTATAAAAAGTGCAGAAAAGCATTTGAACATCTTTTGACTCTGGAACTGAGACAATTTGCTAAACTTAGAAAGGATGGGAGAAATCACAAAAGACATCATCAGCAAACTTTGCCAACATGAGTGCTGTAGCACATGAGGGCTAAAAATACACAATTAGAGACAAGCAAAACCCAAAAGACACTTCGAAGATGAAGCCATACAATCAAGCATCTAAATAGATTCTACGTTGACTATAACAAAATTAGTAAAAAGCATTGGTTATTTAATTAGTAAAACTAAATTTAATACTCAATACACAAATTGCAGCTAACTTCCAAACAAACATTTGTACACAATTCAGTTATAGTGATTGATTATAAAAACAAAAAAATCGAAAAAGATACAGATATTGAAAGTTAAATGTTAATACTAATCTTTCATGACTGAGAATTCAAACAATTGTATCTGGTTTGTAGATTCTTAAATTAGGAAACCAGAAAAGCATAAATATGTACTAAAATAAGCAGGCCCCTTTATGGACAACAATTCTATTTGTAGGAGAATAGTTTAAGAAAACGACTCAAAATGTAGAAAGTATCTATGTTTTTGTACTTATAAAATTGAGTTAGATTGGATTTGCACAATAAGAGTTGGTCAAAATCCATGTTCTTGATAAAATTTTCCCTACACTTAAAACATCTTTGGAGAATAAAATAATAGACTGTAAGTTGAGACTGCATTACCTTAGTGAAGAAGTTATCTCTATCTGGACTCTAGACTGGAACTTTTCGGAATAAAAATAAGAATATCAGAAAGGCTGCATATGATGAGGAGTGTGGAAGCTCTTTAAAGGGAAGCTGAATTGCCTTTTTGTTTGTTTGATTGATTTTATTTTCTTCAACTTTATTATTAAGATAATAAAATATTACAGTTTTCCCTTTTCCTCTTTCCTCCAAACCCTTCCGTATGCCCCTCTCTACTATCCTCAAATTATTAGTCTCTGTTATTATTTTCATATTTGTACATGTGTAAAATTTCTAAATATAACCTGTGGTCTATATAATGTTCTTTGTATTTATCTTTCCAGGGTTGACCCTTTAGTATGGGTCAACTGATAGTCATGCTCCTCTCTGGAGAAGATTTCTCCCACTCTCAGCATTCTTCAGTTGCATAAGATGGAGGTCTCATGGGCTTTACCCCATTCCCTTTGACATGCCTATTGGTATATTCTTCTTTAGCTCACACTGGGCAGTCATGTTTGTAAGGCTTTATGGGTAACAAGGCTTTTGACACTATTAGAAGACACAATTTCACATTCAACCCTCCAATTCATTGGCTCTTACGATCTTTCTACCTTTTTTGCAAGGCTCCTTAAGTCTCAGGTGGGGGAGTGTTTTACAGACACATCCACTGGAACAGGGCTTAACAACTCAGCATTTTGATTGATTGTAGTTTTCTGTAATATTGTTCAGTCTGTCTGTTGCAAATAGAAGTTTCCTCAGTGAAAGATGAAGACTACATTTATAAGGGATATAAGGGGTATAATGAGAAGTATTTAGAGTAAAATTAGGGATCATGCTTGTTTAGTAAAATAGTGGTTGTAAATTCTCTTCCCTCTCTGCTCTTTACCATGATCATCAACTGAAGAAAGTGGGTTCTTATTGCATACAATTTCTTATGGTTTCCCAGTCAACTTTCCATATTTGATTGTGATACAGTTGCATCCAAAATCAAATATATATTTAGAAAACATTCCTGTTTTTCTTGGAAATGTTCCTTATTTCAAAGTGATTAAGAAAACTCTAATGTTAGAAGGAACATTAGGAAAATAATGGATTGACTGGAAACCTAGCTATGTGCTAGAGAACTAATCCATACTGGAGAATTTGCAACCACTATTTTACTATGTGATATATATTCTTCTAGGTGAGCTGCGCTGTCTGTCGTCAGTGGGAGAAGTGCCTAGCCCCACAGAGACTTGATATGCCAGGGTATGGGGAAAACCAGGTGTGTCCATACCAGCTCAGAGGAGAAGGGGAGGGGATATGGGGGAAGCATTGTAGGAGGGGGTGACCAGGAGGGGGGCAGTGAGCAGAATGTTGAGTGAATAAGTAAAATAAATAAATATTTTTTAAATATTTTGTGTAAATTTTGTGATTGATAACTTTAGTTATTCAGTTCTCCCTGAACTTTTTATGTTTCTGTTACAGCAAGTGGAATATTAATAAAACTTTTCCCTAGCATAGCAAAGAGGAAAAAATACTGATTTATAAAAAGTTACATATGAGAGTTAACTTGAGTTTTTTTAAGTTTTGATCAAAGAATGAATTCTTCAACAAGAAATTATTTCATAGACATATCTATCTCATAGACTTTGTCTAATTGTGAAATTCTATTTGAAAATGAGAATTATTTTAAGTGTTACTTCAAGATGTAATTAAATTTAATTGTTCATTACCTCAAAGTTCATGACATTATTAAGAATTCAAACAAGTTTATACTGAGACCTTAGTATTTCTATAACAAATGCCTGAAAAGGTAGTAAATGATTTAAAAGTAAAAATCTGACATTAGTGATAATAAATTCTTTTTAAACTTTTTATTTAAAAAGGTTTTCATACTGTGGTTTCACTGATAATGGGCTCATATATTTGCATGCTTAGTCCCCAGTTGATGACTCTTTAGAAGAATTAGATGTGTCCTGATTGGAAAAGGTGTGTTCTTGCTAGAGGAGGTACATTGCCGGGGGTGGTCTTTAAGGTTTCAAAAGCACACACCAGACCATGTTCAGAAAGATAGATAGATAGATAGATAGATAGATAGATAGATAGATAGATAGATAGATAGATAGATAGATAGATAGATAGATGATAGATATAGATATAGATATCCCTATGTCTTGGTGTAAGTGTTGTTCCACCACCATACAAGTCTGCTTCCTGCTGTGAAAATAACAGACTAACACTCTGAAATTGCAAGCCAGCCCCAATTAAATGCTTTTTTTAACACTAGAAGTTGCCTTGGCCTGGTGTTTCAGCAGTAGAACTGTTTAGTTTTATGGTAAGAATGGTCTCTTGAGAGCTGAGGGATGTTCTTCTCTATGGGTATAGCAGTATGGCAGTAAGGATTATTTTATTACAATGTTCCTTTCCCAGACTAATAACAGTAGGTTTTTCCCTAAGCCCATGACCTATCTAGTCTTGGGTTCTTGACAACATTAGTAGAGCCAGGTATGAGTTCATCTCTTAAAGCCAGCCAAAACGTGCTGGGTTACTCCCATATCACCTGTGCTAGTTTCCTTTTTTATTAATCATTCCATTCATTTACATCTCAAATGATATGCCTCTTTCTTCTTACCTCTCCACATTCCCCCAATCCCACAACCTCCCACACCTCCATCCCCTTTGCCTCTATGAGCATTCCCACCCACCCACCTGCCCTCTCCCATCCCACCCCTTCAGCATTCCCTTATACTGGGGCATCAAACTTCCACAGGAACAAGAGCCTCCCCTCCCACTGATGTCAAGCAAGGCAATCCTCTGCTACCTATATATCTGCAATCATGGATCCCTCTCTGTACACTCCTTAGCTGGTGGTCTAGTCCCTGGGAGCACTGGCTGGACCAGCCAGGTGACATTCTTCTTCCTATGGGGTTGCAGTCCCCCTAAGCTCCTCCAGGCCTTCTGCCAGCTTCCCCACCAGAGAGCATGAGCTCAGTCTGATGGTTGGCTCCAAGCATCCACATCTGCATTGACAAGTTGCTGGCTAAACCTCCCAAGGAGCAGCCACACCAAGTTCCTGTCAGTAAGTGCCTCGTGGCAATGTCAACAGTGTCTGGTTTGGTGTCTGCAGACAGGATGGATCTCCAGGTGGGGCAGTCCCGGGATAGCCCTTCCTTCAGTCTTGGCTTCAATTTGGCCCTGTTCTTCTCTTGGACAGGAACATTTCTGGGTTAAAAACCTTGAGATGGGTGTGTGGCCCCATCCCTCGACTGGGGGCTGTGCATATCTACTGGAGGTGGTCTCTATAGATTCTACTTCCCCTTCTCTGCTAAAATCATCCACATTGGATCCTGGGAGCCTCTCGTTTCCTAATGTCTGGGACCCTCCAGTGGCTATCCTCATTTCCTCATCCTCCACTGCTACATACTCAAAGTTCTAGCCAGAGCAATTAGACAACAGAAGGAGATCAAAAAGATACAAATTGGGAAGGTAGAAGTCAAGATATCACTCTTTACAGATGATGATAGTATACATGAGTGACCCCAAAAATTCTACACCGATATATATCTTGCAAATATGTCTTTGGTATAGACTGCAAGATTTGTAACTGGGTAAAGTTGATTATTACTTTTCCACTCTGGTATCATGCAATGATGCAATGTACCTTACAGTACCATGAATACTAGTTGGTGAGGGCAAAATTTCTAATTAAGCATCAGTTCAATTTCCCTGTTTTTAATGGCAAAAGTAAGTTGCACCTTCAACACTAGGGCTTTATCATCAGGTTACAGTGTGTAACTAATAGGCTTTGCAATAGCCTGTGGTACTTGGGGAGGTTGTGGAACCTGAGAGCAATGGCTAAACAAGATGTAACCCATACTTGGTGTCAGAGGTTCTATCTTGTGGGGTGGTAAGCTTTAGAATTACATAGAAACATAATATAAGAACAATTTTATCAGTGCATTAGGTTGTATCTTTCTAGTAGTCCTTATTCCTTAATCTGAAAATCACCTTTGGAATAATGAAATGCTGTCTATCTGGATAGAACCTGATATGTAAACATGTTCTCTTGTCCTAAAATTAGTCACACTGAGAATGCTATTAAAATTTTATTGAAGATGTCTAAAAGTAATAAGCTAAAATAATAAGAAATACATAGGACTCATATAAGGTGAAAAACATTTTTGAAATGTGTTGAAAAGACTGGCTAGATGATTTAAAATACAATGTTTATAGTGTTTGTGTAGCTATAAATAATTTGTACACTCAATGGCATCAAATAAAACGGAACCAAATGTTCACCAAATTTGAATGGAATATTCTAGTGTATGTCTTAAAGAGTATATATAAATAAAATTCCATGGGGAAGAGAGTTGACCACCCAGGAGTGCAGACATCCAGAGACCGCAGGACAGACTGCCAGCTCTGCACACCTCTGCCCATATTTCCGATCCAAGGGGAAACTGCACAGTGCCTCTGGACACAGGGATATAGAAACAGACAGCTGCTGGTACCCACGGTTCTGGTCTGTGTCCAGGACCAAACTGAACCAGCCAAAGAGCTCCCTGCATCCAAATCCTATGGGGGAGAGAGCTGGACTCTCAGAAGTGTGGATACTCCTGAGAAGGCAGAGGAGACTACCTTCTGCCCACAGTCCAAACCCAAGAGAGAATCACATAGTGCCCACAGTGCCCGCTGGGTGCAAGGACCTACAAGCAATCAGAGGCAGGACCCTTTGATTCCTGCCTGTGCCTAGTGCTGGAAGAAAGTCTCCAGGAATGCTGACACACCTGAAATCAGAGCACCTGTTCTGAGGAAAGGCTGAGAGAAAACAGGAAAACAGTTCTACAGGAGTGCCGACACAGAGGCCTACAGCAGGGTCAAGTCACTCTCAGAAACAGCAAGACAAGCAAACACCAGAGACAACTCAATGGCTAGAGGCAAGCACAGAAACCTAAGCAACAGAAACCAAGAGTACATGGATTCATCAGAGCCCAGTTCTCCCACCAAAGAAAATAGTAGATAGCCAAATATACAAGAAAAGCAAGATTTAGACTTAAAAATCACATTTTTTTGATAATGGTGGAGGAATTTAAGAAAGGCATAAAGAACTCCCTTGAAGAAATGCAGGAAAATACAAGTAAACAAGTAGAAGCCCTTAAAGAGGAAACACAAAAATTCCTGAAAGAATTACAGGAAAACAGATGAACAAATTAAAAATGGAAATAGAAACAATAAAGAAAGCAAAAAGGGAGACAACCCTAGATTTAGAAAACCTAAGGAAGAGACAAGGAGCCATAGATACAAGCATCACCAACAGAATGCAAGAGATAGAAGACAGAATCTCAGGGGCAGAAGATACCATAGAAACATCGACACAAATGTCAAAGATAATGTAAAATACAAAAAGCTCCTAGCACAAAACATACAGGAAATCTAGGACACAATGAGAAAATCTAAGGATAATAGGTACAGAAGAAAGTGAAGACTTCCAACTTAAAGGGCCAGTAAATAGGTTCAACAAAATTATAGAAGAAAACTTCTCTAACCTAAAGAAAGAGATGCCCATAAACATACAAAAAGCCTACGGAACTCCAAATAGATTAGACCAGAAGAGGAATTCCTCCTATCACATAAGAGTTAATATACCAAATGCATAAAACAAAGAAAGAATATTAAAAGCAGTAAGGGAAAAAGGTCAAGTGACATATAAAGGCAGACCTATAAGAATTACACCAGACTTCTCACCAGAGATTATGCAAACAAGAAGATCCTGGACAGATGTCATACAGAACATAAGAGACCACAAATGCCAGTCCAGAAAAACTTGCAATTAACAAAAATGGAGAAACCAAGATATTCCATGACAAAACCAAATTTACACAATATCTTTCTACAAATTCAGCCCTACAACTGATGGAAAACTCCAACACAAGGAGAGAAACTACACCATACAGAAAGCAAGAATATAATTTCCTTGCAATGAAACCAAAAGAGAGATGAACAAACATAATTTCATCTCTAACAATGAAAATAGTAGGAAGCAATAATCACTATTCTTTAATATCTCTCAACATTAACGGACACAATTCCCCTATAAAAAGACATAGACTAACAGACTGGATACGTAAAGAGGACCCAGAATTTTGTTGCATGCAGGAAACACACCTCAGAGACAAAGACAAACACTACCTCAGAGTAAATGGCTGGAAAACAACTTTCCAGGCAATTGGCCCAAAGAAACAACCTGGAGTTGCCATTTTAATATCAAATAAAATTGACTTTCAACCAAAAGTCATTAAAAAAGATAAAGAAGGACACTTCATATTCATCAAAGGAAAAATCCACCAAGATGAACTCTCAATCCTAAATATCTATGCTCCAAATGCAAGGGCAACTACATTCATAATAGAAACCTTACTAAAGCTCAAAGCACATATTGCACCTCACACAATAATAGTAGAAGATTTCAACACCCCACTTTCATCAATGGACAGATCATGAAAACAGAAATTAAATGGAGACATAGAGAAATTAACAGAAGTTATGAACCAAATGGATTTAACAGATATTTATAGACCATTCCATCTAAATCAAAAGGATATACTTTCTTCTCAGCACCTCATGGAACTGTCTCCAAAACTGATCATATAATCAGCCACAAAACAGGGCTCAACAGATACAGAAAGATAGAAATAATCCCAAGCATCCTATCAGATCACCATGCACTAAGACTGGTCTTCAATAACAACTATAATGACAGAAAGCCCACGTATACATGGAAGTTGAACAATGATCTACTCAATGACAACTTGGTCAAGGAAAAAAGAAAGAAAGAAATTACAGACTTCTTAGAATTTATTGAAAATGAAGATATAACATTTCTAAACTTAAGGGACACAATTAAAGTGGTACTAAGAGGAAAACTCATAGCTCTGAGTGCCTGCAAAAAGAAACAGGAGAGAGCATATGTCAGCAGCTTGACAGCACACCTAAAAGCTCTAGAACAAGAAGAAATAAACCCAAGCCGAGTAGAGGGCAAGAAATAACCAAACTCAGGGCTGAAATCAACCAAGTAGAAACAAAAAGGACTACACAAAGAATCAACAAAACCAGGAGCTATTTCTTTGAGAAAATTAACGAGATAGATAAACCCTTAGCCAGACTAACCAGAGGTCACAGAGAGTGTATCCAAATTAACAAAATCAGAAATGAAAAGGGAGACATAACAACAGAATCTGAAGAAATTCAAAAAATCATCAGATCCTATGCAAAAGCCTATATCAACAAAACTGGAAAATCTTGAGGAAATGGACAATTTTCTAGACAGATAACAGGTACTAAAGTTAAATCAGGAACAAATAAACGATCTAAACAACCCCATAACTCCTAAAGAAATAGAAGAAGTTATTAAAAGTCTCCCAACCAAAAAGAGGCCAGGTCCAGATAGGTTCAGTGGAGAATTATATCAGAACTTCATAGAAGATCTCATACCAAGACTATCCAAACTATTCCACAAAATTGAAACAGACGGAGCACTACCAAATTCCTTCTATGAAGCCACAATTACTCTTATACTGAAACCACACAAAGACCCAACAAAGAAAGAGAACTTCAGACCAATTTCCCTTATGAATATTGACGCAAAGATACTCAATAAAATTCTTGCAAACCAAATCCAAGAACACATCAAAACACTCATCCATCATGTTCAAATAGGCTTCATCCAAGAGATGCAGGGATGGTTTAATATATGAAAATCTATCAATGTAGTCCACTATATAAAGAAACTCAAAGATAAGAACCACATCATCATTTCATTAGATGCTGAGAAAGCATTTGACAAAATTCAACACCCTTTCATGATAAAAGTCCTGGAAAGATCAGGAATTCAAGGCCCATATCTAAACATAGTAAATGCAATATACAGCAAACCAGTAGCTAACATCAAACTAAATGGAGAGAAACTTGAAGCAATCCCACTAATATCAGGGACTAGACAAGGCTGCCCACTCTCTCCCTACTTATTAAATATAGTACTCGAAGTCCAAGCCAAAGCAATCAGACATCAAAAGGAGGTCAAAGGGATACAAATTGAAAAAGAAGAAGTTAAAATATCACTCTTTGCAGATAATATGATAGTATACATACGTGACCCTAAAAGTTCCACCAGAGAACTATTTACCCTGATAAAGAACTTCAGCAAACTTTCGGAGTATAAAACTAACTCAAACAAATCAGTAGCCTCCCTCTACTCAAAGGATAAACAGGCTGAGAAAGAAATTAAAGAAATGACACCCTTCAAAATAGTCCCAAATAATATAAAATATCTTGGTGTGACTTTAACCAAGCAAGTGAAAGATCTGTATGAGAAGAACTTCAAATCGGAAGAAAGAAATTGAGGAAGATCTCAGAAGATTTTCCATGCTCATGGATCGGCAGGATTAATGTAGTAAAGATGGCCATTTTGCAACCAACAGATTGGGAAAAGATCTGTACCAATCCTACAACAGATAGAGGCCTTATATCCAAAATATACAAAGAACTCAAGAAGTTAGACCGCACGGAGACAAATAACCCTATTAAAAATGGGGTTCAGAGCTAAACAAAGAATTCACAGCTGAGGAATGCCGAATGGCTGAGAAACACCTAAAGAAATGTTCAACATCTTTAGTCATAAGGGAAATGCAAATCAAAACAACCCTGAGATTTCACCTCACACCAGTGAGAATGGCTAAGATCAAAAACTCAGGTGACAGCAAATGCTGGCGAGGATATGGAGAAAGAGGAACACTCCTCCATTTCTGGTGGGATTGCAGATTGGTACAACCATTCTGGAAATCAGTCTGGAGGTTCCTCAGAAAATTGGACATTGAACTGCCTGAGGATCCAGCTATACCTCTCTTGGGCATATACCCAAAAGATGTCCCAACATATAAAAAAAAGACACGTGCTCCACTATGTTCATAGCAGCCTTATTTATAATAGCCAGAAGCTGGAAAGAACCCAGATGCCCTTCAACAGAGGAATGGATACAGAAAATGTGGTACATCTACACAATGGAATATTACTCAGCTATCAAAAACAATGACTTTATGAAATTGTGAGGCAAATGGTTGAACTGGAAAATATCATCCTGAGTGAGCTAACCCAATCACAGAAAGACATACATGGTATGCACTCATTGATAAGGGCTATTAGCCCAAATGCTTGAATTACCCAAGGTGCAATCCACAGACCACAGGAAGCTCAAGAAGGATGACCAAAATGCAGATGCTCCCACTCCTTCTTAAAAGGGGAAAAATATCCATAGGAGGGGATATGGAAGCAAAGTTTAGAGCAGCAACTCAAGGAATGGCCATTCAGATTCTGCCCCACATGTGGCCCATATATATGCAGCCACCAAAACTAGATAAAATTGATGAAGCTAAAAAATGCATGCTGAAAAGGACTGGATATAGATCTTTCCTGAGAGACACACCAGAGCATGTCCTATACAGAGATCAATGCTAGCAGCAAACCACCAAACTGAGGACAGGGCCCCCTTGGGGGAAATTAGAGGAAGTATTGGAAGAGTTGAAGGAGCTTGCAATCCCATAAAACAACAATGCCAACCAACTAGAGCCTCCAGGGACTAAACCACTACCTAAAGTCTCTACATGGACTGACCCAGGGCTCCAACTGCATATGTAGCAGAGAATAGCCTTGTTGGGGCACCAGTGGAAAGGGAAACCCTTGGTCCTGCAAAGGTTGGACCCCTAGTGCAGGGGACTATGGAGGAGGCAGTAATGGGGATGTATGGGGAGAATACCCGTATGGGGAAGGGGGAGTGGAGGGGGTGGGGGCTTATGGACAGGAAACCTGGAAGGGGAATAACATTTGAAATGTATGTAAAGAAATATAGCTAATAAAAAAATTTAAAAGAGTATATATGTCACAGGAATATTACACTCACAAATTCACAGTAGCTGAGCTTGTCCATCTCTAACTAAAAAGCTATAGGCATTTGGTGGCTAACTGGAAGGAGTCAGGTTTCTTCGGGGGTGTGGTTCCTGGTAGGCTGCCCATGCTTCAGAGTATGGCCTTAAACCCACATGCAGATATGATTTCATAGGTACTAATATGTTTCCAGTAGCTGGAGAGACAGTTCAATAGTTAACAGTGAGCTCTGCTCTCAGAATCCACATTCAGTTTCTCAGCACCTACAGCACAGTACTGCAGGGGCATCCTAATTCTCCAGTCTCTGTGGGCTTCTACAATCGCTTATATATATACCCACACATCAACGTGCAAATACGTCATTAAAAGTAATAAAAACAAATCTAGAATATTCTTTTCAAGAGAATTAAAACATAGGAAATTAAAATTAACATTCAAAATCTAGAAGGATCTAAACAAAAATATCAGAATATTACATACTTTATGTTTAAAAGCAATGAAATGAATTACAGTATCAAATATAAACAAGTTTGTCTGCGTATTATAACTGTTTCCATGAAATGTTAAATCATAGTGGAGATGTGAAGGGCGACCTGTAATGTTGTAAGTATAAAACATAAGAAAATATGGAGCTAAGAGTAAATATTTAGAATGTGTTTGGCACAAAGAGCTCAACAGCCAGCAAGCTAACACAATGGCACATGATTTTCCTATCACTTAAACAACATCAAAGTGTTTTTAAATGACTATGTCAAAGATCATGAAATGGAAACTGACACTATTTCTTCCATAAGCTCACAATTTTATCATTATGACCATGCTATGACTGACCTTGTCACATAGTCCCTCAAACCATAAAAGGTTGAGTCAGCAAATGTTAAATTAATGGTGAAGTCACAGCATAACCTACAAAGTGCTGGGCCGCCACTCTCTGTGGCACACACTCAATGAACTTGGAAATATATTTAGTTGATATTTATAAAAGTAGGTCTTTGGGTTGTTAGTGTAAAGCTAGTGGGGTGCTGTTAGTTCCTGGGAGAGAAGCTGGACTAAGCTGGATCATTTACGAGTTACATGTATTGAATGCAGTTGAATTTAAATTATTTTTAGTTCAAGAGGGTTTTAGCAGGATGTGCCCCATTGTATGTCAAATGCTAAAGCAAGTTTTTACATATGTGAGAAAATCCTACTAAAGATGTCACTTTTTCCTATGCCGATGGTACAGTTCTCAGAGAAGAAAGATTGACGATAACAGACAAATTGGTGAGTGACAAAGCAGATTTTTCTTTCCTTTTTCTCTTTCCTTTGTTTTCTGAGTTTTATCTCTGTTTCATTTTTATTTTAAGTAGTTAGCATACAAAGAAGTAAACTCACTGTGATATTTTATTATGTATATATCATTATACTCTGGGGGAAGTTCTTACCATTCCTTCTCTCGTCTCATTGCCTTTTTCTTGTGATGCTCTGTTCCTTTCTTCTCATCTCATAGCTTCCTTTCTACTAGGATGGTAGATTATGGATGGATGGATAGATAGATAGATAGATAGATAGATAGATAGATAGATAGATAGATAGATAGATAGACAGATAGATGATAGATACATACATACATAGACAGATAGATTGATAGATGATAAAAAGATGATAGATGATAGATGATAAATTTATATAGAGAGATATATGATATATAGATTATAAATAGATAGAAGACAGATACATAGATACATAGAGATAGGTGATACAGATTGATGATAAATAGATAGATGATAGATTGGTAGATCGATGATATATAAAGAGATAGGTGATATGTAGATTATATAGATAGATAAATGATAGGTAGATAGATACACAGATGATGATGATGATGATAGATAGATAGATAGATAGATAGATAGATAGATAGATAGATAGATAGACAGACAGACAGATAGATTGTCTTTGTTAGGGTTTTACTGCTGTGAACAGACACCATGATGAAGGCAACTCTTATAAGGACAGTATTTAATTAGGGCTGACTTACAGGTTCAGAGGTTCAGTCTGTCATCATCAAGGTAGGAACAGGGCAGAATCCAGGCAGGCAAGGTGCAGGTAGAGCTGAGAGCTCTACATCTTCATCTGAAGGCTGCTAGTGGAAGACTGACTTCCAGGTTGCTAGGGTGAGGGTCTTAAGGCCACACCCACAGTGACAAACTTACTCCAATAAGGCCACACCTCCCAACAATGTCACTCCTTGGGCCAAGCATATACAAACAATCACAGTCCACTCCCTGGTCCCCACAGGCCTGTTCAAACACATGAGTCTATGGGGGCCATACCTAGCCATAGCATAATTTTAAAAGTACATTTAGTCTAACTTCCAAAGTCCCCAGTGTCTATAGCAGTCTCAACAATGTTTAAAGTCCAAAATTCAAAGTCTCTTCTGAGATCTATCAAATCACTTAACTGTAATCCCTGAATCATGATAGGAAACCACCTGGGCAAACTCTAATCTGCTTCTCCCTGGCTGATGTCAAAGCAGTTTTCAGATCTCCAACTCCTTTTTCATCTTTGTTGACTGCAACAAACTTCTTTTCCTGGGCTGGTTCCACTCCCTGTTAGCAGCATTCCTCAGGAGATAGCCTATGGTTCTGGCATCTCGAAAATCTGAGGGTCTCCAAGGCAACTTCAATGTTACAGCTTTTTGTTTCAATGTCTGGGATCCACACATGATCTTCTGGGCTCCTCCAAAAGGCTGGCATCATTTTTCCAGCTCTGCCTTCTGTGGCACTCTAAGCTCAGGTTGATCCACTGCCATTGTTGTTGTTAGTGATCATCTCATGGTACTGGCATCTCTAATACACTGGCGTCTTCCTCTGCAACTGGATGTCACCAATAGCCTCTCATAGGCTCTCTTCACATTGCCAAACCTCAACTCCTTTGCATGACCCTTTCAGTCCTTGTCTGTCAACTACATCTGAGACTGCACCTTTACCAATGGCCTTCCATGGCCTCTCACAGTGCCATGCCTCAGCTGCTCTTCATGATCCCTTTATGCCTTCAAAACCAGTACCACCTGGGTGACTCTTAAACAAGTCCAGCTGCAGCACAGGGTACAACCTTGGCTATCTCTGGAACACAGCTTCTTTGTGCTCTCAGAAAACACTTCCAAGAAGATTTCATTTCAATGATACTCATCTCTTCTTAATCATCTCTTAATTTCTTAGCTCCAGCTAACCAGCATTAATTGTCTCAGTAGTCCTTCTATTTTCCAGGAGGAGCTGGACCATGACCCCTAATTCTATTACATTATCACTAGTTTTCTGTGTTCTAACTCTTTCACTGCCTAAGCTTGGCTGTCCTGGATCTTGCTCTGTAGATTCGTCTTGAATCAGAGGTCTGCCTGTCTCTCTCGTGGGATGAAAGGTGTGTACCCCCATGCCTGGATCTAAATTTAGCTGGGTAGGATCTTGCCCCAAAGTCTCACTCCCTTAATCTGCTATCTTCTAAATCATAGGATTCAGGTCCATTTCACTTCCTGGTGCCCCTTTAACATTCAAACCATGTAGTTTATATTTTTCCTTTCTAAGCTTGCTATGCTTGTTCAAAATTTTCTTCATAAGACTTAACCAGAGAACAAAGTTTCTGCTGGGCTTTTTTTTGAGACTTCCTTTGTTAATGCAATTAATCTGAGTCTCTTCACCTTAGCCTCAGGCAGACTCTTCAGACAAGGGCAAAAAGTTGCCATAGCCTTTACCGAAATACTACAAAAACAGTCTCTAGGCCACATACTGAAGTTCTTCTACACTGAAACCTCTTGGGCCGGGTCTGAACAGTTCATATCACTCACAGCAACAAAGTCTATACTTTTACTAGGATAGCTTATTAAGGCCCCAAAAATATTCCATGGCTTTCCAAAACCAAAGTCCCAAAATCCATATTCTTCCAAACAAAAGCATGGTCAGGCCTATCACAGCAATACCTGGTACCAACTTCTTTCTTAGTTAGGGTTTTATGGCTGTGAACATCCACCGTGACCAAGAAAACTCTTATAAGGACAACACTTAGTTAAGGCTGGCTTACAGATTCAGAGGTTCAGTCTGTCATCATCAAGGTAGGAGCAGAGCAGCATCTAGGCAGGCATGGTGCAGGCAGAGCTGAGAGCTCTACATCTTCATCTGAAGGCTGCTAGTGGGAGCCAGGATGAAGGTCTTAAGGCCATGCCCACAGTGACACACTTAATCCAATAAGATCACACCTCCCAACAGTGTCACTCCCTGCCTCAAGCATATAAAAACCAGCATGCATAGATAGATAGATAGATGATAGATAGATAGATAGATAGATAGATAGATAAATAGATAGATAGATAATAGATAGATAGATAGAGAAATAGGAAGATAGGTAGGCAGATAGATGATAGGAGAGCACATAGATAGATTGATAGATAATATATAGATAAATAGAAAGATGATGGCTAGTATAGATAGAAGATAAATGTAAAGACACATATATACTCCACATAGAAACATGATATTTCTCTGACAAACTCTGGTTTATTTCCCTGAGTATGACGGTCTCTAGTTCCATTCATTTTCCTGAATGCTCCATTTTTTACAGCTGAACAAAATACCACTGTGTACACATTCTACACTTCCATTACTTATGTCTCTCTTGATGGATCTCCAGGCTAGTTCCAAACATTAGCCTTTGCAAATAGCACAGCAAAACAAGCCTGGGTATACAAGTATCTTTGTAATATGCTGGTTTGGAATCCTATACATACAAACGCAGGAAGAGTAAAACTGCAGCATGTGGTAATTCTTTTGCTATCAATATGGGGAAATGGAAATCACCATACTGATTTCCACAGTGGCTCTAAAATTGATATTAGAACAAGCAGCACATAAGGTTCCTATTTCTGCACACCCTCGCCAGCATTTATCATTTTCCCCCTCGATGATATGGACATGACTGGGCTTATATAGAAGCTCAATCTTGTTTAAATTTGCATTTCCCTAATGGTTGAGGATGGTGACAGTTTTCAAATAGTTACTGGTTATTTGTATATCTTTCTTTGAAAACAACCTATTTAATTCCTAGACCATTTACTTGACTAGAGGATTTGTTTTTGATGTTGCTTATTTTTGAATTTCTGTATAGTTCGTAATCATTGATTCAGTATTAGGTATTGGCAAAGATTTCACTTTCACCCTGAAGACTATCTTCATCCAGGTGATGGTTTTATTTGTTCTACAGAAGCTTTTCAAAATCAAACAAAGACATGGCTTCAGTAGTTGGGATTTGTCCTATGCTATTAGTGTTCCCTTTCTTTCCCTACACCTTAAAGTATTTGCCTAAGATTTCCTTTGGCAGCTTTAGATTTCAAATTAAGGTCTTTGGTCCACCTTGAATTGCAGTTTGTGAATGGTTGAAACAGGAATCCAGTTTCATTAGTTTTGCCAGCTTCACTTGTTAGAGAGATTATCTCTAACAAGTATGTATGATATTGGTACTTATTTCAAAGACTGGGTGACTCTAGTGTTATAGATTTATTTATGACTCTTTTATTCTAGCCCCTTACTCTATGCCTCAGTTTTTGGTTTTTGGTTTTGGTTTTGTTATGATTTTAGTTTGGGTTTTGGTTTGGCTTTGGCTTTGGTTTTTGGCTTTGGTGCTTTGGTGGTGGTGGTGGTGTGTGTGTGTGTGTGTGTGTGTGTGTGTGTGTGTGTGTGTGTGTTTGTGTGTGTGTGTATGTTTGTGTGTGGTGGTGTGTGTGTGTGTGTGTGTGTGTGTGTGTGTGTGTGTGTGTGTGTGTATTTAACATGCCAGTTTTACTTTGGCTCTGTAATACAACTTGAAGTCAAGAGTTTTCTTGCCTTCAGCATTGCTCTTTGACTATTCTGAGTGTTTTGTGATTTGCATAATTTTTTGCTAGTTCTGCGAAGAGGGTCATTGTAGTTTTGATGGTGGTCCTATTAAATCTGTACATTATCTTTAGTAATGTAGCCATTCTTACCATATTAATTCTGCCTACTGATGAGCATGGACAACCTTCTCATCTACTGTCCTATCTAATCTCTTTCTTCAGTGTCTTAATGATTTCTTCATAGAAGGCCTTTACTTCCTTAATTAGGTTTATTCCCTATCCATCTGCTTTAAAGCAATTCAGATAGGACTTTTCCCCTGATTTCTTTTCACCCCATTTATTACTGACATGCAAGAAACCTGCTATTCACTATGTGCTCGTCTTGTGTTTGACTTCCCTGTGAGTGGTGTTCATGAGCTCTGAGATTTTTCAATTTGTGTTTGTGTGATTTAAGTCATCTTCAGATAGGTAAATGTTGACTTGCTTCTGTCTAATTTTTATCTCTGTTGTTTTCTTCTCTTGACTTACTGCTCTAAGGCTTTGAGCATTATGTTGAACAAGATCAGAGAGAGTTGTCACCCTTTCCTTGTTTTTGAATATAAAGGAATTGCTTTCGTGTGTTCCCCATTTAATAGAACCCGCTTATAAGTTTGTTATATGTAATGCTCACCATGTTAGTGGATGCTTCCATGGCTCCTGGTTTTTCTCAAAGCTTTTATAATGAAGGGAAGGCTATTAAACTTTATCCAAGATATTTTCTCAACTGAAATTATCATGAGATTTCTATCCTTCATCATATTTATGTACTGTAATACCTTATTCATTTATATGTGTTGAACTAAGAATTCATATTTTAAATTTATGAATAAAATCAAAACGATGTTTTTTTTACTTTTCATTCTATGCTACCACTTGGAGTAGGTGACAGAAAAATGATGCTAAATAGAAAGTCATACCTCCCTTCAGTGTAGCTCCATTACTGATTGTATTTGATTGTAGTTGCTAGGCTTTTGAGGACATACCATGAAATACCAAACAAAAGCATCAGTGTACCTACTGGCTCATTGATAACTCACCTATTGGTTTTCAACTGTATTTTAGGTATCATCATCTGACTATGTTTGTGCATGGTACATGTATATGCTTTCTGGGGTCAGTTGTGTTCTTCCAGCTCAGGCCTACAACTCAAATTCTTTTAGCCGTTAATCAACCGCTCCATCCCAGTGACTCACAAAGTCTAATACAACAGATCTCAGTGGACAAAAATTCCTTGCAGTACTATTAGTATAATATTAAATCAGGTAACATAAGTAGATAGGCACAGCCCAAACGTACAAATGACTATGTACTATTAGTTCAATTATATTAAAGCTAGAATGTAGCAAATGAAATTTTTGAAGCAATTACTGGTGCAATAATATTATATGGCATCTCCATCTATTTTTTTAAAAAAGCGCTCTAATGTCATCTTTCTCAAATTAAGTCCATTTAAAATATAAAATAAACAGAAAATTGTATTACAGAGCCCTCGTAATTATCCAAAGTGGTAATTAAAAGTATAAGACATTAAAGTTTGATGTTAATTTATATTAAGATGTAAACAGTTGTGAAATGAATATTCATCAGCTTTTATCTATATATAATAAAGTGATAATAACTACAACGTTGTGAAAGGATGGTGAGCTAAGAGGCTACAATTTTTGTGATTTTTCTGCTAACAGATAAGTTTGAATAAAATTCCTCAGACTCTGTTTCCTTATCTGTAAACTGATGAATGTGAACTAAATTAACAGTTCTTAAGACCTCAACATTTCTAACAGCCTATGGGAAACATGAAAGAACATTTTCAAGTCTATGAAAAACTATCATTACTGACAGCTTTTCCTAATTACATTTGCATTGTAAAGTTAACCTCACTTGAAGTGAGCTTTGTATCTGTAAACTTTTATTCCTCATTTTATGTTCAAAGTGTATTTTATGCGTCATTGATAAATTAAAGAACAGAAAATTGTAATATAGATGCCATAAAAATAGTAGACCACGTTACCCTCAGATTAGAAGAACAAAAAAGAAATCTCATATACTTTTGTAAGACAATATTGCACTCCTAAGCAAATGTCACAAATAAAATCCTCTGAGTAATCCCAATCCATAGAAGGCTGGCACTGAACTGTGACAGAATGACAGACACATCTAATGAGTCAGACATTTTCCTTGTATTACAGGAAGAGCCAAGTGGTAACAGGCAAAGCTATGTCATTGTACTATACGTTCTAATTCATTCAAAAATTCTAAACACTCATTTGCAAAGACACTGAGTTCATAAAGCATTACTCATGTGGAAGGTGGCTTTAGTGAACTGGGGGCCTTTGTGTGGACATGGCACCGTATGCATGCAGCATGCACACGCTGAATTCTGATACAGTGAGCAATTCAGAACTGAAGCATAAGTTCCACTCTGATGCCTACACAGGTCGCTTTTTGTGGCTTGACACTCTATGGCTTTTAGAAAAGATATTAGAATGAGACACTTGTCAGTTAATATTTGTGGAAGTCCAGTTTCTTATGTCTGCTCCATGAGTAATATTACTGCTATTCAGGAAGGTAGGAAGGAGAAGGAGGTGTGAGGTAAAGTGGAGAGGGAACAGGATGAAGGGAAATGAGACCAAGGTATAGATTGTACTTGCAGAAAATTTCCAAAAATTAAAAATATCTTATTCAAAATGTAGAATTTAGAAAGCAAGCTTAGCAATCTGGTAGATGGGGAAACCAAAAGGTTATATAACAATAAATGCTTTAATTTTCAGGATAAATAATTGGAATATTTGTTATGTGACCACTTATAACCAATATTTTATAAAATAGAGTACTAGAAGCAACAACATGGACAATAACACGTCAGAAACAGCAAGGAGACACAGCCAAACGTAACTCCACACTATACCACAGAGAAGAATTTTAGAAACAACTACGGAAAGCAACACAAGTGAGTTCTTCAAGTATTGAGACTAATAGCCACATAGGAAAAGAATAGTATGTATTTCAAATACATCAGTACAGGAGCCATGAGAGAGTCAGCCTTAGAAGACGTTATAACTGCTAAGTTGTACTCCTCATAGATCAGAATTAACATCAGTTTCAAGGCTAAGCAAGTTTTAAAATGAAGTGGTTTCCCTTATCTTAAATAATATTCTATAAATCAAATTGTCTTGTGGCTTTGTGAGGTACACTGTGAAAGTTAAGGATGAGAAATGAACGCTAATACAGTAATACTCAAGGCTGCAGATATTCTGACCCTAAGTGAATACACTTTAGGTGTTGTTTTGGACATCTGCCTTGAGATAGCTTTAAGAAAATAAACATCTCTATACACAATTCTGACTTTACTAGTTACATCCTACTGCCTTGACCCTCGGTTGCCAGAAGACTCATTCAAGTTTCCTTAATTTTCCCTATCATTCTGTCCCGCCTCACTGGTTATTTGCATATCCAAACTTAGTGACTGATAACCAGTGAAATGGCAGAGCTCTGAACATGTCTGTATGTTGAGTATTAAGAATGGTTTTGCAGAGTCTTCTAGCTCTGCAAACTCTCCTTCACAAACTCAGCCAACATGTCGGCCAGATCTGAAGTCACTCAAAGTTTTGTCTAGAATCTGAGGATCCCTTTTACAGGTAGCTCAGCCACCTGGCTGATGAACTGATGCTGGCTGGCAGCAAAAGTTCCTCTGTGCTCTTCAAAGCACTCATGAGACTCATTAAAACGTGGCAGCCTGCTCACCGTGGAATTATGAATGAGTTTCAAGGTAGAATTCACAATGCGTGAGAAAACACATAGTTACTTTCCCTGCAATGTACTCCTTAAAGCAGCATTCATAAATGTAGCCTCCTAATTCTTGCTCTTCGTCAGGAAGACAGGAATATCAGTGAATTTGAGGACAGGTGTATACATTTTTTTTTCTTAAGGTTCTGAAGCTCAAGCACAAGTGATCTACTAAGCTATAGCTTTACCTTTTATGTACATTTTAAACTCTTTAAATGTGCATATTTATTTAACTAACGAGCTACAGGTCCAAGAGAAGATTGGCATGTCTTAAATCCTCCACAAGTCTGACTGAGTGGCTAGGACAACAGATAGAACATTATAAATTGGGAGCTGAATTATATTTTGTTATCATTAGTCCCCTTAATGATGACTTACTGCCCAACTGTGTGATAACAATGAAAAAAGTCCTTCTGAGTATTAAGTAAATCTTTTTGGAACATGCGTAGACCACTAACATTTACATAACAAAAGAAAAAGAATCTCATCAAGTCAGAGGCCTACAAAAGACATAACCCTGGTTTTTTTTGTATCCTACCTACCTGATGTTATCACCACTATAATTTTGAAATACTTAGATTTTTTAATTCTATTCCTATTAAAATTGCAACTGTTACTATACTAGAACATGCTATGTAGGTAACCCATATAAGTGTTCTTGGACTATATAGTCACTCACATTTGGGTCTTGAATAAGCTATCTATAGTCCCTTTAAAACAGTGTTCCTCAGCTTGTGGGTCACGACCCCTGTGAAATTTATATATCAGATATACTGTATATTAGATATTTAGCAAAACTGCAATTATGAAGTACAAACACGGCGGTTTGATGCTTGTTGGTTCATCACAGCATGAGGAACTATTTGTAAAGATTCACAACATTAGGAAGGTTAGAAATCACTGCTTTAAGTAAAGGTTGTTTGTTTGTTTGTTTTCATGGACAAACTAACTATAGAGGACCCAAGCTGAAGTAACCACATTAGGGAGCAATAAACAAGGTTTTTGTAATCTAGGAATAAAATAGGTTATATAATTCTTTGACATGATATTTCTTCATACTTAAACTTTCTCCAAAACTCATCTAATTATCATTCCTATTTTCCACTTCATTTTGTCTATGAATATACATTATATGGATAGGGAACTATTACTAATGCATCCTACCTGTATTGCAGGCAACCATGAAAATCTTCATGGAAACCTGGTTTAAAATATAAGTCCTTGGGTTCAAGTTCACTTAAGTAAGTTAGAATATTGTATATAGAATGCTAGAAAATTCTATTTTTAACAAGTTCCTGAAAATAGTGCAATTCAAGTGGTCCCATGGGCTCTGAGAATGGCTTTTCCTAGAAAGACAAGAGTAAATATCTATTCACCTCAGATAGACAAAAACAACAGGCCAAAAAAAAAAAATAAGTCCACTCAAGCCCAGCTTAGAGAAACCATGGTTATTACAGTCCAGTGAAAATTGTCATCGTAAGACTATGAGTTTGGACACTTGATCCCCAGTCAGCTGTGTTATTTGGGAAGATGGTGGATCTTGTAGAATGAAGAGCCATACTGGATTGTGGCCTCTGAGTGTGTAAAGCCTCACTTCTCTTCCTGTTCACTCTCTTTTGTTTCTTATGTATCATTGAGATATAATCTCTTGGCTTTCTGCACTAGACGTCATGCTCTCCCCACAATTATGGATATCTAGCCTATACAATTGTTAGTCAAAATAAATATTCTTAAAAATGATTTTTGGTCATGATATTTTATGATAGTCATAGAAAAGTAACTAATGCAACGAGTTTATTGGGCTTACTTAAAGCAGTGTGGCTAACTCAAAACCAACTGCATGTTCAAAAAGTCAAGTCATCATGTGTGATGGACTCATGAAAACTTCACTCTGTACTACAGAGTCCCACTTCAATTAACCATCCCTCTCCTGTGTGCATTAGCACCTCCCAGGATCATACATCTGGATGTAGAACAAAAAGGAGAAGTGGCAAGAATCCTGGATAAGAATCCTGTGACCATATTCCTTCTACTGGGATGTTTTAATACCCCAACTACTCTTATGAAAGATCTCCCAATAAGTTTGTCCTTCTACTTATTTTATTGTCATGGCTATAGGGTCATGCATCCTGTAAATCACAATAAGAATGTGTGCTATAAAATACAGAGGCAAATGCCAGCAGCAATCCACTGAACTGAGATCGGGAACCCCGTTGAAGGAATCAGAGAAAAGTCTGGAAGAGCTTGAAGGGGCTCAAGACCTCATATGAACAACAATGCCAACCAACCAGAGCTTCCAGGGACTAAGCCACTACCCAAAGACTATACATGGACAGACCCTGGGCTCCAACCTCATAGGTAGCAATGAATAGCCTAGTAAGAGCACCAGTGGAAGGGGAAGCCCTTGGTCCTGCCAAGACTGAACCCCCAGTGAACGTGATTGTTGGGGGGAGGGCAGTAATGGGGGGAGGATAGGGAGGGGAAGCCCACATAGAAGGGGAGGGGAGGGGCTAGGGGGATGTTGGCCTGGAAACCGGGAAGAGGAATAATCGAAATGTAAATAAGAAATACTCAAGTTAATAAAAAAAAAAAAAAAAAAAAAGAATGTGTGCTATATTATCATCTTATCCCAACAGATTCAAATGGAAAGAATGAATAAGACTGAATTTTGTTTTTAGTGGTCCATACCTGGAAAAAAATATCTAGATGTAATTCCATACCATTAAGTACTGATTAGTAAGGCTAAGAGAGAATTTAGCCAGTAAAATGATTTGTTGTACAAGCATGACTACCTGAGTTTTATCTCTAGAACACAAGTAAGGAAGCTGGGTACAGTGGCATGTGCTTCTAATTCCAGCACTGGAGGAGCAACCTAACTTCATCTGCAGGTTACAAGGCAGATTGAATCTAAGGAATGACACCTAAGGTTGAACTATATCCTGTTCCAGCATTGACACACACAAGCACATGTACACTTGAACACAAGCAAGCACCTGTTCACACATGAGCACACACAGACACATACTAAAAATTAAAAGCTGATTAATGAAAACATGATTAAATACATATTTATATATTTAATATATATTACCTATAAACTGCAGAATCTAATGGAAAGTCTGGAACAAAGTGTGTCTGTTTGCATGCATCTGTTTCAGCCCTGTAGACTTGAAAAGGCTGTGGTGACAGGTTCTTAATGTCATTAACTTAGAAAAGCTTCAAAGGAAAACAATGATATCAGATCACTGAAGATCTGGCTTCTAAGTTACAAAGCAGCACAGGAAAATAAATCATGTCACTCGAGGCCACTTAAAAGAATGTTACAGAAAACTACTTTGTGACAAGGAAAGAGAAAGGGAAGTCCTGAGTGTGACACTCCCTAAACAATGGGAAGCTTGTAATCATCCCTCTGAAGATAAGCCAGCCTTTAGCATTTATAAAATGCCTGAGAATAATTAAGCAAACACCTCTAGCTTTATTACATTTCAATTGCATTGAAATAATATTCCTTTCACATGATCTTAGATTACTTTTTAACTAAATTTGAAGCATTGTGAAAGATGGCCTGTCCCTTTACCTTTTTTATAAAAACATGATTTCATAGTGCTGGAGAGATGCATAGAGCAATCAATATATGGCATGGGATTACAGTTTTGTTTGTTTGCTTTTCTAAGGGTCACCTTCTGAAAACATATCTAGAAAAAATCGTGGAAATCAGAGCAAGGAGACGTATTCAGTATGGCCATACTGGAAAGAGGAACAAAGTCATCCAGTGGTACTGAGCCCATGAGTTCTAGGTTTACACAGAGAAAGAACAGAGTGGGGCAGATGATTTGCATGATCAACCTTAATAGGCTATGGTACAGTGTGGTTAGCTGTGGTCTCAGTTCTCATTCAAAGAAGTCTTTATCAAAGGAGTGGTTACCAAGTCGTTGTTGAGGAGCTCAACTCTGCTCCATATTCACAGGGCTATCAGGCCAACATTTGTCATCTCTGCCCTCATTGCCCTGTTGGAACAATATCAGCATATGAGCCCTGAGGGCAGGCTCACCCGTTCTATCACTTCACCACCCCTCCTGTCAATCTCACATCTTACCCCAGGAAGTTTATTTACCCATTAGAATTATCATCATTCTATCCCTGCACATAAATTATTTCTCCTTTTCTTCTTTTGTAATTGGTATTTCCTTAGCAAGAATTGGAAGTCGTTTTCCAACACAAACATTTTGGATGGGAGCTACATATCTGTCCACAGAAAAAAATATAAATGGTGCTATTCAGGGTAGAAATCCCTTTTTGCTAATGTATTCATGATGCAAACATTATATATGTGAATTTAGGCATATAGCCATCAAAATGCCTTAAACTTTATGTGGATATTTTGTGATTCCTGTCATGTAATACACTTATCTAACCTGTGTACTAGGTATAATATCCCTTAATAATGCAAAAGAACCAGTTAGAATAGGTCATTTTATTAAAATTGCAATAATGGAAAAGCACTCCTGAGATACAGATCACATCTTGAAATAAAAACGTCCATTTTCACTCTCATCTGAAAACCACTTCAGCTCATTTGTGGCTGTCCTACTGGGAAAGATTTTTTTTTCCTTTTCAACACTTCCTGACTATATAGAATATTTTAAGGTAAGTAATTAGCCACAAGTGTTAATTAAATAAACAAATTCTAAGAAATTATGAGAATTTACTCTCAAATTATACATTACAGTAGAACACACTACCCTAAAGCACGGAATATTAAACCAATGAGTATATTAGTTTTTCTAATGAAAGTATGAGTCAAAAAGTCAGTCATCACTCAGTGGGTGAAATTTCAGTTCATGAATGTACACTGGCATTGCCATGAGTCTTATCGAATGCAACCCGGTTTCAAACCCACTGATGGAAGACTTCTCCATCACAGCGGCAATGGCCTCTTCTCTTGTGTCCCTCATAGCGTGTTCATTTCCCATGTGAGACACAGTGATAGTTAAAAACAGACTGAGTCATCCCAACTAAACTATGACATGAAAGGATGACCACAGGTCAGACAAAAGTAGGGGAAGTGTAGGAAGTCGGCTGTGTTGACATTTGTTACAGAATAGTAATTTCTCTTGGTAATGTATGACTATGTTATAGATTTTTTTTATTCCTTATTTCTTTTTTAATATGTCCTATTGTTTGAGTCTCAGTCAAAAAAATGGGATTTGAATGGGAACTAAACCATATTTCTGGCCCTACGTGGGAACACAACTTTCTGAACTACCCAAAGGATCATGTGACTGCTGCTGTCTTCTGAAAGGAAGGTTTTTTTAAACTAAGAAAGATTCCTGTTCCAGAGACTTCAGAAAGATTATACGGCCTACCTGAAGCTCTGCACCACACCCTGTTTAGGCATTACCTAATGGCCTGCTTCAGAATGCCTCACAGTTCCATAATAAATACAGTCTATCTTCTTTTTATTTTAAATTGGATATTTTATTACATTTCAAGTGTCATTCCCTTTCTCAGTTCCCCCTCTGCAAGCCCCCTACTGCATTACCCCTCCCCCTGCTTCTAGGAGGGTGCTCCCCTACCCACCCACCCACTCAGACCTCACTACCCTGGCATTCCCCTACACTGAAGCATAGCCTTCACAGGACCAAGGGTCTCTCCTCTCATTATGCCAGATAAGGCCATCCTCTGTTACTTAGCTGAAGCCACAGGTCCCTTCATGTGTGCTCTTTGGTTGGTGGTTTAGTCCCTGGGAGCTCTGGGGGTCTGGTTGATTGATATTGTTGTTCTTCCTATGGGGATGCACCACTTCAGCTCCTTCTGTCCTTTCCCTCACTCCTACACTGGGGTCTCTGTGCTCAGTCCAATGAATGGCTGTGAGTATCCGCATCTGTATTTGTCAGGCTCCAGCAGAGCCTCTCAGGAGACAACTATAACAGGCTCTTGTCAGCATTGCTCCTATCTATAGGAAATATGGAGACAAAGTGTGGAGCAGAGGCTGAAGGAAAGGCCATCCAGAGACTGCCCCCACCTGGGGATGTATTCCAGACACTATTGTGGATGCAGCCTGTCTTCTATAGTATGGTCTGTTTTGTCTAGATTCATTCTGCTGATCACAAAGACCACAACGCCAAGTGTGATTCCCATAACAAGGTCACAAAGCCATGGCTGACAATTTATTTCTCCAGGCAAGTGAGTCTCAAATGGGCAGGTTGGACTGGAGATCCCAAGGTAGCTTCAGTCATTTGTCAGTGCCTTGGGTAAAAGACTATCACAGACAGGATGATTCACCAATGTGCTTTCTCATGGTTCCATCAGCATAACAACACCAGAGCTGTTGAATTTTTCCAAAGTATCTCAAAGTACCCAAGAAATATGTGCAAAGAGAAAGAATATGGAAGTTGCTGCCTTCTTTAAGAGAGAGCACAATGTCTCTTCTGCCATATTTTATAAGGCATAACAATCAGATGCTTCTAGAAATCAAGCTGGAAAGGGTGACATTGATCCAAGCTGTCAGCTGGTGGTATATCGAAGATTTTGCAGCCATTGTAAATATGTCACAATGACAAAAGAGTATTTTTGTCAGCATAACAGAAACCTAAGCTCAGGCTTGCTTAATAAGAAAAGTCTTGTTCATAAAACAGAGTAACCTTAAGGCTTTGAATAAAGTTGATCAGAGACTTGACCTCTGTCTCTAGACACTGATCACTTTGCAGTTTCTGACTCAGTCTATACACCAGCCCAGCAACACACCCTAACAAGATGGTTTCACAACTGGAAACCACATCCTCTCAGACCTAGAACCAAAATACTTGCCTGTCCAACAAAACAAAAAACAATACCTAGGCTGGTTCTGAGTATGCTTAGTCAGTTGTTTAAGATGGGTGTGCATTTCCAGCCAACGATCATCGTTAGTTCCCTAGGTGTGTGACACACATGGCCACTCCTCAAGCCATTCACTTGAAAACATCAGTGTGAAAGAAAGAGGAGCCATTCTGCATAAGCGAAATGGTCCATTCTTGTCAGAGAGAGCACATGCTGACAGCAAATCCCCAACTATTCATGGAACAAATGCGACTTCATACATGTTATGCAAATACGAATGTTTATGTGTTTAAAATGTAAATGTAATAAGAACATCTAGCTAGTCTATATTTCCTCATTTTTATGATGACTATCTAGGGAGTACTCATCAGATCCTACTGGAACAGCGCCCAGATAAGAAAACAAAGATAAACAAGAAGTAGACTCCAGAGGATGCAGAGAAAATAGAGGGAACCAAAAACCTCAGTGAAGGGAAGGAAAGAGTGAAGGAGGAAACATGGAAGAAAAAGGAAAGAGGAGGGTGGGATCAACAGAAAGAAGAGGAGGAGGAAGGCACACAGGAATTCTGAGGAGCATCTCCACGGGGCTTAGTATTCTGTACAGAAAACAAGACTCAGATTCTGCTCTAGCACGGAGTCCAACCGCAAACCTAATGCTAAGAATCAGAGTTTGCAAGATGGTTCAGAGGAAATAGGTGCCTGCTGCCAAGCCTAATAATGGTCTGAGCTGATTCCAAAACCTACATGGTAGAAGCAGAGAACTGACTCCACAGAGCCGTTCCCTGATCTCAATATGTGTGTCATAATGGCCCAAGCATGCACACACACACACACACACACACATACACACACACACACATACACACACACATGCACGTGCACACACACACACACACACACACACACACACACACAGACTAAATAAATAAATAAATAAAATGTAATTCAGAATTTTTAAGTAAAAAACAAAAATAATATAAATTACTTTTAATATTAAGAATGTAAATTTAAAATACCCATGGTTAAAAATATTTGCCACTGGCTGGTAAGATGGCTCAGTGGTTAAGAAAATGGCTGCTCTTCTAGAGTTCTGAGCTCAATTCCCAGCCATCAATGAGATGGTGCTCATGACCCTCTATATAGGGATCTAATGCTCTCTTCTGTCATATAGGTATATATGCAGAAGAAGCCCTCTGACATTTAAAAAGTAATAAATACATTTTCAAAAACAATTTTGAAAAAATGTGCTAGCAAGATGGCTATTCTTCTAGAGGTCCTGAGCTTAATTCCTAGCAACTACATGGTGCCTTACAACCATCTGTAATGGAATCTGATTCCCTCCTCTAGGTATGTGTGGAGACAGATCACTCATATACATTAAATAAATAAATAAATAAATTTTAAAATCCCTAAAGCTGTGTTCACTTTTTAAAATTCCTCTGGAGAGTGTGACAAGTAAGGAGCAGCAATATTAAATTTTTCTGTTATGTTTAATATTTTTAGCCACATGTGTGAACACAATTAACATTTAAATGAAAGGATAGTTTCTTATAGATTACATACAAGGAAAATAAAGAGCTGAACCATAAAATTGGCTACATGTCTACACTTATAAATTGTCTCTAGAATAATATATATAGAACATAAAATAATATAAAAAATTCACATGTTTAAGCCCTTGCCTCTATACTTTGTCACTAACTAATACAGAAGTCACATGTGGTACAAAATCTTATAAACAAGGAACTGTGTTCATTAAATGGGCTCTATAGATAAGAAATGATGTACCTAAGGTCCATGACAAACTCTCTGTCATTCTGGCTCTCAACAAGTTACTTATCCTCTTTGAAATTTTAAGGTAATATTTATTATTCCAAATGTGGCAGTTAAAAACTGAGTGCCTTCAAAGTGTTTACTCCGAGGTCTACTACATATATGCACAGACAACAATGAGTAGATGCCATTTAACTTCTCATGATCAAGAAGGATGAATTTTGGTGCCTACTCCTGGTCCTTACACTTTGTCCCTCTGTGTGTCTTTTCATTGTTCGTGAACGTTTCCTTTGCCTGTACCCATTGTCTGACCTCAAGTTCTGATCTTTGTGTTCATCTGACTATGGTTTGGGCAGAGGCAATGACATTCAGATATATTAGCCATTCTGTAAAGATAATCATAAAAAGATGGACAAATCCTTGAAAAACACTGGCTGTCCACTTCTTTCTCCAGCTGAGCCTGAGTGAGAATACAAATCTATTATTCATAAAAAGAGGAAGAAAATGCCTACATGACGTTCATTGACAGTGTAAGAATGAGAATTTATTTCAAGGAAATACTGCTGAAAGTTTTCATTGACAGTTTTACCACTATAAAATATATAAATTTCATAGAACAGAAATTTATTTTTTAATTGGATATTTTATTTATTTACATTTCAAATGTTATCCCCTTTCCAGGTTTCCCCTCTGGAAACCACCTATCCCATCCCCCTGCTTCTAAGAGGATGTTCCCCCACCCACCTACCCCCAAGTTCCCGCCTTGGCATTCCCCTACATTGGGGCATCAAGACTTCACAGACCCACTGAGGCTAGACAAGGCCATCCTCTGCTACATATGCAGCTGGAGCCATGAGTCCCTCCATATATACTCTTTGGTTGGTGGTTTAGTGCCAGGGATCTCTGGGGGTCTAGTTGGCTGACCTTGTTGTTTTTCCTATGGGATTGCAAATCCCTTCAACTCCTTCAGTCCTTTCTCTAACCCATCCTTTGGGGACCCTGTGCTCAGTCCAATGGTGCACTGCTAGCATCCACTTCTGTATTTGTAGGATCTGGCAGAGCCTCTCTGGAGTAAGTATATCTGGCTCCTGTCAGTAAGCACTTCTTGGCATCCACATTATTATCTGGGCTTGCTGTCTGTATATGGGATGGATCCCCAGGTGGAGCAATCTCAGGGTGGCCTTTCCTTCAGTCTCTGCTCCACACTTTGTCTCTTTATTTCCTTTAGACAGGAGTAATTCTGGGCTAAAAATTTGGAGATGAGTGAGTGACTCCATCCCCCAACTAGGGGCTTTGCCTAACCCCTGGATATGGTCTCTATAGGTTTTTCCTCCCCTTTGTTGGGCATTTGACTTAATAGCATCCCCACTGGGTCCTGGGAGCCTCTTGCTTTCCTGGCACCTGGGACTTGCTGGTGCCTACCCACCAGTTCCCCAATGCTAAACACATCTGTTCAATTTCCTGACTCCCTGTATATCATCCCCATCTCCTTTCATACCTGATCCTGCCCTGATTTTCCCTCTCCCCCTCCTCACTTCCTCACAAGTGCCTCCAACCCTCTATCTCCTATGAGTGTTTTGTTCCACCTTGTAAGAAGGACTTAAGCACCCATATTTTGGTCATCCTTCTTGTTTAGCTTAATATGGTCTATGAGTTGTATCTTGGGTATTCTGAGATTTTAAGCTAATATCCACTTATCAGTGAAAAAATACCATGTGTGTTCTTTTGTGACTGGGTTACCACACTCAGGGTAACATTTTCTAATTCAATCCAATTGCCTAAGAATTACATGAAGTCATTGTTTTCAATAGCTGAGTAGTACTCCATTGTATAAATGTTTTCTGTATCTGTTCTTCCTTGAGAAACATCTGGGTTCTTTATAGCTTCTGGCTATTATAAATAAGGCTGCTATGAACATAGTAGAGCATGTGTCCTTGTTACATGTTGGAGCATCTTTTTGGTATATGCCCAGGACTGGTATAGCTGGGTCCTCAGGTAGTGGAATGTCCAGTTTTCTGAGGAACCACCAGACTGATTTCCACAGTGGTTTTACCAGCTTCCAATCCCACCAGAAATGGAAGAGTGTTCCTCTTTCTCCACATCCTCGTCAACATCTGTTGTCACCTAAGTTTTTGATCTTATCCATTTTGACTGGTGTGAGGTAGAATCTCAGGATTGTATTGATTTGCATTTCCCTGATAACTAAGGTTGTTGAGCATTTCTTTAGATGCTTCTCAACTATTTGGGATTCTTTGGTTGAGAATTCTGTATTTACCACTGCACCCCATTTTTTTATTATTATTATTAACCTGAGTATTTCTTATATACATTTCGAGTGTTATTCCCTTTCCCGGTTTCCAGGCAAACATCCCCCTCCCCCCTCCCCTTCCTTATGGGTGTTCCCCTCCCAACCCTCCCCCATTGCTGCCCCTCTCCCCAACAGTCTAGTTCACTGGGGGTTCAGTCTTAGCAGGACCCAGGGCTTCCCCTTCCACTGGTGCTCTTACTAGGATATTCATTGCTACCTATGAGGTCAGAGTCCAGGATCAGTCCATGTATAGTCTTTGGGTAGTGGCTTAGTCCCTGGAAGCTCTGGTTGGTTGGCATTGCTGTACATATGGGGTCTCGAGCTCCTTCAAGCTCTTCCAGTTCTTTCTCTGATTCCTTCAACCGGGGTCCTGTTCTCAGTTCAGTGGTTTCCTGCTGGCATACGCCTCTGTATTTGCTGTATTCTGGCTGTGTCTCTCAGGAGCGATCTGCATTCACATTTTGATCATCCGCCTTGAGTTTCATTTGTTCTAGGCATCTAGGGTAATTCAAGCATTTGGGCTAATAGCCACTTATCAATGAGTACATACCAGGTATGTCTTTCTGTGATTGGGTTAGCTTACTCAGGATGATATTTTCCAGTTCCAACCATTTGCCTAATGAATTTCATAAAGTCATTGTTTTTGATAGCTGAGTAATATTCCATTGTGTAGATGTACCACATTTTCTGTATCCATTCCTCTGTTGAAGGGCATCTGGGTTCTTTCCAGCTTCTGGCTATTATAAATAAGGCTACGATGAACATAGTGGAGCACGTGTCTTTTTTATATGTTGGGGCATCTTTTGGGTATATGCCCAGGAGAGGTATAGCTGGATCCTCAGGCAGTTCAATGTCCAATTTTCTGAGGAACCTCCAGACTGATTTCCAGAATGGTTGTACCAGTCTGCAATCCCACCAACAATAGAGGAGTGTTCCTCTTTCTCCACATCCCGCCAGCATTTGCTGTCACCTGAGTTTTTGATCTTAGCCATTCTCACTGGTGTGAGGTGAAATCTCAGGGTTGTTTTGATTTGCATTTCCTTATGACTCAAAGATGTTGAACATTTCTTTAGGTGTTTCTCAGCCATTCGGCATTCCTCAGCTGTGAATTCTTTGTTTAGCTCTGAGCCCCATTTTTTAATAGGGTTATTTGTTTCCCTGTGGTCTAACTTCTTGAGTTCTTTGTATATTTTGGATATAAGGCCTCTATCTGTTGTAGGATTTGCACCCCATTTTTAATAGGGTTATTTGGTTTTTTGGAGTATAACTTTGTGAGCTATTTATATTGGATATTAGCTCTCAATCGGATGTATAATTGATAAAGATCTTTTTCCAATCTATTGATTGCCATTTTGTACTATTGGCAGTGTCCTTTGCCTTACAGAAGCTTTGCAGTTTTAAGAAGTTCCACTTGTCGATTATGGATCTTAGAGCAGAAGGCATTGGTTCTCTGTTTAGGAAATTTTCCCCAGTGCTCATGTGTTCAAAGCTCTTCCCCACTTTCTCTTCAGTTAGATTCAGTGTATCTGGTTTTATGTGAAGGTCCTTGATCCATTTGGACATGAACTTTGGACAAGGAGATAAGAATAGGTCAATCTGCATTCTTCTACATGGTGACCTCCAGCTGAACCAGCACCGTTTGTTGAAAATGCTATCGTTCTTCCATTGGATGGTTTTGGCTCCTTTGTCAAAGATCAAGTGACCATAGTTGTGTGGGTTCATTTCTGGGTCTTCAATTCTATTCCATTGATCTACCTGCCTGTCCCTGTATCAATACCATTCAGTTTTTATCACTATTGCTCTGTAATACAGCTTGAGGTCAGAGATGATGATTCCCTCTGAAGTTCTTTTATTGTTGAGAATAGTTTTCAATAGGTTTTTGTTATTCCTAATGTATTTGCAAGTTGCTCTTTCTAACTCTATGAAGAATTGAGTTGAAATTTTGATGGGCATTTCATTGAATTTGTAGATTGCTTTCAGCAAAATGGACATTTTAACTATATTAATCTTACCAATCCATGAGCGTGGGAGACTTTTCCATCTTCTAAGATTTTTCTCTGATTTCTTTCTTCAGAGACTTGAAATTCTTGTCATACAGATCTTTCACTTGCTTGGTTAGAATCACACTGAGGTATTTTATATTATTTTTGACTATTGTGAAGGGTGTCATTTCCCTAATTTCTTTCTCAACCAATTTATCCTTTGAGTAGAGGAAGGCCACTAATTTGATTGAGTTAATTTTATACCCAGCTACTTTGCTCAAGTTGTTTAAGAGGTGTATGAGTTCTCTTGTAGAATTTTTTGGGTCACTCATGCATACTATTACATCAACAGCAAATAATGATATTTTGACTTCCTCCTTTCCAATTTGTATCCCTTTGACCTCCTTTGTTGTCCAATTGTTCTGGCTAGGATTTCTAGTACTATATTGAATAGAGAGGGAGAGAGTGGGCAACCTTGCCTTCTCCCTGATTTTAGTGAGATTGCTTCAAATCTGTCCATTTAGTTTGACATTGGCTACTGGTTTACTGTATATTGCTTTTACTTCATTTAGGTATGGGCCTTGAATTCCTGATCTTTCCAAGACTTTTACCATAAAGGGTTGTCAAATATTTTCAAATGCTTTCTCAGCATCTAATGAGATGATCTTGTGGTTTATTTATAGAGTGGATTACATTGATGGATTTCCATATTTTGAACCATCCCTGCATCTGTGGAATGAAGCTTACTTGATCATGGTGGGTGATCATTTTGATGTGTTCTTGGAATCAATTTGGGAGATTTTTACTGAATATTTTTGCATTGATATTCAAAAGGGAAATTGGTCTGAAGGTCTTTCTTTTTTGGGTCTTTGTGTGGTTTAGGTGTAAGCTTCATTGTGGCTTCATAGAATGAATTGGGTAGTGTTCCTTCTGTTTCTATTTTGTGGAATTGTTTGAAGAGTGTTGGATCTTCTTTGAAGGTCTGCTAGAATTCTGCACTAAACCCATCTGCTTCTTGGCCTCTTTTGCTTTTGAGACTTTTAGTAACTGCTTCTATGTCTTTAAGAGTTATAGGACTGTTTAGATGGTTTATCCTATAATGATTGAATTTTGGTTCCCAAATACCTGTCTAGGAAATTGTTCTTTTCATACAGATTTTCCAGTTTTGTTGAGTATAGGCTTTTATAGTAGAATCAGATGATTTTTTGAATTTCCTTGGTTTCTGTTGTTATGTTTCCCTTTTCATTTATGATTTTGTCAATTTGGATAGTGTCTCTGTGCCCACTAGATAGTCTGGTTAAGGGTTTATTTATCTTGTTGATTTTCTCAACCAGCTCCTGGTTTTGTTGATTCTTTGTACAGTTCTTTTTGTTTCTACTTGGTTGATTTTAGCCCTTTCTGGAGGCACTCAGACCTATGAACTTTCCTCTTGGCACTGCTATCATTGTGTTCCATTAATTTGTGACTTCATTTTCATTGAATTCTAAAAAGTTTTTAATTTCTTTATTTTTCCTTGACCAAGTTATCATTGAATAGAGTGTTGTTCAGCTTCCATATGTATGTGGGCTTTCTGTTGTTTGTGTTGATATTGAAGATCAGTCTTAGTCCACAGTGATCTGATAGGATGCATGGTATTATTTCAATCTTTTTCTATCTGTTGAGGACTGTTTTATGACCACATATGGTCAATTTTGGAGAAGGTCCCATGAAGTGCTGAGAAGTAGATATATTTCTTTGTTTTAGAATGAAATTTCTATAGTTATTGTTCTATAAATATCTGTTAAGACCATTTGGTTCATAACATCTGTTAGTTTCACTGTGTCTCTGTTTAGTTTCTGTTTCCATAATCTGTCCATTGATGAGTGTGGGGTGTTGAAGTCTCCACTATTATTGTGTGAGGTGCAATGTGTGCTTTGAGCTTTAGTAAGGTTTCTTTTATGAATGTAGGTACCCTTGCATTTGGAGCATCGATTTTCAGAACTGAGAGTTCTTCTTGATAGATCTTTCCTTTGACAAATATGAAGTGTCCTTCCTTATCTTTTCTCATAACTGTTGGTTGAATGTTGATTTTATTTTAAATTAGAATGGCTACTCCAGTTTGTTTCTTGGGACAATTTGCTTGGAAACTTCTTTTCTAGCCTTTTACTCTGAGGTAGTGTCCATCTTTGTTACTGAGGTGTGTTTCCTGCATGCAGCAGAATGCTAGGTCCTGTTTATGTATCTAGTCAGTCTTTTATCTTTTTATTGGGAAATTGAGTTCATTGATGTTAAAAGCTATTAAGGAAAAGTGATTGTTGCTTTCTGTTATTTTTCTTGTTAGAGGTGGAATTATGTTTGCGTGGCTATCTTCTTTTGGGTTTATTGAAAGAAGATTACTTTCTAGCTTTGTCTAGGGT
This sequence comes from Rattus rattus, assembly GCF_011064425.1. Classification (NCBI taxonomy): domain Eukaryota; kingdom Metazoa; phylum Chordata; class Mammalia; order Rodentia; family Muridae; genus Rattus; species Rattus rattus. The sequence continues at coordinate 23,672,243 of NC_046168.1, read as the reverse complement.
GTAGTATCTTCCCTTGTGTTGGAGTTTTCCATCTACTATCCTTTGTAGGGATGAATTTAGAAAGATATTGTGTAAATTTGGTTTTGTCATGGAATATCTTAGTTTCTCCATCTATGTTAATTGAGAGTTTTGCTAGGTATAGTAGCCTGGTTGGCATTTGTGTTCTCTTAGGGTTTGTATCACATCTGCCCAGGATCTTCTGGCTTTCATTGTCTCTGGTGAGAAGTCTGGTTGAATTCTGATAAGTCTGCCTTTATATGTTACTTCACCTTTTCCCCTTACTGCTTTTAATATTCTTTCTTTGTTTGTTCATTTGGTGTTTTGACTATTACATGACAGGAGGAATTTCTTTTCTGGTCCAATCTACTTGGAATTCTGTAGGCTTCTTATATGTTTATGGGCATCTTTTCCTTTAGGTTAGAGATGTTTTCTTCTATAATATTGTTGAAAATATTTATTGGCCCTTTAAGTTGGGAATCTTTGCTCTCTTCTATACCTATTATCCTTAAGTTCGACCTTCTCATTGTGTCCTAGATTTCCTGGCTGTTTTGAATTAGGAGATTTTTGCATTTTTGCATTTTCTTTGACTGTTGTGTCAATGTTTTCTATGGTATCTTTTCCATCTGAGATTCTCTCTTCTATCTCTTTTGTTCTGTTGGTAATGCTTACATCTATGAGTCCTGATCTCTTTCCTAGGTTTTCTATCCCAGGGTTGTCTCCCTTTGTGATTTCTTTATTGTTTCTATTTCCATTTTTAGATCCTGGATGTTTTTGTTGAATTCCTTCATCTGTTTAGTTATGTTTTCCTGTAATTCTTTAAGGGATTTTTGTGTTTTCTCTTTAAGGGCTTCTACCTGTTTACCTGTGTTATCCTGTATTTCTTTTAGGTAGTTATTTATGTCCTTCTTAAAGTCCTTTATTATCATCCTACTACCTATTTTCTTTTAAATCTGAATCTTGTTTTTCCAGTGTGTTGAGGTATCCAGGATTTGCTGTGGTAGGAGAACTGAGTTCTGAGGATGCCAAGTAGTCTTGGTTTCTGTTGCTTATATTCTTGCATTTGCCTCTCACCAATTGGTTATCTCTGGTAGTTGGTCTTACTGTCTCTGACTGGAGCTTGTCCCTCACATGAGCCTGTGAGCCTGTGATCTTAAGTATGTCAGCACTCCTGGGAGACCAGGTCTCTCCAGGTGGTATTTGCTTATGAAGAACTGTTTCCCAGGGTTAGCACCAGGGGGCTGATGGAAACCAGAAGGATCCTGTCCCTTGCTGCTTCACCGTTCCTGTGCCCTGTGGGCTCATGGCAGATGCCGCTTTGGCCAGTTATTGGAGCAAAAGTGGTGGTCTCAACTCTGAACTATGGAGTGACAGCACTCCTGGGAGACCAGCTCTCTCTGGGCAGGACTTCAAAATAAGTTATTCTTATTTGCATATGGTATTGTTTTTCCAAAGAAGAGAGAAAGAAAGGAAGAAAGAAGTTTGAGTTGTTGATGCATAATGTCACTGTATTTCGGCTCACAGGAGCCCTGACTAACATGCCTAGTAAGTATGAAGTGACTGTTTCTGACATTTTCATGCTTCGGAAAGGAGAGCAGGTAGGAGACCTGAAGATAGTCATCCCTTCTTCCTGCAGTCTCTTCCTCATGTCTGTGGCAGATCACCTGCTGCCACTGCCCCTTTTTCTCTGTCCCCATCTACACAGGATCACTCAAAAGACCTTCTCTCCATCCTTCTTTCCCCCTACTCATAACTTTATCCAGCACCCTGCCCTCAATTCCACAAGTGTTTTTTTTTCTCAAAGCCCACAGGCCACTGAAGCCAGGGAAGCAAGGAGGCCCACTGCAGACCTTCACTTCCCATCTCTCCCACTCTCAATCCATTCCCTATGTCTCACCCTCAACTCACATCACCTGCTTCACCTGCCCTTCCCCTCTGTCCCTATATCTTTCAGATTACAAAGATCTTCTCCTCCAACCTCGTTTCCCACTCAGTCTGTTATTCCTGTTACCAGTACCAACAGCATTTCCTAAGAACCCTCCAGGCAAGCCTAACAGAGAAGCAAGTCGGTTGGCAAAGCAAGTAGGAGAGCTTCAGTCCTTCACTTTCCTTCCTCTCTTTCATATCCAGCCAGCCCTGACTCATCCTCAGCTCTGTGACAGACTACCTGCTGTGACTTTACCTCATTCTTTACACCCTTTTTCCAAGGGACTAAGCAGATCCTAGTGAATCATATTTTCCTCCCTCCTGTGGACCCTCTCAGCTCTACTACCCCTGTCCATAGCCATTCCTATGCATCAGTTCACTCCACCTAGAAACATAAATTTCCCTGAACCACCTAGCAGGATACCAGAAGAATTTGCCTACGAGGCAACACATCACCACCACACCCTTCTAAGAACCAAAGTAGGTGAGAGACAACAAAGAACAAAATACTACATCGACCAACAAAAGACCAGATATCAGCACCTAGGATTACAATCTTCTCAAACCCAGATGCCTAGGCACCAGTATAACACAACAACCGTCAGGAAAATATTTCTTCATTGAAGTCTAGCAACCACACTACAGCAGGCCCTGAATACTGGCCAGAAACATGGCCAATGAACAAGAAAATTACTTTAAAATAGACTTTATGAATATGACAGAAGCCCTTAAAGAGAAAGTGTATAAACACAAACAGGGATGGGAATAACAAATAGTTTAAAACCCAATGGTTAAAATAGGATCAATAAGGCAAACACAATCTGAGAGAAATCTAGAAGTAAAAGAATTAAGGAACTTAGAAACTGGAAACAACCCAGTCTCTCAAGAGAAGAATCAATACAGAAACAGCTATTAAAACAAAGACATCATGAATTTTGCAGGCAAATGGATGGAACTAGAAAATATCATACTGAATGAGATAACTCAGACCCAAAGAGACATGTATGGTATATACTCACTGATAACTGGATATACATAGCCATAAAGTTCAGAATATCCATGATGCACCCCATAGACCAAAAGAAGTTAAGTAAGAAGAAAGGCCCAAGCTAGGGTGCTTAAATCACACTTAAAAGCAGGAACAAAATAGTCATAGGATATAGAAAGAAGGAGAGGGCCAGAGAGGGAGAGGGAGAGGAGTGGGGGAGGGAGGATCAGGATCACATATGTAGAGAGACAAGAGAGAGACAGAGAGGCAGAAGAATGAATGAAAATCTGAAGGTGCAGGGAGTGGGGAAGGAGGGTTGGGTGGAAGGTGGCAGCAGAAGGGAATCTTTCAAACGTCCCAGAGACCTGAGATTGGGGAGGCTCCCAGCAGTCAGTCAATGCCTAACGGTGGAGACATGGAACCTGAAGAGGCCACCTCCTCTAGTCAGACAGGACACCTAGCAGAGAGATAAGGATACCAGTCCACCCACAAAACTTTAGACCCATAATTTGTCCTGTCTAAAAGAAATGCAGGGACAACAGAGACTGAGAGAATAGCCAGCCAATATCTGTCCCAACTTAAAACCCATCTTATGGCCAAACACCAATGCCTAACATTATTAATAATATTCTGCTATGCTTGCAGACAAGAACCTAGCATAACTGTCCTCTGATAGGTCTACCCAGCAGCTCACTGAAATAGATGCAGATACCCAAAGGCAAACATTGGAAGGAGGTCAGGGACTCTTATGGAAGACTTGATTGAAGGCCCTGAAGGAGATAGCACCCCACAAGAGTACCAACAGTCATCTGATCTGGACCTCTGGGAGCTCTCAGAGACTGAGCCACCAACCAAAGAACACACACAGCTAAAATGAGAACCCCTGCACATATGTAGCAGACATGCAGTTCCGTCTTCATGTGGATCCCCAAACAACTGGAGTAATGAATCTCTCTAAAACCGTAGCCTGACTGTGGCATCTGTTCCACAACAGGGCTGCCTTATCTGGTCTCAGTGAGAAAGGATGCACATACCTGGCTGAGACTTGATGCACCAGAGTGGGAGGATACCCAGTGGGGAGACTATCATCTCAGAGAAGAGGAGAGGATATGGGAGACGGTCTCTGGGGGATACCTGGAGGGAGCAGCATTTGATGTAAATAAATTAAGTAATGTATAATTTTTGAGACAAGCCTTACCAGCAGAACACAACATATGAGCAAGAGAATCTCAGGCGTAGAAGACACAATAGAAGAAACCCATACCTCAGTCAAAGAAAATGTTAAATCCCAAAACCTCCTGAAACAAAACATCTAAAACACCGTGAAAAGCCTTAATCTAAGAATCACAGGAATACACCCAGGTCAAAAGCACAGAAAATGTTTTCAACAAAATCATAGAAGAAAGGTCCCTAACCTAAACAAAGAAATGCCTATTAAGTTACAAGATGCATACAGAACACCAAAAGACTAGGCCAGAAACAACATTGCTATCAGCACATGATAATCAAACCACTAAACATACAGAATAAAAAGGACTATTAAAAGTTCAAGGGGTGGTGGGAAAGCCAAATAACAAACGGACTCATTAGTATAACAATTGGCTTCTCAATGGAGACTCTGAAAGCCAGAAAGGCCAATCAGATCCCTACAGACCACAGATGCAAGGCCTGAGTACTACACTCAGCAAAATTTTACATCACAATAGATGGAGAAAATAAGACATTCTGATATAAAACAAACTGTAAGCAACATCTAACATTCCAGCCCCACAGAAGCCTCTCTGAGGAAAAATTTAGTCAAAGAGGTTAACTATGTCAAAGAAAACATAAGGAATAAATCAGATGCAGAAAAGTCCCTTAACAAAATCCTGCACCCCTTCATGATAGAAGTATTGGAGAGACTGGGGATGCAAGGAACGTACTCCAAGATAATGAGGCAGTGGGCCCTAAGCACATAGCCAAGATCAACTCAAATGGAGAGAAACTCAAAAACAATTCCACTAAAATCAGAAAAAAGTCAAGGTTCTTCACTCTCTCCGTGTCTATTTAATGTAGTGTTTAGTTAGAAAAGTTTCAGCTAGAGCAATACGATAACTGAAGAAGATCAAGGAAATCCAAAATGGAAAGGAAAAAGTCAAAGCATCTCTATTTGCAGATGATATGATAGGAGGCATAAACGACCTTAAAATATCCACAGGGAAATTCCTCCAGCTGACATTTCATGAATGGACCTGGATACAAAATTATTAACTCACGAAAATCAGTAGCCCTCAAATATACAAATGATAAATATACTGAAAAACAAACCAGCATACAACACTTTCACAATTCGCCTCAAATAATATCAATTATCTTGGGGTAACTCTACCAAAGCTTATGAAAGATCTGTGTATTAAATGCTTTAAGCCTTTGAGGAAAGATCTTGAAGAAGATAACAGAAGAGAAAAAGATCTCCCGTGCTTATGGGTAGGATTAATAGAGTAAAAATGTCCATCATGCCAAAAGCAATCTACAGATTCGATGCAATCCCCATCAAAATTTCAACAATTCTTCACATATCTTCAAAGAATAATTTCAGGTTTATAGGGGAACATAAAAATGCAGGATAGCTAAAACAATCATAAAGCAATGAACAAACTATAGAAAGCATCATCCTTCCTAATGTCAAAATGTAGTATAAAATTATGCAGATAAAACAGCATGCTATTGGCTTAAAACACATATGTTGATCAATGAAATCGAACTGAAGATACAGACATAAATCCCTACACCAATAGACACCTGCCTTTATTAAATTATTTTATAAAGATGCCAGAAATATACACTGAAAAAAAAGGTTGCCTCTTCCAAAAAAATGTTGCTGGGTGACTGCATGTAGAATGCAAACAGTTCCATACTCATCACAAGTCCAAGTGGATCAAGGACCTCAACATAAAACCAGACAGGATGATCCTGACAAGAGGAAGTGGAGAATAGCCTTGAGTGCATTGGCACAAGAGAAGATTTAAGAACAGGATAGAATAGCACAGGCACTGAGAGTAACAATTAATAAATGGGCCCTCACGAAACTGAGAAGCTTCTGCACAGGAAAGAACACCGTCTTTCAGACAAAGTGGCAGCCTACAGAATGGGAAAAGACTTTTACCAGCCGCATATCTAGTTGAAGGGCATATCTAAAATATAGAAACAATTTAAATGATTGGGCATCAAGAAAACAAACAACCCAAGTTAAAAGTGGGATACAGATCTAAACAGAACTCTCAAAAGAAAAACCACAAATGGCTGAGAAAATTTAAAGACATATTCAACAACTTTAGCCATCAGGGAAATGGAAATTAAAACTACTTTGAGATTTCATCTTGTCTCCAATTGATAACCGCTTTCAGTTTCCTCTGAGATTATAACTGGGGCAACAAACTATTGTAAAGGTGGCGCCATGCACAGCAGGAGATGGTAAACAGAACAATCAATAACATATTTGGAGGTTCCTTCACTTGCAATGTCATAGCATAGCTTTATTTTTTTAATCTAGTATTTGCTATTTTATTTTTATTTTGTACTTTATTTTATAATACATATGTTTTTCTCTTTGTTTCTTACAGGTCTATTGTGTATATCTTACCACTATCGGTGTAGTGTTTTTATTGGATTTTTGAGTGTGTGAAACGAGTGGATCTCTGGATCTCTATCTCTTTCTGCCTTGAATTTTTCCTTCTGTTTGTTTTGTCCTATTTTGATGTGTTAGTTTTTAATTTATTTTTTTATATTTTATTTTATTATTAGAAACATGTTTGTTTGCCAGGGCCCAGCCTCAACATGAGTCAGGGATCATCAAGGACTAGGGATACCTGGAAAGTGAATAAGAAAACGCATCAACTGAGGAAACTGACAGTCTTGTTCGTTTCCATGAGAACGTCCTGAACTCGGGAGTCAGAATGCTCATATAGACTTGACTTAGCTCCAGTCTTTAATTGAAATCATACAAGAAAGTTGGGTTACAAAGTTCATTGTGGGGGGTAAATGTTTCTCTATTTTTCTGTGTCAACATTTTCTTGTGATACAGAGTAGTACAGATTTAGAACAGAAATAAAGGAACTATACAATCTCAAACATAAAAGTTTTACAGCAAGCACAATTTTTTTTATATCTCCTGACCACTAGTCTCCAGGGAGGTCAGGGCAGCAGTATTGTGGTTGCAAAGTTAATGTCTTTCAGACATGTGTGAGACAGTATGGTTTCATAAAAGGGCAAGCATGAGGTCATACTGCTGACCCTGCAGTCTTTGGATCTCCAATCCAGGTCAAACATCCAGGATCCCATCTGTCTGTCTATGAAAACATCCTCATTTAACCTGTTTGGAGAATTCCTAGGGGGCTGCCATCATCGTCCCTAAACCCAAGGAACCCAATGCTGACTTTCTGGGAATTATCTGTATGTTATTCCATCCTTGGTTTTGTAATAAAAATGTTCTGTTTTTATTATACAAAATTAAGACTAAGAGTGAGGGAACAGCGGCAGATATACTTAGCTCTGCCTGCAGCTCTAGGTTACTTTTATTTCCACCTTGAGCGAGTGATCTTAGTATACATTTCCCTTGAATTCTTGAACAGCCTTCACTTTAATACTATTGGTAACATTTAGTTCCTAGATATCAAGCAGGCTCCTACTAGGTCTTGCCAGGTCGCCAAATATCAGTTTAATCAAGGAAGGGGAAAAGAGAAGGAAGAGTAAATAGATACGGAGAATAAGTACTAAACACAGTTGCAGAAATGGCCACAAGGTGCTTGTGAAAAAGAAGCCAGCTTTGGGGCCTCTTAGGACTCATACGAGGGCCCACAAGAGGCCATATCATCAAGTTCTGAAACATGGTACCCCTGCAAGGTTTTTCTTCCTTGTCATCATGGGTTCTACACATCTCAAGCTTAATGTGGGATGTCTCCAACATTTATTTTCTTTTGGTTGTACTTTCTATCGATTCTCTTCATGCATCCCAATCCCACTCATCCCCCTGCCCTTCTGTATTCACCTTCTGCCCTTGCCACCTCCCCCTCACAAAGAGAAAATTAAAAACAAAAATAATACAAGGCTTTCCACTCTCTCCCTATCTCAATATTGTACTTGAAGTTCTAGCTAAATCAGTAAAGAAGATCAAGGGGATACAAACTGGAAAGGAAGAAGTCAAAAAATTGCTATTCACAGATGATATGATAGTATATGTAAGTGACCACAAAATTTACTACAGCTGATAAACACTTTCAGCAAAGAAGCTGAATACAAAACTAACACATACGCACACACACACACACACACACACACACACACACACACAAAGAAAAAATCAGTAGCCACCCTTTATATAAACAATAAACAGGCTGAGAAAAAATTAGGGAAACAACATTCTTTACAATAGCCATAAATCAAATAAAATATCATGTGTTACTGGAACCAAGCAAGTAAAAGACCAGTATGACAAGAATTTCAACTCTCTGAAGAAAGAAATTAAAAAAGATATAAGAAGTTGGAAAGAGGGGTTGGGGATTTGGCTCAGTGGTAGAGCACTTGCCTAGGAAGCAGGTCCTGGGTTCGGTCCCCAGCCCCGAAAAAAAGAAAAAAAAAAAAGTTGGAAAGATTGCCCATGCTCATGGATCAATAGGATTAACATAGTGAAAATGGCCATCTTACAAAAAGCAATTACAGATTCAACGCAATTCCTATCAAAATTCCAAACCAATCCTTTACAGACTTTGAAAGAAAAATTCCCAAATTCATATGGAAAAAACAAAAAACATAGGATAGCAAAAACAATCCTGTAAAACAATCAGATAATTCTGGAGATATCACCATCCCTGACTTCAAGCTGTCCTACAGAGTAATAGTAAGAAAAATACCCTGCATGGTATTGGTATAGAAACAGAAGGGTAGATCAATGGAATTGAATCAAAGAGCCAGAAATAAACCAACACATCTATGGATACTTGATTTTTGACAAAGAAGCCAAAACTGGAAAAGGAAGAGCATCTTCAACAAATGGTGCTGATCTAACTGGGTGTCCGCATGTAAAGAGGGCAAACATCCATATTTACCACCCTGAACAAAACTCTAATCCAAGTGGATCAAAGACCTCTATGTAAAACCAGTTAGACTAAATCTAATAGAACAGAAAGTGGGGGACAGCCGTGACATTGGTTCAGGAGACAACTTTGTGAATAGAACACCAATGGCTCAGGCTCTAAGATCAAAAGTTAATAAATGGGACCTCAAGAAACTGAAAAGTTTCTGTAGGTCAAAGGACACCCTCAGTAGAGTAAATCAGTAATGCAGATGGGGAAAAAAATCTTCACTAACCCTACATCTGGGAGAGGACTAATATCTAAAATATATAAAGAACTCAAGAAGTTAGACACCAGAATCCAAATAACCTGATTTAAAAATGGAATACAGAGCTAAACAGAGAATTCTCAACAGAGGAATCTTGAATGGGTGAGAAGTACCCAAAGAAATGTTCAATGTCCTTTGTCACCAAGGAGATGCAAATCAAAATGACTCTGAGATTCCACTTACACCCATCTGAATGGCTAAGATAACAAAACCTCAAGGAACAGAACATGCTGGAGAGGATGTGGAACAAGAGGAGCACTCCTCTATGACCAATGGGACTGAATACTTGTACAACCACTCTGGAAATCAATTTGGTGATTTCTCAGACAATTGGGAATAGTTCTACCTGAAGACACAGATATATCACTCCTGGGCATATATCCATACCACAAGGACACATGCTCCACTATGCTCATAGCAACTATATTCATAATAGCCAGAAACTCAAAAAAAAAAAAAAACTTAGACACCCTCAATCAAAGATGAATAAAGAAGGCAGCAGCCTCTGCTCCCAGAACCCGTGGAGAGACACTCACCGCCTGGTCAGGTGGGCACTCCTGAGGCTGAAGAGCGGAAGAGACCACCAACACTGCCCACCCCCTGCCCACATCCCTGACCCAAGAGGAAACTGTACAAGGCCCTTGGGTTCCTGTGAGGAGGCCCAGGAGCAGCAGGAGCCCTGCCTGAGACACCGCCGGAACCTGAAGGAAACAGACCGGATAAATGGGTTCTCTGCACCCAAATCCCGTGGGAGGGAGAGCTAAACCTTCAGAGAGGCAGACACGCCTGCGAAACCAGAAGAGACTGCTCTCTGCACACATTACTGATTCCAGAGGAAAACACCGGAGGCCATCTGGAACCCTGGGTGCACGGAGGCTCCCCCCGAAGAGGCGGGAAGAGATCTTCCTGGTTGCTGCCATCCCGGAAAGCCTGTGGGGCAGAACCCCCGAGCTAACTTGAGCCTCGGGGACCACAGGTAAGACTAACTTATCTGCTGCAAGTGACCTGCCCAGAACTCAAGGCACAGGTCCACAAGAACAGCTGAAAACCTGTAGAAGGAAAACTACAGGCCCGAAAAGCAGAACACTTGTCCCCATAACTGACTGAAAGAGAGGAAAACAGGTCTACAGCACCCTGGGACACACAGGCCTATAGGACAGTTTAGCCACTGTCAGAAATAGCAGAACAAAGCAACACTAGAGATAATTTGATGGCGAGGCAAGCGAGGAACCCAAGCAACAGAAACCAAGACTACATGGCACCATCGAGCCCACCTCCCATCAAAAACAAACATGGAATATCCAAACACACCAGAAAAGCAAGATCTAGATTCAAAATCATATTTGACCATGATGCTGGAGAACTTCAAGAAAGACATGATGAACTACCTTAGAGAACAAGTAGAAGCCTACAGAGAGGAATCAAAATGCCTGAAAGAATTCCAGGAAAACATAAATAAACAAGTAGAAGCCCATAGAGAGGAGATAATAAAAATCCCTGAAAGAATTCCAGGAAAACACAATCAAACAGTGAAGGAATTAAAAATGGAAATAGAAGCAATCAAGAAAGAACACAGGGAAACAAACCTGGATATAGAAAACCAAAAGAAGAGACAAGGAGCTGTAGATACAAGCTTCACCAACAGAATACAAGAGATGGAAGAGAGAATCTCAGGAGCAGAAGATTCCATAGAAATCATTGACTCAACTGTCAAAGATAATGTAAAGCAGAAAAGCTACTGGTCCAAAACATACAGGAAACCAGGACTCAATGAGAAGATCAAACCTAAGGATAATAGGTATAGAAGAGAGTGAAGACTCCCAGCTCAAAGGACCAGTATATATCTTCAACAAAATCATAGAAGAAAACTTCCCTAACCTAAAAAAAGAGATACCCATATGCATACAAGAAGCTCACAGAACTCCAAATAGATTGGACCAGAAAAGAAACACCTCCTTGTCACATAATAGTCAAAAACACCAAACGCATAAAAAATAAAGAAAGAATATTAAAAGCAGTAAGGGAAAAAGGTCAGTAACATATAAAGGCAGACCTATCAGAATCACACCAGACTTTTTCACAGAAACTATGAAGGCCAGAAGATCCTGGACTGATGTCATTCAGACCCTAAGAGAACACAAATGCCAGCCCAGGCTACTGTATCCTGCAAAACTCTCAATTAACATAGATGGAGAAACCAAGATATTCCATGACAAAACCAAATTTACACAATATCTTTCTACAAATCCAGCGCTACAAAGGATAATAAATGGTAAAGCCCAACATAAGGAGGCAAGCTATACCCAAGAAGAGGCAAGAAACTAATCGTCTTGGCAACAAAACAAAGAGAAGAAAAGCACACAAACATAACACATCCAAGTATGAATATAACAGGAAGCAATAATCACTATTCCTTAATATCTCTCAACATTAATGGCCTCAACTCCCCAATAAAAAGACATAGATTAACAAACTGGATACGCAACGAGGACCCTGCATTCTGCTGCCTACAGGAAACACACCTCAGAGACAAAGACAGACACTACCTCAGAGTGAAAGGCTGGAAAACAACTTTCCAGGCAAATGGTCGGAAGAAGCAAGCTGGAGTAGCCATTCTAATATCAAATAAAGTCAATTTTCAACTAAAAGTCATCAAAAAAGATAAGGAAGGACACTTTATATTTATCAAAGGAAAAATCCACCAAGATGAACTCTCAATCCTAAATATCTATGCCCCAAATACAAGGGCACCTACATACGTAAAAGAAAGCTTACTAAAGCTCAAAACACATATTGCACCTCACACAATAATAGTAGGAGACTTCAACACCCCACCTCATCAATGGACAGATCATGGAAACAGAAATTAAACAGAGACGAGACAGACCAAGAGAAGTCATGAGCCAAATGGACTTAACGGATATTTATAGAACTGCTTCACCCTAATGCAAAAGGATATACCTTCTTCTCAGCTCCTCATGGTACTTTTCTCCAAAATTGACCATAATTGGTCAAAAACGGGCCTCAACAGGTACAGAAAGATAGAAATAATCCCATGCGTATATCGGGACCACCACGGCCTCAAAAGCTGGTCTTCAACAACAATAAGGGAAGAATGCCCACATATATGGAAATTGAACAATGCTCTACTCAATGATAACCTGGTCAAGGAAGAAATAAAGAAAGAAATTAAAACTTTTAGAATTTAATGAAAATGAAGGTACAACATACCCAAACTTATGGGACACGATATGAAAGCTGTGCTAAGAGGAAACTCATAGCGCTTGAGTGCCTGCAGAAAGAAACAGGAAAGAGCATATGTCAGCAGCTTGACAGCACACCTAAAAAGCTCTAGAACAAAAAGAAGCAAATACACCCAGGAGGAGTAGAAGGCAGGAAATAATCAAACTCAGAGCTGAAATCAACCAAGTAGAAACAAAAAAGGACCATAGAAAGAATCAACAGAACCAAAAGTTGGTTCTTTTGAGAAAATCAACAAGATAGATAAACCCTTAGCCAGACTAACGAGAGGACACAGAGAGCGTGGGTCCAAATTAACAAAATCAGAAATGAAAAGGAGACATAACTACAGATTCAGAGGAAATTCAAAAATCATCAGATCTTACTATAAAAGCCTATATCAATAAAAACTTGAAAATCTGCAGGAAATGGACAATTTCCTAGACAGATACCAGGTACCGGTTAAATCAGGAACAGATAAACCAGTTAAACAACCTATAACTCCTAAGGAAATAGAAGCAGTCATTAAAGGTCTCCCAACCAAAAGAGCCCAGGTCCAGACGGGTTTAGTGCAGAATTTATCAGACCTTCATAGAAGACCCGCATCAATATTATTCAAACTATTCCACAAAATTGAAACAGATGGAGCACTACCTAACTCCTTCTATGAAGCCACAATTACTCTTATACCTAAACCACACAAAGACCCAACAAAGAAAGAGAACTTCAGACCAATTTCCCTTATGAACATCGACGCAAAAATACTCAACAAAATTCTGGCAAACCGAATCCAAGAGCACATCAAAACAATCATCCACCATGATCAAGCAGGCTTCATCCCAGGCATGCAGGGATGGTTTAATATACGGAAAACCATCAACGGATCCATTATATAAAACAAACTGAAAGAACAAAACCACATGATCATTTCATTAGATGCTGAGAAAGCATTTGACAAAAATTCAACACCCCTTCATGATAAAAGTCCTGGAAAGAATAGGAATTCAAGGCCCATACCTAAACATAGTAAAAGCCATATACAGCAAACCAGTGGCTAACATTAAACTAAATGGAGAGAAACTTGAAGCAATCCCACTAAAATCAGGGACTAGACAAGGCTGCCCACTCTCTCCCTACTTATTCAATATAGTTCTTGAAGTTCTAGCCAGAGCAATCAGACAACAAAAGGAGGCAAGGGGATACAGATCGAAAAAAGAAGAAGTCAAAATATCACTATTTGCAGATGATATGATAGTATATTTAAGTGATCCCAAAAGTTCCACCAGAGAACTACTAAAGCTGATAAACAACTTCAGCAAAGTGGCTGGGTATAAAATTAACTCAAATAAATCAGTAGCCTTCTCTACACAAAAGAGAAACAAGCAGAGAAAGAAATTAGGGAACGACACCCTTCATAATAGACCCAAATAATATAAAGTACTCGTGTGACTTTAACCAAGCAAGTAAAAGATTTGTACAACAAGAACTTCAAGACTTGAAGAAAGAAATTGAAGAAGACCTCAGAAGATGGAAAGATCTCCCATGCTCATGGATTGGCAGGATTAATATAGTAAAAATGGCCATTTTACCAAAAGCAATCTACAGATTCAATGCAATCCCCATCAAAATACCAATCCAATTCTTCAAAGAGTTAGACAGAACAATTTGAAAATTCATCGGGAATAACAAAAAACCCAGGATAGCTAAAACTATGCCTCAACAATAAAAGGACTTCCGGGGGAATCGCTATCCCTGAACTCAAGCAGTATTACAGAGCAATTGTGATAAAAACTGCATGGTATTGGTACAGAGACAGACAGATAGACCAATGGAATAGAATTGAAGACCCAGAAATGAACCCACACACCTATGGTCACTTGATTTTTGACAAAGGAGCCCAAACCATCCAATGGAAAAAGATAGCATTTTTTCAGCAAATGGTGCTGGTTCAACTGAGGTCAACATGTAGAAGAATGCAGATCGATCCATGCTTATCACCCCTGTACAAAGCTTAAGTCCAAGTGGATCAAGGACCCACATCAAACCAGACACACTCAAACTAATAGAAGAAAACTAGGGAAGCATCTGGAACACATGGGCACTGGAAAAATTTCCTGAACAAAACACCAATGGCTTATGCTCTAAGATCAAGAATCCACAAATGGGATCTCATAAAACTACAAAGCTTCTGTAAGGCAAAGGACACTGTGGTCAGGACAAACGGGCAACCAACAGATTGGGAAAAGATTTTACCAATCCTACAACAGATAGAGGCCTTATATCCAAAATATACAAAGAACTCCAAAAAGTTAGACCAGTAGGGGAGACAAATAACCCATTAAAAATGGGGTTCTAGAGCTAAACAAAGAATTACAGCTGAGGAATGCCGAATGGCTGAGAAACACCTAAAGAAATGTTCAACATCTTTTAGTCATCAGGGAAATGCAATCAAACAACCCTGAGATTTCACCTCACACCAGTGAGAATGGCTAAGATCAAAACTCAGGTGACAGCAAATGCTGGCGAGGATGAATGAGTGAAAGAGGAACACCTCCATTGTTGGTGGGGGTAGATCATACAACCATTCTGGAAATCAGTCTGAGGTTTCTCAGAAAATTGGACATTGAACTGCCTGAGGATCCAGCTATACCTCTCTTGGGCATATACCCAAAAGATGCCCCAACATAAAAAAGACACGTGCTCCACTATGTTCATCGCAGCCTTATTTATAATAGCCAGAAGCTGGAAAGAACCCAGATGCCCTTCAACAGAGGAATGGATACAGAAAATGTGGTACATCTACACAATGGAATATTACTCATTATCAAAAAACAACGACTTTTATGAAATTCAGGGCAAATGGTTGGACCTGAAAAATATCATCCTGAGTGAGCTAACCCAATCACAGAAAGACATACATGGTATGCACTCACTGATAAGTGGCTATTAGCCCAAATGCTTGAATTACCCTAGTTGCCTAGAACAAATGAAACTCAAGACGGATGATCAAAATGTGAAGGCTTCACTCCTTCTTTAAAAGGGGAACAAGAATACCCTTGGCAGGGAAGAGAGAGGCAAAGATTAAAACAGAGACTGAAGGAACACCCATTCAGAGCCTGCCCCACATGTGGCCCATACACATAGAGCCACCCAATTAGACAAGATGGATGAAGCAAAGAAGTGCAGACCGACAGGAGCCGGATGTAGATCTCTCCTGAGAGACACAGCCAGAATATAGCAAATATATAGGCGAATGCCAGCAGCAAACCATTGAACTGAGAACGGGACCCCTGCTGAAGGAATCAGAGAAAGAACTGAAGAGCTGAAGGGGCTGAGACCATATGTACAACAAATGCCAACAACCAGAGCTTCCAGGACCAAGCCACTAAAAAAAACTGACCCTGGAAAGGGTAGCAAATGAATCCTAGTAAGAGCACCAGTGGAAGGGGAAGCCCTGGGGTTGAAACCCCCAGTGAACTAGACTGTCGGGAGGGCGGCAATGGGGGAGGGTGAGGGGAACACATAAGGAATGGGGAGAGGGAAGGGAGAAACCGTGGAAAAACAAATGTACATAAGAAATACTCAAGTTAATAAAAAAAAAAGATGAATAAAGAAAACAGAGTCTATTTACAACAGAAAACTACTCAGCTATGAAAAACAGAGACGGGTTTTGCAGGCAAATGGATGGAACTGGAAAATATCCTGATACCAAAAAGACATATATCAAGTACAGAATAACCACAATAAAATACCACAAGCTCAAAAAAAACAAATAACAGGGAGTGCCTAAGGGAGGATGGTTGACTATTTCTTTGAAGGAGAAATAAAATAAATATCAGAGGAGGATGGAGGAAGGAACTTGGGTGGGAGAAGGGATGGGGAAGGGAGCCAAGCAGGAGAGGGGTCCATGTATAAGGAGAGACAACAGAAATTGGGAGTAGGGGCAGGGGAGTTTCTCTAGGACATGATAGAGACCCATCTGAGGAGGAGGCCCAAGAGAGTCTAGCGGGTGATTATAGTTGAAACTCCTAGCAATGGGCGATATGGATTCTGAAATAACCACTTCCTGTAGCCAGACAGGACTCCCAGGGGAGGGATAAGGACACCAACCCACCCACAAAACCTTCGTTGCAAAATGCGTCCTTCCTATAAAATGTTCAGAGGAGGAGGGGATGGCCAACCAATGACTGGCCCAAAATAAGACCCATCCTAGAGTCAAGAACCAATCTCTGACACTATTAACGGTACTCTGTTAGGCTTGCAGACAGGAGCCTAGCACAACTGTTCCCTGGGAGGCTCCACTCAGCAACTGACTGAGAGAGAAATGCAGAGACCCAAAGGTGAACATTAGATGGCGCTCAGGGAGTCTTATGGAAGAGTTGGGAGAAGGATTGAGGGACCTGAAGAGGACAGAGATTCCATAGGAAGACCAACAGAGTCAACTAACTTGGACCTTTGGGGGCTCCCAGAGACCGAACCACCAACCAAGGAGGCTAAACCTAGACACCCCACATATATGTATAGCAAATGTGCAGCTTGGCCTTCATGCAGCTTACCCTGAATCTGTTGCCTGCCTGTGATCCTGTTCCCTCTATCTGGGCCACCTTTCTGTCCTCAAAGAGAGAGAGAGAGAGAGAGAGAAGAGAAAGAGAGAGAGAGAGAGAGAGAGAGAGAGAGAGAGAGAGAGAGAGAGAGAGAGGTGCTAGTCTTGCAGTAACTTGATGGGCTGAGGGGAGGGTCACAGCAAGGAACCCATTCTCAGAGGAGAAGGGGATGGGGGATGGGGAGGAGCTGTGAGAGAGGGGACTTGGAGGAGAGAGGGGCTGATATCTATTGGGATGTAAAGTGAATAAATAAATTAATGGAAAAAAATAAATAAAATTAAGAAACAAACGAAACAAAACAATTGAAAACCATAGAAAGTATCTCATCACAGAAGCTGAGCTTTGAATCTGCAGGACCAGGCCTTTCAGACGCTCCAGCACTTCATAGGTGAGGTAGATGTTGAGGTGGCCTCTCCTGCTCTCGAGTCCTAGAGGCCAGCTCACCTGCACCCAGGTCACCAGAGCCAGATTTACTACACCGCCCAGTCAAGGCACAGGGCCCACTTTCCCGTGTGCTGCAGATAGCAATGAGTAAGACCAATTTTCCTGCTCTCATTATCTTCAGGGCCAGATCTCTCAACAGTCAAAGGTGACAAGGGGTAGGGGTGGGGGGACATCACCATGATACCCACACGACTTCTTGGCAGACAAGTGGCAGGGCCAGATTCCCTATGCTCTTCCCCTGGGGCCAGCTCACCTGAGCCTGTGCCAGCAGTACCAGCTCTACTGTGCTGCCCAGAAGAGGTGCATGACCCACTGGCCTGAGTGCTACAGCCAATGAGAGCAGGGCTACCCCTGCATAGCCCTTGGACGTCAACACAGCTGAAGGAGGTAGCTCAAAACAGAGAGCTGCATGGTCTTTAGTGGTAATACGAACAACAGACACTGACACAGACCCCTGCTGCTTCATGGCCAAGGATCCAGACATGGTCCTCAGTGGCACCATGTACTAGGATTTCATCATGGCCTCAACCGCAAGGCTGGCTACCCACAACAGGCTATTCCTCTTCACCCTCGTCTCCACCATGTCACTTCTTAATGCTTGAGCTGTTCTACGTCTCTTTCTCATCTGTCCACCACACACTTGTACGTTGTAGTGGCGCTGGCTACAGGTGGGCCATGTGGCTGATGGGCTTCTGGTTGTCCTCTTCCCAGGCAGCCTCTTTGTTTCCTAATGAGAGACAGAAAGGGGGGTGGATCTGGATGGGAGAGGAGGTGCAGAGAAACCGGAAGGAGTAGAGGAAGGGAACGTTAATCAAGATATATTATCTAAGGGAAAAACATATTTTCAAGAAAAAAAATTGTTTGATTATAAATATATACATGTGTCTGTGTATGTGTATGATGTGTGTGTACGTTTGTCTGTGTGTGTGTGTGTGTGTGTGTGTGTGTGTGTGTGTGTGTGTGTGTGTTGATGTTAAAATATAAAGTAAGGGCTGGAGAGATGGCTCAGCTGTTAAAGGCTAGGCTCACAACAAAAAATAAAATATAACATAAAAGGAACACTTTAAGAGAAGTAGCATTAATATTGTTATAATATTTAAACATTTTTGAAGAGTTGCGCATTACACTATAAATAATTGTATGCATGCAATTATCTTAGTGAATGATTTCAGATACCCACACTGACTATTTAAAATAGCTTTAAGAATGAACGATAACGACTTTTTGGGCAGTACCTGTCCTGCCAAGCTGCTCTAGCAAACGTCCACTAATTGTACATTTTACACTGATTCCCCAAAGCCAGGAAGCCCAAAGTCAAGCCTGGAACTAATCGTTGATAGTGTCTTTCCTGTTTCCTCCTCGCTGTTCACAGATGACATCTTCTACCTGTGTTATATATTTTTGGTTAGATATGGGCTTCCACATCAGGCTTTTATTCACATGTGTCCTGGAGATTTGAACTCTGGTCCTCATACTTACCTGCCAAAGCTTTGTCCACTGAACCCTGTCTGTCAGCCCTCTTTTGTTCTGCCTTGTTATCATTTTCATAATCTTGACACGGTGACCTTTCTTTTCTTCTGTAACACATGTGAAGACTAAGACAAATTAGGGAAGAAGCTTGCAAGGAAAAAAAAATAAGCCCAGAGTCTGGAAGAGAGGGCTCCTTGTTTTCTTTCAGCCTCCCATCTCAGCCTCAGAATGCATACAGCCTTCCATCACTGCCAGACTCGCCCTAGAAATTAGCATACATTTTATTTTTCTTTCTCTCGCATTAAAAATACATTGCAATGAATAATATAGCACGGCTGTGTATAAAACAAAGCCTCCCACGTCCTCTTTTAAACGTTTGTTCTTCAGCAGAGACCCTCTGAGGAAAACATATTGAAGGGATGAACAGTAATTTAATTTTTTATCATAAGCATTAGTGGCAAATAAAGGACAAATGTACTTTGCCGTGCAAAAGCAAAAGGATGAGAAAGTCATCAGGGGAAAGCGCTGCCTTCAGATCCACTCCAGGGTCGTGCGTATTCCTTTCCCTTTCAAGTAGAGAAAAAAAATCACATGATTAATATGCAGCTCTTGCAAGCATTGCATATATATATATATATATATATATATATATATATACACACATCATGTAGCAAATATCAATCACACTTGCTCTATTTTTCATGATTTTTTGGAGAAAAATTGAACAACTTTTAATTTCAAAATGAGGACTACACAGCATTTCCATTACGATATGAATCTAAAAGTCAAAGCTTCACTGTTTTCCAGTGTCTCCTGTATTATATTATCATTTCTTAAGCTAAAATAAGGGGGGAAAGATCTATTCTCAAGTCAGATTGTTAATTAAGAAAAAAACACTTCAGTTTTGTCTGGTGCCCAAAATCATAACGCTGTATGATACTCATACATGAACTCCTTTATTCTGGTGAAAGCTTAAGAAGTCCAATAGGTTCAAGCCAGTAGATTTCCTCCAACTATTGCTTTAGAGTTTTGAAGCGGTGTTGAAAACATTAAAAATAAAACACTCTATATTCCCACAGGAAATTTAGAGGTTGTCTTGTATTTAACTATTATGTTACTCTATAGAATCTATATATTGACATATGAGTAATGAAAAATATTTGAGAAGGCACTGTATACTATGAGATGGAAGCCAGATGCATTTAGTAATAACTCCATTAAACAATTCTATAATTATATCGTTCATCTAGACTCAAATTGAAGTGTAGGTTATCTGCTGTGATGGTCAGTCGTAGAGCCATGTTGAAGAATAGAACATAATACTGATATTAATCATCATCAGAATTTTCTCATGCTATGCTTGTTTCTAGTTTTGGGGGTTTTATTCTTATGCCAAGGTGCCCCAGTATCTTTGGTCTCTGTTTCTTTTCAACGCTTCACTCATTTTTAACAGTGTTCCTAGACTAAGAGACTTGGCATTTCACTTCTCAAGATATGCTGTATCTACCAAATATTTTCTACAACTTAACAGATGTTTGGAAACATAATACATATAAATTGAAAGAATAACGATACTTCGATATTTTAAAATTAAGTTATTACCAGTGGGCTGTGCATTTGTGTCAGCACCACAACCCAGCTTCTCAGTCCGAGCACTCCCGTTTAAATTGTATTAATTACTTATTTTGAGACAAGTTTTCACACAGCCCACACTAGCACGGAACTCATTAAAGAGCTGGGAATGCTGGAAGGGCTGAGAATAGAGGTGTGCACTCAGCTTGGAACTTGCTTTTTTTTTACATTATTAACTCTCATCGTTAACAAAGCAAAAACAAAACCAAAGAATCTTCAAGACTTGACGGAATCGAAGGAAATATTGTAATGTAACTTAACCAATAGGAAGCACATGAATAACTTTAAGATAATAACTCTCCCTGTATCCTGAATATGTGATGGATGTCAAATAGTGAATATTCCTTAAAAGTTTTTACACTTCTTATAAAACCTCATTTCTACCATTGTGATAAAATTGTCTGACAAATATCAACTCAGGAGAGAGTTCCAGGATATCACAAATTCATCACTATGGGGAAGTCAAGAAGACCAAAACGTCATGCACAGTCAAGAGAGGAACAAACAAATACAAGAGTGCCCAGTTGTGTGCAGTCTGCTCTCTAGTCTTACATAGTCCAGAATCCAAGTCCAGGGCATGGTACCGCTCAAAATGGGCAGATCTTCTCATCTTAATTTAAAAAAAAAACCCATAGACCATCCACAGACCAACCCAATCTAGATACCCCTCATTAAGACTCTCTTCCCAGGAAGGAAAATTCTAGATCGTATCAAGTTGACAAATAAAATTAGCCCTCGCAGCTTCTAAACTCACTCAAACATTAGTCTCCTCTCCCCTCCCCTCCTCTCCCCTCCTCTCCTCTCCTCTCCTCTCCTCTCCTCTCCTCTCCTCTCATAATCTCTCCTGTCTTCTTCTAGTCTAGACTTTTTCAGTCTATTCTATAGGTGTCATTTAGGGTCCCAGGACTTCCTTTTATATGTCAAGCATACTCCTCCATAACAATTTATTTCCATGTGTCACTAATAATTTAAGTGACCTGACTTCTTCAGGGACCTAGCTGTTAACCTTAGAGCAGTCTCTATAGTGACCTTGGTACTCAGCATGTGCAAGGAAGAAACACATATTTCCTGATATCTGAACTTGCTTAAATACTGTGACACATGGGTAGTTATCCACAGGACAACTTAGACTTCCTCAATTTTCTGTGCCTATGAAACTTTAATAATATATTTGTTTTTAAATACCTTGTTTTTCTCCTTTAACAGTGACTAATGCAGACACCTAGATGTTTTGCAATCATTTCAAATAATGTTGAGCCTCCCTACATAGAGGAAGACAATGTATAAATGTTAAAAACTGTGCCCCCACTCCTAGATACACATAAGATGGGAGAATAGCATGGGTCATCATTCTTCAGATCACCCCCTAAAGCAGTGGAGCAGCCGAAGTCATATTCCAGAGTACATTCCCGTTGGCTGTGTCTTTTTTTCTTCTCTTTGGTAAAGAATGATTGTGATAACAACCTGATCAGCAGTTTAATAGGAAAAAGAAGAAAAACAAAAACACAAAGCAGATGGAAACCTGTGGGGCTTCATAGTATTCCTGATCAACAGCACCACCTTCTGTCCGCCATGGGAAAGCAAAGCTCTCTGCCTTGTGCCAACCTAACTTGGATCTTGGGTAAGTGACAAAAGTCTTGCCTTGTCTGGAACCAACAAAATCACTGTAACTTAAAAGTGGAAACTGCATTAATGAACTAAGAAAAATGTTGAACCAAAGACTTTCGCGTGATAAGGTCATGGTCAGAAAATAGTTCCACTGGGTGGCTGAGTTTCTCCCAGCTATTCATCTACATGTTCCTCATACATGGAAACTCTTCAAGAGAGCAGGCACACTGTGCACATCTTAGGGGAAATGGGAGAGCCCTGGCTAGGTACTGCAGGAATGATTTACAAACCTTGTGGCAACTCATGTCACAGTCTACATCATGTTACAATAGATGGAGAGGTAAATCAATTAGAGAAATCGATAAAATCACACAACAAGCTTTTATGTGTAAACTGTGAAGGACACAGTTATTCCACTTCTGCTCCCTGTTTCAGAAAAACTGAAACGACTGGAGCCTTGAGCAATAAAACATTGATAAAGAAGAAGCTTGGGGTTGGGGATTTAGCTCAGTGGGGTTAGAGCGCTACCTAGGAAGCGCAAGGGCCCGGGTCTCGTCCCCAGCTCCAAAAAAAGAAAACCAAAAAAAAAAAAGAAGAAGCTAATTTGAGACCAAACTCATAAAATGCATGAAGTATTGCAATAAATCCCAACACACAGGGAGTGGAGGGGTCACAGCGTGAGTCAAAGTCTGACCTCCACATATCTGGGAAGCCTATAAAGTTATTTCCTTAAATGCCTTTCCTTGAGAGGGCTCAGAGAAGCTCCCCCTGCAGTAGAATGAACCCTGGCACTATGCCATGTTACCCACAATGACACACAAAAATGATTCTGATGGCCCAACTTCACTCCTTATATCTGCCTCACAAATGACTCCTGTGAAGAGCAGGAAACTCAGTAGAAATGAGGCAGACACTACAACTGTAGTGTGTTAAACCACCAGCATACAGACCTCTCTCGGAGGAGAGAGGGGGAGGGGTGGGAGGGAGAAAGAGCGCCATGCTCTCCTGAGAGCATACATTTTTGGTAATGAGAGTGAAAAATCTAGCTGTAAACATGGCCAGCTCTGGAAGAATTCTAGACAGAATCTAGAAAGGACCCAGGTCATTGATAGTTACTTTTTCCTGAAAGATGTTAAATCTCTTAATCAATCATTCCATTACCTTTACATAGTTAAATCATTATAGAAAATTATGAGAGAATTTAAGATGGATTCTTGGACAAAAATGAAATTTCTTTCCTCAAAGCTACCTACATTAGTTCTAATGCCAAACAAAATTCACTAGATGATTTCAACAAGGCATTTAGTTTTCTCTGAATAACTAGACCTTGATGTCATTAAAGGTGTATTTTTTTTTCTTGCCTGAAGACAAGGAAGTGGGAAAATGGTCGTCAAGCCCCTTGCTCACTGAGACTCTATTTGTTACATTGATTTAAACGTGCTGGATAAACAAGCTCCAATTAGAGTCAGTAAGTTTCCTGGTAAATGAGTGGTGAGACCCTTCTCACCTCCTAACGGCATTGACTCCATAGGACGGTGGCACAGAGCAGCGTGCCTATGAGGGCTAGAGAAACTAAGGTTGTTGCTCCATGTGAAGGGGACATCTGTCTGTAATGCTGGTGTGCAGAACCAGGGAAGAGAATGAAAATTTGTCATTACTCAGCCTAAGCTGAGTAGTGAACACAGTATAAAATACTCTTTCCCCTAACAACCCCCAATTTGCTGTATGTGGAGAAACCCACAAGTTGTGAGAGAAGTTTGGATGGCAAATATGTCTGCTGCCACAGAAGAGAAACCTGCAAGTGTTTCAACCATTGCAATTCAAAACGTTTAAAAAGTTGTTTGAGACAGAAACCTACTGAACATTGAAAAATAGCAGTAACTACCAAGCAGAAATATTAGTGAAGTATTTATACTTTATAACTCTCTTTACTCTTTACTGTCTTCACTTAAACCCCAGTAAATGCTATCAGAGCCAATGCTGATAACGCTTCTTTTCCTCTTTTATTTGCCATGTTTTCCAGTCAAATTATTCTCATTGTAAATGTCACTTTAAGAATCCTGCTTCTCGGAGATGCAATTAAGGAGAGATATGAGTGTTGTTCTGGGGAAACATATCCTGAGTGCTCCAGGAAGCTGACTATTGTCAAGCCATCCATAGCATAAAATGAAACTTGGAGGACTTCGTATATTTATCTTCTATATGAACAAGCACCACGCAGCACAGTTGACTGGGTTACAGATTTACACTTATTTAAGTAGTGTGTATACTGTTTCTGAGACAAGGTTGCCCTATGGATTATATTTTAATCCTTCCCCTACATTGAGGTTTTATTAATCAGGCAACAAGGTCATAGTTGTCTTTGTGCATGCCTTCCCTCTGCTGCCTGCAAAGGCTGATCTTCACTATCACCTTGAGAAGACTTGGAGTCACCTAGAAGACACCCCTGCAAGCATGTCCGAGGTGTTTAGAGAGGTTTAACTAAAGAGGAAAGATGTGCCATGAATGAAGCCATCACCATTATCCCATGGCCTGGACTACCAGAATGAATAAAAAAGAAGGCCACAAGACACCAGCATTTCAGACTCTCTTCTTCGTAGTGCGTCCAGATGCATGATCCTGTCACCATGAGCTCTGTCACCCATTTCTTGCCCTTACCCCTTTACCCTCTTGAACTATAAACCCAAATTACTTCCTCCCTTGCTTCCCTGTGTTCTGACAGCCATCCAGCCATATTGATTAGAAAAGAACCTAATACACTGAGAAATCTAGTTCACCTTGGGTTCAGCTTTTATTTAAAATAGCTCCTGTGGATTTTAGTTACGTCCTTAATATAAAATTGCCTCGGGGACAATTTATCCAATTCAGAAGGCAAAACGCGGGGTTTCTAGGTCCTCTATATACCTATACCATGACTTTCTTTGACTGCTACAGGAGGGAAAATAATTAAATATATGAATTCTTTCTGCCTAGAGCAAGGGCCCTAATGTTTTAAAATACTTAAAATCTGTCCTGAATATGTTCTTGTGCCATGGAAGTGGGTGATAGAACCCAGTCCCCCAACATCTGCTCCCTATAATGCAAGGCCTCTATACAGATTAGACACTGCTAGATAAATAACTCCCATCCGCTAAAGGCAGATAAACGTCCTCAAAACAAAGGATCGACGTCATTGCATATTGTTAATTCAGTCCACACAATAGCCCGGTCTGTCACTTCTATAAATGCCTACGTGTGCCAGCAGTTACGGATATCGGCTGCTCTGGCGAAGGAACCAGGTTAGGTTTCCAGTACCCCCATGGCAGCTCAGACCTCTCTGTGACTCCAGTTCCAGGTGATCTGATGCCTTATTCTGGGCTCCTTGGACATCAGGTGCATAGACATGCATGCATGCAAGCATTCGTATACATAAAATAAGAATAAATAAATCTTTATAGTTTCCTCTATCAAAACTAGAGGAAGTTAAGAAGAGAGTAGCCCTTCAAAATATACACTATGACTGTTCCATAAATAGGATGGGTTTTGCAACTGAAAGGCCATGCACAAAGGGCTTTTTTTAAATCACTTTCAAAATACATACAGAGAATGTCACAGATTAGATTGAAATCCAGGTCAGCTCTTATGAATTTGGTAACGATTTAAGTAACTTCTCTTCTGTTACCTTCCTTCACTTAGTTCCTTTGTTCCTGCCTGTTTGCTTGCTGGTTGGGAGATTCTCACTGTCTAACCCAGGCTGACCACACCCCCATTGTAATCTTCCTACCTCAGCCTGGAAAGGGCCCGATTAAAGGCGCATATCGTCGTGCCCAGCATCAAGTAACTCTTTTTCTTAATACACTACTAATAATTTTTCACTTTTAGTAGAACATAACCTTATCATAACTAGAGAATCACACTGCCAGGATTTTTTCCTCTATTGGTACTAATCTGAACGGCAAGAATATAATAGAACTGTCCCTAAGGCTGGCATGGGTTTGTTTAAGTACGAGTTATGAATGCATAGCCATGCATTAAGAACAGAGCTTTTAAATGTAGCATGGAAAAATGCAAGTTTTGGCTTAAAAAGAAACGTTTAGAACTCCATGATGTCCAAGAAATGAAAATTCAATTGTTCCTAGGTTCGTAAAAGCTTCCATGCTAAACTTTAATGTATTATGCACAGTCCTTCCTATTTTACCAACCTTCTGTCAAGCAAATAAATATTAAATGCATTTTTCATATTTCTTCTTCTAATCTTTACCAAGATATGTGAGCTGACACTTTGGAATAGGCTCCTGGCATCATAAAGCCCAAAGATTTCAGTTTTTGTTCAGACCATCTGCTAACAATTTTTTTTTCTTCTCTGGCACAAAGAAAAATTGCAACCAAAACTCAGACATGAGTCATCTTGGAAGACAGAGGATTACCCACTCACAATTGGATTATGAAGAGAATCAAGTCAAAGTCATGGGATGTAAATGGGAGGCTTCTTTGAATGCAGGGGAGCTAAGAGCCTGAAAAATCATTATAGCATATTTTACATTGGAGAATTGGGAGGTCAAGCCATTAACTTTGTGAATTTGCAGAGGTTTCCCAGAAGCTCGCTCAAATCCACTCTTAGGCCAATGTGAAACTTATTCTACTCATTAACATAATGGCATAAATGACCACTTGCGAAATGAAGAATGACAAGAGTTTCTAAATCCTGCTGGTGAAACCTCAGGGTCACATTGAAAAATGATAAAATGATAAACAAGCATCTACACAGCACGGATCCAGATGAGAGGTAGGCGCTGCCTCTGTTCTCCTGCAAGACGTGGCTCGTCTCCTCTCTCCGTGTAAACTTCCTTACGAGACATTTAATCACTGGGATCTGAACCTTGCAGCTTGACTAGTAATAAAATGGATGTGAGCTAATAAATAAATAAATAATACATGTGATTGGACATTCTAAAAGCATATAAAAGTTACTTTTAATTTGTTTTTCTCTTCCTTGGAAATTAACATAGAGAAAAGTCTGAATAAACATATTTTATTTATTCCTTTGTTTTTTCACTTGAGTTCTTTAAGATAGGATTTCACATAACTCAAGCCAGCCTCGGTCTCCTTATATAGCTAAGGATGACCTTGAAGTGCTGCTCTTCCTGCTTCAGCCACCCAAATGTTGAAATTATAGATGTATACAAGGATACTAGGTTTAGATTCTGAACAAAGCGGTGAGATGCTTTCATGAAACTAAGATATACTGGCATTCGCATAAAAAATAAAATGAGAACATCCTGCCATGACAACTGCTGCAATTCATAAAATTGCCAAGACAAAGCTCATATACCTTTTTAAATATTCTATATATAATTTTTACAGCCAAACATCCAATATGTGATCAAAGTTATTTCACAAATGTCAAAAAAATAGCTAGAGAGAAATACACACAGAGACGTAATATTTATGTATGACTTTGTCAAACCACAGTATTTATGAGGACCATATTTCCATTTAAAAGCAGGACCTTTATTCAAGACCTTCCATCAGAAATGATGGCAGACACACATTTGTATTTTATGAATTATGCAGAGATATATTCCAATGGCCTAGATTCTGATATCAGCTGAACAGCTTATCTCCTCTGACTGTAGTTGGGATTCAATTAAATACTATGGATACTTTTAGTTGTAAGCCTAGCCTTTAATGGCTGAGCCATCTCTCCAGCCATTGAACACTATAAATAAAGCATGCGAAACACATTGCTAGAAATGAAAGGATGCTGTCACATTCTCCTCTACTCCTCATGCCCAGTAGGTATTTAAAGATTCTTTTTTAGCCAATGTCCTGCTAGACTATATAGGGCTACCAAACTGGTACATGGAAACTCTTTTTCTTGGAGGATGACGATGAAGATGGTCAGATAAAAGTTGTGCTTAAATTATTTTTGAGATGCATAATATGTGCAGAAGATTAGATTTTATTAGTCAAGGAAACAGCAGAAGTGATATTCAGGTCATAGCATAGTCATTTAGAAGCTGTGTATTCATTTATAAAATTGGGAACTCCTAGGTCACAGAACCATTAGGAAACTTTTCAACTAAATTAAATATACCAAGGGCTAGCACTTCCTTGTGGCATGAGGCAGCCCCTCTCATTATCCCTAATTTACTCACAACCCACACCGTTCAGTCTCATCTGCTGCTTTGGTAGATCGGTGTGAGTCCATGGTTCTGCTTCGCATTTACTATGAGGAATCGATGATAGCCTTGGCCCACCATAATTAAAATTTATATGGAATTTACTATCCACAAACAACATTCAAAATGTATACTAAATTTTCTACTGAGGAACAGTTTGACTTGTCATCTTTGCTACCTTCGTCTCCATTTTGCCTTACAAGGCAAGACTGTTGACCTTTCCATGGTATATGTGTGCATCTATGTGTAGAAATAAACATAGGTCTACGTATGCATTTATCCATGTCAGTCAGTGATGGATTTATATAAGATTCTACTGAAACTAAACATTACTATTAGCAATATTGCAACAAATCACAATACACAGATCAATGTATCACTATTATCTGTGGAAAAGCTGACATATAAGCCTATAAAACTATGATGTAATCAATTACATATAACAACTCAGTTTTGGGAATATCAATAAATGACTCCACTAGTACACGTATTTATCACACACTGTTTTTATAACTATCTATTTTATGCCTATTGTACTTAGTTTGCAAATTTACATTAACATAAAGTGCCATGTTATACCAGCGGCAACCTTATAATCCCATATGTACATCAAGTCACCACAATGAAGAATTGGCCTATACTATTTAATTTGGGTAAGATCGTTCTATAAGTTCACAGCTTGGTTGACTCTTCTAACATAACACATTCCTCTCATGCAACAATAGGTACATATATATATATATATATATATGCCTATACACACAGAAAGAATGGTGATTTTTTGAAACGAAAGACATGAATTCTGTTTCCTGTTGTAGTGCTGAGGAAATGTGATACAATATACTATGCATAGTAATTTATACTTAAAATGTTTGTTGAATTATATAGTTATGTAGTTATAATAGGACTTATTATTCATAGAACTAGTAGTGCTCAGAAGTTCTCACTATACCTTTTAGAAATGCATAAAATTTCTCTTGCCCATGGCCATACCACCCTGAATGCACCTAGTCTCATCCTAACTCAGAAGCTAAGCAGAGTGGGCCCCAGTTATAAATTCTTGCTGTGATATATGTCAGCTGTTAGTGTACCTGTCCAGCATTCCAGAATCCCACGGTTCTATAAACCAGACGTGGTGGCACATACCTATAATTCACTAAGGAGATTGAAGCAGGAGGATCAGAATTTCAAAGTCACTCTTGGCTACATATTAAGTTCTATGCAACTCTGGGCACATGGTCCCCTGACCCAAAATGAAACATAAAAAAACACATAAAAGTTTCAACACATTTGCAGTTCCAGTGGCAATTCCATGCTTGTTTCTTTAATTCTGTTGACTCATTACACAACACAGAAAGATACCTTCCTGCCTTGCTTTCTCTTACTGTGTGGGCCTGCTTCATGACCTCTCTTTGCCATGACTATAAAACCCTAAGAGACAAAAAGACTATTATTTGTTTTTCTCTCTGTCTCTGTGATCATCTATGGTGCCTAGGGCTCTGAACAAATTGCACATTAGATAGAATTTATCAAATGTCACATTCACTTATCTAAAATATCTTATCGTTTTCCATACCTGACACCTGTAAAATCTTACTGGATCCATAATGCCAACAATCTGCCATGGCGTGGCGAGGGAGACAATTACATTTTGCCAGTGGCCAAGTGCTGCTGGGTACTGGGTCTGTCAGGTTTTCTTGCAGGAAAACATTTTGGTAGAATTAATGAAATCATATTAATTACGTTAATTCACTTAGATATGCTTGTCCAAGCCAATTTTATTACTAATAGAGATAATTGCTTGTGAAGTCACAGGACAAATGCTTACCTAAAATAACCCAAGAATACTAAGCTGTATTATCCCTCTTGTCTCCATAACACACACTCATATCGCCATAGCAGTGGGGTGCACAGACACCTGATAGCAGTCCCTCTGTATATGTACGATTTGTGCCTCTGTTCTACAACTGTCAACAGTCTGTGATATCCACTTCCCGATTTCATTCCTCGTTCCATGCTGTATCTAACCATCACTGGATATCAAATAAACAGCAAAGGTTTCCTAGCCACTAAACAATTAATTGAAAACAATGTATAATGGTTTTTGTCCTATCGGGATCATGAGGTAGATCTCCCAATGTGCAGAAGGAAGAAACTCAATTGTGTGCATATTAAAACAAACTCAGTCTAATGCAGGCTTCAGCACTGGCTGAAATTTGATTTGCTTCTGGCAAAATGAAAGCAGGGCCTTATAATTAAAAAATTATAGTTGACATGAAAATGCAGTAACTGCTTTAAAATATAATTTAGTTCTATATTATAGTCAATAAACTTGGAGAAAGAAAAAAAAGTAAAAACAAGAGATGCAAGAATTTTTAAGACCACAGAAACATGAAACTAAGCTAAGAAGAGAGATTTGAATAAAATGTTATCATTGAATATATTAATTCTAATTTAGAACTTCTTGTATTCATAAAAGTGCTCTCTCTCTCTTCCTCTCTCTCTCTCATACACACACACACACACACACACACACACACAGACACAAACACACATGCACACACACAAACTAAATTCTAATTCTGGACACATAATCAATTGGTAAGAGACAGTGAACCATGTGCAGGAATTCAATGTTGCAAAAGCAAACTATCTTAGCATTTCTAATAAGGCTAATTGTATTTTTCAGTTATTCTGACAAATGTTAACACTCGATTGGAGCAAGCAATAAGTTAATTATTGAGTTTATGAAAATATATCAATCAAGACTAGCACTAAAATGCAATTAGAGAAAGAGGACAGACTTGATTAGGAGTGAGTGAAGAGTTACTAAAAATTAAAAGCAAACAAAATTCAATTAGAGTAATAGTAAAAGTAAGCTTTGTTATTAATATTTACCCAGACACTGGAAGGTTTGACAACAAAGAAAACGTAAGAAGAGGATGCACAGTAGGACAGGAATACTTAAGTGTCTCCGGAGTTTTAATCTCAGAAACAAGGAATGGTTTTAAAGAGATGCCATGCTGTATCTTGGAAATAGACACTGTGTATTGTACATTAGACCCATTCCCTGGGATTACCATTGAACACAACCCTCCATTCTCCGTGAGTTTCTGGGTAATAGATGCTGCCCTGGGAAGGTTCTTCAAAATCAACTATAAATTAAGTCTCAAAGGTAAAACACTGACGTGGCTAAATATAGGAACAGTCATTAGAAACACTAGAAAAAAAAACAGAAGAGAAGGGGTTTATGTAAGAACCTAGGGTAGGATGATTGGCCATGAAATGAAATACCTTTCTTAGATTCCATGAAACCACTACAGTCACCAATTCACCATAACTACAGTAACCTGCACTGGACCTACTCAAGATGATCTCTGTCAACAATCAGCTGAGGAACAAGCAGGAGCTCATGAGAACCTAGCGTTCACTTGAGGATTATTGGGTAGTGGTAGAATCTGGGAGAGGAAGAACCATTCTTTTCAGCTGTGCATCTACTGCTTAACTGCTGACCCCACTAGACTCCATAGACAGCCCTAAACTTATGGTCACACTGAGGGCCAGAGTTAATCTCAGTGGATCACAAAAAGGAAAAAAGGGAGATAGATAGATAGATAGATAGATAGATAGATAGATAGATGATAGGTAGGTAGATAGGTAGATAGATAGATAGATAGATAGATAGATAGATAGATAGATAGATAGATAGATAGGTAGATAGGCAGATAGTAGAGATAGATAGATAGATAGATAGATAGATAGATAGATAGATAGATAGATAGATAGATAGATAGATAGATAGGATAGGTAGATAGGTAGATAGGTAGATAGATAGATAGATAGATAGATAGATAGATAGATGATAGGTAGATAGGTAGATAGATAGATAGATAGATAGATAGATAGATAGATAGATAGATAGATGATAGGTAGATAGGTAGATATTTTTACTTTTTGTTCTTTGTGATCCACCGAGATTTATTTAAATGTTACTGCATCCTCTCAGTTGACCAGAATGGCTACAGAAATCTCTGTAGCATGATTGAACATTAGACTGGCTCCTTCCTTACTCCAGGGCCTGCCTAGAGGATTCATTTCAGAAAACTTCCAACGATAAATTATTCTCTGCCTATAGCTGTAAATCTTCTTCTGGATTTACAACTCAGAAATCGTTTCTCCAAGACCTAGGAACAATCTCTTTGAAACGTAATGATCAAAAGAGACATTGTTCCTATGCTTGTCACTGTGGAACAAGTGACCATTAGTGACTGTATATGACAAGAAACAAGCACAGATGCCAAATTGTCCAGGTCCCTCCTAGTGTCTGCAGCCCTTTCCACTCATCTACACAGTGGGGTTGGGTTCAATTACTGTCCACATTGACAGTCTTTGGGAAAAATGCTTTTCTTGCCTGATAAAATACACTAGTGTGACATTTCTTTGGCAAATGGTACCCAGTTTCTAGGTGTAGGCAGAATACATACATTTTTAACATTTGTTTTATTTTTATGTATGTGGTTGTATCACCTGTAGGTATGTGCATATCTGCACCATGGGTCTACGGTGCCTAAAGAGTCCAGAGAAGGGGATTGGAACTGGAGTTATGAGAAGTTATGAAACTCCATGTGTGTGGTTGGAATTGAACCCAGGTCCTCTGAAAGAGTAGCCCATAAGCACTCTCCAGTCCTCAGAGTACATTGCCCTAATAAGTGATATTTTAAAGAGCTCACTTAGAGTAATTTATTAATGGTATTTTTATAATAATTGATAAAGTGAAAAAAACATAAAAACAAAACTTTAATTCACTGTAGGTATTATATATGTTCATTCTCACACCTAGAAGTTTGTCCAACTTCAGTCATCATTGGATCAAAATCACATAAGTATCTGAGAGCTTCAGACCTTCTTGGTGCTTGTATAGTTACACACACTCATAGTCACAGTTTCTTCTGTACTTCACGCAAAATACGAAATGCTTTAACATGTGACACCATTTAAGTCAGAACATTACACTGAAATAATTTTTCTTAAGATGAAAATCACCTAAATATTTAATGGCTTCATACTTGTGCTCCATTTCTTCCCAAACTGCAGTTAGTTTTCTACTTATGAAAGTATCTTCAGACCTTTGGAAAAGGTGGCAGACTGAGCACATGTATTATTTACCAACCAACTGTACTCGATAAAATTTTCTCAAGAAAATCTTATTGAAATTGAACTTAAAAGTTCTGTAAATTAATAAATAATGACAGCCCAGGAAACCACGGGACCATATATGGGAGGAGTTGGCAGGCCAGGAGGTTGCAAGAGGCTTTAGAAGTACAAGTTGTACCAAGAAACAACTTGTCAGGATGAAATTAAGGTGCATACATATTGCTAGCACTGAGCAGCATTTAGCAGTGCTGAACTCTTAGCCATCTAAGAAATGGAACTCTCTGCCTCTTTCAATAAGGGTCCTAGGTCCTAAATCTAATGTGTATTAATAACGGGGAGAGGCTCTTGTAAGCATCCTTAAGTGGTCATGGACTAATCAGTTGAATGTGAAATGTAAAGCAGACTCCCGCCATCACAGATGAGCACAATTCTCCAAAGGATGGACCCTTACCAAAACCTTAGAACTGCAAGATATTCACCTTAAAAATCTTAATTTCCTGATCCTAGGAGAAGACAGAATAAGACACAATAAAAACCAAACACCCATTAAATAAATACTAAATCAGGAATAAGCTTGTCCTGTCTAAAAAGAAAGAAAGAAAGAAAGAAAGAAAGAAAGAAAGAAGGAAACAAAGAAAGAAAAGAAAATGGTTAGCATTTTGTCTAAGCTCCACCCCACAGTTACCTGGTAACAACCAGGTATGCTTCATCCCACAGTTACCTGGCAACAGCCAGGTGTGCCTGACTCACATAAAAGGGGCTGCTCGCCCCCTCCTCACTCTCTTGCTCTTTCTCTTCCTTTCCTGCTCCTGCTGTCCCCTTGCCTCTCCTCCCTCCCTCTCCCCATTCCCTTCCACCTTCTCTCCATATGCTCATGCTGGCCTCTACTTCTCTACTCTCTCTCTATCAACCTTCCTCTGCCTCTACTACCTCTCAACTCCCCTCCCCATGCCCTGAATGAACAATATTCTCTACTACACATCACATGGCTGGTCCCTCAGGGAGAAAGGATGGCTAAACATGGGCCCTTGGAGGCACTCCCATTCGCCCATACCTCACCACACCTCCACCGAAACATATCTCCCCTTTTTTATCTTTTCATCAACACAGCATCTTTTTATGTTTTTTATCTTTTCATAGAGACATCAATGGGGGGAAGCACAAAATGATAAAATTTGTTATCCCCTAAGTGGCAAGATTGGGCATCTTATTTACATGCAAGTAGCCTGGTTGTTTGCAAGGTTGCTGCTGCTGTTACTGCTGCTGCTGCTGCTGCTGCTGCCAGTACCGTTTTGGAGACACTAGGGATCGAATGCCAAGGCACCTTCATGTTAAGCAAGTGCAAACAATTATGCAGGGACTCATTCTTGCGCATTTTAAGAAGTGTCAATGACAATAGTGGCCTCCTTCCATCAACCAGTCAGCTAAGAGAAAACACAACCAAGTTACTCATTGAAACATGGAGACCATAGCATTGGACAAGAATATACAACTCACCATTCAGGTAAACACAGCTGCAGACACATAAGTAGATGCCAACAAAAATATAGCTAAGGTGTTTTCATATATTAATAGAAATAATATTCACAAGTTGTACAGACTATTGATTTACAACTAAAATTTTGTGAGAAGCCTTAAAGAAGATAACAAAAAAAGGATTCAATGTCATACAATTCAGAAAAATAAACATTGTAATGATGACACATAAATACATTCTTCATGTTCAGATATTAGAATTAATTACTATATAATGTCAATTAACAAATAAACAAGTAAATAAATTTATGAAATCAAAAGAATAGAATTGACAAATGAGAAAAAGATTGGTATTTTTAACTCTATGGTTGAATCTAAAAATTCGCAAATGATTTTGTGAATCTCAATAAAACAAGATGATTCAAATACAAACTATATAATGTATGCTGTATTGATACAAAATTTTAGTAAAAGCGAATGAACCTTCAATGATAGAAGATCAGTGGTTACCCAGTGAAAAGAGAAGATCGTATTAAAAATGGCCTGAGTAATGAAATCAAGGTGGAGTGAATGTGTGCAAAAATATTTGTTCATGTGCATATATATATTATATATATGGGATAAGAAATTAGAGAATTCCTCTGTGTGTACTTTATTATCAAGTAGACTATTTAATTATGAATGGTGGTTTATCCTTTTTCTTTGATTTTAAAGCATTGTGCTGGTTTTAAACAGGAGGAAACTGCTTGAACTTGACAAATACCTTCTGCAAATAAGAAGCTGCACTTGCTCTCCTGGCTAAGAGTGGAAAGCAATGTTTTCCCACTCAGGTCTGGGGAAAGAAACCGTGTGCCCTGCTGCTAGGTTTATTCACTGCAGTGGTGGAAGTCTGAGCTACTGACCAAGAAAAGCAACAAGATGAAAAGAACGCATGTTGGAAATGAAGAGATCATCTGTTCCCTTTGCAGACAACATGACTCCCTACATTGAAAATCACAGCCGGGCAGTGGTAGCACATATCTTTAAACCCAGCACTTCGGTGATAGAGGTAGGTGGGTCTCTGAGTGTGTGACCACCGTGGTCTACAGAGTGAATTGTTCTAGAACAGCCAGAGCTACACAGAATGACCCTATCTTGGAATAATTAATTAATTAATTAATTAAAAGGAAGGAAACAAAATTACACAGTCTCAATGAAAAGGCAACAAAGAATTCTTAGGCTGAACAGAAAAAGCACTCCCAATAAAGTGAAAAATAGAGAAAAGTGAGCCTTATCAAAATGGAAAGTTTTCTTCTCTGAAAGTCCGTGTGAATGAAACAAAATCATGGAGAAATTATCTGCAAACCACATCTGACAAAGCACTAGCACACGAAAATGGTAAGAGCTTTAAAACTCGGTAAGAGTGCAGCAGACTAAAGAAAGCACAGGCCACAGGCAAACAGTTTGCTACCTAGGATATGCAGGGGATGGCTTCAGGTAAAAAACGTTCTGGGGCTGGAGCTCAGCACTGAGGCGCACCAGAGAGATGCTCTTCTAAAAGATCCAGGTTCAGGTCCCAGAACCCAAATGGTAGCTCACAATTGTCTGTCACTCCACTTCCAAGAAACCTAATACTGTTTTCTGGTCTCTGTGGGCAACAGGCATGCAAATGCTGTGCAGCTGTACATGCAGGCAAAATGCCCATACACATTTCTTATTAAAATGGGAAGTTGTGTTTCCAGTACCTATGGACACATTTACAATGCAACTTAAGGCTCAGGGATCACTGAGGAACAGGGGGAAGGAAGATTATAAGAACCAAGGTATCAAGGAGTTTTCTGTGGGATTGTGTTTCCCAGAGATGTCAAAAGCCACACCCATAAAATCTTACCAACACGACAACTCAGACTAGACCTGATTGAGGATAGCACCAGTAAATGTGCCAAAGTGAACATGGGAGTGAGCATGGGACCTCAACCCTTCACAGCAAGCATCTAAGGAATGGTGAAAGCATGAGGGGTCTTCCTGCATGAGGAGCACATCAATCAGTTTTCCAAAACAGAAGTCATACAGAAATAATACAGAAAGGATAGTACATAGCCAAAGCAAATTATATTTAGAATTATTTAGATAGATGATAGATAGATAGATAGATAGATAGATAGATAGATAGATAGATAGAGATTAGGAATATAAATAATAAAGATGGGTATAGAAGATATAGATAGATATGATAGAGACAGATATACTCATATGTGATGCAACAACAATGATCTTTTAAAGGGCCATAAATTTTAAAGAAAGCAAAAAGAGGTATATGGGAGGCCTTGCAGAGAGGGAAGGGTACAGACAAATGTTGAAATTATATTATAATCTCAAAAAATAAAATATTATACAAAAATAAAATAAACTTCCCAGTGACCAAAAAGAAGAAAACTGTTGACGAGCACAGGGTCCTCGATGAATTTTTAGAAAATTGTGCTATAATAGTGGTAACTTTACTTGTAATGTCACTGTAATTCACCATTATTTTTTTTTCTTTTCTTTTTTTCGGAGCTGGGGACCAAACCTAGGGCCTTGAGCTTGCTAGGCAAGCGCTCTACCACTGAGCTAAATCCCCAACCCTGTAATTCACCATTATTAAGCAGCATGTATTTATGGATTGGAATGTGTAACTGGTTCTATGTTTGGTTTTGCAGTAGGCGGTGCTTGAAAAAAGCACGAGGAGAGGTTGGGTGATACTGTGGCAAACATCAAATCAGGAGATTTCTCTCTTCTTCCTGTAAATGCTAAGTTAAATTAAAATGTCCAAAAATATTGTGTAATCTTATAAAACTCATCACCTGCCTTACAAATTGTCCCAAGAAAAATGGTAGGTTTTTGAAGACTTTTATAAAACATGTTTCTATTTTATTTTTATAAAATGAGAATTTACAATAAAACCACTCAAATGTTAATGTTAAAATCCTCTGTTCTTCCTACAAAACTGGGGTGGGTTTCCAGTACCTACATAGCCATTCACAATTATCTGTAACTCCAGTTCCAAGTGGTCCAACATCTTCTGTCCTTGTGGACACAAGACATTGACATACGCACAGGCAAAATTCTCATACACATAAATTTTTAACTATAAATAATCTTCAGTAAAACAAAGAAATTTAACTCTTGGCACTCAAAACAGAGCTACAGACCTTGTCTTCATTTTAAAAAAGAGAGAGGGGGAGAATAATGAATGAATTAGTAAAAGAAAAAAGAAAAGAAGTATAGGTGGGTAAAATGTAACTGAGAGAACATAAATGCCATGATTTTCTTGTCACTGTTTCCTTCCAATTGTCTTATCTACTCACTGTGCTTCAGTTGAAGACCTTTGGTTTAGTATAGCCTCTCTTTTGATTCCTAAGTCACAGTCAGAATAATCTTTTTCTCGCAGCAAACTTTCAATTATTAATTTTCAGACCCGAAAATAAGCCTCCCTAAACAAAATTGTGATCTTGCCTGTTTTCTACCATGCATTCACTATAAGTCCTTTATTTTAAAAGCTGCTCTTAGGGATATAATACTGTACCCCACGGTGTTTCCTTAGCAACTTCCACAGTGCCCCCAGGCTCCGGGTCTTAATTCCACCACATGCTGAACTTTTAAAAAGTCTAACACGTCTAAACCTCAAACTTTCATGTATACCAAATGCAGCACGTTTTCAGCTTTTCCAACGGGTGCCTGTAATAGCTTCTCTTAGTAACTGCAGATACAAGAAAAACAAGCTCCTTGCAAAAAGGCAATAACAGAGTGGTCTCACAAGAACAACTGAATTACCTTTCTTCCAGATTTAACATCTAAATCCTCTTTAAAACATCCACTGTGTTGGATCCCTATTTAAATCTTGTTTTTGTGCTCTGTCCAAATGAAGAATTGTTGTCATCTGAATAGCATTATCTATACCTCCCATAGATAACTCGGGGAGATTACTTCCTGAGCCCCTTAATACCAAGCCATATGAACATTTTGTAGTTAAATTCAGTCCAAATGTTTTTAAGCTTTCATATGTACAATGGTGCTGAACCATTTTGGTTGGATTCTTCTATTCATTGCATTTCAAAAGGAAATTGGAAAAATATGAGAAACATTATATTCTATTATTAATTTGTCATATTAATAGTATTAGCATTATCAATTTTCTACAAAAAATCAAAACAATGGGTATTTTACTATATTAGACCCAAAGGAGAAGCAGCTAATTCTAATTGCAACATGTGAATCGTGGCTGCATTAGCCCTAATATTGGACCTGTTTCTCCTGTATCCATAAAAGTTCTGTGTCCAGGAAGATGAGGTGAGGAACTCACAAGCTGATACCGGTAGATTCGAGTCCCCAGAGTCTAGCATTTTCTTTAGGAAAGGAATCTCTCTTCTCCTTTGTCAGGAGTATGACTGAGGAGGGTAAGTGTTCAAAATACTAAGAGTATGAAAGTAATATTCTGGGACTGGAGATAGCTCAGCAGTTAAGAACATTGCTGCTCGTTCAGAGAATCCACATGAGAGCTCATAACTTCCGGTACCTGCGATTGCAGGGAATCTGACGCCCTCTCTGGCCTCAGTATTCCCTAGGCATGCATATGCTGAACGCACAAACAGGTAGGCAAAACCGTCACACAGATTGAAATATCAGAATAAATTAAAATGCAGTATTGTTCACCTACTTCAAAGGACTATAAAGGTTTTTTAATCAAAGGTTTTTTCCCCATTAAAGATGTTTGTGAGTAACCCAGTAGTTGCTGGGAATTGAACTCAAGCCCTCTAGAAGGGCAGTCAGTGCTCTTAACAGATGAGCCATCTCTCCAGCCCCAACTGAAGGCTTTTTAAAACGTTATTTACACAGAGGATGTGTTATTTTTTAGTTAACCAGATATCTTATGCTAATCCATTCAAAAAATGTTACTCTCTATCCTTCACATAGCAATGGAAACACCAGTACCACGATCACGTGATAATTAACAGCAATGTCCAGACAGGACCATGGCCTGTGAGCATATGCAGGAGGAGCGTTTTTCACTTCTGATTGAACCTGAGAACATTAAGCTCAATGACATCAGCCCAGCACAAGAAGACAGATACTTACAATTTCATTCAATCAGAGAACTCACCGACGCAGACCTCAGAGTGGTCATCAGGGCTGAGGTGCTGAGCAGGACTGCGACGGAGAGATGTCAATCACGGGTGTAATGCTTCAGTAAGACAAGAAGAATGAAAAATCACCAGGTGACTATATTTAGTTTCTTTACTGAAAAAAAAAGCACATATGCTGACAGATAGATTAGTCAACTTGACTAAGCCATATATCAAAACACCCCATTGTATAACATGAATATATATATACATACACACACATTGTCTTCATTTTCAGTTTTAAAAAAGGGTAGGTTGTCTTGAAAGTTTGAAGGCCTAAGTTCAATCTCTGGAACATACTTGAAGTTGGAAAAGGAGAATAATTTACCTTTCCAAAGATATCCTCTGACTTCCACATGGACATCATGGCACATACATTACATACACATACATGTGCAAACACACACTTATCACAAGCACACGCACACACATCACACACACATATACACACATCTCACATGCATGTGCGTGCACATGCGTACACACACACATGCACACACACTAATAAAAAATAATTTTAAAAGTAAAAGGTAAGATGGGAATCCAGGCACAGTTTGAGGAATGACAGCACTAGGGCTCTGATGATTGCCAAGTTACAGCAAGGCATAGGAGAGAAAGGACTATTTCAAGAATTAAATAAGACAAAATGATTTTTATGAGTGAAACTAGTTACTATATGCCATAAACACAAAGACTATTAGTTATATTTGCTCCATTAATTTTCATATAACATTGTCCTTAAGATAATATTGCATATGTGAGTGTCCTTTTATGTAGTGCCACATGCTGTGTGGGCATTTAGACAGGAAGATATCTATTCCATAGGATGTAAGACAGCTAACAGGAGATGATTTATGACCTACATGAAAAGTTTTCATTAGTCCTTTGAACAGCTTATAAACTGAACACTGTTGTTGTAACAATTCAATCTGCACATAATGCATGATCAGAAAAAGGGAAACCAGCAGCTGACTCCAACTGTCATGTTCCAGGATCTCTTTCTTAATTCATGTAATAATAAGCCACAAAAAAATGGCACCAAGTACTGGTTTTCAAATATGCTTCATTAGAACTCGTGAGTGCATGCTACTTTGTAAAACACAACTTTCATCTCTGTTGGCTTGAGACAGGTTCTGACTATGCAGCCCTAGTCGACCTTAAACTCAGTGTAGATCAGGCTCCCTTTGAACTCGCAGTGATCCTAATTCTGCCTAAGTCTCCTAAATGCTGGGATTGCAAGCATGCAATTCATACTCTGTATAATAACCTTAAGTTTATTTCAAAATTCCTCTTGCCTGTTATATAAGAATTCAGTTAATAGTTTTAATGAGAACTATAATATTTTATATTTGAATCCCAAATCTTCTCATCACAGATCTGGTTTTTACTAAAATCTTGGTATTATTTTTACAGATTTTCATCCAAAAACAAAACGATAGAATTACAGAGCACAGATATAAAAAGAAATTTCTGCTTCAAATAAAACTCTTTGAACTAAGTCCTAATTCAAATCTCACCCCCGCCCCGAATACAAACACTATCATTTTTAAGAGCTGTGCACTGACTTCTCGGGAAGAGTAGGCATCTGCTAAGAAAGGAAAGCTGCCTTAGAAGTCAACCCCAGACTATCTACCTCCATAGGAGATAAATGGAGAATCTCCTGGAGATGGAAGCAACATATTGTCATGAATCACTGCCTCCACGGCAGGGCTGAAGCTTTAATTCGCAGCATTGCTGGTTTCCAGGTCTGTGCAGAGATTAACAGTCAACAGAAAGTGAACTCTACAGAGGCCTCCATGTTATTGCAGAGCACGGTTTTAAATGACGAGTCTCTTCCCTTGTCTTCTCTTCCATTTTCTACACTTGTGTCTCTCGCTTTATTTTTCCTTTCAAAGAATATAGATGTGATGGTATGGGGGGGGGGTTCTTCCTGAGGAGATGAGCAAAAATCTGTTCACTCCAACTTAGGGTATCAATGGTAGAAACTAAGGAACGATTCCACCCAAGTAAGTCTTGGTAAACCTTTGATTTTAGTAAGAGTGACATATAGGAGCACAGATGAGAGGTTGCTCACAAAAGCTTGGTCAACTTTTAAGAGGTTCAACCTCTCAAGA
Organism: Rattus rattus; assembly: GCF_011064425.1. Taxonomy (NCBI): domain Eukaryota; kingdom Metazoa; phylum Chordata; class Mammalia; order Rodentia; family Muridae; genus Rattus; species Rattus rattus. The sequence continues at coordinate 23,629,910 of NC_046168.1, read as the reverse complement.
AAAAACTATCTCCAGAAGAGGATCTTCTTATTCCTACCCCTCTCTGTTGCAACAGTGTTGCACAGTGCAGACCTGCTGGACATTCAAACAAGGACAATGGCCGTGCCATGCCCAGAGGACACCCCATAAACGAAGCTCTCTTTTTGATTTCATGAGGATCAGAAACACATCCCAAATAATTTAAGAAGCTAATGTGCCTGGGGTGTATATAATTACTTTTTTCTCATAGAAAACCAGTCAGATCTCAGGAAGATGGCTCAGAGTAGCGTGTGAGGATCCCTGTCAAGACAGTCGCTTCTACACTTTCCTTGACGGCGTATGCTGCTCCCTTCTAGCTCTCTTGCCAGTTAGTCAGCCCTTTATCCGCTGACTATTAACAGCATCAAAGGATTTGAATGTTCAGATTTTCTAAGATTGAAAAATCTCCCATGAAATTTAGTTGTTATGGATATTGATAGCAAAAATATATTTATTTTGTCGGGCACTTTTTTTTTTTAACACAGCGACCATGCGGGTTCTGTAAACTGTTTCCCATTTTTCTACCATGTAACTTTGTATATATGTTTGATTAACCCATCAGCAACCATAAAGTATAAGAACGATTATTCAAGCAGGAACTAAAAATCACGCTCTAGAAAGTCACCATATTCCAATAATAATAAAATAACAAAATAACGCTAATTGTTTATTAATTATTTTATTTTCAATAATTATTTTATAATGATGATAAAGGTTCCTGGGACTTTAAATACTTAATGTTTTTAAGTGTGTACAGTGTGAAATGAAAATGCTATTCAACCGATTATGTCAAGGAGCAATTCAGAATGACCACTGAAGCAAATATACCTGAACATCCTATGATCTTTCTTAATATAAATTATCAGCTCTAGGATGAAATCGGTCTGAAACAGAATGGTCACTGGTGATTATATTACATTATGTTACATATATAGTGCATTATGTTACACATGCATAATATACATGTAATATATAATATACATTAATTTGTGTGCATGCCTGTTTGTGTGTCTTCATGTTTGTTGGCATATATGCTTGTGTGCGTGAATGTGGAGGTCCTTGGAGAACCTCAGGAGTTGTTATTCAGATACTATTATATCTGTCACGTGAAGCAGTATCTTTCCTCTCCTGGTACTTACTTACTGGACTAGGTTGACTAGCCTATTGTCTCCTCTTACCTGGCACTGAGATTATAAACCTAATTCCAGGCTTTTAAACATTTTGTATGTGGCTTCTAGGAAGAGAGCATGGGTTCTCTTGCTTACAAAACAAACTCTTTACCTACTGACTTACCTTCCCAGACTCTTATTTTTTTCATTTTTATTTGTATACCTCAGCTTTTAGATTCTGCTCATCCTGTCTTAGAGTAAGTTGGAAGACTCTCCCCCTCTTATTTAGATAACAAATGTCCCATATTCGGGAGGAAAAATGCTACAGGAAAGGGAAAAGCTATCATAGTCATGCTAGTGCACCCAGGCTCTTAGCAGTCATATCTATCAACAAAGCCTTTGCAAAGCCCCAGAAGAAAAGTTTTGAGGAGCTTGTGGACAGCTGAAGTTTCTTGGAGGGCAATGTGTCTGGATAAAGTGTGGAAATTTCATGTCCCATTCTTCACATGTCACCAAAGACCTTCCTTCAATTGCGTCTTTAATATTATAAATTATTCTAATATTCGTGAGCTACTTGAGAAAGTCATTTAACCCAAGACACAGGATTGTAGGGAACTGATTCACTTACCAGCAAACCAGAAGCTCAAGTTAAGCAGCCTAGTGCTTGTAACTGGCAGCTAAAGTTGTTGGGGGAAAGTCATAGGGACTCTGATGTCACTTCTGTCTCCGTCCCGCAGAAAGGAGCGATACCGTGATGTTCTTCTCAAAGCAGTTTATTCAGGAACCTTTCTTTCTGCATGCAAGCAGCAATCTCTCTTTTCCTTTTTTCTCTCCTCCCCTTCCTACCCCCCCCAGTACACTCCCTTATATCCTCCCTCAACTCGGCCTCCTCAGTCCAGACTGCGTAATCTCAGTTCATAGGTCCACGTCACATGGCCTGATCTTGCGTCATGGTGCGCCTGCGCAGCTCTCACAATGGCCGTGGCTAGTGTCAGGTGTGTGAGGAAGTCAGGTGCTAGTCATGAGGCTTAGCTGCAGTCCTGGGCGCCATCTTGGGAATGCTGCTACACCCACTCCCCACACTCTGAAAGAATAGAATTAGAAGACATTCCAAAGTCTGTCTGTCTGTCTGTCTGTCTGTCTGTCTGTCTCTCTCTCTCTCTCTCTCTCTCTCTCTCTCTCTCTCTCTCTCTCTCTCTCTCTCTCACGGATGGCAGACTCTCCTGTATTGATTATGGTCTAGGAGCAGAGGAATACAGTATTTGGTGTAGTCTCAACTCCATTAATATCTGTTCCCAGCCACCTGAACCTCATCCACCAAGTAACCTTCCCCAGGCCCAGCATCCCATTATACAGATGGCGCCCTGCTTCTGCGAGTTGCTGTCTGGGTAATCCTGGGTCTAGCTCTGTAACTGTGGCTGCTTTAATAATTTCCTGTGTCTACTCCTCTATTTTCCCCCCAGATTAAGTAATTTCTATTTCTGGCTTTTTTTTTTTTCTCATCTCCTAGCGCTGGTCTTGATCATTCCACACAAATCAATATGATCCCTGGTACGCATTAGCAGCATGATTTCTGTTCAGTAACTGAAGAGTCCACCTTCGATATAAATTCTTAAGTGACTGCATGCTCTAAAAACACAGGTAATAATGAGCAAAAAAAAGTTAAATTACATATATATTGGCAATGATATGTTTTGAAGTATTATTCATCATTAATTTCTTTCTCTTTTTTCCTTTTGTAAGATCTCAATTATATGCTTTTACATGCCTAAACATTCTCTCTAATATTAATTTCCCAAGGAAGTAATTTGGAGTTAATTGCATGGCAAATGAATTTTGGTGTTTCATACTTAAGAAACCTCAAGCCATTTTCTTTCTGGGATCAATAGATATTTGACATATAATAGCTGCATTTTGTAATCTAATTAAAGGATTATTTGACACACTTAACAGCTTTGGCACGTTGAGTCAAGACTTTCTGCCAGGAGCTCTGATGCCGAATATTCTTTTCTCAGGAAATCCTTCCTTATTACACTGAGGACTTGCTTCATAACGAAGCCTCCTGTATTGGATGAGCAATCACTTGTATCATGAGGAGTGCTAGTAATCTCTGGATTGCTTGATGTCACTCATGTGATACAGTTATTCACATCATATGGAAAACCTAAAGGTCAATGATTCTGAGTAAATCTAAAGATTGAAAACCCTTCCTAGAAAAAGGGGGAAAACAGACGATTTTCCCTAAGATAATAATTTGTTGTCTCTGATTTAAGTAGATGCTTGATATTTTTATATCCAAATTTTATGGTCTATTTCTCATTTAGGTGAAATGTATTTAATGAAATTGACCTTTCTCATTTAGAATCATGATTACATTATTCCAGCCAAATTATGATGTTAATGTCTTATATCTGCATGTTGTTTTATAAAAATGTAAAAAGTATGTTGTAGAATATGCCATTCCATTTTTACCAAGATTAAGACAACTTTCCAAAACTAATATATACTAAAGACAGGAAGAAAAGACTATGTCCTGAATACAGGTATTTCTGCCGTCACTCAGCCTTCTCGTTTAAATTATAGTTTTTAAATTCTATGTGTTTGTACATATGTCTCAGTATATATTATATACGTGGAATACACAAAGAGGTCTAAAGAAGGCGTTGGGTCTCCTGGAACTGAAGTTAAAGGGATTTGTGGAGCATCATGTGTGTGCTGGGAACTTAGCTCCGGGCCTCTACAAGGACAGTAAATGCTCTTGACCTTTGGGCCTTCACATCAGCCCTTACAGCTTCTTTTTGTGCCTTCAACTCAAGGACACCTGGCAGCCATAGGGGATTAGGTAACTAGTGCACAAAAAGGATTATTTCAGAGTTTTCGACACTAGTTCTCTAGCTGTTCTTTGACAACTGTTTGTAGCATCCTGGATCAACGTTTAAGGGTCCTCTCAGAGCTCCACTCAGATAGATGTGAGCCATTGCCAAGTAGCAAGTGTCTTGTCTTTGAGGAAAATCTTCTACATTGCAATGCTGTAATGCAGTCAACAAATTTCTTCAATAAATATTATGAATGAGAACAATGACATTCAGTCTTTCTCCCTCACTAATTCATTGACCAAGAATGACATTCATGGACAATTGGCAAGTGCCAGATTCTTCTTCAAGTATTTAAGGCTCATTTATGACAAAAATAGGCACTATGCTAATTTCCCTTTAATTATCTCAGTCCATCATGTGGCTACTATAATTTTAAGTATAAGAAAACAAAACCTAGGGTTATTACTCTTTAAGTCAATCTGCTTATATAGATCACAAACCACACATCCACATTGGTGATGCCAAAAAAGAAAAGATTATCAACCTTTTATTTTCTTCTCTATATTTGTACCGGAGGCTTTGATTTACTTCCACTGACACCAACACATTTCTCTCTCCCATCTCACAGCACGTTTGCTATATCAGTTTCCAAACTGCCCAGTCAGCTTTCACAGTCTTTCTACCCAAATCCATTTTACATACCATGGTCAAATTGACCCTCTTAAAACATCCTTTTCTTCATTTTGTCTTTAAACCTACATCATACTCTCATCTCCAGCAGTTGAAAATACCGGTCAAATGTTCCAGGTTCTTTAACTAGGCCACGCAATTCAGATGAGGGTAAAGTAACCTTGTTGTAGACATTTAGATAAATTATCATATTAGCAAGATGTGAACGCTACAGAGAAAACATGTTCAAAGTGCTGTCTGTCTTCAGTTCTGAGTTTATGAGAAATTATAGCATTTAAAAGAATAGTTGAGTATATCTAATATGTCAATTGGTTAAATTAATATTTATGAAACCCATACACTAATGTTTGGATAATATTTGTTAATATTTGCAGCACTGAGGAAGTATTAAAGTGATACATTAAGAAATAGATTTTTCTAGGAGTTAAGAGTCTAGTTACAGAAAACATAATTATGTGTGCAGAATATGATCAAATGGATTGACAAAGATTAGTTGTTAAGGTTTTAGAAAAAGAGCACTACTCTATTGGATACTAGCAGGGTGAAAAAAAGATTCAAAATAAAGACATTTGACCTTCTGTTGAATTTTGACATATGCTATACAAGATTGAAAGAGGAAAAAGCTTCTCACCCTACCAGGTACTTTCAGGCTGTATCAGAAGCAAACATGGTGGTCCCAGTTTATGCTAGTAACTTGGGAACATCTTCTTGTAGAAAATAAATGATAAGTCTGTACTTACAATACACCACAAGACAATAGGCCACAAAACAGGGAACAATTGTTAGAGTGAATGTTAGATTCAACGTTATTAGTATTAAAAGCTGACTATTTAAATTATTAGCTGCATAAATTCTTTACTATCTTGTATACTGCAAAGTTTTTATTAATGCTAATTTTTTCTAATAACATACTTGACACATGGATTTCTATGAAAACATGTTTTTGAAAATGTGCATCATTCAAAGAAACCACTGCCAAACTAAATAGTTATGTTTTAAAATTACCTTGACCTAGTATTTTGAATTGTGTTTTGCTCGCCACTATTGTGCCATCCAGTCCATCTAAGCAACATAGTCAGAGTTAAATTATATAATGAAATTGTTCTAATATTGTAAGGAAACTATCCTCAAAGATGAGTCTTTTGGGTGGTGGGGAGGGCAAGGTTTACTCAGCTTTCACTTCCACATCATAGTCCATCACTGGAGAAAGTCAGAACAGGAACTCAAGCAGGACAGGAACCTGGAAACAGGAGACAATGTAGAGGTCATGGAGGGGTGCTGCTCACCGGCTTGCTTCTCGTGGCTTGGTCAGTTTGCTTTCTTTGTTTAATTTTTATTATTTTATTTATTTACATTCCAGTACTTGCCCCCTCCGCCTCAGTTCTGCCTCCCACAGTTCCTCATCCCATTCCTCCTCCCCCTTGCCTCTGAAAGCGTTCTCTCCTCCCTCTCATGATTGGTGGCTCAGTCTCTGGGCGCTCCCTGGGCTCTGGGTAAGCTGAGACTGCTGGCCTTCCTCTAGGTTTGCTCTCCCTTTCAACTACTTCAATCCTTTCCCTAATTCAACCAAAGGGAAGTCCCCAACTTCAGTTCAATGGTTACATGTAAATATCTGCTTCTGTCTCAGTCGGCTGCTGGTAGGGACTCTCAGAGGACAGCCATGCCAGGCTCCTGTCTGTAAGCGCATCATAACAACAGTAATAGTGTCAGGCCTTGATGCCTCCCCATGAGATGGATCCCACGTCGGGCTGGTCATTGGGCCACCTTTTCTTCAGTCTCGCCTCCATTTTTGACACTGATAAATGGGTCCTAAAATCATGCTCAGGGAACAGGACCCCGGTTGAAGGAATCAGAGAAAGGACTGGAAGAGCTTGAAGGGGATCAAGACCCCATATGTACAACAATGCCAACAACCAGAGCTTCCAGGGACTAAGCCACTACCTAAAGACTATACATGGACTGACCCTGGGCTCTGACCTCATAGGTAGCAATGAATATCCTAGTAAGATCACCAGTGGAAGGGGAAGCCCTGGGTCCTGCTAAGACTGAACCCCCAGTGAACTAGATGGTTGGGGGGAGGGCGGTAATGGGGGGAGAATGGGGAGGGGAACACCCATAAAGAAGGAGGGGAGGGTTAGGGGATGTTGGCCCGGAAACAGGGGAAAGGAATAACATTTGAAATGTAAATAAGAAATACTCAAGTTAATAAAAAAAAAAAATCATGCTCAGGGCTGAGTGCTGGTGAAGTAACTTAGTGAATAGAAACACTTGTGCCCAAGCCTCTCTACCTGATATTGGTCCCTGGAGCCCACTTGGTAAAAGGAGAAAACAGACTCTAGACTCCAGCAAGTTGTGCTCTGATCTCTACATGCATGTCTTGCACGCATGCACACACACGCCATTTTGCACACACACGCACTTTACGTAAATAAATAAATGTAGCTTTAAAAAGCTTAGCCTTGCATCTTTTATTTGGTGCTATTTATAACAAAGCATGATAGTAGCTTAAAAAACAAGGTTAGGGGGCTGGGGATTTAGCTCAGCGGTAGAGCGCTTACCTAGGAAGCGCAAGGCCCTGGATTCGGTCCCCAGCTCCGAAAAAAAGAACAAAAAAAAAAAAAAAAAAAAAAAAAAACAAGGTTAAAGGGCACATAGATAATTGTTGGTAATAATGTATAAATTCCAACTAGTGCGTGGGTTCTCAACCTAGAAATTAGCCAAATAGAGAATAAGTTCGATTTCAACACTCTGGCAAAATTTAACTTGCCTGGTCACATCAGCTGTAAGAGAAAAAGCAGGCTTGCTGTGGTTATGCCAGAGGAGTGAGAGCAACACGGTGAAAGACTGATTTAAAATTTGCCTTAAGGTCTAGGGGGATTTGCTTGCATTTACTAGAAATAAGCAAACACAAGAAGCTTTAGTATTGCATATAAAATGTCATCAATCAAGTCTCTATCTACAGTCAGCTGGCTTTCGGGAGAGTTAAATGACATGTATACCAGGAGATGCTGGCTGAACATCAGGGGAAACCACAGCATGCTGCCAATGACCATATTTCATTTTTATTGAATCATTTTTTGTAAATCATAGAATAATAGCAAAGATTAAGAAAGATGTCTGTTGTTAGTATTCATGGATTTATCTTTCCTCTTTCAAAAATATAAAATATATGTTTATTCTGACACTCTGTGCACCAAAGAAAAACAGTCATGTATTTTCCATTGTCTTAGGGATACTCCTCTCACCTCTGTGTGCTTAAATAAACCACAACGTCATAGACAGTGAATGCGGACTGAATTCCTCTTAAGATCTTCCTATACAACAACTACTTAAGGAAAAGGGTTTGATTCCCAGTGAGTTAGATAACAAAAGGTTTGGTGAAAATCTTTTGATTAATATGCTCTTCTTTCTTGAAAACACTTTCGTTCTCTTGAGCCACTACTAACTTTATAATCACAGCCTTGACGTCAGGCAAAGCTGCCTCACTTGTGAGAGTGTGCATCCGTCTCTAAGCTCGGTATACTGTTTCTATCATGCCCTCATATCTGAACTCCTTCTTTACCTCATGGACTCCTCTTTCTCTGCACCATAAAAAGTGGACTCTGTCCACATCCTAGCACTGCCCTTCACACTCTCCTTTGAACCCGGTACTCCTGGTGATGTAATTTTCATTAGGAGGGAATCCCTCCTGAATCAGAGCCTCTGTTCAGTTGCTACCACCCCCACCCCAATCATGATTTAGGACCCCCTCCTTCACTACCTGCCGAAAACTGTCAATAGATAATCTACTCAGACTTCAAACAAAATCCAATTCCACTCCATAGCCTAGAGCCCTTCTCCTTCACTGCTTCACTCAGTAAGTGATTTGTGATGTCCACCCTGCGTCCCCACTCTCAGGATCACAGAGCCAGAGTTGTCAGGGTTTTTTTCTAGTAAGATTAAACTAGGAAATATTTTAGGCTTTGGAGCCCTGATGGATAATGTACAGGCTTCAGTTTTGTTCTTTGTTACCCATCGAGTCCTCAATGTTTTGATCTCCTTCTCCTGAATCCCAGGGATTCCCATTAAGAAGCCAGTTTATACTGGAAAAAAACTTTCACACATAGTAAATCAGCTTTTTAACCCAAATTCAATCAATATTCATAAACAAATAGCCAAAAGTAATTTGTTTCGGAATTTCATTTTATGTCTCATTCTTTGCAATCTTCACTTTAGAAATTGTCTTTCTTAATGTTTTATAGCTTAATTGAAAAATAATATGCATAGAATAAATTGTGTATATGTAAATTAAACAATTTGTGCACTTTATCAATGTATTACTTTTTGGTACATTTTATGTGGAGATATAACTTGCATTCCATCTAAGCCACTTTTTTAAACATCCCAAATACCTGAATTCAGAGAAAAAAAACTCACTACTCTATTATCTCTTCTCACCTGCTCTGCCTATGCTTTCTGTCTCCAGGATTTTGAATCTTAAACACATGTCACAGAAATGGGATCATAGGATCTGTAGTCTTGGCTCTGCAAGCATTGGAGGGATTTCTCAGCATTCACCCCCATTGCAGCAGCGATCAGAGCTTCATTTTATGCTGACCGGGACCACTGCACTGATTTACCACTTGCCATTGCGGGACTTAGCAGGTGATTGGCATTTGGCTTGTTTCCACTCTCTGGCTCTTGTGAGCAACTCACTCGTGAAGATCATGTACGGGCTTTTCTGGGTTTGTGTTATCATGTGGGATTGCTGGTCTTAGGGTAACTCAAATTTAGCATGCAGAGGCAAAAAAGCAGTATACCCACATTCTCAGCTGCAGTTTTGAGAATCATTTTTCTCTATGTCCCACATCTAACTTTTCTGTTTGCAGGATATTTATTTGGATATTTTCTCCTTACTCTCAGGTTCTTGAGGCAGCCTCACCTTTTGCTTACTCTGCTCTTGGGACTTCATCTGTACTGATTCATACCAGCTTGGTTTAACTGAGCAGTATCCGACCAAACCCAGTAAGTATTCCCAACCTAGGCAATGAACTGAAAAGAATGAATTTCTAAATACCACCAAAGCTTCAAAGCTTAAGTCTGCAAGGCTCATTCTAGGACCTGAAGCCTAACAAGGAAGTTAACTGGTGTTGAGGAAGTGAGGAAGTCAGATGTTCTCTTCACCATCTTTACCCCATGCTTAATGTCTCTCTACTCTGTGACCATGGGAGTGTGCATAACGGCATTTGAAATTGTCATTCCTGCACCCTTCACTGCATGTCTTCTATCTAAGCTTCTTGCAGGGACTACAACATATTACCCAGATTCCTTAGCTCTCTTAAGTGCTGTTTTGTACCATGACTAGATACTTTTCTTACAGGGTTTCCTACTTAGCTTTAAGAATCAACCTGACACACCTTAGAGTCATCTGTGAATGGAGTCTCCATCAATCAGATTACCATGGGATTGCCTGTAGGGAATTACTTGATTGCTAATTGATCAGGAAGAGTCCTACTGATGCCTACAGCATTCACTGTGCAGGTGGTCCTGGACTGTATGAGAAATTAGTCTAAGCACGAGCCTAAAGATGTCGTCAAGCATCATTCCTTCATGGTTTCTGCTGTACTTCCTTCGTTGTGATGGAGTTTCCTATTCTGAAGTAATGTCCTGAGGATAGCAGGGGACTTGCCTTCACATTCCTACCTTGAGTGTCTCCTGAAGTCACCCTGACTTCTTTCAGTGATGGACAATGGCCTAGGAGTATATGCCAGAGGTGCTGATTAATGTTTGTCAACCTGAAACAAAATGAAGTCACCTTGGAAGAGGAAACCTCAATGAGGAATTTCCTCTACCAGATTGGCACGAAGGCAAGTCTCTGGGGTATTTTCTTGATTAATGACTGAGGTGGGAGGGCCCAGCCCACTGTGGCAATGCCACTACTGGGCAGCTGGCTTTTGATTGTACAAGAACGCAGACTGAGTAAGCCAGAAGAAGCAAGCCAGTAAGCAATGTTCCTCCATGGTTTATGATTCCATTTATGCCTACAGATTCCTTACTGAGCTTCTGCCTGGCTTTCGTCAGTGACTGACTCTTACTTGGAAATATAAGACAATATAAGCTCTTTCCTGCCCAAGTGGGTTTTCCTTAGAGTCCTTTAACACAGCCATGGAAATGAAACTACAATGCAGGGTTTGGTATTTAATACTGTCATCTTGACAGAATTTCCTATAAGACAAACTTCTGGGCATGACTATGAGGGATACTGTCAATTAATTTAGCTGTCAGTTGTGATTGAAGAGAATTATCTTTCTTAGGTCAGTTGAAGTGGGAAGACCCTCCCCCCACCATTAGCTCTGGGTATTACCATTCTAAGGAATGCAGCCTTGGGCTGGCAATTAAAAAGAAGAGAACTGAGTGTGAGGGGTTTTTTTATCCCCTCCCCCTTCCAGATGTAGCAAGACCAAAGTGTCTCCAGGCCCTACTGCATGCTTTTCTTGTCATGGTGGACTGTATCCCTTAAAACTGTAAGCCAAAATAAATCCTTCCCCTCTTGATTTTCATTAGCTCTTTAGTTATAAGAAGAAGAAAAGTAATGCACATGAATGACAAAAGCAGAGTCTTATTCTCCAGTCTTGCTGTAGTCTGACCCATGTCAACCTCTCCTGGATCATCAGGCACTTTTTTATTTATTTTCCTTTTCTTTTCTTTTTTTTTTTTTTTTTTTTTTTTTTTTTGGTTTTGGGTATTGGGTTTTTCAAAATAAGGTTGCTCTGTGTAGCCCTGAGCTTTCCTAGAATTTACTCTACAGACCAGGCTGGCCTTAACTCAAAGATTGCCCTGCCTCTGCCTCCAGCATGCTTCAGTTAAAGGTGTGCAGCACCATAACCTGGCTCATTAGGAACTATTTCTATCCATCCCTTCAGTTCAGGTCGCACAGACTCACCTTCTTTCTTTAGGATGAATAGACTTTATGTTCCTTTGGCCCTGACTGTGCATCTGGTTAGTGTTCTCCCATCAGTTTTAATCTTTGTTCTTTTAGAGAAGTCAAGATACCCATCATTATTTTATTTTTGGTCCATGGCTCAAACTGATATATAACCTGAACTAGCTTAGCTCCTTTATTTCTGACTTTGAGATACAGACATATTGGACATTTCCTTTCAAAATGCCTTCTCACCTAGAACAAAGACTCTCACAGTGGAGTTTTGATCAAATATATACCTTGATATTGCTAAGGTCCCTCTGGCAATCTCTATATGAAAAAAAATTCCTAGAATGTAAGTTTCTCTTCTATCCTTAAAAGCGTCTGGCCCTTTTCAGGGCTAACCAGCACATCGCTCTCCTTGAAGGGTGTAGAAGACATACCTCATTTTCAGAGCTGTATGTGCCAGACAGGTATAGACAACTCTAGGTTTTATAAATTAGAGACTTTCATTTCTGTAGAGTGCAATCTCATAGATGACGGATTCCCACAAGAAATAATTTCAAGCTAATGAAAGAAGACAAAATTCCATAAGAATGCCTTGGCTTTCTGGTTGCTAACTCCACAGCTGTATATTACCTCTACTTTTTTTTTTTAACTAAACGGTTGCTGCTGGCTCCCAGAAGACAGTATACACATTTGCAAAACTATCCTACTCAGCCCTCCAGTGTGTAACACTGTCTCTGACTGGCCAAGCTGGCCTCTTGGATAAGAACAACTAAATCCTATTTTAGGAGTCACTTAAACCAATGTAGTTAAAGAAATAATACTTATCATACTGAAATTTCCCTCTATAATGCTTACATTCTATCATCCCAAGACTAGTGGGGTGATTTATCTTCACTCAGTATTCTGCAAGAGAGTGGTTACTACTAACTAATTATGTATCAGTTAAACCATCCCAAATGAAGACACCCTGACAGGACGCATACAGTATACTATTACCTCAACTATTGAGAGAATGTAACCCTGTGCTTTCCACCTTGACTATCCCATTCATACATATATCTGTGTGCAGGAAATGAAAGTGTCTAAGTCCCTGAATTTCTCATTGTAATTACTATGCTAGACCCAGGGCCCGTATGTTTTTACAGCATCCAACATATTTCTAAAATGAAACTATGGGTGGGTATAGCATATTTTTACTTATTTATCTCCAAAAATTTCAATACACTTTTGAATGTGCATGTTAAAAATTGGTCCTGGCATCTCCTACTGGTTTGCACGAGAGAAAAAAAAATCCCTCTTCCATGTGGAAGAAGCTGATTTGCCCCGTGCTAAAATAAACGTAGCCATGTTCCATGAAGCAGAGTCCTGCATTGTGGTGCTGGAGGCTCCGTTCGCTTGTTTCTCTCTGTGTTTCATCTGTGGGTCGGATAATTACAGTGGAGTCCCAGCAGCATATGGCAGTAGGCTGGGGAGAAGAAAACCAAATGAGGACAAAAACACAAATACAGAAATAAACATAAGTCAAGTCTGTGCTTTCTTTCATCTTTCTGTGAGGTTAATTAACTACACAATATGTCTTTGCCACTCTGATGCATCTGCAGTGTCCCAGAAGGCACCTTCTTAACTATCTAAATTACAGTGCTGCCTTGTGGAAACAGGGTTACTAGTTTAACTAATGTTAAGTAAATTCTCCTAGGCAACAAGTGGACATTAGCTATTGCCCACATTGTGAATAGAAAAAAGCCTCCTTGTGGGATCTCATGGAGTCCGAGAGCGTCTGTGGACAGACCTCCAACCCACCATGCACTCTTGCCATGGAAGGCCCTACCCCATATCCCATTAAATAAATCAAAAACCTCCATGAACCCCATTCAGTTTGCTTTAAAAGTTTTGGCAAAGATAATTATAAATGTGTTTTGAAATTATTTGCCATCTGCTATTTATGGCCAAGTGAATAAAACAACCCACAAGTTGTTTTCAAAGGATGAAGATGATGTCATCCTTCTGAAGATTTACTTACTTTTATTTTATGTGTATGAATGTTTTACCTGCATCCGTATATGTGTACCACTTGCACATCTGGCATCCACAGAGGCCAGAAGAAGGTGGTGGATCTCCAGAAACTGGAGTAACAGACAGCTGTGAATCACGGGGGATGCTGGGTCCTCTGCAGGAGCAGCGAGCGTTCTTAATTGCTGAGCCACCACTGTACCCCTGACACATTATCTTTTATTATTGCTTTGGTTCTTTGGATTCTGTCTTTATGTTAAGAACTTAAACGCTCGTTTAAAGTCCCAGATATTTTCATGTCGTGTCCAGTGCATGGCAGATACATGGGATGCTATTGCTCCAAGTCTAGACTCCAGTGAAAAACTGAATCATCAAAGGAACAATGGCCATGAGGTCATTTATGATCATCGAACTCTGAGTACAACTCTTGCTACTACAGCCACTAGCAGTCAGGGCACAGCAATCTACTGACAGCTGCTCTTTCATCATCAATATCTCCAATCAGAGCATGCCCAGAGCCTTCCCTTTTCCCATTAAATAGCTTCTCACTTCTGTAACTGCCCCTGAACCTACTGCCAGTGATAAGTGGTTGACCCTTTGCTATGGAGAAAATAGCCACTCCTCGCTCTCACACAGAAGACTTTGCTTGCCTCTAAACCTGCAAGGGAACAGCAGGAAGGAACTGGTGATAGAATGTCAGGTCTGCTGGCACCTCTCAATCACATTGCAGTTCAAGAAAACATTGCATGCTTAACGGACGATGAAGTCAATGACAGATTGTAGACTCGGTAACCGTTCAGTTCTACCCTATAGCCCATTATAATTGGTGAAATAGTAATGTGTCTTAAAAATAGTGAGTTTCTTTTCATAGCAATCTTTAGAAATAGAGTGAATTTTTACGTAAGACAAACTTCACCCAAAGGTAAAAACCACTTAAGGTTATTGAATCCAATCAGAATAACCATTATCAAGAGAATTTGCTCATGTAAAATTATTCATCTTTTGACCATGAAAATCTGCAGGATTACAATAATTTCTATAATGTGGATTGTATCACTAAATATTAGTTATTGCACAAGTGAAAGTGTGGAACAGTGGGCCTCTCGTTTCCTTCCCTTGTTCCCTACCTCAGGCCATTGTGTTTCTCACTGATTCCATCAGCATAGTGCATGAAGTTGAAATTTTGAAAATCGTCTTTTCTTGTCAGTGTTTCAAACACAGTCCAGTGAGGGGAGAAGCATAGATCTCAACTTCAGAAGCCCATGGCTAATTAAAGAGCAGGCTTCTATTTGATCGTCCATATTTCCCCGCCGTGGACTAGAAAGAAGGTAGCTCTGGCTCATGGCTCATGGCTCACATAGCAACACTCATTGTTCTTGTCTGATGACTGATGTTCTGTCCCAAAACACAGGAAAGCATGAGCTCATGAATGCATGTGAGCATACATGAATGATTTGAAGGAAGCTTTATTCATCCCTGTTATCTCTATGTGCCCTGATCATACATAATTACATCACACAAGCATGCACATTCACACACTAGATAGATAGATAGATAGATAGATAGATAGATAGATAGATAGATATAGATATAGATAGATATATTCTGAAACACAGCAAGTTCTATACTAACAGTAACATTGTTCAATATTTTTTCCTCACTTTGCAGGAAAACTAGAACCTTAAACCCAAGAGGCTGTGATGCAGCCTTCTTCAAAGCAGGGTCTATAGAGAGGGACTGTTTCCAGCTAAAACCACTCTGAATGATTACACTTCCCAGAGAGCAGGTGTTGGGTTCAGCAGGGTCCTAATGCCAGAAGCACATTTGCATTCAAATTAAACTGAACATAATTAGGATTTACTTCCTCCATGTGGGGATGCCTTAGTGTAAGAAAAGAAAAAAAATCCAAGTCCCCACTTATGCAAACTGCGAATTCAATTTTATATGTGAAACACCCACCCTGGCCATGCTAATAAAGATACTGAATATTAATTAGCTCAATATTTTTTCTCTGGAGTACTACTGTGTATTTATCTTTCCACTAACTTTTCCATTATTTACCATGTATTCTATTGTGAAAATAAAAAGTCTTGACACATGTGCAAAACAATGACTGTAAATAAAATTATTTGTTAGCCAAAAACCATTCTTATTAGAGAGACTTTTAAAGAGAGGATGTGTAAAGCTCCTCTCTACCACCTCCCTCCAGTGCGCTATTGATGCTCTTACCAAAGCAGCAAGCTTTCCCTCAGTCTGCTTGTATTTTCTCACGCATTCGGCTAATCTAACCCCTTGCCACACTGATACTGCGAGTACTGAAGAATCATCTTGTCTTTCAGCTATGTGATCAGCTTTCTGTCACGATAACAAAATATCCAATGTCTTTACATGTAAGACAAAAGGTATAGTTTCGAATGCTCAAGTCCAGGGTTATTTAATTCCATTGCTTTGGATCCATGAAGGGGCAGCATATCTATTAGGGCAGGATCATGTGGCAGAGTAAAGCTATTCACTTCATGACCAGGAAACAAAGGAAATACAGAAAGCAACCAAGTCCCCACTCAATGACCTACTGGCTGGTTTTGTGAGTGAACTTGACACAAGCTCAGAGAGGAAGGAGCTCAGTTGCGGAAATGCCTCCATGGGATCCTGCTGCAAGGCATTTTCTAATTAGTAGTTGATGGGGGAGGGCTCAGCCCATGATGGGCTGGTGCTTCTGGATTCTACAAGAAAGCAGGCTGAGCAAGCCAGGGGAAGCAAGCCAATAAGCATCGCCTCTCCATGGCCTCTGTATCAGCTCAGGATTCCAGGTTCCAGCCTAGCTTGAGTTCCTTTCCTAATTTCCTCCAATGATGGATTATGATCTGGAAGTGTACACCAAATGAACCCTTTTCTCCATGCCAGGCATCACAGGGTTGCTGAGGAAGTCAGTGAAGGAATGTTGGCCACTGAAGTGGCAAAAGTTGTGCTTGCTAGGGCAAAAGTAGCTTAACTCTTTTCTTTCTGTAACTCTGCACTATTCTCAGGCCACAAACCACTGGCTGCTGGTGACTAATACCTGCGCTTTAACAGCCCTGGGATAAAGAAGGTAGCTTAGTGGAGGCTCAGAGTTTCATTAACTCTCTGGGAGCCAGAGAAAAAGGAAAAGAAAGTCACACATGCAGAATATCTCTACTCAGGCAATATACACAGACATATACACGTACACAGACACACACTCTGGTTAGGCCTGAATACCTGTCCCATCAGATCCACAAATGTTCATGCATTCTTACATACATAAACATATACCTACATATGCATGTAATGACAAACAGACACACATATACACACACACACACACACACACACACACACACACACACACACATACATTTGGATGGATGGGCTCTCATAACATTTGATGGGTGGGTAGGACAGAGCCCCAGATTCTACCACCTTATTATTCCTTCTCTCTGCCCTTTTTATATTTTCTTACACAAAAGCTGTTTAGAAAATCGCAGCATAGATAAAATGTTTCACAAAATGGGAGTTACAGAGGCTTTTGATTCCTAAGTTCAAAGCAGTACTTCATTCCATAAACTCATTATACGTTCAAAGCAACAGTTTCACATGGCCTTGCTTTACCATAGTGCACACCTGTGACTTCCTTCTTAGATCTAACCTGGAAGGAATGTTTTTCCTTGATCACAAATTTGTCCCAAACCTAGTTTCCTTTTTAGAGTAATTATAAAAGCTATTAGTATTCCTTACCATGCAGTCTTTACTTACTATTCTATGAAGAGTGGGTGCATTTTATTCTTTAATCTCACTTTATCACATTTTCTGGCAAAACAGCTAAAACCATCTCCCCAAAACTTTCTTTCCAAAATTATCAAATCAAGAATTATATCAAGTCATTAATTCATCTAAACAGCATTAATCCATGAAAGTTCATCTTCATGCTGATCTGCAGGAAATGTGTTCAATGGGGTGAGCAGGAATCATTAAGTTATGTAATAGTGATAGGAAAAGATATGTCATCAGTAAGAACCAATCCTGGGATGAAGTCTCTTGAGGCCTTGCCTCTCAGAGTTCAGCATCATAAGCCATGCAAAAAAACAGTAGGCTACCTCCAGGAAAGTCACCTGCTAGCCTTACCCTCTCCTAGATGGTTCCTGACACCTCCCCACCTTGCTTTTTGGTCATAGTGTTTCATCCCAGCAATATAAACCCTAACTAGGACAAACCTAAAGACCTCCCACATGTCTGCTGCTCTTAAAAGTTCCACTGTACTGACTAATAAACTACCCAACGAACCATTTATTACAGAAGTCTTTGGGAGGCATTCAAGCTCCAAGCGGATCAACCTGTACTGCCTACAGTGGCTACTGCTTCTCCTCTTACATGGCTGTCATTTATAATTGCTCCTCATATCGTGTTTCTCTTTTCCACATCACGCATAAATTAGTGGTTTCTTCAGTGTTTTCCCAGCTGGAATCTCAATCCAGCCTTTGCTGTGTAATCACACTAGGATTTTTGGCTCATTCTTTTCTGGTCCCTTCTACTTTGCTGTCTTCCAGGACTCTCGGTTATCTGCACGCCCCTCCCTAGAGATACCATTTTAAAAAGGGAGAAGAGCTATACATGAATAACTCCTCTTTCCATTGGGGAATGTAATTTGGCAAACACTGGTCTCGAATTTTGCTTTATCAATAGCACCTCCTGTGATCCTGATTCATTTGCTCACTGCCAGTCATGCCTTCAACCCTGCTTCCTCCTTCAGCTGTGAGATTACACATCCACCCAGGCATTATACTGGTGGGTGGGGTTTTCAAGTTAATGCTTTTCTTCTGTTTGCCTCATTGTTTTGTCCATGTTTTCATTTCTTGTCCCTGTTGTTTGCTTCCTAAACCAAATCTCTTCTGTGAGGGCTAATTCTGATCATGAACTTGATCAGAGTAAGGGATGTCTCGTGCATTAGTGAGAGACACCTATGAGTATGTTTGTGAGGATGTTTCTAGAATGAACTAACAGAGAAAGGAAGACACTCCCTGATATTGGTAGCACCATCCAACAGGCTGGGTCAGGGTCTAGATAAAAGATGAAAGTCAATTGTCAACATTCCCTTTTCTCTGTGTCTTAATATGTAAGTTCACACTGCCATAACCACGCATTGCAACTTATTTGGTCTTGCCTTCCTTGCCTTGATGGACTGTACCCTTTTAAACTAGGAGCCAAATGCATCAACCTTACTGTAAAGTTCTGCTGAGATCTCTTTGTCACAACAATGAGAAATGTGACTAAGACCCCCTCCTTCCCACCATGTATGTGGAAGGCAAAATGATGCCTCCTCTAAGACGCTCAGGACCTAGTCCCTGACATTTATGGGTATGTTGCCTTTCTCTGAGAGAGTTTGCAGATGTGATTATTTGCAAGGTTGAGGATCCTGTTAATCCTGGATTTTCTGGGAGAGTTGAGCTAAATTCTTGAGTCAGCAGAAATATTTCCTGACTATCATCAAAGACAGATGTGACTTTATCAGAAGGATCAGAGAGAGATAACATCATTTTATGAAGAGGGAAGAAGGAGCTATGAGCTAAAGAATACAACTGGCCTCCAGAAGCAGGAGAATCAAGGCATTATAATGACTATCATAAGTCTGTCCTATGGTTAGATGGAGCATCTTGGGAGTGCCTTATTTATTTAACCATGAAGCACTTAGATAGACATACATTTAAAAGTTAGTCAGAGTAACAAAGGTCATGTCACATATACATGAGACTTCCAGAGAATACTAGACCTATCCAAAGTCTTGACGTGCTACATTGAAATATTTTTTATTTTATTCTATAATTATTTATAGTGTTTACAACACACACGTACTTGCCCGTAGAGTACACATTGGTGGTCAGGGGACAGTTTGAGAAAGTGACTCCTTTCCTTCCATTGCTCGGGGTCTGGGGCTCGGGCTCAGGCATCCATTTTGGTATCAAGTGCCTCAGTGTACTGACATAGTTTACCAGCCCAACTTACTCTTTTTCTTTTTTAAAATTGGATATTTTATATATTTACATTACAAATGTTATCCCCTTTCCCAGTTTCTCCTCTGCGAACCCTCTATCCCATTCCCCCTTACCCTGCTTCTATGAGAGTGCTCCCCTACCCAACACCCACTCCTGCCTCTAGCATTGCTCTACACTGAGGCATCAAGCCTCTACAAGACCAAGGGCCTGCCCTCCCATTGATGCCCAATAAGGCACATTCAGTTCCTTCAGTCCTTCCCCTAACTCCTCCATTGGGGTCCCTGTGATCCGTCCTATGGTTGGCTTCAAGCATCCACATCTGTATTGGTCAGGCTCTGGCAGAGCCTCTCAGGAGACAGCTATGTCAGGCTTCTGTCAGCAAGCACTTCTTAGCATCAGCAATATTGTCTGGATTTGGTGTCTGCATGTGGAATGGATTCCCAGGACGGGCAGTCTATGGATGGCCTTTCCTTTAGTCTCAGCTCCACTCTTTTGTCCCTGTATTTTCTTTAGACGGGAGCAATGCTGGGTTAAAATTTTGGAGATAGGTGGGTAGCACCATCCCTCAATCCCAGGCCATGCCTAATCTCTGGATATGGTATCTACAGGTTCTCCCTCCCCTGTGTGGGGTATTTCAGCTAATGTCATCCCCATGGATGGATATCAGCAAGCTTTCTGGGTATCTAGGACTTTCTGCTATGCCCAGTTCCCCATTTCTGATTTTCACACACCTCTGCTCAACTTCCTGACCTCTATACATCTCCTTCATTTCCTCCCATACCTGAGTCTGCCCAGCTTTTCCCACTCCCCCTTCTTTGTTCCTCCCAAATCCCTCTCACCCTCTACTTCCCTTGATTATTTTGTTCCAACTTCTAAGTAGGACTGAAGCATCCATTCTTTGGTTGTCCTTCCTCTTGAGCTTCATGTGCTCTGTGAGTTGTGTCGTAGGTAATCCAAGCTCTTTGCCTAATATTCACTTATCAGTGAGTACATACCATGTGTGTTCTTTTGTGACTGAGTTACCTCACTCAGGAGGATATTTTCTAGATCCATGCATTTGCCTAAGAATTTCATGAAGTCATTGATTTTAATAGGTGGGTGGTACTCCATTGTGTAGATGTACCACATTTTTTGTATCCATTACTCTGTTGAAGGACATCTGGGTTACCTCCAGTTTCGGGCTACTATGAATATAGCTGCTATGAACATAGTGGCACATGTGTCCTCGTTACATATTGGAGCATCAATTGGGTATATGCCCAGGAGTAGTATAGCTGGGTCCTCAGGTAGTACTATGTCCAATTTTCTGAGGAACCTCCAGACTGATTTCCAGAGTAGTTGTACCAGCTTGCAATCCCACCAACAATGGAGGAGTGTTCCTCTTTCTCCACATCCTCACCAGCATCTGCTGTCACCTTATTTTAGCTGTTCTGAGTGGTGTGAGGTGGAATCTCAGGGTTGTTTTGATTTGAACATTTCTTGAAGTGCTTCTCAACCATTCAGTATTCCTTAGTTGAGAATTCTCTGTTTAGCTCCGTACCTCATTTTTTATTAGGGATATTTGATTTGTAGTCTAACTTTTTGAGTTCTTTATTTATATTGGATAATAGCTCTCTATCAGATGTAGGATTGGTAAAATCTTTTCCCAGTTGGTTGATTGCCATTTTGTCCTATTGACAATGTCCTCTGCCTTACAGAAGCTTTGCAATTTTATGAGGTCCCATTTGTCAATTCTTGATCTTAGAGCATAAGCCATTGATGTTCTGTACAGGAAATTTTCCCCAATGCCCATTTGTTTGAGGCTTTTCCCCACTTTCCCTTCTATTAGATTCAGTGTGTCTGGTTCTATGTGGAGGTCTTTGATCCACTTGGACTTGAGCTTTGTACAAGAAGAAAAAATGAGTCAGTTTGCCTTCTTTTACATGCTGACCTTCAGTTGAACCAGCACCATTTGTTGAAAATGCTTTTTTCCCACTAGATGGTTTTAGCTCCTTTGTCAAAGATCAAGTGACCATAGGTGTGTGGGTTCATTTCTGGGTCTTCAATTCGATTCCATTGATCTTCCTACCTGTCTCTGTACCAATACCATACAGTTTTTTATCACTATTGCTCTGTAACACAGCTTGAGGACAGGGATGTTGATTCCCCCAGAAGTTCTTTTATTGTTGAGAATAGTTGTTGCTATCCTGGTTTTGTGTTATTCCAAATGAATTTGAGAATTGCTCTTTCTAATTCTATGAGAATTGAGTTGGAATTTTGATGGAGATTGCATTGAATCTGTAGATCGCTTTCATCAATATGGCCACTTTTACTCTATTAATCCTGCCAAATGATGAGCTTGGGAGATCTTTTTCTTTTTTTTTTTTTTTTTTTTTTTCTTTTTTTCTTTTTTTTGAGCTGGGGACAACCCAGGGCCTTTGCGCTAGGCAAGTGCTCTACCACTGAGCTAAATCCCCAACCCCTTGGGAGATCTTTTTTTCATTTCTGCATTCTTCTTTGTATTCTTTCTTCAGAGACTTGAACTTCTTGCCATACAGATCTTTCACTTGTTTGGTTAGAGTCACCCACAGATATTTTATATTATTTGTGACTATTGTAAAGGATGTTGTTTGCCTAATTTCTATCTCACCCTGTTTATCCTTTGTGGAGAGGAAGGCTACTGATTTGTTTGAGTTAATTTTCTATCCAGCAACATTGCTGAAGTTCTTTATCAGGTCTAGGAGTTCTCTGGTGGAATTTTTGGGGTCACTTAAGTATACTGTCATATCATCTGAAAATAGTGAAATTTTTGGCTTCTTCCTATCCAATTTGTATCCCTTTGACTTCCTTTTGTTGTCTAACTTCCTAGCTAGAACTTCAAGTATTTTGTTGCATAGATAGGAAGAGAATGGGCAGCCTTGTCTAGTCCCTGATTAGAGTGGGATTGCTTCAAGTTTCTCCATTTAATTTGATATTGACTACTGGTTTGCTGTATATTGCTTTTACTATGTTTAGGTATGGGCCTTGAATTCCTGATCTTTCCAAGACTTTTAAAATGAAGGGGTTTTGAATTTTGTCAAATGCTTTTACATCACATATGAAATGATTGCATGGGTTTTTTTCTTTGAGTTTGTTTATATGGTGGATTATGTTGATAGACTTTTGTATATTGAACCATCCCTGGATCTCTGGGCTAAAGCCTACTTCATCATGATGGATGACCCTCTTGATGTGTTCTTGGATATGGTTTATAAGAATTTTATTGAGCGGCTAGAAAGATGGCTCAGCGGTTAAGAGCACTGACTGCTCTTCCAGAGGTCCTGAGTTCAATTCCCAGCAACCACATGGTGGCTAACAACCATCTGTAATGTGATCCGATGCCCTCTTCTGGTGTATCTGAAGACAGTGAGAGTGTACTCATATACCTAAAATAAATAAATTTAAAAAAATAACTTTATTGAGTATTTTTACACCAATATTCATAAGGGACATTGGTCTGAAGTTTGCTTTCTTTGTTGGGACATTGTGTGGTTTTGGTATCAGCTTAAGTGTGGCTTCATGAACAAATTGAGTAGTGTTCCTTCTGTTTCTACTTTGTGGAACAGTTTGAGTACTATTGGTATTATTATATCTTCTTTGTAAGTCTGATAGAATTCTTCACTAAACCCGTCTGGTCCTGGGCTTTTGATGGTTGTGAGACTTTAATGACTGCTTCTATTTCTTTAGGTATTATGGGACTGTTTAGATGGTTTATCTGACCCTCATCTAACTTTGGTACCCGGTATCTGTCTAGGAAATTGTCCATTTCATCCAGATTTTCCATTTTTGTTGAGTATAGGCATTTGTAGTAAAATCTGATGTTTTCTTTTTAATTTCCTCAGTTTCTGTTGTTATGTCTCCCTTTTTATTCTGATTTTGTTAATTTGGATACTGTCTCTCTGCTCTCTGGTTAGGCTGGCTAAGGGTTTATCTATATTGTTGATTTTTCTGAAAGAACCAGCTCCTGGTTTTGTTGATTCTTTCTATGGTCCTTTTTGTTTCTACTTGGTTGATTTCAGCTCTGAGTTTGATTATTTCCTGCCTTCTACTCCTCCTGGGTGTATTTGCTTCTTTTTGTTCTAGAGCTTTTAGGTGTGCTGTCAAGCTGCTGACATATGCTCTTTCCTGTTTCTTTCTGCAGGCACTCAGCGCTATGAGTTTTCCTCTTAGCTCTGCTTTCATTGTATCCCATAAGTTTAGGTATGTTGTGTCTTCATTTTCATTAACTACTAAAAAGTCTTTAATTCCTTTCTTTAATTCTTCCTTGACCAAGTTATCATTGGTCAAGAGCAGTGTTCAGTGTCCATGTGTATGTGGCCTTTCTGTTGTTTTTGTTGTTATTGAAGACCAGCCTTAGTCCACAATGTTCTGGAAGAACGCATGGGATTATTTCAATCTTCTTGTATCTGTTGAGACCTATTCTGTGACTGATTACATAGTCAGTTTTGAAGAAGATATGATGAGGTAACTGAGAAAAAAGTATATTCTTTTGTTTTAGGATGAAATGTTCTGTAGATATCTGCTAAATCCATTTGGTTCATAACTTCTGTTAGTTTAACTGTGTCTCTGTTTAGTTTCTGTCTCCATGATCTGTCCATTGATGAGAGTAGGGTGTTGAAGTCTCCCACTATTATTGTATGTGTTGCAATGTATGCTTTGAGCTTTGTTAAAGTTTCTTTTATGAATGTGGGTGCCCTTGAATTTGGAGTATAAATGTTCAGAATTGAGAGTTCAACTTGGTGGATTTTTCGTTTGACAATATGAAGTGTCCTTTCTTCCTTTCTTATCTTTTTTGATAACTTTTGGCTAGAGGTCAATTTATTCTATATTAGAATGATTACTCCAACTTATTTCTTGGGACCCTTTGCTTGGAAATTTTTTTTTCTGTCTCTTACTCTGCGATAGTGTCTGTCTTTGTCACTGAGGTGTGTTTCCTGTATGCAGCAAAATGTGGAGTTGTGTATATATATCCAGTCTGTTAGTGTATATTTTTTTTATTGAGGAATTGAGTCTACTGATGTTAAGAGATATTAATGAATAGTGATTGTTGCTTCCAGTTATTTATGTTGTTTGTGGAGAAATTATGTTTCTGTGGTTATCTTCTTTTGGGCTAGTTAAAATTAGATTACTTTCACAAGGAGGGTGCAGTTTCCCTTCTTGTGTTGGAATTTTCCATCTATTATCCTTTGTGGGGCTAGATTTGTGGAGAGATATTGTGCAAATTTGGTTTTGTCACAAAATATCTTGGTTTCTCCATCTATGTTAATTGAGAGTTTTGCTGGGTATAGTACACTAGAATGTCATTTGTATTCTCTTAGGGTCTGTATGACATCTGTCCAGGATCTTCTGGCTTTCATAGTCTCTTTTAAGAAGTCTGGTGTAATTCCAGTTGCTCTGCTGCTTTTAATCTTTATTTGTTTTGTGTATTTGATGTTTTGACTATTGTGTGACAGGAGGAATTTCTTTTCTGGTCCAGTCTATTTCGAGCTCTGAAGGCTTCTTTATGTTTATGGGCATCTCTTTAGGGACGTTTTCTTCTATAATTTAGTTGAAGATATTTACTGGCCCTTTAAGTTGGGAATCTTTATTCTTTTCTATACCTATTATCCTTAGGCTTGGTCTTCTCATTGTGTCCTGGATTTCCTGAATGTTTTGAGTTAGGAGCTTTTTGCATTTTGCATTTTCTTTGACTGTTGTCAATGTTTTCTATGGTACCTTCTGCCTCTGATATTCTTTCTTCTATTTCTTGTATTCTATTGGTGATGCTTGTATCTATAATTTCTGATCTCTTTCCTAGGTTTTCCATCTCCAGGTTTGTCTCCCTTTGTGGTTTCTTTATTGTTTCTATTTCCATTTTTAGATCCTGGGTGTTTTACTGAATTTGTTCACCTGTTTGTTTGTGTTTTCCTGTAATTCTTTAAGGGATTTTTGTGTTTCCTCTTTAAAGGCTTCTGCTTGTTTTCCTGTGTTCCCCTGTATTTCTTTAAGAGAGCTATTTATGTCTTTCTTAAGTCTTCTATCATCATCATGAGATATGATTTTAAATCAGAATCTTGCTTTTCCCGTTTGTTTGAGTATCTAGGGCTTGCTGTGGCAGGAGAACTGTGTTCTGATGATATCAAGTAGCATTGGTTTCTATTGATTATATGCTTGTGCTTTCCTCTCACCATCTGGCTATCTCTGGTGCTAGCTGGTTCTGCTGTCTCTGACTGTTGCTTGTCCCTTCTGTAAGCCTGTGTCAGCACTCCTAGGTAACCAACTCTCTAATCAGAATTTGGGTATGGAGAGCTGTGAGGCACAGGGTTAGCTTTTTGGTGCAGACAGAAACTGAAAGGATCCTGTCCCTGGCTGCTCCTTGGTTCCTGAGTCTTGAGAGCTCTGGGAAGGTTCCTCTTGGGCCAGGTATTTGAGCAAAAGTGGTGGTCTTATCTGTGCTCTCAAGTGTTTCAGCACTCTTTGCAGACCAGCTCTCTCTGAGTGGGATTTGTGTATGGAGATCCTGGCACAGGGCCACCTCTGGGATAACCTGAAAGATTATGTCCCAAGCTGCTTCTTGGTTCCTGTGTCCTGAGGGCTCTGGGTGGGTCCCTCAGAACAGAAGTGGAGGTCTCACCTGCTCTAAGATGGGTCAGCACTCCTGAGAGATCAGCTCTTTTTTTTGTGGGATTTGGGTATGGAGAGATGTGGCACAGAGTCAGCTCAAGGCACAGATATATAGCTTGAAATTTCTTGATAAGACAAAGAAAACTAGACTTCCACATAAAACCATATAGCCTCAAACTAATAGAAGAAAAAGTGGGGGAAGAGCCTTGAATACATGGGTACTGGGGAAAATTGTCTGATCAGAGCACCAATGGCTTATGCTCTAAGATCAAGAATCTACAAAAGGTACTTGATAAAATTGCAAAGCTTCTGTAAGGCAAAGGACACTGTCTTTAGAACAAAATGGCAACCAAAAGATTGGGAAAAGGTCTGTACCAATCCTACATCTGATCTGATAAAGGGCTAATATCCAAAATATACAAAGTATTCAAGAAGTTAGACTCCAATGAACCAAATAACCCTATTAAAAAAAACAAAAACAAAAACAAAAACTGAGGTACTTCTAAACAAAGAATTCTCAGCTGAGAAATATTGAATGGCTGAGAAATACCTAAAGGAATGTTCAACATCCTTAGTTACCAGGGAAATGCAAATCAAAACAACCCTGAGATTCCACCTCACACCACTCAGAATGACTAATATCAAAAAACTCAGGTGACAACAGATGCTGGTGAGGATGTGGAGAAAGAGGAACACTCCTCCATTTTTAATGGGATTGCAAGCTGGTACAACCACTCTGGAAATCAGTCTGGAGGTTCCTCAGAAAACTGGACATAGTACTACCTGAGGACCCAGCAATACCACTCCTGGGCATATACCTTAAAGATGCTCCAACATATAACAAGGACACACACTTTATTATGTTCATAGCAGCATTATTTATAATAGCCAGAATCTGGAAAGAACCCAGATGTCCTTCAACAAAGTAATGGATACAAAAAATGTGGTACATTTACACAATGGTATACTACTCAGCTATCAAAAACAATGACTTCGTGAAATTCATAGGCAAATGGATGGAACTAAAAAATATCATCCTGAGTGAAGCAACCCAATCACAAAAAAAGCACACATGGTATGCACTCACTGATAAGTGGATAGTAGCTCAAAATCTCGAATTACCCAAGATACAATCCACAGACCATATGAAGCTCAGGAAGCATGACCAAAGTGTAGATGCTTCAGTCCTTCTTAGAAGGGCAAACAAAAATATTCATAGGAGGAGATATGAAGACAAAATTTGGAGCAGAGACTGAAGGAATAGCCATTCAGAGACTGCCCCACTAGGGATCCAGCCCATATATATATACACCAACCAAACCCAGACAATATTTCTGAGGCTAAGAAGTGCATGGTTACAGGCATGTGATATAGCTTGTCTCCTGAGAGTCTCTGCCAGAGCATGACAAATACAGAGGCAAATGCTTTTAGCCAACCACTGAACTGAGAATGGGTCCCCCCATTGGAGGACTTAGAGAAAGAATTGAATGAGCTGAAGGGGTTTTCAACCCCATAAGAACTGCAATACCAACCAACCAGAGATCCCAGGGACTAAACCACCATCCAAAGAGTACACATGAACATACCCATGGCTCCAGCTGCATATTTAGCAAAGGATGGCCATGCTGGGCACCAATGGGAGGAGAAGCTCTTGGTCCTGCCCAGTCTCAATGCCACAGTGTGGGGAATGTCAGAGTGGGGGAGGTGGGAAGGCGTGGGTGGTTGGGTAGAGGAATACCCCCATAGCAGAAGGGGGAGGGGGAATGGGATATGATGAGGTTTATGGACAGGAAACTTGGAAAGGGGATAACATTTGAAATGTAAATTTAAAAATCCAATTTTAAAAAAAGGTAAGAATAAAAAACAAAGAAAACTGACCATGTATTTTATTATAGGTATGAAATAGGAATAGGCGGACAGATCCACATGCAGATAAGAGACTGGCATGGTTTCATCTTTCTACAAGAACCAAAGAAATAAACAAGATTTTTATTTCCTTTTAAGCCACTGGATGATACATTAACAAGATGAAACGTAAAAGTTATCAGTAGTCAAATAATAAAGAAAATGGAACCAGATTATTTCCTGTGTGCCAGGCATATAGCCTAATTACCTACCATGCATGGCATCCTAGTTATACCTCTAAAAAAAGAAATAAAAACATAAAAGGATAATTTATTACAAAGGGCGTTGGGGGATATTAGGGATGTTGCCACATATAAAGCTGAGAATACACTACAAGGGGTTACTATGAAGACTCCATGTCTGAATCACTGTATGTACCAATCTATGTTCATAGTTTTCACCCAATTGTACAGCGCACCACAAACAAGTACCTATGAAACATTTCTATATCTCAGCACTAGATTTGGGAAACTTAAAGCCAAAGAGCACATTTTGAACTGTGCTGTGCATGTACATATATGTGTACACACATAGCATTGTGCAGATGGACATGTGTGAACTCATCTGAGCCCAGTAGTCAACCATAGATGTCATAACTCGCTGTTAACATCCACTGTGTTTTTGATATTAGGTCTCTCATTAGTCTGTAACTTAGCAAGTACATTAGCTTCCCTGGCCAGTGAGTCCTAGGATTTCAGCTCTCTGTCTCCCAATGCTGAGATTATAAATTCAAAACAACTCATGCACCATTTTTATACAATCTCTTGAAATCTAACACAGGTCCTCCTGTATGTACTGCAAACACTTTACCAACTGAACCATCTTTCCAGGCTGCTTGCTTTATCTCAGTACACAAAAAAGCTGTGAAGTTTTATGGAAACTGTGGCCATCACCTACTGCCTATAATCAAACAAACTAATATCTATAGAAGGAAATATAAGCCACCAATATGCAAGGAAACACAAGCCACCAATCTTGCTTAGAGACATGCCCAGCAAACCCATCTCTAAGACATCCTAATATAGTAAAAATGATGGTATTCTTCAAGGCTTTGTAAGGCTTCTAACTCGGAAATATTCTGTGAGTCACAAACAGAAAAGCTTAACAGAACAGAAAGTCATACAGTTCTGAAGACTGGAAGACTGAGACAGAGCCACATATAGAAATAACACTTACTTGCCTCTTCTTAGCTTCTGAGACTTACTGGCAATCTTTGGAGTTCCTTGGCTTGGAATCCACTAGCAGCACTAATACCTTGGGCATATAAAGTTCTCTTTGTGGGTGGCTACCCATTTAAATCCATTTCTGTATAAGGAGATTAACCAATTTAGATCAGGATCCCACTACTTTCTAGTAGTATCTCACCTTAAACACCTATATTTGCAGAGACCCTAAGTCCCAAATAAATATGCAATATGTATTAGGAGAGCAGGTCAACATATATAGGGGGTGACAACTCAACTCAAGATAGAGTTTATTTGTAAGCTTAACAATCTGAGATATCAAAGATTGTCAATGCCCACGCCAACACAGTACTAAGAGCCGGGCGTAGGCGTGCAAGGTTTAAGAAAAAACACATACTCGGGTCATCTGTGTCATAGGAATGCCAAATCTTTTGCTTTATTCACCAAATATATACCCCAAAGTTCACTGGGTGGAAAATTCCAGGAAGCACAGTGGGAAAACCAGCTTAAGCCCTCAGGAACAAAGAAAGAGGAACAAAAGACAGGAACCAATTATCCACCCCCCACACCCCCACACCCCTGCCCAGGTGTACCACCAAGGTGTGTCACTTCAGGGCCAGGGCCTTTGTTAGGAACAAAAGGCTTCTATATGCATCAGCATGGCTTCAGCAGGGGTCAAACACTGTAGGGGACCAAAGAATGAAATTTAAAAGATGAAACAATTACAAAATATATTACCAGTCTAATAAAAGCTCAAACACAATCACCCTAACTTTTGAAATAGTCAAAGCTCAAGTTCATAACTTTCATTTCTCCTGAAAATAATTGTACTATCCATTTTCCTCAAAGAAAATGCAGCTAATGACATAGGTCGAATACTGCACATCTTAGGAGGCAGTAGTCTAAGATGCAGACAACCAGAATCCAGCTATCCATATTACTGTATCATAGGAAGGGGTCACGTTGTCGACCTTGAAGAAGAAAACATCACAATAGTACTTTCGTGTTATCTGACAGACCACATGATTAAAGAAAGCATCTGCTCTTTGAAATACAATTCTGTGAATTTAATGCTTCTGTAGCTGCTTTAAGGTACAACATCACAAAATAAAGACAATTAGTTTAATTTCCTATTAAGCAAAAGTGAAAATAACAAGAAGATATCAAGTTTGATACTCAGAAGTGAAGATGGCTTGGTCCTAAAGCATACTCAGGAAGATTCTGATAACAGAAACCTCTGACAATAGATTTGGCCACATATCCTTAGATACAGTTTTTGCAGCTTCCCCCAACCACTGATCTGGTCAACCAGCCTGCCTCTTGCTTTTCTCAAACCCTTCTTCCTGAGCCCTGAAATTCTCCCTTTCTCTCTTTTCTCTCCCACCCTTTGTAGGCAATCTTCTCCTTAGCCTCAGAGCATAAGAATCAACCAGTTCTTCCCAGCAGCTGACTTGTGTCCATTCTGTGAAAATGTTTCCTTCAGTGTTTCACACTATACTCCATAAGAAAATCTCTCTCTCTCTCTCTCTCTCTCTCTCTCTCTCTCTCTCTCTCTCTCTCTCTCTCTCTCTCTCTCTCTCTCTCTCTCTTCCTCTCCCTTTCCATGCACCCAACCAGGAAAGTGTTGCCTGGTGCCAGAAATGGGAAGAAAAACACATTCATCCAATTACAGGGATAGTAGGGGGAAGTTTCTTATGACAATCTACAAAAGAAGTTAGTGTAATTTTAATCCTAGGCAAAGACATAAAGATATCCTAAATATGTGCTTTTTACATCATATCATGTCATGTCATTGAAGGGAAATTTGGAAGATATATATGTATATATATATATATATATATATATATATATATATATAAAATCTTTTACCCTCTCAACCATAAAATCTTCCTTGTCTTATCTTCAATATATGTCTTCAAATGATTCTGATATAGTAATGAGTGCATAGTTTTTGTATGGAGGTATTTTGAATCATATATTTTAAGCAGCACAAGAGAATTATCACAAGACTGTGAAACTGTCCCTCATTCTGGTGATTGTGAACCAGTGAAGATATGCTACACGGATGGTGTTTTCACGAAGGAGTCTGTGTCTAGCAGAAGCCCTGAAGAGTAGAGATCTACTTTCCTCCTGGACAAAGTACACAACTTGCAGCTTCTGAGTAGTATGGTCATGTTTGCTCAAGCATTCATTGTTAAAAAGAATGCAGATTAAATTGTATCTCTCTATAAATATGATGTATTTCTTCCTTATCTAGAGTTATCAGCTTTTACCCAAGATACATTCTAAATATCTTATTTTACTATTTCTACATAAATGTGGTAAACAATAGAGTGATTATATTGTCTACAACCAAGAATGTCCCCCTTGTCCCTCAGAACCTAAGATGTCACCTTTTATAGTGTGACTCCCACCTGTGACTCTAGCCTCAGGAGGGTCCATGGGCATCCTCACACATATCCACATAGACACACACACACACATACACACACCGAAAGAGAGAGAGATAGAGAGAAGGAGAGAGAGAGAGAGAGAGAGAGAGAGAGAGAGAGAGAGAGAGAGAGAGATGCACACAGACACACGGTATTAGTTTAATAGCACATCATTTTCCTAAAATTTAAAAGATGTTATTTTTACCATGGAAAGATTGAAAGCGCCCTATCTTTGGAAGCTGTTTCTATGCCTCCACTGCTAAAGGGATATGAAACTATGAAAGTTGAGTGGAGCAAAGTTACCCAGTGACCCTTGGGATTTTCTGGTTGAATTTTAAGCAGATAGTGAAAGTGCTGAATTTGGGAAACAGGTTCCATCTATAACCCTACAAAATGGAAAGGAAAACAGATTAGATTGTAACTTAGATCGCATTTTCTTCGAATATTCTTTTCCAGAAACAAAAGCATAATCAGGCAATTTGTAATCAGCTCTCTGTTTTCAATACCAAATCATCCTGTTGGAAAATTTGAAGATAATTGACTTTTTATTCATTTTAAAATACCTAGAACCATAACTTTAACCTGCCTTCTAAAAACAAATGTGGCTTTTTTGTTTTCGCATCAGGATATTTCACAAAGGTTGGTGTGAAGTGGCTATAAATATGCAGAGAGTTCAACAGCTAAGACAAGCATCCCGGTAAATGACGTCACTGAGCTGTGAATATTTAGTGTTTGAAACCCAATGACTTTGTGCCTTAATTTGTATACTTCTTTGCATATGCAGACAATTTAACAATGTAGACAGTATATGAAGATGGAATCTTAAATGGAAGCTGGGATGTAGAAAGTTTTAAAAAAAGAAAAGTCTGAGTTGTGTTTATTTTTCAAAGCCAGACTGAGTGAGACGCAGCCGGAGCTGAAAAGCTCCAAGTGGCTGAGTATATAAAAGTCAAAGGTATGCAGATCCCCAACATACATCTTCGGATAATTAGTTTTACTCTCTTGTAGAATCTTGGTATTCATTGGTCACATAAAAATTAATAACACAGGACACAACATCACCTTCACATCTATAAAATAGAGCTTTCTCTGGGGTGACAAATAAGTCAAGCCAATGAGCCATTGTGGGAACTTTATGATTTCAGTCTCCTTACAGGTGGAGGTGGTGGGTGCTGTCCTACACCCAACTAAATGGCTTTCTGTGATGTCACATAGCTGTGTGTCAGTGAAACTGAACTTTCAGGGATTCGTTGTGAATTAGGTCAATGGAAAGAGCAATGGACAGTGCATGCTAATCAATTTGTTCCAGATTACTTCTTGTGTTAGGACCCTGGGGGAAATGAAACACAAAACATAATGTGTAGAAATAGTCTCTCTCTGTATACTTAAGTTAGCCCTAAGTCACAGATATCAAAACCAGTGCTCATGTCTCTTTAATTAAAGAACATAATAGCTGCATATTCCTGTACACCTGCAACTTTGATTTTTCAAACCTTATTTTTAATGATGGTTCTTAAATGCTTTAACCTCCCTTGTGGCCCACCACCCACCGGAGGTAGTGGAAAAGAAAGAATACGGGGGAATGTGGACCTGTTTAGAAAGGTTCTTTGGAGCAACTCCCATCTGTGTTGTATGGAAATTGGCACTTCACTCCACAGATGAGCAGGTGACAGCAGCTCGATCCACTTGCAAACACCTCACGGATACACCAGCAGTCCAGTTCTGTAGAGTCAAGACAGCCAACATGAATCAGCAGTGGTGGCACTACCTAGCAGAGACAGCCAGCTTCAGTGTTGCACAGCTAGCTGTACCAGCAAACCAAACTCTCTCTGTGTCTCTCTATGGAGTCTGATTTACCCTCCAAACATCACTTATCCTCCAAGTGCCTTGCCTCAGCACATACATCCAATCAACTTGAGTCTGTGGAAGGGGCAAGAAACAGCAGAACACAACCAGAAGTTTTTTGGTGTGGTTCTCTGAATGGAGTCCTGACAAATGCAGCTCAACTACGCAATGTAAGGCAGACCAATACTTGTGTGTTATTAGCAAAGAATCCCTCATCATGTGTCCTTTCACGTGCTTTTTTTTGCAGAACATCCTCTCTCCTGTGTCTGCTTCAGCAAAACATTTCTTCACAAGTCTGCCTTAGCCTTTCAGACCTGTATGCTCTTTAACAAAACATTCCTTCACGTGTTTGCCACAGCAAAATGCTAACCAACCAAGTTTCCAAAAAAAAAATCATTGCTTTTGAACATTCCTTACTAGCTTATAATAAACATTAAAATGTAAATGGTACTTGTAATGTCTATAGAACAAAGACAACTAAAAAATATATGCAATATCACATGCTCAATATAGACTCAAAGTTTTATATATATATATGTATATATATATATATTAAAATGTAAATGGTACTTGTAATGTCTACAGAACAAAGACTACTAAAAAAAGTATGTGCAATATACACATGCTCAATATAGACTCAAAGTTTTCAAGAACATTTTTGATCCATGGCACATTCAATCCATGGTTATAAAACCTCCAGATGTAGAGGGCTGACTGTGTACAGCTCTTGTTGCTTATTGCTTGTTTATCTCTGAAACATCCAGAATACGTGTAGTTTATTGTATGGAGTTGCTTCATAAATGTTGATGGAAGCCAGGAAATCCTAGTCTATGACTGACTTGGCAAGCTGGAAATACAGAAGAATGGATGGTTTAGTTCCACTATGGTGATCAACAAGCCAAGCCTAGCAGAGTTCACATCTGGGATTAAGTCTGAAGGCTGTTGGGCAGGAAGAAACCCCTCTTCATTGGGAAAGGATTTGCTTCTATTTGGCCTTTCACAGATTGGATGAGAGCCACCCAGCATTGCAGAATGCCATCTGCTTCAGTCTAACAAATACATCCCAATCCCATACAAACACACTCTGCACCAGGAATCACACTGAAACAGAATGTAGGCACCTTGCAGCCACTGAAATGGACATATAAAAATTAACAAGCACAGCTTTCCTGCTGTTGTTTTGTCTCATTCCATCTCTAAACTGAGCATACCTTCTGACCATCCCGCCTCAACTAAGGACATCCCCAGGATTTTATTATCAATTGCAGCCTTCCTCCCTTAACTTCTGATCCCAGAAAATGAATGTTCTCATTAAACCAGGATTCTTTCTTTTTAAGACCTACCAGTTAAATACGTTTGAAATCCTTTAAATCACTTATGACACACTTGGAGCCTGGATGCTGCCTATTTCACCAGGTTAAACCAGTGCGTATTGATATGTAAAGTGTTTCTAAAGTGTAATCAACATAACACTGCACATAAGATCGGTCACATCCCTTTTGTCGAATTGTTTCTAGTGCTGCGGCAACACTATTCACTTTGAGTCAACCCTGTTTACTTGGGATTTCTCCCTAAGGGTTTTGAGATCAGAAGC
Source organism: Rattus rattus (assembly GCF_011064425.1). Taxonomy (NCBI): domain Eukaryota; kingdom Metazoa; phylum Chordata; class Mammalia; order Rodentia; family Muridae; genus Rattus; species Rattus rattus. The sequence continues at coordinate 23,594,771 of NC_046168.1, read as the reverse complement.
CTGGTCCTCAGGTCTTGATTTTCAGACCTGAAATCTAGTGAGGGGTGTTTAAGTTATTAGAACCATAACCTCTTTGAAATACATTTAGGAATTAGTTCTTATGAGACTCTGAGGTAATTCTCTTAAGGCTGATTGACTGGGGCTGTAGCTCAGTAGGTAAAATGTTTACTGGTAGATTTATATGTTGGGTTGTATTTTGGGGTGATGTTTCCTATTCCTCACTAACAGTACATAAGAATACTGAAGAATTGGGAAGAGAGATCAGTAAACTAAGTTATTGCCTCGCAAATGTGACAACCTGAGTAACCCATGTAATAAGCCTGGCACACTGCTTTCTGCCTGATATTGGAAACAGAGACAGGACCATTTAAGATGGTAGACTAGCTTACCTGGATCATGTGAAGAGTGTCTAAGCCAATGAGAGACTCTCTCTCAAACAAAAGATGGTAGATGCTTGAGGGATGACACCATAGTAACCTCTTGACTTTTACTATGGAATACAGTGAGAAATGCATAAAGACACACATAGACACACACACACACACACACACACACACACACACACGGAATAACAGGCTAAAATTGAGAACTTAGCACATAGGCTCATAGGATGTGATTTAAAAGACTATGCTGAGGAGACTCATGTATCTCATGTATCTATTTATTCCTAAACTGATCTTTAATATATATTCAAGGAAGAAAATCAACTTTAGAATGTCAGAGTGTAACACTGAAAGTTCTGAACCCTAGGAACCCATCATTTTGAAGGTCCCCCACAATGTTTCGGTATACAACCATCCCTGAAAACCATTCACCTCGGCCACGCTACCCTTGAATTTGATTTACTACAGAAGTTCCCGGTAGTGACCTAAATGACACTATTCCCCTACAAGCTCAGGTATTTGAATACCTGGTCCCAGTTGGTGACACTCTCTGGCACAGTTTGGGATGTGCTGGCTTTCTGGTGCAAGTGCATGGGGTATGGGGATGTGTGTGGGGAAGACTTCCATAGCCTGGACTATTTTCAGTTAAAAGTTTCCATGGTTGTGATGTTTTAACACAACAATAGAAAACTGAAAATACAAAAGTAACCAGTAGTCTTGGTCAGCTGTCTTCAATTCTCCTTTTACTCAATAAAAGAATAATTTTTTCATTTGTGTTTAGAGTCCTTCGATGATTATTGTTGACCCCTATATCAAGCCCATACAGAAAAACAAGATCTGCACAGATCAAGGTTTGTCCCCTGAGTCTTTATCCAAAGCCAGTTCTCACTGCAATCGCTATTTCCCTGCACCCTTCTACATCTCTGTCAAACTGAATTATTTATACCTCATCAAATAGGGAGAATGTTTTGTGCCTTTGTCTTTGTTCATTTTCTTAAGCTCTGTGAACATTTCCCTGGTCTTCATGATGAAGATTTACTCTTATATGTACAGACAAAATATCAGCTCTACAGTATCTTTCCTGAACCCACGCAGGACGATTGACCAGTCCAGCTTTTGACTGCTGTATTAGGTATATTTCTACACTGAAACGCCCTTGCTTTATAATAATTTGCTTTTCTATCTGATTCCATCAATCTACAAACTAGGGCAAGAAACATCTACCGTACTTTGTATCTCCAGAACTTCTAGTACAGTAGAGAACTGGTATTTACATTACAATATCACCCATGAAGAAAACCTTTAAATCACATTTATTTCAGGTTTTAAAAGCTATGTTTTTATTTTGCATCCGTGTGCTGTATGTGTATGTACACGTATGTACACATATACATGCACGTGTCCTTCTCTTTTATACATGTACAAGCATGCAGGTGCCCAGGTAGATCAGAAGAAGGCAACAGATCTTCTTAAGACGTCACTAAGTTTGTGAGTCACCCAATATAGGATCTGGAAATTGAATTAAAGCCCTCTACAAGAGCAAGCGTTCTCAGTCACTGAGCCATCTTTCCAGTCTCGCTTACCTATTTCTTAAATGTGATTAAAAAGAGATCCCATGTGTAATTTATGGCCCTTTGTGACTTACTAGGACAGTATCTAAATATGCAACTGCTCAAATTGGCCAGCATCAAGAGACTAGGACAATGTTTGTTTCAAGACAGTTTCCACCCTAACAATGCCAATGGACAACTATTAAGGTATACATGTGTGCTGCTCACTTCAGTAACATTCAGTCGTGACCTTTCTTTATGAGGCATGAGTAGAGAGCAATAGCGAAAGTGGGTCCTTAGGATTTATACAACACTTGATCTAAATCCTACTTTTTCTTTTGCTATTTGAGCAACTTTCAGCAGATTCCTAACCCTCAATGTCCTCATCTATAAAATAAAATTTTTATCCCATGGTAAGAAAAAACAACGTAAAAACTACTTATTTTGTTTTAAAATATGCTAATAAGAAGCATATAGTTTTCTCATCTAAGGCTTTCCCTAATATTGCTTCTGCTCCAAACAGCCAATCTGATGGAGACATCACACATATGCTGATGACACTCTATGGGACAAGAAGACTCAAAAATGAAATCTACGTTAAAGGAGGAAGTGGTATAATGTAAAGGCACTTTGTATAATTATTTAATAATTATTTACAAAAAATTCCTATATATTAAGACTGTAGCTGGCAGAAAACCAGGCCCACATTATAATGCTGGAATGTGGGAGGCATAAAAACATGCATGCCATGTGATTCCCATTGTTTATTTTGTTCTCACTTTATGTCTGATGATGTCTGTATTACCTCCATTCAATCTCACCTCAACTCCAAAATACAGACATGATCAAATCTTTATAATGTACAATTTACAACTTAAACACTGAGGTTTCATAACTTGTCCAAACGTATCTAACTAGCAGGAGAAAGAAATTAGATTTAGTTCAGAAACTGTCTAACTTCCAAGGACCAACTCTAAACTGGGACTCTCTACTAACTCTTTGCAATGAAGAGAATGATGGCTAATTTCACCTGAGTGCCACTTTCCATTGGTAATATCATTCTCCATTCTTACAGTCAGTCAGGAAACTAATTATCTTCATAAAAATTCAGCCTTTGGATGCTGCAAATGTAGATGGTTGGACACATCTGGTTAGTTCACAGAACTCATCTATCCAGATGGCTTGTCATTCTAAATGTCATAACATAAGCAGAACTAAACTCGAGCTGCTCAAGCTTTCCTAAATGAACCTCCAAGCATTCATTATTCTTTCAGATGTATAGTGTTGACTTTGATCCACAACCATCCTACGTGTGGTTTTCAATCATTAAAAATTAATGATGTGTCACTACAGGACTATAAAACCTGTGAGTAGGAAGTCACAATGAAAAGAAATGTTGAAGTGTCTTCCTGAAGAACAGAGACAAGTGAGAAATGTCACAGGCACAGCAGTAACCCCTGCAGACCAAGGAGCTAAATGCTGGTGCAAAACATTTGTAGACAATGGAACACAAGGAACTCTATAGCATAGGCAATAAATGCAAAACCAGATACAAAAGTAAGAAGCTTTAGCACATAAGTCAGCAAGATAGTTCAGTCGATGAAGGAGCTTTTTACCAAACTTGCTGACCTGGGATCCCTAGAACCCATGTGGTGGTGTAAAAGAACTGACTTCCCATAAGTTGTCTTCTAGCCTCCACATGGTACACCATGGTACATACACATACACGCAATGAAAAACATAATTTTAAAAATAAAAATAATAATAATAAGATTTGGAGATAGCAAAAGAAATGATCGACCGAGTCAGGAGTCAGTCCACAGAATACAAGAACATTTGTGTAAACCGTAGCATTAATATCCAGATGTGATGGCGCTTGGGCCTTTTGGCTAAGATCCAGATATCTAGATATGAAAAGAACTCAGCCAACATAATAGCAAAGATCATAGCCTGATAAAATACTGGGCAAAATATCTGAACAATCGTTTCTCCAAAGATGTACAAGACACAGTTCAGAGGTTAATATGCTTGAAGCACAGGTGTGTAGACTGGAGTTCAAGTTTCCAGAAGTCACATAAATACCAGTTTGGTGCAACACCCTGCCAGAAATTCTGGTCTCAGAAGGAAAAGTGTAGCAACTCCCAGAACAAGAAGCCAGTTAGCAAAACTAGCCATATTTTAAGTTCTACCATCAATAGATTCTGCCATTTTGAATAAGGTAGAAGAACAATAGAGAATGACTTCTGACATTAATTTTAGACATCCATATGCATATATGTGTCTACACACATGTAACACTATTCATACACATGCATTACAGAGTGTAAGCTTGCACACACACACACACACAAATAAAAATGGAAAAACAAAGTAAAAGAAATGTGAATATTGAACAACTACACAAATTCCTCCCTATTATTGTCAGGAAAATATGAAATTATAATGAGAACTCTCCCCACCAGTTCAAAAATGGCTGTTATCAAGAAGACAAAGAAATAACAACTACTACCTAATGGAGATGCAGAGAACTCTCAAACTTACAATGAATATACATTAATTCAGTTGTGATGGAGAACAATACAGAGATTAAACACAATAACTGCACATAGAGCTACCATATAACTCAACAACCCCACCATTACACTGATGATAGACAGATAGATAAAAGAAGTAAAGAAATTACATCAGACACCTAGACCCATACAACCATATTTTCTACAACAGTATGTTCAATATCCAAGATATGGATTCAACCAAATGTTCACTGATGGATGAAGGAATTTAAAACTATACACAATAAGACGCAGACTAGATATTTGAAGAACTAAAATCCTGCCCTTGGCACCAATACTGTGTCGTACTATATCAAATAAGTCAGAAATAAGCTTGTGTTATTTTTCACTCTCTCAGTGATGTGTAGACATGGTTTCTACAACCCTTCCTTCCTCAGATATTCTCAATAACTATAACCATATATCTTTTGACAGTGGCATAGAAATTACCTCTTGTGTTCAGGCTCATAAAGGTCTACAGTAGCCGTGGCTTTCTCTGCATTTTTTCTCTTTTGAGAAAGAACTGGCACATGAGTTAATGGTGATTAATTTTGCATTGCGGAATGTTATGCTATCATCCTAATTAGATCAGATAATAGAGTTCTGCACAAGGCACTAGTTGCCTACTTTAGAAAATCAGAGAGACTCTAGTAAAGAATGGATGCAACACTTGGCACAGCTATGGCTTCTCTGGATCGCATTCAGACTGGTTTTTGCAGACAACCATCCCCATGGAGCAGCTGAGCTCCAAAAGGACATTTGACTAGCAAATTGAATTGATTGATTCAAATTTCATTACATACAGGAAGCACATTTTGTTTGAGTTAAGCACATTAATATATATCAGTTAGAAGAAAGGCCCAATTTCTTCTTTGTTATTCATTAATAAAACCTAATGATTTCAACAAAACATTAATGAAGGAAAATATTGGCTTGCATAATTCATTTGGAAAAATTAATTAATTGTTTTATTAAGGGCAGCCTGTTCCACTGAGTAATTACTGAGGTTCTGATGGAGAATCACTTTATGTTATTTATTTAGCAAGCTGTTGTTTACCTCTTTTATTTTCTATTGATTTGTTATGCACACAGCTCTTTTGCCTACAGAAGGAAACTAAGTATAATATAAAATAATGATTGTGACTATGCATTTAAAAATTGATAAAAGATGGCATATAGGGGGAGGTTTACTGAATTTATGCTGCTTTACAAAGACAAAACACTGGCTTAGTTGCAGTGTTCTTTCTCACTAGAGTTTTGAAATGGTGATAACTGGGATATAATTCCTCACATAGGAAGTACACAAAAGCTCTCCTAAGCTAGCAATGTGGTGTTTCTTTTGAGTAGAGAAACCCGCAGTTTTAACGTTAACATGGCACAATAAATATTTAATAAGAAAAGAGCAATATTTTCTGAAATGCAATATGAAAGGCTGTTATGAATGAGTAAGCAAACATAATGGTGCTAGATCCTAGCCAAGTGTCACACCTTAATCCCAGCGCTTGGGAGACAGAGGCAAGTAGATCTCCATGAGTTCAAGATCTACGTAGTCAGGTCTAAGAAAGCAATCAACCAGGTTACATAGTGAAACCTTTCTCAAACAAACAACCGGAGGGAGGGAAGGAAGGAAGGAAGGAAGGAAGGAAGGAAGGAAGGAAGGAAGGAAGGAAGGGAAGGGTGTTGGACATTAATTTTCTCCCATGATATTTTCTGTATATTAAAGCTCATTATATTTTTTGACATGGAATAGAAATGTTAACAAAAAGTTTCCAGACACGAAGGTGCTGACTAATGATTTTGACTCAACCCTACAGTAGTAAACACTAATATTGTTTATTTTAATTCCCGACACCTTAAACAATTTTTTTCATTAAATACAACTATGCAAGAGCAAGGAGTTTGTCTGACATTAAAAATGGGTGATTCAAAGTTCCCCTTCTTTTAGAAGATAATTCCATATCTGCTGTGTGTAAGGAAAGTATTTTTACATTGCTTTGCCTAAAAAAGACTTTCCTTCCACTGAAGGGCATATTATTCTGCAGGAACAGCGAGAGTGCTTGCATAATAGCGGCGTGTTTCATTAAGATATAAAAGGAAGATAAAGCCTGAAGTAGTAACATTCCAGAATAAATCAGCCCAGCCCTTTACCCATCAGCTCCAGCGTTCTCATTACCACCTCCGTACGATTGATATTTTTCAAAGCCTAGTTTAGAAAGACTATACAGAAAGGAATGAGTTCTCCCGATCAGATGAAAATTAAGGTGGAAATAGATGCCCACCCCAACAGAAATATTTAAGAATAAGAGACCGTCATTTCTCTGAATTTTGTAAATCCTCTCGAGACTTTTCTCCTCCATGCATTATGCAAAGACCATTTTAAAGTAGATCTGTTCCTTCCAGGAGTGAAAGACAGAGAGAATGAATGAATGCCACTTAAGCCCATTCTTTCTGCCGACAGAAGGAGCGTGCCCAACTCAGACATCTGTTGCCGCGCGTTGCTCCTCAAAGCAGAGAGCTCAAGTCGTTCATTCCTCCACTTGATTCATATCTCAGATGTCCACAGGATGGCAGCAAAGAACAATAAATCAAACCTGATCGCTTAATTTAAAATCAACCCGCGGAAGTGATTAATCAGACTCGAATCCCTTTCTGCCCAAGGCACGGTACCACTATCGAGTCTCCTCATGGACGACATGGGTGTGGGTTTAATTGCACCCGTATGTGGCCGCAGTGACAGCCCACCAAGAGATTTCCTTTTTCTATTTAATCCAGTAAACAATGAGGCAGAATCTGTCCTTTGTGCTTTCAGCTTATTAATCCCACACGCTTATTAATCAGCACATAAACCTGTAGTAAAAATAGTATTCCACAGAGGTGTGGAAGATGTACCTGTGACAGCCGGTGACAGCCCTGGGCTTGTGCTTTCTTTTTTCTGTTTGTATCAGCTCCATTTGGCTCACTGACGTTGGCTTATTCCCAGTTACCCCTTGCAAACAGGATGTAATTTACCTCCCAGCTCCATTAATGATCTCACCAATGTTAAGTACTTCCTGCAGCCTTAAAATGGCAATCTGTGATGTTAAAAATACTTTTAAGATTGGAACACTAATGTTCAAGAATTCACCATTGGTGGTTTGGGTTTATCTTAGGTTAAATTTATTTCCTATTTCTATAGGTAATCTACACTCACTTCACATGGTATTTCTCTCCTGGGTGTTGTGTGACAGAAATGTTCCTAGGGAGGCACAATACACACATCCACTCACTCCGATCCCACAACGCATCAAAGTGTGGGTACCACCAGAGTCCGACCTAGTAAGCCAATGCATTTCTTGGAGCTATTTACAGGAATGTGGGTGAGGGGTTACTCATAGGGACACAAATGACTCACAGTTGTATCACCAAAGCCCACCATAGCACAGGTGACAGACAGTTCATAAAGACTGGGAACCTGGATCTCACTGCACAGCCTGCAGGCAGCTCAATGGGTTGAAGAGGGTCCTTTCCGAGTGACTCTACTCAAAGCCTTTTCCAGACTGGTGTCTTCTTTGAAGCTCAGTTCCACGTCATCGGAGAGGGACTCTTGGCTTTTATTACTAACTCTGGCAGGGAGGAGCCTGGTCAATCTGGCCAGTTCCAAGAATCTGACTAGCTTCCTGAAGCTAGTTTGAGTTTTTTAACCTTCCTGTTTAATGATCGTCGGCGGGATAGAATGTTTCAATGGAGAGATTGATACAGCACTGACTTACAAATAATATCCAGCATGCTTTTCCCCTGTGGAATGGCCATAAGAAAGTGCTGCACTGTAAGGTCTCCATCTGGGAATCCCACAACCCTCCCTTTGAGAGGAAAAGGGAATCTCCATACTATTTTTTTTTTTTTTTTTTTTTTTTTTGGAACCAAGGAAATATACCCTGGGGACTTGTAGGGGTGGGCTAGTACCTTTAATCAATTCAACTTTGTAAATGCTGCTACTAAAACTTGTTTCCACATATGACTGAAACCCAAAATCAATATTTTCTTGCAAGAACCATACCATCTCCCACACACAACACTGACAGTTTAGTGCCAGAAATATTGGCTACTTAGCTGTAACCCAAAACATTAACAGAGTAGAAATTCCAACAAATTACAAAAAAAAAAAAAAAAAAAAAAGGAATTAAAAATCTATTTCAATATTATTTGAAAAGTTTCTTCATGTGCTTCAACTAATATAAGTCACTCAATTTGTCTTAAAATATTTCAGTGCATGAAAATTTGTCCATCCTGTAACATGAGCAAGGAAAACTACAAAATTCATCGATATAGAGTGCCATCTAGTGGTCATACATTAGATCACGCTTTAGACTCAAAATGGGTCTGCATTGATTCTATCTAGGGCTAGATCTAGAGTGTATCATCACTGAATTCAAATTAACACCCTTCTGCCATAATAAACATTGTTAGAGGTGAGACCTGGGGGTAAACGTTTGAGATGTAAATAAATAAAATAATTAAGTAATAATAAATATTGGCTTAGGATGGGCATGGAGTTGCACATTTGGACTTCCTAACACTTGGGAGGTAGATGCAAGAGGGTTAGACATTTAAGGTTCTCCTCAGCTACACGGAGAGTTTGAGGGGTATGTACATCCCTTTAATATTGACTTGGTACCTTGTTACATGCTAGTAAACATGGATGGATAGCGTTGTGGCATATTCACCAGAGAAGACGGCTCAGACAGGGTTGTATGCCAAAAGAAGGTCTTTATTAGCCTGCCAGTGACTACAATGGGTGCTTGGGACCCCACTGCAGTACTGAACCTTTCTCAACAGGGAGATTTTAAGCACAAGAAGACATGTTCTGCGTTGACACACTTCACTTAACAAGAACAGTTAGCCAGAAGTGGAACTACAGAGGCCCAAAGCAAGGTTGATACATTGAGAGACCTTTCCAGACTGTGGACTTTGATGGATCAGGTCTGTGTTTTTACTTCGGCAGGTCGTGCTGCCTACATGCTGAGATTTACGGCCTGAGTGATACTTCCACCGTGGAGTCAGTTGTGCTGAGCTCTGGGGGCTACTAAGGTCTGGGGCCCTGTTATATTCCCCAATGGTCTTAGGCAATGAGTCACACAGTAGACTGGCCCTGCTCTGATGAGGTGCAGTTGGTCCTAAGGACAATTAATTTTACTGCATTCACAAATAACTGGCCATATAGTTTAAGATGTAGGTCCCACAAGTAATTCCACCAGAATTAAATGCTCAGCCACTTTTGATAGCAGAGTAATAGTTAGCCAGGGAGACTAAGAGAACTAGTACATTTTTTTATTTATGTCTTTATCTCTTTCTCTTTTTGAATTTTTTCCAACCATGACAAGAATTTTTTCTAATTATTCCTGATCAACTAGCATAGAAATAGCAGGTTGCTCCCCAAACCATACATGACTCTAAGCCTCTCCAATTTTGTAGGTCCATTTCTGTGAATCTAGCTGTTTTAACTCAGAAACTGAAACTTATAAATCACCTGATCAATCAGTCCACTAGTTCTGAAAGCATCAGAGAAGGCACATGTGGTCAAACTGATAATACCTGCTCACCAAGCAGTCTCGGGGGTTGAGCCATACTGCAGTTATCCGGATGAATTAAACCACTAGGCAGAACAGCAGCAGCAGAACGCGTGCCTAGGTTAAAGGTTTGGAATATTAGACAAATTTCAGGTCCTTCTAAGTCCTCTAAATTTGGTTTGGGCTGCCCCCAGTCACAGTGACTTTTTTCAGTTAAAAGTCTGGCAGTCTAGTTAATCAGTACAGGGGCTGGGTGCCTCAGCATAAGCACGAATCCTGACCAATTGCTTGCTGGGAATAAATACCTCTATCCCCTGGCTCCCATCCTATGGCGTAAAGTCTGATTCCACAGGTTTTCTGTTTTTCAAAGGTCAGAATTCTAGAAAGAAAGAGAGAGAGAGAGAGAGAGAGAGAGGAGAGAGAGAGGAGAGAGAAGGAAGAAAGAGAAAGAAGGAAAAGAAAGAAAGAAAGAAAGAAAGAAAGAAAGAAAAGAAAGAAAAAAAAAGAAAGAAAGAAAGAGGCAAGGGAGGAAGGAAGGAATGAATTAAGGTAGCTGAGAGGTCTTGGCTATGAAAGGCAGGCCATTGCTGTACTCCATTGCTAAAGGGAGACCAAATCAGGAACTAGTTCCTAGAGGAGTTATTTGTTATTTGAGCAGTTTAAGTCTAGGTGAGAATTCTTCTATTCACATGGAAAAGATCTATAAAAACTAACAAGTGTTTGTTTCCTCCCTGACAAGTTATATCTTAGGGAAGTCGGGTTTCCTAGAGCTCACCAGGGTCTTGGTCTCTTATTTGGAACCTTTCCTGGGTAGGACTCTCTGTTTCAGATTTACTCAAGCACAAACCTAGCATCTGGATGGGACATCCCACTCTAGACCGTCAGGTCTAGGTATTACATACCTTAGTCTGAGAAACTCGGAATGTTTTGTGAACTGCAGATGGGAAGCCTGGTGAAGGTCAGTTACAAGAATCCTGCTCATTGCTTCTGGGAGAATGATCTTTCCTTCTGGTGTCCCTCACTAACATGTGGGCTGGAGCCTTCCATTCCTTTTTGAATCTTCTTGGTTGTACCATGGAGTCTGAGACAGCACTGGGTCAGGGTATGTCACCAGAATATCAATAGGTCCCACTGATCTTAGGGCCATTTGTTGGGTAGCCCAGGTCAGCAGCCTGACAGTGGAACACAGCAATTCATAGAGGACAACTAGCCACTAGAAAGGCAAAGACATTTTTCCCTTGAGAAGTCCTTTTTCTCCATAGGTCATATCATGCACATGCACTGTAGTAAAAGCATAACAGTGTTAACTGAAAAGATTTGGACCCAAGCCGGGTACCTCAGCACAGTGAGCAGAACTGACTGGTATGACCAAGACTCTCAGATAGGGAAAATAAAACTTCACCACCGTATGAAAAAAAGAAAAAGCTTTATTTTCCCCATCTGAGAGTCTGGGTCACATCCGTTAAAATAACTACTGCATCTCCTACTGCTGTACACATGGCAGCCATAGAGACATGTGGGTTGTCATCAGGCAATAGTGTAGTAGAGTTGATGGCAGTGGGTTTCTCAAACGAGACTCAAGGGTGGTCCAGGAGTAAAGCCAGGTAGGGTCACACGGCCATTAGACAGCCATTATTCTGGGAATCTTCTCCTCAACGGTATGGGGTGCTATGAGTATAAGATTTTGCCCCAGAGTTAACTTGTTTGTCTTTTTCATCGGATTAGCAGTAGCTGCTGCAGCTTAGATCCTGTGCATACCGGATCCCATTGTATGTCACAGGGTGCTTCCATGACCTTTTGGTTCATGAACAAACAAATGAAAGATATTTGAGAGATTTGGAAGTGCTAGGGCAGGAGCTGGAATCAGAGCTGTTTTTCTTTTGTTTAATCTCAGTTCAGATTAGGGGCTCAACGTCCCACTTTGTGTTCATGTATCTTGACCTGATTATGTCCACAAACTCTGGCATCCTCAGGCAGCGATACCTAGCTATACCTAGGAACCCTCAAACCTGTCTCAGTTTTTGGAGTTGAGCTCTGAAGGATGAAGACAGCAATCCTACTCTGAGCCGGGCTCCTTTTGCTTCCCCTCAGTTGGTAGCCAAGATAGGTAGACCAAGGTCTGTAACACTTGCAGCAATCACTCAGTGGCCCTTTTATAATCTTTTTTCCCAGGAAACCTCTGATGGAAAGGCAGGAAGTCAGTATGTAAATCTCTAGGACAATTTTGTCCATGTAAGTTGGCTGCTGTGTAACCTCCCTCTGGGTCTATCCATTTAAAAGCAAAGATGGGTTGGCTCACCATAGCTAATTGGACGCTGAAGAATGCATCTTTCAGTTCCAAGACAGTATACACCTATTTCTTTGGAAGAATTACACTCATGGGAATCAGAGGTCCCTGGTTTCTTCACCTGCAGGCTGACTGGCAGGGCACCCAGATGTCTATTTCTTTAAGCTTGGCAATTTGGACTGCAATTTTCCCTTTTGTTTCCAGGATCCTCCGGCATTGTTCAATCTGGACAGGAGTAGCTGAACTAGTTAGTTGAACAATTATAGGAGCTCAATGTTGTACTGTTCCTGTAAGGGTTGGTTTCTACATATGCCTGGGAATCATTGTCAATCTGAGATATAGTCCAACTGTGTCTTTTGATTGGAGGCAGAACTTTCGCTAAGAGATATTCTTCTGACAGAGAGTAAGACACCAAAATTTTGCTGGGTATCTATAAGTCTGTGTCTCATTATCGGAAAGATGATAAGGCTTTCCGTTTATGCGAAAGGTCCTTTCCTCATCTGTTCTCTGCTGTTAAACATCCTTTGAGATACACCCAGCAACTAAGACCTATTTATACCTTTACATTTTTCTAACTTTTATAACTTTATTCTAATATCTGGGGCTGACTGGCTGACAAAGAAAATCTTTTTAGCAACTGTCTCTATTCCTCTTTAAAAGGAGCTAGAAAAAAAATTGTTTAAAGTTTCATTGGTCAGTGTTGGATAGAAGGAAAGTTTCATTGGTCAGTGTCGGATAGAAGGAAAGTTTCATTGGTCAGTGTTGGATAGAGGGAAAGTTTCATTGGTCAGTGTTGGATAGAAGGAAAGTTTCATTGGTCAGTGTTGGATAGAAGGAAAGTTTCCTTGGTCAGTGTCAGATAAAAGGAAAGTTTCATTGGTCAGTGTTGGATAGAGGGAACGTTTCATTGGTCAGTGTTGGATAGAAGGAAAGTTTCATTGGTCAGTGTTGGATAGAGGGAAAGTTTCATTGGTCAGTGTTGGATAGAAGGAAAGTTTTGTTCTGTTTAGGCTACATTGTTTGGCAGGTATATCCTGCCTAGCTTAGGGGTGTTTGGGGTTTTGTTTGTTTCTTTGCTTTTGTCAGAGAGTGGTTGGTTTTGAGTTTTCCAATTATTTAGATCATTAGTTTAAAAAGAGATGCAAATCATGCGGTGCTCTCTCCTTTTCTTTGGGCTCAGGCCAGGGGAACATTCCCCTTCTCTGGAGCTAATTAGAGCAGGCACAGAACAATGGAGAGGTTCCCCTGGGAGAACTGTCTGCATTCCACTTAGATGTTATGAACCTTGGTTGAGAGACTCAGCCCTCACCTTCATGCAAGGACCAACCCTGACCATGAATGGAGTCAAACAACAAAATAAGCAAGCACTCCTGCTTCCAGAGTGGGACACATGCTGGTTTATTTGTGTGTTTGCTTGTTTAGGTTCTCTGGGCAAACTGATTAGAGACAAAAGGGTTTGGGTCCCCAACAGAAGAAGATAAAAAGGTCTTAAGCTAGGGAATCCTCACACCAGAGAAAGCACTGGTTAATACAGGGAAACAGGATAGATAGATAGATAGATAGATAGATAGATAGATAGATAGATAGATAGATAGATAGATAGATGATAGATAGAGAGACTGACTGATAGAGACAGATGCACAGAGAGAAGGAGAGAGGGACAGGGAGGGAAGGAGAGAGGAAGCACAACCAGAGGTTGTAGTGGGTTGGCCTGATGCTGCTCTCGTATTCTAATGCGAACACTGGACCCCCAAGACTGGTTGTTTCAGAGATGAGAGAGTCCACACATAGCCACTAAGTGACTCTGTCTCCAGGTTATTTCTGATTAGTAAATGAAGATGCCAGCAGCTAAGCGTTTGGAGGAAGAGACATAGGTGGGGTTTAAGTTTCAAGGGCTTGGGGTGGGAGGAAAGGAAGAAGGTAAGGAGGAGGAAAGTGAAGCCATTATGGGTTAGGCAAGACATAAAAACATGGCCCTGAGGGCTGCCCTATTGGAGTGAAGAGCAGCCAGATGAAACATGGTAAGTAGTAATTAATAACTCGGGGCTGTGGATACGAAAGTGCATTCTAATAGCATGTAGAGCAGGTACTAGCCCAGATCTTGGGCTGTTTAGGGCTTATTGTAAATATAAAGGCCATGTGTCTTTTATCTGGGAACGAAAGGGTCAAAGATGGGATAGAAACCCTGGGTCAGGACTAAATAATTTCAACAAGGGGTGGCCACCAAATATTCATATACCTCAACAGAAATTCAACAAAGGAAATTCATTGGGGAAATACATGTCTCCCAGACACCGAATCAGTGGTTGCATTAAACCTCTCCTATATGTACAAACAGAAGACGTCTTAACCAGACTTACCGAGGTGAGGAACAGGTGACTTTTGGATTTGCTTTCTTTGGAGGTGAGGTGTAACCCCTTTGAAGCTGAAACATTAAGTAGCAATTGATTAGAAGGAACCAAGGGGGCCTGGACCATCTCAAGCCAAGTACCCCCTAGGAGTCCCCTAACCACTGCACTCTTCTTCTTCCTCAATCCAAGAAGCTCAAAGATCTCTGGTGACTTGAGGCCTGCTCTCTCAGATCTTGGTGGGACCTCTAGAAATGTTTGGGGGTTCTTACCCGCAACAGACTATCCAGACATGGGTTTAAGCCAATAGAAAGTCTCTATAAGCCAATCAGGGACAAGCCTGGGTGTTTGGGATCCAAGTGAGGTACTGAGCCTTTCTTAGGAGGCAGCTTTTAAGCACAAGAAGACTTGTTGACATACTTCACTTAACAAGAACAGTTAGCCAGAAGTGGAACTACAGAGGTCGAAATGCAAGGTTGATATGTTTAGAGATGTTCCCAGAACTGTGGAATTTGATGGATCAGGTCTGTGTTTTCACTTTGGCAGGTGGTGCTGTCTACATGCGGAGATTTATGGCCTGAATGGTCCTTCCACCATGGAGTCATTTGTGCTAAGCTCCAGGAGCTTCGAAAGCCTGGAACCTTTTCACAAATAATGACCAAGAAATATCTAGAATCTATATCTAAAGAAAAAAGTATTGATAATTGTAAGATGCTAGGGTTTGCTACACAGTGGTTTAAATATGTTTTCCCTCCTTAGCATCCTCACATACAGATTAAAAGCCCACACATTTAAGCCCATGTTTATCTTGTAACATAGTTGAGAACAATTTGCAATTATTTATGCTACTAAAACCTGTTCTCCAGAGCCTGGTTCCCTGAGAGGTTCTACCAGCACCTGACCAATACAGATGCAAATACTCACAGCCAACTATCAGATTGAGGCCAGGACCCCAAGGGAAGAGCTAGGAGAAGGACTGAAGGAGCTGAAGGAGACTGCAACCCCATAGAAAGAATAATATCAACTAACTGGGCCACCCAGAGCGCCCAGGGACTAAACCACCAACCAAAGAGTATACATGGAGGGAGCTGGCCTTATCTGACATCAATGGGAGGAGAGGCCTTTGGTCCTATGGAGGCTTGATGCCCCAGTGTCGGGGGATGCTAGAGCAGTGACACGGGATTAGAGCACCCTCATAGAGGCAAAGGGAAGGGGAGAGAGAATTGGGGGGGGGGAGTGGAGGAAAGGGGGATATTATTGGAAATGTAAACAAATAAAATGATTAATAAAAGGTAAGGGAAAAAACCTGTTCTCCAGAACCTACTTTAATGAAAACTACCTGTCTAAATCAGAAGTTTTCAACTTGAACATGTTGGCTACAACCCCTTTTGGCAAACCACCATCTCGAAAAACATTTACATTATGATTCATAACTGACAAAGTTATAATTATAAAGTAGAAACAAAAATTATAATTAAGGGTCACCACAATGTAAGGAACTGTATTAAAGGGTCGCAGCATTAGGGACGTTGAGAACCACTTGTCTAAAGTCTGTTTGGAAAGAGCATGAGTATAATATTTTAATGTGGACCTTCATGCCGGAGGTTTTCCGTGGCCATCTCTGGCCTCACTAGTTGCGTGGGTTTGGATGAGGGGGAAGAGAACTCAGGCAGGAAGGGGGAATAGCTTTCACCACCCCTGCTGCTGGTCCTTCTCCTTTCTACCACTTCAGTTGTTTGGGCAGGGCTGAGCCAGCAGGGGACTGACGGCAAGGGGTGCAGGAGGGATCCTGGCAGTGATTTGAGGAGAGCAGATCTCTTCCCCAAGTGGTGGTGTTATAGCTCATGACAGAAGCCCTCAAACGATAAATAATTCCTGCACACTTTTAATCCTGAACGTGATTCTTAAATACAGTTTTTGGATGGGTCAGTGTCTGACAGCAGGTTCTTCCTATTGGTTTGGCCTGAGAGCTTGAGAGGACCTCATCTACATATTCAGGGGCGTGGTCCCGTTTCTACAACTGATCTGTCTTGAGCCTCCATGATATGTGGTCACATCCTCCCCTGTGTGAAGGAGGGGTTTGGGGCATTGCCCTACATGACTCAAACCTCTCTTCAGAGGTTTGTGGGGGGCGGGGTGCAGCTACATGCAGCCTTGATCTCCTGGGCGACTGGGAATGCGACTGCCATCCCTTTTAGGATCTCCAGGGACTCAACCTATCTCAACCAGGAATCAGGGTACCTTTCATAGCCTGTCACCCCACATTTTAAAGCACAGAAAATTGTTTTAAAATACCAAGGTTGTTGGCATTTTCCATCTAGAACATCAGTAACACAGCACAAGTGAGAGAGAAAATAAGCTAAATCACCAAACCCTGCTGACTTACGAAAACAAGTGTGGAGGAATAAACACTTCTCACACACATTGTTTCAGGGACTTAGAGCTGATCATGTCTAAAGCTTATTATAGAAAATATCTAGAATCTTGGCCTGATATTAGTAAATGTTTTGTTTCTGTTGCCCCTGGTGGTGGTGGTAGCAGTGATGGAGGAGGTGATGATGAAGGCGATGTGTGTAAGCCAAGGGTTGATGTGCTTCAGACAAGGTCTCTCACAGGAACTTCCTGATTAGTTACACTGGCTGTCCAGCAAGTCAGCACAGTATAGTTACTTCTAATACAGTTGAAATTAATTCTCAATTTTTAATCTAACAAAGGATTAAACTTTGCTCCATGTTCCCAAATCCTTGAAGAGTAGTAAACATTGCTCTGCCATGAAACACGTTCATGAACCCCAAAAAAACAGTCAGGAACCAAATGGACGCAATCGCGTAAGGGTCTGTATTCCCAGCCCAAGCTTGGGCTCCTCGCCTCCGGGCCGCAGGACAGTATGGTGGACAAGAGTCCCAAACACTCACGGGCAAGGTTTTATAGAAAGCAGCAAGGGAGAGGTGAGTGTTTCTATCTGACAAGCACACGCATATATTGGAGAGCTACTGTGGTCTTTAGCATAATTGGCTGGTTCTGGGAGCCAAACGGTAAACTTCTAATTTCTTCCTAATTTGCGGTTGTTAGGCAGTAGTGGGCTTGTAACCTGGATACTGGTGCTAGATACAGGTTTGTTGGAGGAGATTAACCTGGAGACCCAAGTCTTAGCCTAGGAACTGGAGCTAGGCTCAGGTTTTGTTGGAGGGGAACTTGGAAACTTAGAGAGAAGACAACTTGGTTTCCCAGTACCCACAGTGGACAGCTCGAAATGTAAGACTCGAGAAAAGCCCTCTGAGCCCTACGTTCGGGATGTCCCACTCACAGAGACACAGCGACTGTCTCTGTGATGCAGTGATCGATGCAACAAGCAAGAGGTTTAATAATCCAGTACATTGGGGTGACCCTGTAACCAGGACAGAGGCAACCCCGATTACAAGACCCACACCCTTTATATTGTTTCAGGGTATAGGCTTTAGGTTACAGCATGAGCTGATTGTTTCTCATTGGTGGGCCTTCCACCTTTTGAATTCATTGGTGGCTGCCTATTGTTCTTTGAATTCATTGGAGGCCCTTTGGCACACAGAGTGGGTGTTGACAGAGGGGGTGGTAAAGGGTCCCTGCTAAGGGCAGTTAGCTCATTTCCTGGAACAGGGTGTTATCCTAAATTCTACCTGGTGTTTGCCTAAGGCAGCCTTTGTCCTTAAGTTTGAATCTTACAGCAACTGGCTATAAGTCCAGCTCTACAGAGATCTGATAGCACTGGCTTCCAAAAGCACGTTCACCCATATGGACATGCCAATACCTACACACACACACACACACACACACACACACACACACACACACAAAAAAAAAAAAAAAACCACCCACGTACACTTTAAAGCAATGGAAAAAAATCTATTCTAAGAAGAAAACTGGAAAACTAATAAATAACCATAACAGAGAATCAAAAGATTTATATATTTATATGTACCGCAAATTTTGACTCCTATCCTATCTAAAGAGAGAGCACTGAGCAAGGAATAAAGTTGTCCTTAAAGTTCTGAGAAGTCTTACTAATACTTTTCAATTCAGAAACCAACTGACTTGTGTTTATAAAAAGATGAGAGAAGGAATACGTCTGATGGATGTGTGGTGAGGTGTGGGGTAAGGGAAGTGCCTCCACAGACCTATGTTGAGGTTTCCCTTCCCCCAGAGGGACCAGCCACAGGACAATATAGTAAAGAATAGAGTTTATTTAGGGTATATGGAGGGGAGTTGAGAAGTTAGTAGAACCAGAGAAAGGCAGAGAGAAAGAGCAGAGAACAGAGTAGTGGAGAAGTAGAGGCCAGCCATGAGCACGTGGAGAAAGGGGGAGAGGAATGGTGAGAGAGGGGAAAGGGACAAGAGGACAGATCAGGAGCAGGAAGGCAAGAGCAAGAGAGAATGGCGGGGTCAAGCAGCCCCTTTTATAGTGAGTCAGACACACCTGCCTGTTGCCAGGTAACTTAGACAAAATGCTAGCAACATGTGTGCAAGGGGTTGCGTAAGGGCAAAGACTCTGAGAATAATAATAATTTAAAAAAACATTGAGAGCTCTAGGTCCCTGGGTTCAGCTTGAGAAGGATAACACACAACCTTTGACCTTCCCCAGCACTGAGCTAAGCACAGCATCTGCACCCACAAGAATGGAAAGTCCCCTGATCCTTACACTTATGCCATGTATTTTTTCACTATACTTTTCTTTACATCATGTACTTAATAGTAAGCAGGTATTTTATTATAATGATATTTAAATATAAGCTCAGAACTGTAAATATTTATTAAATACATGCCTAATGGTGTCATATTATTATTACTTATAGTTATTGATTGGCTTGGCTATTGACATTCTGGTACAATATTCTAGGCAGTTAAGACCCAAAGAAGTTCATTTCTCTCTAATGACTAACCTTGTTTCATTATTTTTAAAAGTCCCTTAAAAGTTTCCAGTTGACATTCTCTCTCTGTGTTGTTTTTGTTGTTATTGAAGACCAGCCATAGTCCATGGAGATCTAATAGAATCTATGAAATTATTTCAATCTTCTTGTATCTGTTGAGGCCTATTTTATATGGTCAGTTTTGGAGAAGGTATCATGAGGTGCTGGAAAGAAGGTATATCCTATTGTTTTAGGATGGAATGTTCTATAAATATCTGTTAAGTCCATTTGGTTCATAACTTCTGTTAGTTTCACTGTGTCTCTATTCAGTTTCTGTTTCCATGATCTGTCCATTGATGAGAGTGGGGTGTTGAAGTCTTTCACTATTACTGTTTGAGGTGCAATGTATGCTTTGAGCTTTAGTAAGGTTTCTTTTATGAATGTAGGTGCCCGTACATTTGGAGCATAGATATTTAGGATTGAGAGTTCATCTTCGTGGATTTTTCCTTTGATGAATATGAAGTGTCCTTCATTATCCTTTTTGATAATTTTTGGTTGAAAGTCAATTTTATTCTACATTAGAACGGCTACTCCTGCTTGTCTCTTGGAACCATTTGCTTGGAACATTTTATTCCAGCCTTTAACGTGAGATAGTGTCTGTTTTTGTCACTGAAGTGTGCTTCCTGTAAGCAGCAAAATGCTAGGTCCTCTTTACTTTTCCAGTCTGTTAGTCTATGTCTTTTTATTAGGGAATTAAGTCCACTGATATTAAGAGATATTAAGGAGTAGTGATTGTTGTTTCCTGTTATTTTTGTTGTTGGGGTAGAATTATGTTTCTGTGGCTATCTTCTTTTGGGTTTGTTGCAAGGAGATTACTTTCTTGCTTTTCCTAGGGTATAGTTTCCCTCCTTGTGTTGGAGATTACCATCTATTATCCTTTGTAGGGCTGGATTTATGGAAAGATATTATGTAAATTTTGTTTTGTCTGGTAATATTTTGGTTTCTCCATCTATGGGAATTGAGAGTTTTGCTGGGTATAGTAGCCTGGGCTGGCATTTGTGTTCTCTTAGGGTCTGAATGACATCTGTCTAGGATTTTCTATTTTTCATGGTCTCTGTTGAAAAATCTGGTATAATTCTGATAGGTCTGCCTTTATACGTTACTTGGCCTTTTCCCCTTACTGCTTTTAATGTTCTTTCTTTGTTTTGTGCATTTGGTGTTTTGACTATTATGTGACGGGAGGAATTTCTTTTCTGGTCCAGTCTATTTGGAGTTCTGTAGGCTTCTTGTATGTTTATGGGCATCTCTTTCTTTAGGTTAGGGAAGTTTTCTTCTATAATTTTATTGAAGATATTTATTAGCCCTTTAAGTTGGGAATCTTTGCTCTCTTCTATACCTATTATCCTTAGGTTTAGTCTTCTCATTGTGTCCTGAATTTCCTGGATACTTGGGATTAGGAGCTTTTTGCATTTTGAATTTTCTTTGACTTGTTTTGTCAATGTTTTTTATGGTATCTTCTGCACCTGAGATTTTCTTCTATCTCTTGTATTCTATTGGCGATGCTTACATCTATGATTCTTGATCTCTTCCTAGGTTTTCTATCTCCAGGGTTGTCTCCCTTCGTGATTTCTTTATTGTTTCTATTTCTATTTTTAGATCCTGGGTGATTTTCCTTTACCTGTTTGGTTGTGTTTTCCTGTATTTTTTTTAGGGGATTATTCATCTCCTTCTTAAAGTCCTCTATCATTATCATGAGATATGATTTTAACTCTGAATCTTGCTTTTTAGGTATGATAGGGTATCCAGGACTTGCTGTAGTGGGCGAACTGGGTTCTGATGATGCCAAGTAGCCCCGGTTTCTGTTGATTATATGCTTGTGCTTTCCTCTCACCATCTGGTTATCTCTAGTGCCTGCTCTAGTCTCTGTCTGGAGCCTGTCTTTCTTGTGATCCTGGTTGTGTCAGAACTCCTCAGAGTCCAGGTGTCTTTGTGACCCTATTATTCTGGGATCCTGAGTGTGTCAGAGCTCCTGGGAGTCGCGCTGCCTCTGAGATACTGAATTCCTGTTGTGACCAAACTCCTGAGGTCCTGTTGTATCCGAGTTCCTAGGAGTCAAGTTTTCTCATGGTGCTGCAGAAGTGGGTAGTGTTAGGAGGCCAGAGCCTTGGGTTTGCTCTGGGAACAGATACAAGCTGGAAGGAATCCGCTCCTCTGGGTGGGCAGGGGTTTGTGTTTCACTGGTTCCTATGCGGGTCCCAGTTATGCTTGGTGTTGGGGAAGATGTTGTGGCCTCAACTGTGACCTTGAGTGTGCCAGAGCCCCAATGCTCATGGGTGTGTCCAAGCTTCTGGAGTTGAGCTTCCTCTGTGCTCCTGTGCTCCTGTGATCCTGGGTAAGTTAGAGCACCTGGGTGACCGGCTTCCTCTGGGTGTTGTGGGAATAGGTGCGGGACCAGCGCCAATCTGCTAATGGCACAAGTTCAGACCAGAAGGGTAACATTCTCTCAAAATGACCTGTTTCTTCTCAGCAACCCTATTACTACAAATTTTTACTACAAATTAACTAAGCACTTCTTAGTTAATTGAAAAGGGAGTTGGAAGTAAAACCCAACCTTTCAGACCTATTCTGAGGATATTTTATAATTACAAGATTGAGTTAATTAAATCAACATGATTTTGAAAATTACCTTCACAAAGACAGCTTCGATGTCCACACATTGCAGTTAATCAGAAGAAATGATGTCATTTCTTTTAAGTGAAAAATATAAGAAATCCCTAAAATTAATGCTTTTAATGAAGACAAATTATTTTATATTGTCTATAAGAAACAGAGAAAGAGTATCATGTGCCTAATTGAAAGCAAGTAACTTTCGACTTGAAGGAAGAAGAGTGACAAATCAGATAGCTGATAGAGCTTTAGATAGACAAAGCCATTAACAGATTCCACAGGGAAGTTGACTCTAACCTCATAAGAGTTTCTATAGAAATATTGCTACAGCAAGAAGCATTGTATAAATAGTTTCCAAAAGCAAATGCTACTATTGATGCTGAATCTTTAGGATTTAATCTTACCTGTGAGTCAAAGAAAAAATACTAGACTTTTGGATTAAACAATGCAAATGTTTGATGTTTTTCATTTCCTAGCATATCTTTTCTAACATAAAATGCCAGAAGATGGGTAAAAGCTTGGAAAATGAATTGTTTGAGTAGTTAAGAATTCTGTGGAATCTGTCAGCAAAGTAGTAAACTACAGAACTGCAAATGGTCCCTCCTTCAGAAACACTGAGAAGGCCGATGCTTCTAAACAATTTACTGGGAGCTTCAGAAACAAAGATTTACAGAACTCAGGGAAACCCCAAACCAAGAAGAAACCATCTCCAAAATGATAGCGGTGCGAGGTGGTATTTAACTTGCCTCAAGCCCTCCCCTGTCCAGTTACTTTCTTGGCTTTCCACAATGCCAGTCCAGTTCTCTTTTTCCTGGGAGTCAATAGAACAAAACATATTGTTATAGCTTAAACATAAACAGTCCTTTGCAAGCTCTTGTGTTGGCCTTGTGGCCTCCAGGCTACAAGGTGCTATTTTGGGAAGGTTGGTGCAGACTTCAACCATGGGACTTATCTGGAAGAACTAAATTACTGCAACTATGCCCAGGATGGTTGCCCCTCAGCCCTGTGCCTTCTCTTTCATATGGGCTGTGAGGTAAATAATTTCTCCACGTGGCTCCACTGTAATGCAGCTCTGTCCAAGGGTGGGGCCAAGCAACCATACACTGGGTCTTCTGAAAACACAAAAGCCAAAAAAGACCACCCCCTCCATTAAATTGTTCTGCTAGAATTTGTTCATGGTAATGAGAAAAGCTAATGAATACAAATACCTCATTTGAATTAAGTGTGTGTGTGTGTGTGTGTGTGTGTGTGTCTTGTGTCTGTTTGTCAGTCTGTCTGTCTGATTCCAGGCCATCAAGAAAATCTCTGTCCAAGCAGTTGATGAGTGTAAGCTGAAGCTACTATTGTGGTTTGAGTATAAAATGCTCCCATATACTCAGTGTTTAAATACTCAGTCCCCAACTGTGGGTGATATTTGGAGAGATTACAGAGGAAGCTCGAAGACTTTGATATCTTATAACCTGGTCTCACTGCTGCTTGCTGTCTACCTCCTGAGTGAGGGTACAATGTGAACAGCCAGCTTCTTGTTCTAGCCTTCATGCCTTCCCAACCATTATGGACTCCATTTTCTTGGATCTGTAAGCCAAAATGAATCTTTTATCTCTAGAGTTGTTTCTATAAGGTATTTATCACAGCAACATAAAAGAAATTAATTACAGCAACAGACAGCAATGAGTAATACAGAAACAATAATCATCTCCTAAGTTGAGAAGTCTCAAAATAGACGTTCTACTACTTGTGACTTTTAAAAACAAAAATATGACATTGCTTCAGAACAGGGAAAAATCTGATTATCATAGCCATGTTATGATTATCAAATATCCAACTTCTAACAACAATAACAACCATAACACAAGCCATATAAAGAATAGGAAAATAAGACCCACTCGAAAAAGCAGAATAAATTCATCAAAGACTTTTGAAAGATTGACCTACATACACACAAAATACTGAGAATAAATAAATTGATAAAAGAAAATTTTGAGAAAACGATATCTGAATCAATTCAGAATATTACAAAGAAACAGAAGGGTTTTTTTTAGATAATACAATTTTTAGAACCTAAAACTACAAGTGAAATAAAAAATTCCGGAGAAAGGTTCAATTGGGTCAGGGTTAAGTAAAAAGAGAACATAAGAACCTAAAGACTGATGAATTGAATTTGTAAGCTGAGAGCATGATCTCTTTCTTTTTCTTGCTTAGACTATTGACTTCCTAGTAACGTGTTAAAGATACGTCATTCTCCAGTTCCAGGAATGGATGTCATCATGGCTGAACTGTGGCTCCACTTGCTCTGGTATGTCTCTGTTTTAGCTCCTAAGTGACTATGTTTGAAAACAGGGGGCTTAGGGGGAAAAGTAGTATTAAGTCCCATTATAAATGTAGGGTCTTAGTTCTGAAGGACTTGTAGGTACCCCGGAATAAGCCACACGAAGCCACACTAGTGGCCTGCAAAGCAGTGAGGACAATTATTATCACTGGTTACTCAGTCTGCAGTGAGTTGTCATGGCAATCCAAGGTACCTAATGTAGTTCTTGATTAGAATCTGGAGCAGGAACTTAGGTACATTATTCATAAGTTCGTGAATATTCACTAGGAGCAAGTTAGTCCCATGGTAGAAACCTCACCTTTTGCTTCTCTGTGAACCTCAAATATTCTGTGACTCAATATTCTCAAAATAAAGAGCTTGAGAGAGGACAGATGACTGCATGGGTAAAGATGCTACCACCAAAGCTGACCACCTAAGGTCTGTACCTGATGTCCACAGAGTAAAAGAGGAATACCAACTCCCAAGAATCGTCCTCTGACTTACACACACACACACACACACACACACACACACACACACTCGCACACTTGCAAATAAATGAAAATTGTATTAAATAAAAGAGAGAATAAATAAGTAAAAACCAAAGACAAAATTATAAAAACCATGAAAAGAAGACCAATATACTGTAATCCTATGGGCTCACAATTAACAATATGAAAAGGACTTTATGAATTCAATTCTATCAAAAAAAACAATCTACAAATGTGAGATTCATGCTCTGGTAAACACTTTACAATTCTTCGGATAATAGTCAGGCTTGTCATATCACATATGGCCACATGAATTGTATATACAAATGCTCACAGAGAGAATGAAGAATTTGGAAGGTGAAGCCAAAGGCACATTCCGGAGTTATAAATCATCCTTGTCCACAGAGCAATTACAAAGAAAGACGGGGGAAGAGAGAGAGAAAGAAAGAGAAAACAGACAACAAATTGCAGGCAGACAGGCATCCATTACCATTAATAAGCACTGGAAGTATTACACGTAGAGAGAGCCACAGATGAGGAAGCAGTTCCAGAGGAGTATATACTGCATGAAGGTTGAGTATGGCTTGATGGGTCTTGGCATAAAGTGAGCTGGCTGCTGTCAGTAACAGAGCCTGTAACGAAAGGGCATGGATTTTCTTTGCACAATAATAAAAGTGTTAATAATAAGAAACAGCTGTACTATCTTTTGACTATAATGAAGACTGTCCTTTACACATTACATACAGATGATTTGTATGGATGTGGGAAGCGTGTCACTGTGCCTGTTACACATACACATTCATTGGTGCATAAATGTTAGAACTGTGCTCATGACCAGTAATAAAATGCTCTCATGTGTTGATGTAAATGAAGAATGAGAAATGAAGGCTCAAAGATGGGACTAAAAGAAATAACATAGCAATATAATAAAACAAAAGCCAGGTATGTCAATAATTACTTTGCAATAGTGAATGTAAATACACTATTAAAACATAAATGTTTATACTTTAGCCATCTGCTCTATGCAAGAGAAAACTGGGATAAAGGGCAAGAAGGGTACCACACAAACATCCAGCAAAAGAAATCTGATGTTATCGAGCAAATGAGAATCTAATATAAAACATGCCACACAAAGAGATTTCGTGAAAATAAAATTTTCAAATAAAAGCAAAGATAAGAAAATTCCAATTTTGTACGAAATTTTCCAAAATTTGAGGCGGTAAATTTATAATCAGTATGGAGTTTTTACTTCATCTTTTGCTCCTTCACCCATGGTAACCCAGCACGGGAACATAATTAGCAGCAACAAAAGGAAGTTGCTACGCGTGTCTGCCCCTCTCCACCAGCCATCTTGATGTGCTGCAGGGGATGGAGGGGCTGGCCTTCTTTCTAGTCAACTGAAAACATCCCAGCATGGATTGTAACCGACAGCCAACTGTGTTTGCTAAGCAAGAACTGAATCAGGTGATTCCTCCCGTACTTCCGGTTGACCTTCTCTCTGCCCACGCACCCTCCCAAGTCACTGGGAACCAGCATTCTTCCACAGTTTGATGTCTTGGTTTCTGTAATTCAGTGAGAGAAGCAGCCTGGCAATCTCTAATTCCATCAGCAGGTGGCAGGATTTTGTGCTCTTGTGGCTTTTCTTGTGAGCATAAATATCCCACATTTTCTTTCTCTGTACCTGTGTGTAACTGAGGGAACAAAATATTTGGTGAAAAAAAAAAAGCCTAATGTTTGAACAACTTAATTAGCCAAATTGAAGGTAGGGGTCTATGTAAAACTACTTCCTAGAGCAACTTCAGAAAGTACCGTTATAATGGTGACTATTAACATCACTGATTTGCAGGCATTATATAACCATTGTTTATTGATAAAGGGTAACTTATTTATTGAACAGAAGTTATAGTGCAAATCAAAGAATCTTTCCAGAAAGGTAGATTGAGGCCTGGTATGGGATTTCTTCTGCCCACCCTCCCTCAGTGCCCACTCTGAGCAACCAAATTTAATCTGCAAAATAAATACAGACGTAGAGGGGAATTCAATAATTAACTATCCAACATGTGCCAAATAATTCTGGTATCCCATCTGCCATTCATGTTCCAAGCAATACAGACTCCATTTTTATGTGACGTCTCCCTTAGATAAAGCAGTTAAAACAAGAACATGATAAACTCATAGCATAAATGTATTGTATGTCTGAAAGAAACAGTCGCTGTCTCGGTGAGTTATTTCCATGACGGATTTCACATATGAAAGGTGAGACTTTTTCTCTCCTCTTCTGCCTTCAGATAACAGTTTTAAAATAAATTGAACAAGCAGGGACAGGACATAGCTTAGTAAACACCTGCTAGCACATGAGTAAGCCTGGATTCAACGGAGCGCAAGAAGAAACAAGCTCTTAAAACTCCATGCTCTCAGAAATAGAGGAAGAGACTGTGGTGACCGTAGTGTCAAGTTTTCACTACACCACTTTGTGCTCCCAGCCAGTCACCTGTTCAGGAACTCTTAGGATTCTCAATGGAACACACACACACACACACACACACACACACACACACACACACACACACACCCCACAGGCTTATTTTTGAAATGCCTTGGCTACTACTCAGCAGGCTGGGCAGTTTTAATCCTCTGTCCAATTCCCTGGGCCTAATTGGGGAAGTGACCACTTTCATGTGGCTGGTTGACTATCTCCTGGAGCTCCTTCATTCAACCCTCTCCCATCACATCATTGAGATCTTCCCCCCCCCACCCTTGAATTCTAGCCCACATAACTCTAAGGGCCACGCCCTGCCTCCCTTTGCCCAGCTATTGGCCCACTGGCATCTTTATTGATCTATCAAAAACCAATTGGGGACAAGAACCTTTAGCATTTGGACGAGCAGATTCCTGATTGAATCAAATCATTAGAACCAATCTCCAACATGTGACAGAGCCTAAGTGATCCCTGACAACATCTCAACTTTCTACTCAGGCCTGGGTGTCCAACTTGTTCTTTGAAGTAGGAAATGTAATTTGCCTCTAATCATTAAACTTTGGTGAAGAGAGTCGATGAGATGGACCAAAGGCCAGTGGCATAAGCCCAAGGACCTGAGCTCCATCCCTGCAGGTGGAAGGCGAGAACCTATTTCACAGAGCTGTCCTCTGACCTCCATACATACTCAGTAACACACATGCCCTCACCCAAGCATATCACACACACACACACACACACACACACACACACACACACATAACTAAAAGAGCAATAATAAAATACCTTCTAAGTATATGAAAAATAAAAGCATGTGGCTGAGATGTCTCTCCTTTGGCTAACACTCCATATGGCAGAGTAGAGACAGCAGGAGTTACACTGAGGAAAGTAGCATGTCAAAGCCTCTATGTGGCTTGTGAAACATGAGGGCAGCCCACCACCATGACAACAGGCAACAAAAACAGGCACCACTGGGTGTGGTGACAGCATCCGAAGTCCCAGCATGTGGGAGGCTGTAAAAAGGAGGATCACAAGTTCAAGGCTAACTTGGACCATGTCTCTAAAACAACAAGAAGCTAGAACTGGGAAATCTACAAGGAAATGAAGTCTGCCAGCAACCTGAGTGAATCTTTCTTCTTCAGGCCTCCGGGTGAGAGTGCAGTGCAGTATGGCAGCTTCCTGGTATCCCCAGCTGCATTTTGTGGGGTGGGAGGTGGGAGGGTCATAGAATCCTGATTATAAATCTGGGCTCCTTAAATCCATAAAGTTCTCAGCCATTTGTAAGACATCAATAGAAAAGGGTCATAGAAGATTCCTCCTCAGATAACACAATTTACACAAGGAAATGTAACAGAAATGACAAAGTAACGAGAGAAACACTAAGTCACAAAGGCTGATACCTCAGAGTGTGACAACGGAAACATTTTCTTCCAGGGAAAGCTCACATTTGCTATGTAGAACTTAAAGAGTTCATATGTGAAGAGACCTCTATCACACATACACCAAGATATCCTGGCATATGAGCAAACACCTCATTAAATGAAGAAGGGGGTAACTATATTAACCATGAACTAAGAAGCAGCTGACATGATCAATAGATAAACTGATCTAATAATGGCATAATAATCAGCCATGTTCTCTAATTAAGAAACAATGGACACACATCATCATTATCGCTCATCGTAATGAATGTCTCTCACACAACCATGAAGAATTTTAAGAGAAGTCTCATAGGCTGCAGGCTTCTGCCTTCTTGAAATCCTGTTGTTAACGTATGCAACTGACAAATTACTGCAAGCACAAGTATTTCTATCTCTTACCTTTCTTACCACAGAGAAGACTGTAGATCTATGGATTCAGAAGTGCATAGAATCTTAGAATATAAAACAAGAAGAAACATGTGGTCTTAGCTTCCAGAGAGGGGCGCCAAGTGTCAGTGTAAGACATTGGCTCAGGGTAGAGACAAAACACTGAAAGGTAACATAGGCCAGCTGGAGGGCAAATGGCTCTACAGATCCAGGCTGTAGAGACATGTTGAAGGACAAGCTAGAGCCCCACTATTGGAAGATGAGCAAGATGCCAAATGTTGGTATTGGCAGTGAGGTTCTCTAAAGCACTTGCTGGCACATGCCTTCTTGTATAGTCAGTTACAAAGGAGCCTCCCTGCGATGCGCACCTCTGGCAGTCATCAAAGCCCAGCTTCGAGCTCAAGCTCTAGCTCATGAAAGCACAGAAAATCAGAGGAGGGAAGGAGCAGAGAGAAAATTAGAAGAAATGCAGTAGACCAGGGGGCTAAAGAAAAAACAGTGAGACAATGGGAAAGCAAGAAGATGAAAAAAAAGAACGGAAGGAGAAAATACAAGAGAGCAGGCACCCCTTACTGAACCAAAGCAAGATCCCAGACGCTGTGTGGCCACAGGATACAAGCCCAGACATCCCAGTGGGATCCCCACCCCCACCCCATTCCAGCTCACATATGCTGCCTTTAGAAATAGGGACACACCAAGCAAAGCATTTCCTCTCCCTTCCAGGAACGGAACTTAAAATTTAAAACTGGCTTTAGTTACTCTCCTCCCTGCTATATCTTTAGCATTGAAAACTATCCTTAGCATGTGGTAACTGACCAAGAATTACCACTAACTGAATGAATAAATTAATAAATAGTCATATTTTAAACAAGAGACTACGTAGGTAGATCTAGTACTTACATAGGTCACCTGACAAGTTACAAAGTATTTCCACACATGGAGACAAAAAAAATCAGAGCATTATTTGTACTCAAACTTGAACCTTGCTCTTGGCTTGGCCTAAGTATACACACACACACACACACACACACACACACACACACACACACACACACACACACACACACACACGGGAATTTGGGGACCAAGCAGACAAAAGCTCTCTTAGAAAACATCAGGTGTCTTCCTGCCAGGGAGCTCCACAAGAATTTGCTGAGTAAACACTCCATTCTATAAGTGTCACAACCACAATAGGGGTGGGACCCCCCCCACACTGTCCCCTCTACAGGGCCAAAGATACCTCCCTGCCAGAGCTTGAATGTGTGACATACTTACTAGCCAATAGATTCAAAGGTCAATGTGCTTAGCCAATAAGTTTAGACTGTACCCTTGCTGATGTAATGTGTACTCCTAAAACAGTATAAAAAGTGTTTGCCTTTGTTCCTGGGGGTCACCTCTGCCCCGATTGCAGAATGACCCTAGTGCACTAGACTAGTAAACCTCTTGTTTATTATATCGATCTCCGTCTCTGTGTCTCTGTGGGTGGGACATCCTGTACACAGGACTCGGTGGGCTTTTCTCAAGTCTTACAACAACACACACACATACACACACACACACACACACACACACACACACACACACCATGTGTGTGTGTTAGGATTATTTTATTTTTATATATATATATATATACTATGTGACTGCAGATGCCTATGCAGTACATAAGAACACAATAACACTGGATCTGAATAGGCTATCGTGAGGTACCCACTAGGGGTCTAGCAATTAAATTCAGGTTCTTTAGAAGAGCACTAAGTGCTCTTAACCACTGTGCCATCTCTCCAGCCCCTACAGGTGCGTCTGTGTGTGCTTTCTTGTCCCTCTCTCTGGGTCTTTATTTTTATGCTGTCTTAAAGTCTCCTGAAGACAGTGGCTTTAACCTGCTGTTACATGATTGCTGTGCATGCTCAGTTATGGAGTGGAAGTTAATCTAATCAGCAGTTAGAAATAATAATTGGTTTAATTGTTATTTTTTTAAAAATATGAATACAAGTTGATTGCAGATTCGACTTTTAAGCATTTGTAAAATGAGTGAAAGTTTGTAAAAGTAACTTTTATTCGCCTGGTGTGATTGTCATTTTGGAGCCTTCCTGCTGAACAAGCTCACTCTTTCTAGCTCTTTCTGAACTCTGCTGGCTGGTTCAACTCAGCTGTTCTGACTTAAACTCCAGAGCTGACTGTTTCAATCTAGCTCCTCACGGAATTGCTCTGCTTGGCCTCAAACGAACTCTGGCCATCGGTTCTCATCCGGCTCCTTCTTATTCTCTGGCTTCAGCTGCCTCTGCTGATCTGCGCTGAACGGCATGAACTCATGAACGGACTCCCAGCACTGACTTCCAACTGCCTCAACTCCCAACTCTGTCTCTCTGTCTCTCTGTCTCTCTGTCTCTGTCTCTCTGTCTCTCTCTGTCTCTCTCTGTCTCTCTCTGTCTCTCTCTCTCTCTCTCTCTCTCTCTTCCCCCCCCCACCCTGTGCTGCTCTTAAGAAGTGTCTCTTTCCTATCTGTCCCCATGAGACATCTTATTTCTGACTCACGTTGTCTAATCTTTCTCTGATTTGTCACTTTGTCTGCCCCTCAATTAGACATCACTATCAAGCACTGCTCCTTCTACGAACTAAACTTACCTACATTGTTTGGCATTAAAGGTGTGCGTATACTAAAGGCATATCTGTATTCCACCCACAGGAGTTAAAAAGTCCTCTACAAAAATTAAAACTGGTTAAAGTATTGGATTGACAGTGACAGAAGTAAGAATTTATCCAATTTTGTGGAGATGTGCACTCTTAAAAATATAAGCATACCAATTTACTGTAATGGGATTACGTTCCTATTTCCCTTTTGCCTAAATATTTTTGAGTATAGAGACAAAGTAAGTTGGGAAAGTAAAGGTGTATTTGACATCATGGGTTGTCATTGGAGACATGATTTGAAGCCCAGGTTAACATATGAGATCTAGGTCCTGGAGCTGCAGAGCATGCCCAGTAAGTATTCCCTACTCTCACAGAAGACCCTAATCCTGTTCTCAGCATCCACACAGCAGCTCATAACCATCTACGACTCCAGTTCCAGGAATCTTGTGCCCTCTTCTGGTTTCCATAGACTCTTGCATGCACCTGGCACACAGAAATACACTTGGGCTCACATACAGAGAAAAGGAAATAATTTTAAAATAAATAAAATAAAGCCCAGATCTCCTGAATGACAAGACTTTTCAGGTTTGACAAGACCAAGCAGACAAGGTCCTCTTTTGGAGAGTAACATGGCTTTGACCGTCTGAACTTATACATAGTCACATTCAATCCCTGAAACGGGCTTCTGACTTTGGTCAGAGATGTACTGTGCACTTCACTAAGTTAGAAGCGCAAGGCAGAAGTGTTACTAAAACAGGAAAAAATGTATCATTGTCCCTGTGCTCTCTCTTTCTTGGGCCTTTTATGCTCGGCATTTCCTCCGGTAAACTTATGTTATTATAAGTCTGTTTCAACTTGTCTATGATGATTCAGATTTTTTAAAAAGCAACCCAGCAGAACAGGAGTAATTTTTAAGACTGTCTTTAGCTTCCAGCACATCGCATCATATCAGAAAGCCTGTGTGATTCAGCAGGATAATTTCAGCTGTAACATAGCTCTCTAACCAGTAACTCTGTATCACTTTAGAGTTACAGATTACATACATAAAGGCATCTGAATCATTAAGGGTGAAATTGAAATCTATCTTTTACCAAAATTAGTGCGCCTGTATTTATATCACACAGCACATTTAGCATAATGAAAGAAAAGTAGTAAAACATCTATGTAAAGAGCGTCAGAATCTAAGGACAAAATGTTCCCTATGGAACATAGGCTGATGAAAATATTGCCTCAGAGACCTGACAGATGCTTTCTTCTAGGGCTAGAAAGATGGCTCAGTAGGTAAGAGTGCTTGCAATTCTTACAGAGGACCAGAGTTCAGTTCCCAGTATCCATGCTGAGTGGTTCACCACCACTTCACAACTCACTCCAGCTCCAGGGGTCTGGTGAACCCTTCTGGTCTCTGAAGGCATCTGTATTTATATGAGTGTACACACACACACACACACACACACACACACACACACACACACACACACAAAGTAAACCATACATGGAAATGCTTTCTCCCCACAAAGGTTGTGTTCCTCACAGGAGACAAGGATTGTAAACGAGAGAGGATTCAGGTTTCTCTGCTAAAGTTCAATATTTGGGGTCCCAAAGTAGATATAGGTGCTTCTGCTTGAGAAAGCATGTGTAACCACACCAGTGTGTGAGTGACGTCAATGTGCTCATCCTGTCTGGTTCTTGAGACTAGGGGAGACCTGAGTCATTGAAGGGTGTGTCCCACACTCCCTTGCAGATACTTGTTAAGAAGCTGTGGGGAAGAGGAAGCCAAGTAAAGACAGCACACCAGTCTCTCCTGACTGGAGAACTCAAGAGGAACTAGGCTCACCAGAAAGCAAACCAGAAAACACACGGGGAAGCGCCTTACCTCTCACATCCCTAGTTCCTAATGGCTTTGTGTGGAGAAGGAAGAATGCCAGTTTATTCCGTGTCACAAAAATGCAGCCCCTTTCTTCTCCTATTAGTAAATCCCTACACCAGAGATAAAGGGGGCTGGAGCTATGCTCAGCCATGAAGAACAATAACTCCTCATCCAGTTCAGGTTTTGACCGGTCATCACTGCAGTCAGACCACATTGTAAGTTTTTCTAGGCGGTCCTCATCTGGAAAGCTTGCCTTAAAAATTCCTGGTCCCAGTACATATGATGGTGTTGACAATTGTCCAGTGACCTGTTCTGTAGCACAGTCACCGCTATACAAAGGTACTGTGGAGATCCATTGGAAATGGAGTTATAGGCAGTTGTCAGTGGTCATGTGGGTGCTGGGAACTGAATTTGGGTTCTCTGCAAGATCCACAAGTGCTTTTAATTGCTGATCCCTTTTGCTAGCCCCCTTTTTGATAGGGTCATTAGGTGGAACGGATGGGTTCACCAACAGGAGGAGATAAGGCACTCAGCACTTTTCTAGTAAATCTAGGATTCATGTACTGAAGTCTTAAGTTTGCAGACTTAATTCCTCTTGGGTGTGAAGTCATGAGCACCAGTGCACTGGCTGTCAAGTGTGTCAACTTGACACAGGCTGGAGTTATCACAGAGAAAGGAGCCTCTCTTGAGGAAAGGCCTCCATGAGAGATCCACTTATAAGGCATTTTCTCAGTGATCAAGGGTGGGAGGACACATTGTGGGTAGTGTCATCTCTGGGCTGGTAGTCTTGGGTTCTATAAGAAAGCAAGATGAGCAAGCCAGTAACATTCCTCCATGGCCTCTGCATCAACTCCTGCTTCCTGACCTGCTTGAGTTCCAATCCTGCCTTCCTTTGGTAAGGAACAACGCTGTGGAAGTGTAAGCTAAATAAATCCTTTTCCCATCAAAAAAAAAAAAAAAAAAAAAAAAAAAAAAAAACAACAACAACAAAAAAAAACAAAAACAAAAAACAAAAAAAACAAAGGTACTGTGGATTATTTTAGTTTCCATGCAACTCAGTGTTTCAAGTTTGCAGTGTTCTCTCACCTTTGATCCTTTACTCTTTACCCCCAGCAAAGACGGGAAACCAGCTTGGCATTGCTGCCTTACATTCCTCATCAAGAAGTGCTATTTCACACATTCGACGATTGTTTGTTTTTATTTGACAAGTTTCAAAAGCAATTTAATTGTCTAATTAAAGTTGTTTATAACATTGGAAAATAAACTCCAATTGCTCTGTAGACAGTTAACAGCTTCCTTATAAATGTAAGAAAAAGATGGTCTGTACATTTACATAAAAACCCAGGGGAGGGGAGGAAAGTGTTGAAGAGGAGAGCTGTTTTTCTTACACACTAAAATAGCACAATTTTCACCTATACATGTGAGAAGAGAAGAATATATGATGCTGTGAACAAAAAATAAAATTGACAATTTCAAAAGTCTATCAAGAAAATAACCCTCAGGGTAAAATAAAAACAGGAAAAGTTTAAAAATCGAATCAGAATCTTAGATATACATGTAGTTTGCCCAGTACAACAATTCTGCCCCATCCAAAGACTCTCCACAAGTAACCTAAACTGGCCTCAAGCTTCTCACTTAACTATGGAGAACCTTGAAGTCCCTCGAGCCTCTGCTCCCTGCCTCTCAAGTGCTGAGGCTGCAGCATGTTGTCACCATGCAGAGCTTGGACTCAAATCCTTTACTTTGTCTATACCAGGCTGAGTTGCAGCTCCCTTGCAGCCCCCTTTCCTGATTTCATATTCCAAATAAGAAGAGTTCTGAAAAATGTCTTGCCTGCCTAGATCTGAAATTTCTGTTTCTTCTGATGTGATAAGTCTCAGCTCACAAAACAAACTGATAAAAATAAAAATAAAAACCAAGTCATGCTGAAGGATGATTGAGTTTCTGGAAGGTTTGCCAGCTCAGTGAATCTGCTGCTGGGCTTCCAAGCAGCTTTGGCAGACACAAAAAGGAGGGCTGGGTTTCTGGACCACTGCCAGAGCTATGTTCACGTAAAATGTGAGTGGGTTCTGGAAACGAAGCTTCGATTCTGAGACAATCACTCTGAAGATAACAATACTTTCCCCACAGTCTCCCAGCACCACAAAGGCTCTGAATTTAAAGGACAAGACCAATTGGTAACAAGAATGGTGGCATCTGCCTATAATTCTAATATCCAGAGACTGCAACAGGAGGACTGTGAGTTTGAAGCCGTATAGTATGTGGAGGTAATCACATCCCCCAAAATAAAATAAAAGAAAGGAAAAGAAAAGAAGAAGAGAGAAAAGTAGAAGAGTGGTGGAGCATGCAATTTCAGTGGCTGTCAACACTAGGTTCGAGAAAACCACATCCTTTCTGTAAACTGCAGTCCAGGAAGCTGTAGACCCCAGAGGTATAGTGGGTAGAGGACTGAATCTGGTAGTTGACTTCTGATGTTTGGATGTACAAATTTTTCTATATCCTGCAAAGTAAATCTACTCTTCCATGTGGTTCTCTCTATCTTCCTCCACTAAAACTGTAATATGTATTTGTAAAGTTAAACAAATTACTCCAGCAGACAGGAGCTGTCATGTTTAGGTGTTGCACAGTAACCTGGCAGAAGGGAATCTGCTCCTTTAAGAGCCGGATTTCCTGTTACAGGACAAGCCACACCAGCCTTACTCTCAATCCTTGCCATTTTCCTCTTTGTTTCCATTGCATTGTAAATGTCACTCTGATGTGTACTTTGGTTACAAATAAACACTAGTGTCAGAAGGTGCTGAAACAGAAAATTGCTACACATTGTATACAGTTTCGAAATTGTGTTTCCAAATTCCATTAAAGGATTTGATACTGAAATCAGAAGGAGGCGGTCCTAGTTCCTCAGCTTTGCAAAAGCTTTAATGGAATCTATGGTACGTTTGTTCTGTTCTGAAACATTCGTCCTTAGTGTTCTGTTGGTTCTTAAACCGTGCTTAGAAGGAAATGATGTTGATACAACTTAACTGTTTTCAGACTGATAGTCTTTTGTTAGGAAAATATCTTCACGTCAAGGTGTTTCCTTTACAGACCCTAGTTCACTCCAGTACTATAGCTTGAGCTCTTCTGGTCCTCTCCTTTAACAGTTGTGCTCTTTGAAAAGTGGCCTGCAACAAATTGCTTTAACAATACAAATTGGTAGGGGGAAGATTGTAAAATGGAGACAAGTTCATTATATGTGCATAAGCGTCAGGTCTTGCACACTGCAAGGGTCATGACCCTGTGACAGACTAGGAACTGAAGCACACTGCTCCTGCCCCACTTTGCACAGCACATACCCCCCAGAAAAGATCAGAATTTCACAGATGGTTTCTCCCAAATACGTAACAATTTCATACTAGACTACAGTCAGAATATCGCATGTCAAGCCAGCATAACTCAAGACCATTTTGTGTAAGTAGTGAGTCTGTTTTACAGTATCATGGTTTCAAACTTCTGGAATGTCTGTTAAGGCCATGTCTAATCCAACCTGGTGGCATTATCTCTTTGTACATGTTTCTGCCAATGTAAGAAATTTGGGCTCCAAATTGTTTAAAAAGTCGAGTCCCTCTTCTTCCTGCTTTTCACTGCAGCAACCTACAGAACCGGCTGGAGATCCCCTGCCTTCGTAGCTATAGGTGAGGACATAGTCTTGGGATGGGATGTGGTCTTCGTTCTGATTATACGCATGCAATTTCTGTAAAGTCCAAAAAAGAGGATTGTATTATTTTTTTTAAAACAACTTCAATATATGAACAGAAAATTTATTTTATTTACCTTTTATGTTTAATTTTTTAACCAGTGTGTCCTCTAGGAGTCCTACACACAAAAAATGCACATGATTGGTCTATATTACAGCCATATCATAAATCAGTATAGTTTGCATTTTTAATAATTCATCAAAATAAAAATAGATCTACAGATGTTATATTTAAGTACATTTCAGTCATCATTAAATATCCCCAAATGTTATGTCTATAGTTGAGGTCAGTTCACAAAATGAAGACAATATGCCAAGTGGTTGGAATTTGAAGGTGGATACCAAATGGTCCTAGTTTGAAGTAACTTTAGTTTACTAGCGTGTGCTACTTTAAGTCAACCTCTCCTCCAATATCGCTTTGTTATTTTGGGAAACTAAAGATGGATAGAGCAATGCATGGAAATATACTGTTTATGACCGCCATTCGTAAGGGTACAATGACCATGAGCTAATCCTCTATTGTGTGCAGCAAAGAAGTACATATAAAAATGCATCCCAATGTAGCCGAAAGCCAGAGATACACCCCCCAAAATCAATAAAATTAAAAGCATCATTTAACTCACAATGCTGAAACTGTACTTGTGCTCCGAAGCTGCCTCTGCCTTACCCTGGCCTGTCTTCCTTACCCTCAGTGCTATGTCCTGCTGGCCTGTCTTCCAATCTTCACGGTTCCCTATGCTGACCTGCACAGACTTTCCCTAACCCTCAGCTCATGGCCAGCTGCTACCAACTGTTATAACTATGACTGTGCTGGCTTCTCCTCCCATTACCAGTTATGACACTGGAGGACGTTCCTAAGTGAGAGCCTGGAGCAGAATTAATTCTCATAATCTCACATGAATGCCATCTTCAAATATAAAACATGTAAACACTTGAGTGTCACAATATATAAATAAAAAAGATAATAATATGGGCATGCAGTGACTAGGAGCCCTCTTCTAGAATATTACTCATGTTCTGTCCTTCACAGAACTAACTGTGTCTGGTAGAATATTTGCTAGAATCCATCAGTTCCCTCTGATTCACACATGAATCATTGAGTAAAAATGTTTAAACAGGACCAATACCTTACCCTGCCTGACATACAAATCACATATGAGATTCTATTTACACACACACACACACACACACACACACACACACACACACACACACACACACACACCAGTGGAATTAGAGTCTTCTAGAATGAAACAAAGGCATTTGTATTTTTAAAAGCTTTCCAACACTGTTGATTTAGACTGAGACCCACTTACTGAATCCTTTCTTCCACAGCAATGCCTCTCTCTATATGAGCCTCTCTCTATATGAGCCTCTCTCTATATGAGCCTCTCTCTATATGAGCCTCTCTCTATATGAGTCTCTCTCTATACGAGTGCCTCTCTCTATATGAACCTTTCTCTATATGAGTGTCTCTATATGAGCCTCTCTCTATATGAGCCTCTCTCTATATGAGCCTCTCTCTCTATGAGACCCCGCATAGCTGCACAGTATGCCTTATGTATTGAAAACAATCCACATGATGGTGAGCTGTATATTTCAAAATTACTAAGAATAAATTTCAAATGTCCCTGTGAACTGGGTCGTTTTGCTGTTCCACATTGCACACATAGGTGATCCCATACCATACCCTATAAATGTGTGCACTCATCCACTTAAAGCAAAGTAGAAAATTAAACCGAATAAACGAATGAATGCATGGCTTAAGTAAAGGGTGCAGATCTCTGAACTGAAGCTGTACTCAGTAAGTGCGCCAGTCTTCAACCCAAAGCTGCACTCAGAGGTTTAAGTTTTCATAACAAAATACAAATTTGACTTGGGAAATGCGTGTTTCTGAGGAACTAGAACTGTTCTTCACATTCTTTTCTTATCAATGGAGTTTTTATGGTAGACATACACCTAAAAACGACCATTCAGGGCAGATATTAGAAGCCTCTGGATCTCATAAGGATCTAGAAACCAAATGAACGAGACAGAGGAATAAAAATATTTAAAACTTAAAGACTGTGAGGAAACCAGAGCATGTTTTTAAATGCCTAACAAGAGAAGACACATAACACAGCGTGGCAAAGCAGTTTCTGGGAATGCACGTTAATATCTGACACCGAAGGGAACTCACTTCGCCGAGCCGGGGCTGAGTGAAGCTGTGCCACTCTGAGTACGTGTATCTGCAGTTGTCGGTCTCCGTGTGTCCTCCCCTGCAGGAGTCCAGGGTGTGGTGATGCCCAGCCACACGGCAGGAGTCCAAGGTCTGGTGGCCTTTCATCATCTCGATGGTCTCCTGCCCACCGTTCCTCATTCCTGACCCCATTGTGCCACAGAAGCCTTGGCTGGAGTTGTTGGCAGTGTGGGTGGTGAATCCATTGGCAGAGCACTGCATTATAACAAAACAAGACCTCAGTGGGGGTCAAAGAAGCTCAGACGTTACAGAAAGCAATCAGAGTGACCAGTGCTGTAAAACATTCACAAAAGCCTGATTGAGTTAATGCTACCAAAAAGGCAGAAACATTAGACCTGAGAGTTAATCTGTTCTATGAAGTTCTCTAAGAACAGACTGAAGACATCATTTATAAAATTGCAGCCCTTTACAAATGTAAATTCCCTCCTACCAACTTCACAGGGATGAATTTTAAAACTAGAGAGATAATTATTCACCAGAGAAATGACTTACCACTCTGTCGTCCCCGGGTGCTTCGGTATTTGATATAATTAAGTTTTGCTGTGCTAAATCTTCAGGAAAATGTTTTCCTTTTTGAGCAGTAACAACCCCACATACTAAAGTTAGCAGTACCGCTAAATGAAAATAAGAAGAAATGCACTTTTAAAAGATCATACTTAATTTACCAAACATACAATAAAGCAACCATCCTTTATTACTTATTCCTTGGGCCAAAGAAGGAGAGTAAGAACATTAACTATGATTTCTCTTGAATTATCCTGGTCATTCAAAACTCACAGGCATAATTTGAAATATGCAGTAATCAAAACTGAATTTTGAAAATATTTCTAACAGAAGAAATCATCCCCTTCCTGTGAAAGTCTTTATATCATGAGTTCAATTGAAGATCTTAAAAGTCACTAGTGTTTATTTAAGTCAAACATTAATGATATTTACTGATTCCCCAGCATATCATTTTGCTGGGGAATTTTTATAAATTTATTTATAAAAAATAAATAAATTTTTAAAATCCCTTTTTTCCCCTTAGATCAGATTGTCTTCAATAAACAAAATTAAGCAAATCTTGTATCTTATCTAGATTTCCATCCTACATCATAAGAATAGGAGGTTTAAGATAATATGATCACCAAAGCAACAGTAATAACAGCTATTTACTGTGGTCCAGCAGACCCTCTAGTGCACTGACAAACCATGGCTCCAATTCCAGCCCAACACATGCTTTTGTGTGACCCATGACCTAAGATTTCTAAGCCCTTAAGTTGTTGAAAGAAAATAATTATGAATAATTCATGATATTACATAAATTATATAAATTACAGCTTGGTCCTGGTCTACACAGTGCATTCCAAAACAGTCAGGACTACACGGTGAGACTTTGTTTCAAAAAACAAAACAACGACCAAAACAACCAACCAAACAAACAAACAAACAAACAGGAAAACAAGAATAAAAAGTACAGGACATTCAATGTTTAGCATGCAGATTTGACAGGCTGAGGTGACACTGCTCTTTCATATCTCATTCAGATATGCTTAGTGATGGCCCTGTTACAGATGTCTCGGACTTCAGGCCACCCAAATGGCTCTGATATGCATAACACCTGTCCCTTGAGATCACTGTGCCTCCTCTCCCCACCTCTCCTCTTCTGGCTTCATTTCCTGAACCTTCTCCCTTCAATCACTCCGTCTAGACACCTGTGTCTCCACACCATTGTTTGACTTCTTCAGACCTAATCTTACCATATAAAGCCTGTCTCCTTGGGTATGCCACATGGCTGACTCCTTAAATCATCTCACGTAGGCATGACCTAGTGATCTAGCCATGTGTTAGAATGTGTGGCCAACACTGATGCTCTAACACAGGCACAGCAACTTGGTCACTCTACTTACTACAAGCCAACTTCACTCTCCTGTCAAAATAAAACATTTTGGTGATCGTTGAGGTTTTTTGGTTCTATTTTGTTGTTTGTTTGGGTTTTTTCTTTTTATTTCTCTATTTTGTTCTACAATGAATCCCATCTAGTACCATTTTCTGAGTTTCAGTGGGTGTTAAAGATAAGTGTATTTTGTTGGGCCGGTGAAAAATGATAAATGAGTATTAGAAACTTAGAATGTACTAGTCTAAGAATTCCACGTCGATTAACTCAGTTGCACCCCCCAAAGAGCAGCTTGTCTCGATAAATGAAAAAAAAGGGGGACAGAAATAAGTAAGTGAGAGACTTTAACAATTCTGTCCAAATCAGAGAAAGAACTGGAAGAGCTTGAAGGGGCTCAAGACCCCATATGTACAACAATGCCAAGCAACCAGAGCTTCCAGGGACTAAGCCACTACCTAAAGACTATACATGGACTGACCCTGGACTCTGACCTCATAGGTAGCAATGAATATCCTAGTAAGATCACCAGTGGAAGGGGAAGCCCTGGGTCCTGCTAAGACTGAACCCCCAGTGAACTAGATTGTTGGGGAGGGCGGTAATGGGGGGAGGGACGGGAGGGGAACACCCATAAAGAAGGGAGGGAGGGATTAGGGGATGTGGCCCGAAACCGGGGAAAGGAATAACACTAAATGTATATAAGAAATACTCAAGTTAATAAAAAATAAATAAATAAACAATTCTGTCCAAGCACGCAACCTGTTTCAGAAAGGATTGTGTTCCCTCATATAAGGACCTTGACTCTTCAAGTAGAACTCAGCTACCACCGAACACAGATGTGGCCTGTAAAAGGCACGAACTGCTAATGAGCGCTTGTCTGTATTCGCTTCCCAAGATCCTTTTTGATACTCTGGTCTTTTATTCCTCATTTTATCTTCAAGCGAATGAGAATACTTACAGAATAGCAGAGCGATGCCCAGCAAGATGGCGAGGATTGCCCACTTCCCCAGGGTGATCCCCGCTCTCCTTGATCTGAGCAGACACTGGCTGGGGTGAGTACAATCGCACAGGTTAACTCTCAAGATCTTGGTCGCAGATTGGCCTGCTCTGTCTGTTACAGTTACAGGAATGGAGTATATCTGAACATCCACGGTTTTCTGATAGGACAGGCGGGCAGCTGTATCTTTGAAGAAAATAAAAAAAAATTATTTTAATTGATTGATTGATTTTGTATGGACATGTGTACACACTAGTGTGGTTAAACATAGAGGTCCCATAAGAACCTTAGACATCGTGCCTCAGGAACTGACCACCTTGATTTTTGGGTCTCTCATTGCCTAGAACTTGAAGATTAAGCTAATCTGCCTGCCACCAAGCCCAGAGATCCACCTGTCCTCTGAGACAGGTCCAACCACCAGTACTAGGATTACAAACAGGTACTACTCTATCCTGATGTTTTCATGTGGGTTCATGAGGACGGAACTCATGCTTGCACAGACAGCATTTTATTGACTGAGCTCTCGCTAGCCCAATGCTATTTGTAACGAGTGCTTATTCTTTCCTCGGAATCTATTCCACCACTCTTGCCAGGAAACAAACAAACAAAACTACCAAATTCAAAAAATGCAAAGGGAGCTGTCTTTGATGCCCTCAACCCTTTCCAGAAATTCACATTTCCTTAGACATATTTCTCCTTGTAATTCTATGAAAGAAAGCCTTAAAAAAGTAAATCTGGATCCAGGTAAGGAATGCACACCTAAGTTCCTAGTACTTGAGACTAAGAGAGCTATAGGACAGTGAATTTGGAGCTAGCCTGAGCTACTTAGTGAGACCCTATTTCAAAAGGCCAAAATAATAATAATAATAATAATAATAATAATAATAATAATAATAATAATAAACATTACTAATCTGGTATTGAAATGACCTAGTAGCATTCTAGCAATATCTTTTCCCCCATGATCTATACAGAATGAGAACTGGCTCTCAATGTCTGGGTCAAATTTTTCTTTAATTCCAGCTCATATGCTGTTAAGGAATCAATACTTGCAGATACACAGAGAATGTTTTCAGTTTTCATGCTGTAAGCTGTAGGGCGAGCTTTCTTAATTGTTTCCTTAAGTGTTGATTGTCTAAATAAAGATGGCAGAAGCTAATTTCTGGGTAAAAGAGAAGACAGGATTTCTGGGCACGACAAGAGAAGGGGGGAGTCAGACCAAGGAACAGGCAGACTGGGAGCTGCAGACATACAGGTTTCTCAGGGCACAGATAGTTCTTCATCTCCACAGCTGTGCCTGCAGAGGCCAAGGAGGATGGGGTAAGATATTCTTTGCCCAGCCTTTGAGTTATCTGGTCAGTTTCAAAATATTAAAGTCTCCAGTGTTTTCCTCTCATGGGGCTAAAGGGAGCTGGGTGAGACCAGGTGGCCATTATGACACTGGGCAATCAGCAGGTGGAGACCAGCCACGGGGGAGGATGGCCTGTGGAAGGTGAGCAGTTACTTCAGGGTAAGCATCTGAGCTGAGGTGCTGCCTGCCTGACTCATCCTTATACATAGACTCAGGGCCTGCAACTTAATTGACCAGTAGTAAGCAATACATCCATTTTATGTTAGCGTGAAACATACACACAGTGAAGGTAATTTTTCTAGGCAGAAATAACAGCTTGCACAAAGTTTAGTAGGATGAAAGAACATGGTATTAGGAGCTGGAAAGATAGCTCTGTTGTTGAAAACACTGTTCTTCCTGAGGGCAGGGCTCAGTTCCCAGCACCCACACTGGACGGTTCATAAAAGCCTGTAACTCCAGTTTCAGGGAATCTCACACCGTCTTCTAGCATCTATGAACATGCACAC
Organism: Rattus rattus; assembly: GCF_011064425.1. Taxonomy (NCBI): domain Eukaryota; kingdom Metazoa; phylum Chordata; class Mammalia; order Rodentia; family Muridae; genus Rattus; species Rattus rattus. The sequence continues at coordinate 23,550,272 of NC_046168.1, read as the reverse complement.
ACACACACACACACACACACACACACACACAGGCAAACATAAACATACTACAGAGAGACGCATACACATGCATATACAACTCACACACACACATACACAGAGATACATGCATTGGAAAAAAGCTAATTTAACATCCTAAACTTTTGCATCGGACTTCGTGTAAATTAATATGTAAACCCTCCGATAGTTATTCTGCTGTTTCAAATCACGCGAGTTGTGATCTTTCTGGAATACCATTAACTTGGTTGAGGGTCCAGATTCTGTTGACTTCTGGAGACGAGCTTGCCAAGGCGAACTGGAAGGGAGGGCCGTGAATAGGTTCGTCAGGATCCACAGCTGAAATGTCTGTATAACCCATCCTTGGCTTGCAGATGACAATGTCATCTTGAATTATCTCTGGTGCGTTGTCATTCATATCCTCAATGTTCACTGCAAGCGTCCCTGTGCATGATCTACCCTCTGAGAAGGGAAAGGGACAAGGCTCAGTGCTGGTCTCAGATTCTTGTCTTAGAGTCATCTCTCCAAAGTAAAAAGGTCTTAATCTCTATGTTGACACACACGCAAATACATAGTTTTAAATCTAGGTCCTACACATGAAAAAACATGTCGCATTTGTCTTGCTGAGTCTAGCTTTTTTTCTCTCAACATAGTGAATTCCAGTTGTGCCCACTTCCTGCAAATGTTACTATTTACTTTTCTTTGCAGAGACATGAAATTCCATCGTACGTATGTAGCACGTTTTCTTTATCCATGATGGCCATCTAAGCTAGGTCTTTTTCCCAGCTCTTGTGACTACCGCAGATTGTCACATGGGGACATGGGTTGCTGAGTGGTACAGATAGAATCAATATTTCCTAAAATATAATCTCCGGTTATTAGATGAATGGGGAATAAGAATATACATGAGTAAAAGCTACAGATTGTTGAAGATGGTTCCTGCTGATGATAATATCATAGCCAAGTCTCAACAAGCCCTTTGTCAGAATTACTGTAAATAATAGAAATAAATGCTGAATTGAATGCTCTTTTTCCTTGGGCTCGTGGATGTTAATGAGTCATAATGAAGTGGTTATAGAAATATTATTCTAGTCCCAAGTTGCATTCAAACCCATAGGGAGGTTTTAATATATTACATAAACTCTCCACAACCAAAGATTCTAATTCAGTGAGTACAAGGTAATATAACACATTGAAATTATTGCTAGTTAAAATAAAGCCAGAGGAAAGGAAATTTACTTTAAAAACTCGAATCCAAGTTTAGAAGAACTTAGTAATCAGCTGAATGAGTCAGAGAGAGATGGGGATACTAACCTACTCACAAAACCTTCCACCTAAAACTTTTCCTGCCTACAAGATGTGTAGGAATAAAGATGGGACAGAAATTGAGGGAATGATGAAGCAATGACTGACCCAACTTGATATCTATCCCATGAAAAAGAGTCAGCCCCTGACACTATTTGATATTCTGATATACTTGCAGACAGGAGCCTAGCATAACTGTCGTCTGAAAGGTTTCACCCAGCAGCTGATGGAAACAGATGCAGAGACCCACAGCCAAACATTAGGCAGAACTCTGGGAATTATAAGGGAAAGAGGGAGAAAATACTGAAGGAGCCAGAGAGGTCAGGGACTCTACCAAAAAAAAAAAATCTACAGAATCAATGAATCAATTAGCCTGCACCCATAGCTCACAGAAGATGATCCATCAACCAAAGAGCATTTATGAGACAGACCTAGTCTCCCCACACATGTTACAGACTGCAGCTTGGTCCTCATGTGGGAACCCTAATAACTTTTATCAGCCTTGGGGTCCCTTTCCTTAAGTGGACTGTATTGTCCTGCCTAGTCACACTTCAACTTGATACACCGAGGCAGGTTGATATCCTTGGAAAGCCATGCCTTCCCTGAGGAAGGGGGAAATGAATGGGGAGGAGGGGATGTGAGAGGGAGGGTCAAGGAGGAGATGAGGGAGAGGAAGCTGTGATCAGCATGTAAAGTAAATTAAGTAAAAATTAATTAACTAAAATTAATTGCTTGGTTGAAAATTAATTAATTAATGGGGGAAGCCTCCAGGTAAAGTAACACAAACTTTCATGAAGAGTCTGAGGAGACCACTGCATCTAGTCTCATGGTTATGTTTGATCATTGTCCTTTACCACAAAGCTGTGCAAGAATGAAGTTCCTGCAGATGGACTAGAAACATAAGTAGGATACGTGCTATTTAGCTGAACGTGATGGCTCACACTTATAAACCCAACACAGGGACGTCTAAGGCAGGAGAATTGCCACAACTTAAAGACCAGCCTGAGTTAGGTAGTAGGCTTGAGTCATCTTGGGCTACAGAATAAGGCTCTATGTCAACAACAAAAACATCTTTCTGAATGTGGAGTGCAATCCTGTAGCACTCAGTATGCTGAGGCAAGAGGATCAGGAATGACCAAGTTCACCCTTGGCTATATGGTGAATTTAAAAACAGCTTTGGCTGCACAAACAAACCAAAGCAACAGAACAAAAACAAAGCCAGAAATAATTGGTATCTTCTCACCAAAGTCATCTACTCAGACAACAAGAGAGATATACTAATCTTGAGGTAATTTTCAAGAATTGTGTATATTTACCATAATATTAATTTGCCATAAGAATAATTACAATTTATTTTTCCATTCTATTATAACATACTAAATTAATACTTTATATTAATTACCTTGGTCAATTGCCATGACTGTAATATTGTATAGGTCATTTCTTGGAGCCATGATTTCTCTGTCCAGGATTTTTGATATGGTGAGTGACCCTGAAACTTCTTCAATGCTGACCCAGTCTTTAGGATCCTGCAATTTTTTGTACCTATTAATAAAATGAAAATTTATAAGTCTTTGGTATCATAACACTCCTCAAATTCTGTTACCTGTTTCAATTATGACAACTGCATTAGCACATGGCTACAGAGACTTATGTACCTTAAACCATTGCTATTCTTGGTTTCGGGGTCATAGGCCTTGTAGCCATTGATCTTAGACCCAATTGCTGAGTTCTCTTTGATCCGAACAATCTGCTCACGGGGCTTGCATTCCGGCCCCTCATTCTGATCCCTCACTTGGACTGTAACCATGGCCCGATTCATGGTGGGTATTCGGCTTGCAACATCTCTAATGAATGGAGCTTCGTTGTTCACACCGATCTCTAGGGTCACTTGACGATTTTCTTCATAATCCAGTGGCTTTAAAATAGAGGATATACATGTCAGCTCAGTACACAGCACATTTGATAGTTCAAGTAACCAGTCGCATGTATCCGTATGGACAGGACTGCATAATAAATTCACACTCACACTTCATTAACAATGACTTCCCTCCCTTGCTGGAGCTGTGATCCTGTGCTACCCAGCTTTGGCCAAGGCTCACCTCATCAGTGAAAACGTGCTTTATCAAGCCAGATAAGTCAAATTTGAAATAAGAAGAGCATGGCCACAGGACATGAGGCTGGAAGGGCAGTGTGCGACAGTAAAGGCACTGCATTGGGTGGATAGTGCTCTGGCCGAAAGGACAGGGCTTCCTGCCCTGGGAAGGAAGGGTACACATTCAGCTACAGTTTCATGTGGAGCACAAGCAACAGGTCTTACTTATGTGGGCCACAGCATGTTACTTCCCTTTGACTCAATCTCCTTATTGAAAAGCTGGACGTGATATTAGACATAATCATCTGGGTTATGAAAGTCAAATAAATACTCGAATTCAATGCTGTTGTTTTTTTTCTACTCTCTTTTAAAACACAAGAAAGTGGGAATATGAATTGTGTGTGTGTGTGCATGTATATGTGTATGAGTGCATGCATGTGTTGCATTATATAAATGTTCAGGTGCACACACATGCAGGTTTGGAAACAGAGACGGCTGGACTTCTGGAGTCTGCATCTATCACTCTCCATATTGTTTTGAGGTAAGGTCTCGAACTGAACCAAAGTTCACGGTTGTATCAAGGCTGGCTAACCAGCAAGCTCTCCCCATCCCCATGTCCCAGTCCTGCTGCTGTAGGCAGCCTCAGTCATGCCAGGGTTTTACACAGGGGATTCAGACTCAGTTCCTCATGCTTGAAAATCAAACAATCTTACTCACTGAGCCAGCTGAGCAGCACCTGTACACTTTACAAAACAAGGATCAAATTAATAATGAGTCTTAACAGCAACTGTACCAAAAAATGGAGCTGTAGACAAATCTCAGTTGCAGATAGGAACGTAGACCCTAGACACAAATTAGAGAAACAAAACTCAGGGGAACTACTGTAATAAACCAGGTTCAAGGGTGGGCGTGGCCTAGGTGAGTGGTTTCCGGTGATGGCTGCACTCCAAAGCATTGTGGGGAATCTCCACGGATTCCTAAGGTTCACTTCATAGTCATTAAATCAGAATTTTCACAGCTACATTCTGACATTATAGTGTTAATTTTCTTCCTTGAATACATATTAAAGTCCGCTTTAGAAATAGATGCATGCATCTTGCCTCAACATTTTAAAACAGATTTTATGACCCTATGGTGTGTGTGGGAGAGCGAGAGCGAGAGCGAGAGCGAGAGCGAGAGCGAGAGCGAGAGCGAGAGCGAGAGCGAGAGCGAGAGCGAGAGCGAGAGCGAGAGCGAGAGCGAGAGCGAGAGCGAGAGCGGCCTTTGAAATGTCAAATGAGATGCTGGCAGTGCTTACTGATTCCTTTGGAAGAAGCCAGTTGCTAAGGAAGAAGCAGGTCATTTCACTAATTACTTTTAGCTTTAAACTAAGCTATGAATAGTTTAATTATTAAAATCAACCAAATTGAAGTAAAGAATGCATTGATTGATTATAAGTAATTAACAGTCTATTCTCAGGTAAGCATTTGATATGCCTGGTATTTGGCAAATACAATTTACTGCCAGTGTTGGTTTGCTAGCGGGTGTAGACATGAGCCTGTAACCCGGCTCTGTAAGAAGAGACTGCAAACAGTCGCCAGGATGTGAAAACACTGCTAAAATGAGCCTCCTGAGGCACGGTGTCATGGAAAGGTCACCGGCACGGTGACCTTTTATAAGCCAGATTTTCATTCCAGGATGATTGCTTTTGACCTTTCATGGACAGATTTTCCTCTATCACCCTCAATTTGCTTATTATTATCATTATTTATATAATGACACTTTTTATATAAGTTGGGGTCATTAATTCCTTATGCTAAAAAAGAAGAAACATCTAAGGTTAAATTGTATACAATCTCTTCCACTGACTGTTACATATACTAGCCACAGTTCATAACTACTGATCATTTTTAAATACCAAATTATTCACTATACATAGAAATATAATTATGTTAGATGTATGTATAGAATAGTTCATGCCTATTGGTTATTTTTAAATACTAAATGTATTCACTATATGTAGGATTATAGATTATAAGTGAAATCGTCATGTTATAAGTAATAGAAATAGGAGAAAATAATGGGAGAAAAATTTTTAGTCTACATATCTGAAATTCAGTGCAAGTGAGCCAGTGAAGCAGGAACATGCTGAAATCGATGTCTGATACTGAGATGGCATAGCTGACTATCCACATTTGCAGAGAATGTTCTAGGCCTTGATAGACAATCCCTCAGAGCTCTCACAGAAGAAAGCAACTAAACCCAGAAAGGTTCGCATTGTATTCTCATCAGTAGTTAAGTGGCCCGTACTCAGTGACTAGATGACTACCTGCCCACAGGACAGTTACCTTTTTATTCTAGGATAGAAATATAAGAACAAATGTTCTTGTCAAACCAAGACCTTCCTGCACTTAAACCTCGAGACCAAGAATACAGCATACATCAAATAACCATATGAACTATAAAAATAGATCTATTCGGAGATGTCTTATGTAATACTGTGTTCACCCTAGGTACTGTCTGTTAGGGTTAAAATTCAAATAGGCATATCACCTAGAGAGAACAAGAAACATGTGGGGCTTCTAATTTACATTGAGAATAGGCCTAAGAGAAGGTAAGTCTCAAATGGAAACAGTAGCATTAAAATAATGTATCCCTTATAAACATAGACCCAAGCTCAGGAATGTAAGTTGCAAAGACAGTGACTTGTACAGAATTATACTAAGAATTTAAGTAAAGCTCACTAAGGCTGGGAGGGATGTCACTGAAAATACAGGAATCATCCTAGTTCACCAGTATTCTGGCATACACTAGGAGACAAGAAAGATGGCAGTCACGTGGGCACAGGCACATTGATGCGTTCTCTTTCTTGCTGGCTACTGTAGAATTCTGATGAAGCTGTCAAACTGACAAAACCACTAAGTGACATGCGGTTCTCACTCGTTACCCATTTACCTTCACGACACACAGAACACCCTCATTTGTCGCTGGGTCTGTCGTGATTTTGAACCAGCCGTTCTCATTTCCTTTTAAGATGGTGAAATTTGCCTTCCAGTTGGCACTGTTAACCATGTCCTTATCATCTACAGGTATGCGCAAGATCTCGACATTGTATGTATTTTCCTCCACAGAAGTTTCATACTGGAAGAAAAGGCAGTCACTTAAAAATATGCTTGTAATAGAAAACTTTTCACCAAGTAAAATGTTTCTTAATTTCCAAAAGAACCTGTTTTCATAGGGTTTACATAAATTACCTAAAAGCACGGTCACAGATAGTCTTGTTTCATGAGAATTAAAGATAAAGAATATTTCTACAAATGTAGACGAATGTTATTACCTTTCAACAAGAGGTAGGTCACATGAATACTAAATTAGGAAACAGAGGCTATGTATAGATGCATATATTATATATTTGAACTGCATTTTATTCATAAATGAGCACATGACTCAAAGTATGTCAAAATCTTTGTAAGCCCAAATTAATAAACAGAAATAGCTGGGGAAAAAAAGATAGAATAGGGTTTTCTAAACTTACAGCATTTTGTCTGAATGTGGGCGCATTGTCATTGGAATCTTGCACTGTTATGATACAAGTTGATGTGCTGATGAGTCCAAAGAATTGGCCATTCATGTCCTGGACTTTCAAGATCAGTTTGTACTTGTCTACAACCTGAGAGTAAAAGAAGTATTTAATCAGGTCAGACACCTGTTTAAACTCATAAATGAGTGCTTTTCACATTCTGATATTTTTAGATTTATTTATTTTATGTATTCAGACACACCAAAAGAGGGCATCAGATCCCATTACAGATGGTCGTGAGCCACCATGTGGTTGCTGGGAATTGAACTCAGAACCTCTGGAAGAGGAGTCAGTGCTCCTAACCACTGGGCCATCTCTCCAACCATGTTCTTCACATTCTTTTGCTTGTTTTTATTTGATTTATATATTTAGGTATACTCTTAAAATTTTGTAGGTAAAGGTAATTTGGAAAAGACATACTGAGAATTTAGACATGTCCAAACAGGAAACAGGAAAGCCAGAGATAGACAACGAAGTAATGACATTTAAGTTTTGTAATAGCCTTCAGCAAATGTAAGCGTCGTCTAGGACAGTAGTTCTCAACCTTCTTAATGCTCTGACCCTTTAATATAGCTCATTATGTTGTGGTAATACTCAACCATAAAGCCTTTTTCATTGCTACTTCATAACTGTAATTTTGCCACTGTTATGAGTCATTATAGAAATATTTTTGGGTTTGTCAAGGGGTTGCAACCCACAGGTCGATAATGACTGCTGTAGAGTAAGCAAACTGGGCATCCTGACTAACAGGTAGTGAACCCCCACACTACACAGGTGGTTCAAACCTAAGCAGCAGAAACAAAGGCAAAAGAGAAATGGAGATGAAATGTACTTAGCAGTGAGAGTAGGGTAGGACTCGATAACCAAGTATCCATTTAAGAAAATAAGATGTGATTGAATATGACGTACGGGGGCAAGCTAGGCAGGTAGACAAGGCTGCCACCAGGCATCATTGGAAGCCCAGAATGAGGAAGGAAGAAACAAAGAAAGAAAGAAAACCACATCTTGTAATCTTTAATTATTTCATATTGGTTAGTATCATCTATCTTAATCTGCAGAATGGGGGAGAACCTTGCTTTCAATTAATTACCGTATCCATTTTATATATTAGAAAGGTATAAAAAAATCTATATTATTCCTTACACTTTCTCATTGTGGCTGTGATGATTAATCTCCATTGTCAACCTGACGGGATTTAGAGTCACCATGGAAACAATCATTCAAGTCAGTGTGTGAGGGGGCTGACAGTAACTGAGATGGAAAGAGCCAACCAAAATGTGGGCAGCTCTACAGGCTAGGTTTTGGAATTTATAACAAGGAGAAGATGAGCTAGCAAGTGGAATTCATCCCTCTCTTCCCACTGAGAGTACAATTGTGACCAGTGGCCTGTCGGCCTGCCATCATGGTTTCCTTGTCCCAATGGACTACACACCCTTGAATAAGGGCCAAAATAAACCCTTTATTCCTTACACTGATTTTATCAGGTATTTTGTTACAAGAATAGGAAAGCAACTAATACTGTTATTATTTTCCATGTTCTATCAATGCTACAAAAAATTAAATAATGGTAACTAAAACGTTTCTACTAATTTGTAGCCCTTTCTCTAGATTCCCACATTCTTTCTTCTTCCCTTTGGAGTTGCAATCCACTGATTTTTTTTCCATAGCATTTGTCCTTGTCATAGCAGTCACTCTAAGTACATTATTCTCGCTGTAGTGGGGGTAGTGGAAATGTCCCAATGAAGTTTCTTTGAACATATGGTTCATCTTCTTCAGTTAATAATACTTGACTCTGAGTTAAATAAGCTGACCGAACAAACAAAATATTAACAACCAAAGACCGAAGACTTCTTAAAATAATTTGACTTGGGCCAGTCAATCAATTTCTCTAACCATCATACTTCTCACGTATAGGTTGGATATGTATTGAACCTTCCTAATCAATTGAGTAAATAAGATTAAACACCAAGTAACATTCAAATGAAGAAACTGAGTACAATCACCACACACATGGCCGTGTACTATTACTAATTAATTTAACTCTATCCCAACTAATACTTCCCTTTGTAAAAACTGCACACAGCTAGACTAACTGAATAGGTGTAAGAACAAAAAAGTTAAATCTTCTTGTCCTTCATGTCGACTGAGCCTTTACTACTCTGGAACCAACTAGCCTTACACACTAAAAGGGAAAGAAATAACACACAGTCACTTTCCTAAGAAATACATTGTACCCTTCCTTACAAGCACCAATTAAACTGTATTCCTATTCCGTAGGGTTTCTTTCATACAGAAATAGAAATATTTAAAAACCGGAAGCGTCCCAGGAATTCTAATTCTCGTGTACTTCAAATAGAATAAGAGAATAGCGAGTTACAGTAAGTGGGAAGGGGGTTAAACCCACAGTGAAACGACTTTCTGCAGTATGCACACTACCTCTCTGTCCATGTAGTGAGAGACAGTGGTGATGACGCCGGTGTCAGGGTGTACAGAAAAGAGCCCTGGGGACGGTGGACTCTGCTCCAAGATGCTGTACTTGAGGCGCGTGTGCATCGTATCGGGTTCATCTTTGTCCGTAGCACACACCGTTCCCACCACGGTACCTATGCGTTTACAGAGCAAACGTGAACGTCCAGAACAGCACAATGGGTTTGCTGTGTATACTTTTCAACCTGACACATGACAGGAGGAGCCTAACTTGAAATGTGATTCTTGACAAGTAAATCACAACTTTGACAGGACTCAGGAAAAAGACTCCTAGGAAGAATCCAAACACTCTGGCATTGAAAGTCACAGGTTAAAATATTTGCTGGTAAATTATGAAAAACTAAATGTCAATCAATAGTAATTCCAGAACAGGGTGTGGGCTGTGGTTATATTCCCAGCACTAAAAAAGATTGAGGCAGGAGAAATAGGAATTTGAGATCAACTTGGGCTGTACAGCAAGACCCACTTCAAAAACGAAGTTAAAATTATAATATATGTATATGTATTCTCACATATGGCAATAGTAAGCCAGCTAGAAGCAAAAACCATGTCTCTTAAATTAATTCAATTTTTATTAGGCTTTCAATTAATATATACATTAAGACTCTGTATAGTTATGTAAATGATCAAATTGATTTTTAAATTTTAGTTTATTTGTTTATTGGGGGACCTGTCAAATCACACATGTACAAGCTAGAGGATGATTTTCAGGAATCAGCTTTGTTCTTCTACCACATGGATCCTGGGAATCAACTCAGGTGATCAGGCTTAGCCGCAAGCCCCTTCGTCTGCTGAGCTTTAGCGTATGCCCCCAGGGTGATTCTTTTTAGTTCCCTCTTTCTTTCATCCCCCATTCATTTGCACTTCTTTTGTCTCCTTCTCCCTCACTTCCTTGCTATGTCTACTCTGACTTCATCTCTTTTGATTTATTTTCCTTTAAGATCCTCACAACATTAGTAGATCTGAACCTAAGGTAGGAGGCTGTGCTTCAAACAAGTTAATGAAAAATCTAAGTGTTTTCTCCTGGTTCTCAAGGGGAAACTGAAACCAATTATCCCTCTTAGAAACCAGAAAAGTGTGACAGGGCCATAGAATCATGGAGCTGAGAACAGAATGGTTCCTCTGACAAGTGAGAGAACTCAGAGCAAGTGGCACTGCCCCTCTGAGAGACTTAATAAGAAAATGCAGTATAAGGAAATGCAGGTATAGCACAGTAGGGATATAAGCAATGACCAGAAATCTTAGCAGAAAAACACATTAGCTATCTTTCATGCCAAAGCCCCATCTCACCTTGGTGGTGGTGATGGTGGCGATGGTGGTGGTGGTGGTGGTGGTGGTGGTGGTGGTGGTGGTGTGTGTGTGTGTGTATGTGTGTGTGCACGCTCGCGCGCACATGCACATGGACATGCATATATGTATACACATGTATGCATGCATGTATGTATGTATGTATGTATGTATGTATGTATGTTCAATCCTCAGAAACAAGCTATGACAATCCATAGAAATAAAATAATTTGCTTTCCACATTGAAGGGGAGTGCTTATGATGGAGTCTGTGTGATCCGTGTTGTTGAAATTATCCTAAATTGTATGTAGTAGAGATGTTCAAAAAATAGAAATTTAAAACTAACTTAAAAGCTATATCCTCAGTCTGTGTCATGTAACACTTCTCCACAGCCCCGCTGAAATATCTAAATTACATGTGTTTTTACTGTTCATTCTACCTTGTGATTCTTCTCTGGAGAAACAGGATATGGTAAAGTCACACCACGAGAAAATAAAGTAAAATGCAAATTACAAACAGCGTACAAATCCCGACTAATAGCTACATCTCATGATGGGCAATTGGTGTCATAATAAACATGGCAAAAGTTCCTATAGTCCCTTGTAAGAGATTTGTTGATTACAATAGATGGGAATTGATTAATGTCTTCTGATAAGTAAATTCTGGATCTGTGTGCCTCATGATAGACTGGCCATGAACACAAAATCCCCAACTGTGTGAGTGAGGTTTGTTGATAGAGTCTTGGGACTTGAAGATGACAGTGGAAATTGTACTCTAGTCTACACACACACACACACACACACACACACACACACACACACACACACACACACACACAAATGCAAACAAACAATAAAACTCCCATTGTCTCAAAATTATACACAAACATAGAAACAACCTTACCAAGTCTACTGCTTTCTGGAACTTCAAAATTGTAAATCGCTTCTGTAAAAAGAGGGTAATTGTCATTTTCATCCTCTACCTTGATGGGCAGGGGGAGAGGTAAATCTGCTGAGTAGCCATCTGCAGTGGATGCATAGGCAATCAACTGTGGGAGAGAGAAAAACAACATCAGTCAACAGCACGGCACAGAGGAGAGGAGATGCCCCATAACCTTTCTCGCAAACCCTTCAGCAGTCAGCTACCTCAAGTCCTTCAGCAGTCAGCTACCTCAAGTCCTTCAGCAGTCAGCTACCTCAAGTCCTTCAGCAGTCAGCTACCTCAAGTCCTTCAGTAGTCAGCTACCTCAAGTCCTTCAGGAGTCAGCTACCTCAAGTCCTTCAGGAGTCAGCTACCTCAAGTCCTTCAGCAGTCAGCTACCTCGAGTCCTTCAGCAGTCAGCTACCTCAAGTCCTTCAGCAGTCAGCTACCTCGAGTCCTTCAGCAGTCAGCTACCTCAAGTCCTTCAGCAGTCAGCTACCTCATCACTGCTCCACACTGAGAGCCTTACAGCAACTGGTGTTTAGTACTGGGAGAAAACCGCTCTACTTGAGATAAAGAACAGGTTGGAATGTAGGAAAGTTGGAGATTAATTTCCTATGCATTATTGGGGGGCATTGGTTGTTCTTGGGACTCAGATTATAGTCTTTAGTATCTGACATCAGTAAGTTTCATTGGGGAATGGTCATCCCATGGCCGTAGGAAAAAAATCCTTCTACAATATATATAAAGTAAAACCTCCCAGTCTTGTCATTTTGGGACTTTTATTGTATGCTTCATAGACTGTGCATTTAAATAGTTCTTATTACAAAACACATTTACTAATACCGTCCCTGCTCATTAATCAAAGGAAATGTAACACCAGACAGAATTTCTTTCTGCTCAGTGTGTAATCACACCAGGTTGAACAATCTTTAAGCAAAGGCAAAGAATGTCACGTGAGGACACCAGTCAGGTTGGTTCCTCAGCATCTCTTTCGTCTTCTAGAAACAGACCCCTTCTTTCCAGTGGGCAGTCTTCTTGCCAAGCCTCAAGCTTGGCTCAGGACAGCAGAGCACATGCTCTTCTATAATGGAAACCATCTAAACCTGGTCCCCCACCAACTGTACACTTATGTGGTCTTGGCTTCCATGTTTATTCCTTTATCTAGGAATATTATTTACCTATTCCTATTATCTGTCTGCATAATCAGAGAATGACATATGCGGGGGGTTGGGGGAGGAGGCAAAAAAATCGAGCTAGAGGAGTGGAGGAAGATCACCTGTGGACCCGTCCTGAAGAACTGAAAATGTGTAGTGACCAGAGAAAGTGTCTGGCAAGTTAACCCAAACTCCTAAAACTGTTCTGAGTTTTATGTTCAAATACAATTGAACGTCTTTGTCTCATTTCAGAATTGCCTAACTGAAGCTGACATAAAGGTCTGTCAAGCATTCCAACACACAGTGCATGCTATTCTCCTTAGACTTTAAGATGCCCTCGAAGAACAGAATGCAGGAAGAAAAGAGGAGGCGAGGACTCAGAAGACAGACAGTTCATTAATGTAGAGCCATATTTATCAGCCAAACACCTACATCAAAAACATCATATTCTTCACGATCCACAGGCCGAGTACAATAAAGATTCCCAGTGTCTCTCTCAATGAAAAACAAATTCAGTGGTTCTTGGTCAACTCCACGCCCGCTTATTGAGTAGAAGATATTGTACTTCTGAGCTGAATCAGACTGAACCTGAAAGAGAAATACACAGAGGTATACACTTAATGTTTTATATGTATGTATCAGGTATGTGTACGTATGAATGAATGTTTGTATGTATTTTACATGTTTCATCTTAACATTTCAGTAGAAAAGAACAATGTAACTTAGAGTTGTTAAGAGTAAGGCTATGGAACACATATGGAAGCTGGAGAATAACACACAGAAGTTAACTCTTCTTTCACAATGTGGATCCCAGGGATAGGACTCAAACACCAGGCTTCGTTCGTGGCAAGCACCTTTACCACTGATCCATCTTACAGACCCTATCCTGCCTTTTTCTTTATAGCTGAACCCATAAATGCTGGGAAGAAGGGTACAGCTCTCTCTCACTTGCAGCTAGGAATGGCTACATGAGGTCCAGTCAATGGGATATACACAAAAATAATATGAACAATAAAAATAATATAATAATCAAATATACTAATAAAATAATAATATAAATCATTATGTTGTAATACATTATGTAAACAAAATAATCAATATCCATGAAGATTAAGTTGTGCTCTAGAAGTTGAAGCACACGTTCACACTTTGAGCATAAGAATAAGCCACTTTGACTATACAAAGGTGGTCAAGCTAAGCCGGCAGTGCACACATATGTGGAACTCAGGAAGGAGGATCATGTGGTTAAGACCAGCCTGGGATACATATTGAAACCTCATACCCCTTGAGCTCCTGGTGCTGTCTTCACACACTAGACCTGCTTTCCTGGAAAGTGCTTTCACAGGGCAAGACTGAGCATCCCCCTTGCTAAAGCTGGTACTTTCTAGAATTATAGTGAATTGTAGCTATACCAAGAACCAGGACTTGATTTCTTTCTAGGTCCAGTGCACATGGCACTGTCTACCACACCATGTAGTAGATGATATAGATGTCCGGTAACCATCTCCCAAATGAATGAATAGAAGCATGTGAAGCCAGTAGGTTTCTTACACCATTAGCACTTCAGTTGTTTTCTTACCTTATTCACTTATATTTCATGAATAACTTTACTCATGTATTCTTATTTTCTCAACGCTTAAATATTTACTATACCTGAATAAAACAGACTCTCTACTCAGAAGGACCACAATCAGAAGGAAGAAAACTTACCTGTTGAAGAAACAATGGGAAGGGACCCAAGGAATTTTCTTGCATCGAACATGGAATGGGTGCCCATCTCCTCTTGGCTCTCCTGAGGACAGTTTCATTAGTGTGTCTTTTTGTCAGTACCTGAATTTAAAGGAGAAAATAAAACAACACAGTCATCTGAACCACAGAAGAAAATGCACATCCCTCGTTTTCCATGTACACACTTTGTCCTATAGAGTAGCCACTATCTACAGCTAGGCATCTGATCTTTTATGTTAACTAAAATTAATTTAAATAGAAACATCTATCCTTTTATTGCGCTAGCTATATGCTAAACATCATAGCCATTAACATTGCATCAGTGTACCAGACACTAGAGATTACAGAACACTCTAGAATGTTTCTATCACTGCAAAAAGTTCTACCAGATGTTCCAGAAATGACTATTTTATATCATGTTGTAGCAAAGGGAAACACTTATTTTCATGGTCATTATTAATGACTATTTTATTAAACATTCAATAAAGTGTCAAGCAGTCATTTAATTAGCCTTACCACTAGCTCATTTGCATAGATTAGGTATAGGCCAATTGAAATCTTGCACCATTTTGGGACTACATTCACAATGCTGTTTCTCATGAGTGTGTGTTTGCACTAATAAAAATTCTAAAGGCTGTGATAGATAGGTCCCATACAGGAACACAACTGTCACTAGCTAGAAACCAAACCAGACAAAAGCTTCGCAGATGGGGGATTTCATTTACATTTGACACCAGAGAAACCAAAGCCAGCATTTGACTGCTATTGAGAAAGATTGAGAAATGAAAGACCAAGTGAAGCAAGAAAATGGAGAGAGAAGGGAAGAAAAATAATAGGAACAAAATAGGACAAGAGAAGAGAAAGGGAAAGGAGGGAGGGGAAGGGGAGGAGATGGGACAAAAAGGGGAGAGGATGGGATGGGAGAAGAGGGGAAGAGAGAGATGCTATTTCTCTACTGCTCCGCTTTGCTATTGTTAAGATAAGAATTTTGCTGGAACGACTCCCCATGCTTGAGAATGTCCAATGTGCTTTGCATACCTCCTTCTGGCGCTCCAGGATTACAGTGATCTCTTTCTGTTTCCGCATCTTTGAATCAGAAAGCTGAACGGTAAATGATCTTTTCTCATCAGACAACACAACAGCTCTGGTAGGATAAACTGACCCATCATCTAGAACTCTGAAGTCAGGATCGCTTGGCATGATACCATCAGCCGAGCTGAGACACTCCTTCAAACTAACTGCCAGCAAAAATGTTCCAGTTGCAGGTGGAGATGTATGCATAAAGGAAACATATATGTTAAAATAATGTTCACCATCATAAAATCAAGTACTTTGCACTTGAGGAAAGCCTTAATAGTCCTCTTTCATTCTTAAAAATAGCAATTTTATTTTAATTAAATTGTTCTTGACTGTATATTTCTACTGAACAAATTGTTTTAAAAATTAGTATGCTGCTAGTAGGCTTAGGAAAATGATCTTCCACTAAAGAGGTGGACACATGACTCTCATGACAAAGGTGAGACACACGCCCTCACATGCACCTGAGTAAACACAGTGAAACTTTCCTCAACAATACACTGAGAATGTCTCAAGATGCACCTGCCTTTTAGTCAGAGGATACACAAAGATGCATAGAGAACAAAGGAACATATGAGCTGACAGTCAAGTAAGAAAAACTGGTCTCTGAATTCTTCCCATAGCGCTTTTCAAACATTCCATTCCCACAAACACAACTTCTGTGGCCCTCTAGAGGAACATATGTGGCATCTTCCCTATCTGGAAATTTTGCCTCTTAATAAAAGGTAATGATATTTAAGTATCAAAGATCAATTTTTCCCATCCCATTCTCCATTTGCCTTTATGGAAACCAAACTTATGATGCTCAAACAATGACCTCACCTAAGAGCTCCTTTGTTTTCTGCATGTCTTTGCTTTAGCTAAAATCTGTTACGGGTGGGTGGGCTTAACAAAATGATTAATGGTTTACCAGAAGGCAGTGAACATTTAAAGGGCTCTAACAATATATTTCTCTCCTCTTTATATTTTCAACTGAGTGATTCCTTCTGGCTTATTCTCCCAGGAACACCATATCTTTCCTTATCTCTTTCTTTTCTTGTTTCCCACAGTAGAAAAAGTGAAATTAACTTGATGAAATTAGCTGAGACAGTTTTGTCAGAAATTGAAAAGACAATTAGTATATCTTGGACAAGTATTTTTTTTTAAAAAAAATCATAGTGGTTTCCTCTAATTTCTTCACACCATATATATGCAAAGTTATTCAGTTGCTAGAAGAAAGTAAAATTCAGGCAGGTTCTCAGGTCTCCAATTTAAAATGGCTGACTATTTACAGTTCCTAAGAGAAGGCATTGTTTTGCTTCTGATAATGGTATAATACTTCTCCAGGGCAGTCAAGATGGCTTAGTGAGTAAAGATGCTTGCAGCCAAGACCGACACCATGAGTTTGATCCCTGGTGCTCACCGAGTGAAAGGAAATAACAGAATTCCACAGGTTGTCTTCCGATCTACACACACACACACACACACACACACACACACACACACTCACACGTACCATAGCACAAGTGTGAAAACACACAAACATAAACTAAACCTAGGTTTAAAGTAAAAGAATATCAATGTGTTTCTCTTTAATACACATCTATACTTCTGCAATATCCAAACCCCAGGATACTAAAAGTATGATATTTTTTAAAGTGTTAAATGATTAATGACTACAAAATCAGGGCTTGAAAACTCACAGTAAAATTAAGCACCTAATTCAACAGCTACAAGACAAAATGTATATTTGAAATACTACTGAATTGTGTCTATTCCCAGGACCAGCTGCAGGGTGCGGAGACACCCCACGTTCACTCCTGGCAAACTAAGAACATTATAAGTCTGTCTCAAAGAGGATGTTCAGGAAGTTCTCACCTCTTCCGATGA
Source organism: Rattus rattus (assembly GCF_011064425.1). NCBI lineage: Eukaryota > Metazoa > Chordata > Mammalia > Rodentia > Muridae > Rattus > Rattus rattus. Next base: position 23,532,790 of record NC_046168.1, on the reverse strand, counting down.
TCTTGTCTGCCTCTAGTGTTGAAGGTACATAAAAGGTCACATCTTTACAGGCTTCACCAACAAAACTGAAGACCTAGAAAATTTTAAATGTCACATTAGTTCATCTTAGAATAGGAAAGAAATTACAGGACCATTTCAGTACATGAAGAACAGGCAACTGACAAGTTCCTACTTGCAATTTGTAAAAACGGCCCCAGTGTTTTGGTGACAGACTAGCGTGGGCTTAACAAAGAGTGTCTGTGTTCAGCTGACAACTAACTCTGTGCTTAAGTGAGAAAGACTAAACGTTCTTCTCCGTTACTGGAAATAAGACAATCATACCTGCCCCTGCCACTTCTATCAGAGCGTCTAACCTGGGCACTTACACAAAAAATTAATTGATGTAGATATACGAATTGATTAGAAAAGAAGAAATAAAACTGAATTCATAGAAATATATACAAAATTCATGTATATATACAAAAACAAGGATTACACAATTTTCGCTCTAGCAACAAAACAAGCAAATGAGTTAAGAAAGAATGTAGAAAATAAAATGTACATACGAAAATGGGTGGTTTGGGTCACCAAGACAGCCCAGTGGGTGCCCGAGCCACCAACATGCAGGCCACCAAAGCCGATGACCTGAGTTCAATACCCACAACACACTTAGTCGGGGGAGAGAACTGACACCCATCAGCATTTCCATTGACCTTCACAAACATACCATGGTACACACACACACACACACACACACACACACACACCAAATAAACAAATATTGTAAGTAGATTGCATTCCTATAAACTAGCAATAGGAGAGAGAGAGAGAGAGAGAGAGAGAGAGAGAGAGAGAGAGAGAGAAGAAGAAGAAGATCCTAAAAAAACACATTTAGGATAATACACTTTGGAATACATTTGTCAAAGTACAAGATCAGACCGGGTTGCAGGGTTGAAATATCCTTTCACAGGGGTCACCCAAAACCATAAGAAAATACATATATTTGCATTACAATTAGTAACAGTAACCAAACTACAGCTATGGAGTAACAACAAAAATAATTTTATGGTTGGGGTCACCGCAACATGAGGAAGTGTATTAAAAAGTCACAGCATTTGGAAGGTTGAAAACCACAGATCTGGTTGGAAGGAACCTTAACCGAGCTCATTCACCATCATATCTACAACTGTTAATTTTATGGTACCCTGATAATGGTGAAGGAGGATTTGATCCACAAGGCCCCCATGCAATAAGTGACGTTTCACTCAAAGTTTATGTAACATGCTCTGCTGATCACAAAGATTCTTCATCCTCTGCTATCTAAATAAACAGACTCGATTTGATCTAAAACATGGATAAACCCATCAACATTACACCCATCAGATACAGTAGAGGCAGTGTTTATATATGATTTCATTCTAAGCAGTATTCCCAAGAGGCAACTATGTAGAGAGACTGAGAGAGTGCTGATTGCCTACACAGCGGGAAGAAAGGGAAGGACTAGAAACGAGCTCAAGGCTTCTTGGCAAAGCTGTGGAAATGCTCCAAAGCTAAAACATGGTCATCACTGTGTACTCTACATTTCTTGAAATTCTCCAAATTGTGAGCTTCTGAGAAAGTAGTTTTGTTTCAGACAAGACCACGGCAAGTCTGTTAGAAATAAAACAAGTTACACCGTTGTTCTTGTCATCTTTCTACACTTCCATCTCTACCTCTTTCAGATCAGCCAATTCGTATACACAATCTAGAGAAAATATTGAAATAACCATGAGGGAGAATTTTTCTGCCCTAATGTAATCAAATAGGCCAGTATACAGATTTAAGAGTTAACTCGTGTTAATGTAACAGTGTATATAGACATAAAAGATCAAGAGCATTGTCTAACATTGACATTTTTAATATAATTTCATCATTCCTCTATATTCATGGTTATTTATATTGGTTTCAGTTTTCTGTTCTAAGACAATAAGCTGAGCATCCCTTAAAGGTGTAAGGGATTAAAACATATACTATGAACCTGTCAGACAAAGCACTGTGCTCTTAGAACACCCTTACATCTCACTGGCCATTGGTAAATTCTTCCCAAGCCTTCCTGTTTGTGGAGCTGGAACACTGATGTGCATGCCTCAGACTCTCTTACTATCCTTTTGGTTCCCTTTTAACATATTGATCTGATGACTGCCTCATTTGCATCTTAAATTTTATTTTTCACCTAGGGCGCCATTTGCCTTGTATTGCAGCACTCAGTTCTCCTCCTCTTCCTCTTCAATACTGCTCAAGGCGTTTACTTTGCAGCCCTGGCTGCCCTGGAATTCACTGTTGTCAAGATTCTCTTCACACTCACAGAGATGGACCGGCCTCTGCTTCCACAATGCTGGAACTAAAGCCATGTGCTAGACCACTCAGCTTGGTTTAGTGCTTTTTAATTGTGGGTTTTCTTAGCTGCCAGAGTACTATTTGACACAGTTTTTGGCATTTTCTGATATAAATGCTTACGGTTCTAAGATAAACAATTTTGTTATTTCTCTTGCATTTGCAAACAATTACATTAATAATTCCTTCTGGTTTAGGCTTAATATGACCATTAGCTATTAGGAGCTATTAAGCTCCTAATCTGTCATAAGCATGTATACAACATTTTCTCCTAAAATTGTACAAACCACTTCTAACTTACAAGCCTCTATCTATGTGGGGTATATCCTCATCTCCTGCTGTAGAGACCGGCACAGATGGCGCCTTCCCAATGACTCTCCCTTCTCAGCTCACGGTGTTACATGACACTAAGCCAACTGTGTACTAACTCTACATGCAGACCCTTCTCGGCTTTCTGCCGGGCTCTCTCCACACGCATCCATCTCCCCTCCACTGCCCTACCATTTTAGTCAGTACAGCTTCATATCCAACTTTGGTGTCTATGATGGAAGGCCCGGAACCTTTATCACCTTCCTTTAAAGAAAGCAGTTTTAGCTTCCAAATCTTTCAAAGGACCATTAGGATCAGCAGACCATGTTACACAAACTTTAAATGAAACTTCTCTTATAATTTTAAAAGATTTTCCCATGGTAGGACTCCTAAGCACGATGGACACAGTGCTCCCATTAGTCTGTGAGTTATACTACGCCATTTGAAGAAGCATGCGGAGTTTGCTGGGAAGTTCTTTCAGGGTTTGTAGGGGTTGTTGTTATTGTTGCTGTTGTTTTTATTTACTGCCTTTTGCCCTTTGAAATGGAGTTTCTTGTAGCTCCAATTAGCCTGGAATCCACTTTGTAACCCAGAATGATCTTCCCTCTCTATACCCAGTGTCCTGAGATTGCAGGTGAGAACCACCACGTCATCTAGCTAGGATAATTTTACAGACATCAATGACACTCCCACCAAAAATAGGATTCTTCTTCATCTGCATTATCTGTCTGTTGACAACCTATATGGAAGGAACTTGCTGACTTTAGTGACAGTAGTGTGGTTGCCTGATCCTCCGCAAAGCTGGTCCTGTGTCTGGAGCAACATCCATTGGGATTATTCCCTTTCACTCCTTCCCGTGCCCCTACTACCATTTTCTTTATACATCTTATGTTTATTTGGGCTTCCAGTAGAACATGCAAAAGAAACAACTTCAGTAATCGAGTGTCTTTGTTTCTAAGCCTAGAGAGAATGTTCACCATTTTACTGTAACTTATGAGGTTTTTTAACTTTTATTCACTACATTCAATCATTCACTATTTTCTTTTTAAACTTTTTAAAATTAATTGTATAAATGTGTGTGTGTGTGTGTGTGTGTGTGTGTGTGTGTGTGTGTGTGTGTGTGTGTGTGTTAATTCGCATGAAGCCCAGAAGAGGTCATCAGATCTTCTAGAACAAGACAGTTAATTGTAAACCAGGAAAAATGGTCCCTAGAAACCTTGTTTGGATCCCCTGCAACAGCAGTACATGCTTTTAACCATCGAGCATATCTCTCCTACCCCAATTCATTTTTATTAAGTATAATTTCATTAAGTTAAGAAAGCCCATTCTCATGTAACAAAATTGTTAAGCATTCCTTTAAATAATAATAATAAATAATAATAAACTGGCTGCTTATTTTGAAATGGTACAGTTTTATTCTGCTAACAGCACATCATTAGCCCATTAAAGAGCAATGATTGATTTTCCCCTTTTCTGAGGCAATCCTCTTTTTTTTTGTTTTTGAAAAAAAAAACATCTATGAAGAGGAGATTTTATTCTAAACATAGATGCATCAAACACTGGTATAACAATAGAAAAGTCATCTCTTGGAAAATAAACAGAAGTAACTGAGTTGAATGGCATGACATTAAATGGTCCTAACAGACATCCACAGAACACGGTACGCAAGCACTTCAGAACACACATTCTTCTCAGCAGAGCATCCGTGGAGCATCCATGAAGCACACAGAGGTTTATGGAGACTGCACAACATTCTACTGAGCAAGGAATTAGCCATATTAGGAACTAAGAAGGTAAATTTAAAATCTCTAAGATGGAATGAAAATAAAAATACAACATGCTAGATAGTTTGTATAAAATTAAAGCAATAGCAGGAAAGAAACCAATAGCTATAAGTATCTATGTTGAAAACAGTCACAAAGATCTCAAGTAACTTAACAATGCCTTTTAGGGCGAGGCAATCCTCCTTAAGACATAGCTTTTAGCTACACTGTGGGTTTTGCTGGTTGCTATGTATTTCATAGTTTCCCATACATGATGTCTATGATGATGTCAGACTATTTTCTCTCTTCACAGGGTCCTCATTAACAGGGCTAAGCAGAGTCCACGTCTTTTCTCAGAATTCTGTTCTGTGTCTATTCTGTATAATTCTGAGAGAACTCTATTCTAACTAGTCTGCCCAAAGTGAAGGAGAACAGAGCGTTTGGGTCCCTCCAAGCTGGACTACTGGAATTCAGTGTCCAGAGCACATGTGGTGGAAGGAAAGAGGAAGAAAGGGGAGGGAGGGAAGGAAGGTAATACATTTTAAAATACAACATACAAAAAAAGTTACTTATAAAATCGATTAATTGATTGACAACTTGAATTTAAAGAAAAACCTTTAAAAGAGGTAATCTCAAGAGTAACCTCAAATATCTGATTTGGGAAAAGAGTTTAAATATCCTTAAAACATTTGTTTTTTGGTTTTTTTTTTGTTTGTTTGTTTTTTTTACAGTATATATTTTTTACTTGTGAAGTGATTGTCCAACTCTCAGAAATATCATTAAATTCTGATTTAAAGATATAGTGTCAGATCGATAGAGACTAAAGAAGCTGTCTGCAATTGTTTCTTTTTTGAACAGTTCCGTTTTGTGAGCGCAACCCAGAAAATAGACTTCGTCGATACACCTTTCCCTACCGAAGACAAAAGCAGCTACCAAATGGGATTGGGTGTGGCTCAGCTGTACAGCGTGTGTTCCGTAGGCCTGCGCTCCCTAGCCAGAGGCACAGAAGGAAAATGGCGACTGACGCCTTGTCTGAGCCGAGTGATTGACGCTGAAGTTTAAACCTTTCCTTTCTCCTGTGGACACTGCTCCTCTACAGAACAGAAACACTAGCATTCGAATTCTTACTGCCTCAAGGATAAATGCTGTGACCTACCACTCTGCACTCACAGTAATTAGATGGTTCTAAGACGTTTTCTTCCAACAGAACTCTTTTTAAGATGGGAATTCAGGTTCAGTGAGAAGTGTGACTAACCACAGGTCTCCAGGGATGCCTTATATGGAAGACATCGGGTATGAAGAATACAACAGGCTTAAGAAATGTGCGTAGCCTTGTATTTATTCCATTGTCAAAAGTTGCTCTGAGCACAGTCATTTCAAGATGACGATCAACAATCTCTTTTAAAACGTGACGATTAACAAGTATGAGGCCCGAGGTTCACTGGGAAAGCATGGAAAAGGCTAGCTGAAAATGAATCAGTCTACATACATGTTAAAAGTCTGGTTTTTCTTTTCTTTCTTTTATTGGAGTGTAGAATCTGACTATGCAGCTTCAGAGGCCTAAAGTTTGCTGTGTAGACCAGGCTTTGTAGACTAGCCACCTTCTCAAGTCTGCCTAGAGGGTGCTGTCGTTAAGGACACATGCCGCTATGCCTGACTTAAACTCTGGCTTCCATATAATGAGGCTTTAAACTAAAACTGTGTTTCCTTTACTTACTTTGTTTTAATCGTCTTTCATTCACCAGTCAATAAATAACCTAAGGAGATGGAAAGCATGTTTACCAACATCCGGTGCAAATACGTTTATACACACCAGGGAGGGAAAGAAGAGAATCAGAGGGGTGTGCTAAAAAAGGAGTCCTTCAAGGAAAATGGCAGACTATCTCCACACATACCACTTATCAATTACAGAAGCTAATGAGGCTTCAAACACAGACTCAATGTGGAGAACAGCCCGAGACGTAAGGGTTAATGATCCCATTACCTGAGACATGCAGAAAAGAGTTCATCTGATGTTGTTTCCTGATAATCTCTTGTCACTTTAGAAAGGGAAGACACTCTAAAAGTAATGCTTAAGAACCTTCATTAGTAGTGAGACAGTTGGTTTTCTCTTGTTTTGTTTTCCTAATTTGCCTCCTCCTCCCTGGCTGTACTGGGGTGGGGGTGGGGGTAGTTCAGAGTCTGGGTGGGAAACTATGCAGAAGCCTGACAGTTGGAAAGATTCCTCCACAGGCCAACAGCTGCGGAGACGGACTGCTGGAGAGGTGCAGTCTTGACTTGTGCTAGACTTGCATTGAAAAGTCCTCCTCAAAGCAGGTCACACTGTTGTTAAAGTTCCATGATTACCCTTTCTGGAATTAAAGATGTTTCTAAAATTCCCCTGTTAATATTATGCTCAAAGGCCGCTGGGTCAAAAAAAAAAAAATGGCAGTCACGAAATTTAACAATTTTGTAAGCTGGAAGCTTCTTTTGAGACAAACGACCAATCTGTGTACAGGCTCTGATTTCAGTCTGAGTTTAAACTCTGGGCAATCCCTTTGTTTCTTTGTTTCTTTTGTTCATATATTACAACCTGAACACAGTTTCCCCTCCCTCCTCTCCTCTCTGTCCCCCTCCTCACCTCCCTTCTCCCTTAGATCCCCTCCTGTTTCTCTTCAGAAAAGAGCAGGGCACCCAGGGATCTCAACCAAATACAGCAATCAAGTTACAGTAAGACGAGGCACGCAACTCATATAAGGCTGAAGAAGACAACCCCATAGGAAGAAAAGGGTTCCCAAAGCAGGCGAAAGTCAGAAACATCCCCCATATCCACGGCCATCCCGTTTTAATAACTCTGAGGGAGCACACCATGGAGCTTCGTTGATTCACTTGTTTTGACTTGCATGCACCTTCCAGCCTGGATACAAAGGGACCCCAATCCACAGTCCCCTTGCTAATAGTGCTGTGTCTTCTTTGACCTCCCAACTAATAACCTAAGTCCTGAGAACAAAACACAGAGTCTCTTCTCAGTTCCTAATTCCTTACTCAATGAAAATGTAAAATACCAACGTCATATTTTTAAATGAAAATGTTGGAAATTCATCTGTACATATCTATTCTGGAAGAATATAGCATTTGAGGGTCTCATTTACAGTCACTCAGAACCCCAACTCTTAGTGTTTCAGGGCAGATTACCGGGCATATTTGTAATTTTTCTGGCTCACAGATGTGTTTCAGATCATGAATATCAGTCTGATTTAAAGAGGGAATAAACTTGGGACCACCTGCCAGTTAACCCAGAGCCAGCTAAGGTGGTTCCTCTGTGTAATGCCAGACAGAGAAGGTGGAGACCAGAGGATCAGGGGGGCAAAGCCATCCTTAGCTACATAGCTAGTTCCAGGTCAGTCTGAGCTACTTTCAAATAAATAAGGTTCTGAATAGCACAGTGGACCAACTCCCTAGTCAGATAGGACCTTCTGGCTCCCTGAACCTCTTGCCTGTCTTTGGAGCCTCAAAGTGGTAATGTCCTCAGTCACTTCGTGTGTGTCACTCATGCTATCCTGGACAGGTCTGAAGTTTTATAGGTTGCCATGTGGTCAGAATTCCTAATTTTCCACATCTGGTCTTCCTGACTCTAGAAAACTGTCCTTAACGTCTTTTCCAGGAAGATCACAAGCTCTTCTCTGGGTTTGGAGAACACAGGAGATTCGATGATACGTTCTACACAGGAGCAGTGCCTCCACAGGGCCCGGCTGAAAACCCCAATCACATCTTTCCGTCAGCCTATCAATTCTGCGACTCTAGTCCCATTGTCTCCTCATGGACCTCCAGTGCAACCCTTCAGCAGCCTTCCCACAGGGCATAGGTGAGCAAGCAGGCCTGGGGATGGCAGCTTGGCCAGCCTTTAAAGTAATCTTTTAAGAGGGGCATAGCTGAAAACACCATTTCTCAGCGACAGCCCCAAGACAACATCCAGAGACACAGCTTTGGCGCTGGGCTCAATACACATCCAGGGAAAGGAAGTCACTTGAGTTTCACCACATTAACCCTGTACTAAGTCGAGGCTCCTAAATACCCTCCCCCAAAACACACACACACACACACACACACACACACACACACACACACACAGAGAGAGAGAGAGAGAGAGAGAGAGAGAGAGAGAGAGATCTTCCTTGCTTTCAACTCACACCAGTGTGCAGAAGCTAGAGGACAACTCCTAATTCAGAAATCACCTCAAATAACTTTTTGCCTCTCATTCCTCCATACCGACCTTGAACCACGCAAGAAATGAACAGACACTCAACCCATTGCTTATAGCCATACTGAGCCCCTGGCAGAGACCAAGGAGGATCCACCTTTTCCCCTTCCCCATCTAGGTCCCCATTCTATTGCATCCGCGAGAAGCTCACCCAGAGGGTCAGCAGGAACTTCGTGAATGGTGCCCTGTACAGCAGGCTCCGGAGCTCAGGGACCGCCATCGCCATCGTTCGGTGCTGCCTCAGGAGGACGCAGGCGGGCACCAAGTAAGGACTCTAAGAGCCAGGGACCAGGAGGTTTTCCACAGCAGCTTGTCTAGAAGTTGTTCTGGCCTCTCTCAAGCTTCTTTGCCTAGAAGCATGTTCTCGCCTGAAACTGGATTGGACTAAGGAGACGCTCAGTGGCCCCTCCTAGTTATTTCTCAAGTTTTATCACCTCCGGGCCGCCTTGGAGCTGCCTGAGCCTGCCCTGAGCTCCCAGCGGCAGCCAGGGAGCTCACTCCCCGGGAAAGCGGTCCCTGGTCCACCCTTTGCCAGCTCTCCCACACCCCTTTTTTGCCCCGCGGGGTTGCCGCCCAACCCTACCCGCGTCCCTTTCGCTGACACTGTGCTGAGCATCCCCACTACGGAACCCGGAGCCGCCTGTTCTGACTCTGCCCTGAGTGCCAGAAACACACACCTGATCTGATCATAGGATCCTCCCATCCAGTCCACTGCTGTGTAAAATCTGGGCAACCTCTTCACACGTTGAAACAAAACCCAGGTAGTCTCTCCAAACCTCATTAACATTTTAAAGTAAACCACTAAAGGAAAATTGTCCCGAATACCATAAATTATCCGTGTCAGAGAAAAGGAGTGCTTACCTGACCATTTATTCACACCCAAACCACACACAAAACAAAAACTTTGTGCTTTATTACAATATTTGTGGCCTTGAAGGGGGCGGGGGGTGGGGGTGGGAGTGGGAGGAGGGAGAAGGGGGTGGGGAGAGACTTGTTTTTGCGTGTTCGCTTATTGGTCAATTGGGTTTTTCTTTTTCTTTTTCCCTTTTTCCTTTTCAGTGTGATTGTACTAAGATAAAAACTTTCAAATATGCTCACAGGAAAATCTCCCAGCGTTCTGTAAAATGGGGTTTGCAGTTTCACCATCATTCAACGGATATTTATAGGGGTCCAAAGTCATCAGGTCTAAGGGCTGGAGAAAGTTTCTGCCCAAAGTGACTTGGAGTTTAGGTGGGAAGACCCTTGGCCACTGGCTTATCACAGTAAGGGCCTTTAGAGCTCTGCTAGCAGAATTCAGGAAGAAATCAATGTCAGATGTGTTGCAAATCTTCAAAGCCCATTCAAAATCCTTGGTCAGAAGCCTGGCTCAGTGCACAGTAATGTGGAAGGCATGTGACTCCTTCACTCACCCTCACTTGATTAAGTCTGAGAGTATCCTTATCTAAGCCACATGTTCTGCCAACGTGTGAGGCTTCCCTGAGCTCTCAAGACTCAGACATGCCCAAAATTTAGTCTCCTTCCTGACCTGTGGAAGACACCATCAGCTCAAGTCTGTGTGGAAGGCCTTTCTGGTCTTAGGGACATTTTAAATCTCTTCCCCTCTGGAGATTTACAGCTCCTGTTCTCAAATCTCCTCACGTGGGAAAACCTTAGGGAAAGCTTTCTTGTCTTCCCCAAGCTCAGCCAGTCTGATCCAGAGTGGAACTGGCTTTTCTGCTGTACAGGGAGGAAGGCCAGGCCAGCACAGAGCTGTCCCACTCAGGATTCTTCATCCTGCTGAAGGGCTGAAGAGTTCAGACACTTTAGAGCAGGGCTGTCTGTCCTATGAGGAAGCAAAGACGCTTGAGACAAGAACAGAGGAAGGTGGAGAGTTAGGGGTGCTCTGGAAAGAGCAAAGGCAGCAAGGCCAAGGTGTGAGAAGCACTGGAGAGACTTAGCTTGCTTCTTACATGGTGGAGACAGAAATGGGCTATCGGCTCAGAACAACTGGGTGGGAAGGCCTGTGGCTGGTAGTCAGGCTAGGATGACTGTCTCATGACAAGCCATACGGAGAAGCTAGACTTTGTCTGAGAAGAAATGACAATTCATTCAATTTCAGCATAAATAGAAGGGGCTACAAAGGGCTTATAAAGGACTCTCAGGACCATTTTCCATGGAACTATTCTTTTATCTGATTCCCCCTTAATCATTATGAAATATGTGTGTTTCTGTGCATAGAAAACCTGTTTATGCATTCTTCTCTATTGTAAATGTTCCTATATTTTTAATGACCTCAACTAGATCACAGATTAACTGGAGTCTTCCCCCTTATGGCTGCCTCTGAGATGGCTAAAACTTCAGCAAGGCTGTTGGGCTGTCTGGCACTCAGTGTTGATAAACCTACCGATAGGACAGTTACTTTTAGTGTCCTCCTTAAAAAAATAGCACTGGTTCAAGTCTATTTCATAAATGCTAAGAAAGCTTGTGAGCAATACATCCAACCTGCACTGTCAAAGTTTATGTGCAGCACGTGTAAGGACGTCATGATGGCGGGATGTCGCATTAGTAATTAGCTTAGCAGTCCCCATTCTATGCACACATTACTCTTAATATCTACCCAGAGGCAATGTGCATTTGTAATTCAGGGAAACATCCTTCCATACATTCAACTGCATACATTTTTACATAAATTCTATTTTAAAACATATTTGGAATGTCTGTTTAAAGTATGAGTTTTGGCTTGAATGTAGTTAGAATTGGGCATTATCTGTAATAAAAATCAACTTTAAACCGTCATGAGACATGAGGAAGCAGGAAGCAGTGTTCTAATGTGTCTCTTACTATTCTGACCGTCATAAGAGGAAATCACTTGGAAATCACTACTAAAGGCCTAATGAGCCAAGTGGGAACGTGAATACTACCCCTACCCGTTCTTAGTTTTAAAGATAAGAAAAATAACAAAGAAGAATCAAGCATGGGAAGAGGTTTGAGTTGAACACACAAAGCTGTAGCAGTCCAGGTGGATTAGAGTACAGTCCACAGGTGGATTAGAGTACAGTCCACAGGTTGATTAGAGTACAAGTTCACAGGTGGATTAGACTACAGTCCACAGGTGGATTGGAGTACAGTTCACAGGTGGATTAGAGTACAGTCCACAGGTGGATTAGAGTACAGTCCACAGGTGGATTAGAGTACAGTCCACAGGTGGATTAGAGTACAGTCCACAGGTGGATTGGAGTACAGTCCACAGGTGGATTAGAGTACAGTCCACAGGTGGATTGGAGTACAGTCCACAGGTGGATTAGAGTACAGTCCACAGGTGGATTAGAGTACAGTCCACAGGTGGATTAGAGTACAGTCCACAGGTGGATTAGAGTACAGTCCACAGGTGGATTGGAGTACAGTCCACAGGTGGATTGGAGTACAGTCCACAGGTGGATTGGAGTACAGTCCACAGGTGGATTAGAGTACAGTCCACAGGTGGATTGGAGTACAGTCCACAGGTGGATTAGAGTACAGTCCACAGGTGGATTAGAGTACAGTCCACAGGTGGATTGGAGTACAGTCCACAGGTGGATTGGAGTACAGTCCACAGGTGGATTGGAGTACAGTCCACAGGTGGATTGGAGTACAGTCCACAGGTGGATTAGAGTACAGTCCACAGGTGGATTAGAGTACAGTCCACAGGTGGATTAGAGTACAGTCCACAGGTGGATTAGAGTACAGTCCACAGAAAGCAAGCCTGAAACCGTCGGAGGAGTTTCCGAACTGAACGCTGTGACTTACACCCAGATTCTCAGCATGCCGAAGAGGTAACAGGAATACCGTGTCATTGAGATGTCCATGGGCTGGACAGTAAGTTCCCACCCAAAACAGACTACTTATCCAAAGCCTAGCATCTCAAGCCAAAAGCACGAAGAGGAAGAGGGTGAAGAATCAGAGGGAGCAGGTAAGATGCCTGGGCCTGGGAAGAGCCTCTGGCAATGGCGAAGGGTAACCAATCTCAGGAGGTAGAGGCTGACCCTTGATCCACTGATCTGGCCTCGCTTCTGCAACCTAGCACCAACCAGTCTAGCACACCCACTCAACCTCTGTGTCTGTGGTCAGAGATGTAGCAAGTGTGGGTCACCTCAAACACCTCTAGAATGCTGTACCAGGGCAGCACGATGCCTGAAAGAAACCTGTCAACAAGAAGTTGAAACAGTTTTGGTGATGAGCAAGCAGATAACAGCCTTGAAAAATCGTTCCAGTGACACAAAATAAATTAATTCTGCTGTGGGATTTTACCTTACAACCACTTTTTTGGGATAGCAAGTTGCAATGTCACTAGAGGACATCTGCAAATCTCCCAGGACACCATACAAATGACAAGCTCGACTTGGGGGATTCACTCAAAAAGCTGCTAGAAGCTAGTACCAAATGGAATCTTCATTCAAGATCTTCTGCCCAGTGTAAGAGCCGTCCACAGCTCCTTGTCTGCCTCCCTTCCTAATTTTCCAGCTTTTATTCTGTTCCACAGAAGTGTTCCAGGCAGCCCGCGGGGAACCTCGGGTCTAGACCAAAATGGCCATCTCTCCTAAGAACAGAGGTGTTTCTCCTACACTCAGATCAGTTATGGCTACCTGCAAGTCTCACTTCTTATCCTAGGATTCATTTCTGAGTGATTAATAGTAGTTTTATCCACTGTTGTCCACAGAAAACCCATCTATTAAGAGTATTGCCCTTCCACCATAGCATTAGCAACCATCACACAAAAGTCTGACACTTATTCATTGCCCAGATTCACCACCATGCAGTCTCAGGAATGATGACAGTAAGTCCAATTCATGAATTCATGTAGGGTGTGCCAAGCTTGGAATTCTGTCAGCCTCCCTTTACTAACATGTGAGTCAAGACCTCTTTCTCTCCTTCCAGTGGAGTCCAGAGGCTCTTCACAATTACTCTCTTCAGCAAACAGTCCTTGTAAGGAGTCAGGGCAGTGGCCTAGCGACTTCCCACTAGTGTGGTAGGAAGGATAATTTCCACTAAGACAACAAAAGCCCATTGTGTCAATGATGATGTCTTACAGCCTTGAGCAAAAGCTTGTACAAAGAGGAACTGATAGTGGGGTGCGTGTGTGTGTGTGTGTGTGTGTGTGTGTGTGTGTGTGTAGTGTATTTACTGCTGTGCATGATGAAGATCAGAAGAAGATAGATGTTGGATATTCTACTTTATCAAATTCTTCCTTATTCCCTACAGACAGAATTTTCACTGAACCTGGAGTTAGGCCACCCTCTCACCACAAACACACACACACACACACACACACACACACACACACACACACACACACACCCCAAAGGATTTTTACATGAGTTCTGAAGGGTTGAAGTCAAGTCCTCATGTTTGCACAGCAAGTGCTTTTGCTGGCTAAACCATCTTTCCAGCTCATGTAATGAGTGTAAAAATCCCATTTGAGATGCCCTCTAAGTCTCCCACTAAATTTCTTTCAGAGGGAAGAATCCTGTTACTGGTTGACGCTCCATTTTTTTCTGGACCCTTCAGTGTCCTTTGGAGCTCACTGTAAGCTTCTGCCTGTACATAGGGTATTTCCCAAGCATGAACGTTAAGGTGTGAGTAGGCTGACTTCCAGATCTCATGTGTCATTATCCTGGCGTCATGCTTGAATCACTGCCCCATCAGTCTCGAGTTTCCCAGAACCTGAGGACCATCCCTCAACATCTGCCTAGGTCAGTGGCACAGTCCCCAGCTCAGAGGCTTGTCACCTAGGTCAGGAGGAAAAAGGCGCTTCCCACAAGTTTCCTATGTGGAGTCCATGCTTTTTTTTTTTTTTAACATCCATCCCTTCATATTTTGCTTTAGTAAAAATTGTGGGTAAGATTTATTTAAGAATTAATTGTACATGACTTTATTAAAAATTGCAAATTGGTTTATTTTAAAAATCCATGATTTTTTAAATCCTTTTTGTTTGTTCATATTCTTTTTTGCTGTGCTATTTGCTCTGGGATGCTTGGCTCTGTTTTCCTCAGAGGCACAACCTTACTAGGCAGCCCAGGCTTGTCTGCAACTCACTGTTTATCTCATGACTGAACTCACACTGATTCTCTTCCCTTAGCCTTCCAAATACTGGGGTTTCAGGTGTGTACCACCAAGACTGGCTGAGATTGTAAAATCTTTGTAGTATACTCTGACAATTTCATAGATGAATACAGTGTGTTTAGATCAGACCTGCATCCTGCTCTTCCTCTCCGATTCTCCAGGGACACGCCCTACATCCTGTTCCCGACTTCATCAGTGTAAGAATACAACAGACTCCCACTCCCTCATAAATCCAATCCTGTGATGCTATATGAGAATTTAAAGAGGAGAGGCAATGGAGAGATGGCTTCATGGTTAAAAGTATTTACTGTTCTTGAAGAGGATAGGGGTTCAGTTCTCAGCATCCACAACTGTCTGAACTCCAGATTCAGATTCAACTCTCTCTTCTGGTTTCTGTGGGCATCAGGTACAAACTTGGTGAACACGACCACCACGAATATACATGAAATAACTACATAAGTAAGAGTTTTCAAAATATGGGGAATGAGGGAGCAATCTTCCTAGTAGCTGTGTTTGAGCTTACCAGAAAGGATGTCCGTTCACACGTTCCAGTGAGAATTCGGCATTGATATATTCAGCACAGTCGACTATTTCTCACCACTTCCAACTTCTTCTATGGATGGACATCAGATTAAAGCTTCATACTTGGTTATGCTTGTTTTAAATTTAGAGTCTTTAATCAGGAGGTCGTATTTAGTCTACTAATTTATGCCCTCCATTGTTTCAATAGTAATTTAAAATAATTCTCTCAATAAACGATCCCGAACTCAGAAACTGACATCAGCCAGAGCTGCCTTTCTTTCAGCTCTGGACAGACCTATGCTTTTGTCGGACAGTATCTGGACAGATTCTCAATCCTCTGGGGATGGGCATCTCACTTCTATGCTGTGCTCTGCCTGCATCTGCCCCAGTCTTCAGTGCTAGAATGGTTACAGTGCTGGGACTGAGGTTCAGGGTTAGAGTGCTTTCTTATTCACATGGCTACTGTCACCTGTCCTAGCTGCCTTCAAATGGACTAGGTGACTAAGTGTTCAGCTATGACCACATCCTCTTTTGTCCTTTATGGTGACCCACCTTTCTGAACCATTCTGAAGGTAACAGACACCAGTGCCTACCAGTCTCAGTTCCTCCTCTTATCTTTTCTTACTTGGGCTCTCTCTCTCTCTTCCTGGAGGATTTTTGAAAGGGATAAGACACTGTGGTCTCACTACACAGACAAGTTAAATGTACTTTTCCCCCTCCACATTCCCTTCTTATAATGTAAATAACTTCCTAGAATGTCATCCTATGAGAGCAGCCCTCTGACCGACCCACTAGCAACTTCTCAAACACTTCTATTCACAAGAGGAAGAATTGTGTTAAGACAGTTAACCAGAAGGGTACCAGGTGTCTCTGACCTATTCCTCCCCTAGGTGACTTCTAGTTTTGAGCAAAGGGGGACAACATTCTTAAGTTCTCAATACCTTTGTGTATTTGATTATTGTTGGAACAAGATTAAAGGTGATTTTTTGGCAATCACAGAATACTAAAAAATGAAGATGTTTCTCCAATGCTACGAATCTCAGGTTTCCGGATTTGGCTACTTTAATGAAGTTTTAATCCACCCATTGATTCATTTGTCACAGTTGCCTTAAGCTAGGCTCTATGTTTGTCAAAACCCTGGCTGCTTCATATTACAAGAGCAAAGAACTCTGGGAAAGATTTTTTTTCTTTGCCATTTGATGCAATTATTGTCATCAATACACCGAAATTAGATTCAAAGTTATCTCTGTCAGTTGATCAAAGAATGACACTCCTAGCCATTCATTTCCCTTTATGAGTTGTAATGAATATAATAAAATTCAGGCCCTAAATGTAGGCTTCAGTCCATTCTGACAAATGTATGCACTTGGGTCACCACTCACAATGATAAATGGGACAGTTTCTTCCTTCTCACCAACACGAACTCTAGCCTGGGGTGACCATCTTCTTCCTTCACCCGCAGTCACTGAGTTTCCTAGAGTTCCTCATAAAGGGAGCCCTGCACTGGAGCTGTGATCTATTAATGCTTCTGTTTTCATCTGTCGGAAATCACTTCTATATTCTTTAGTGCCTTAAACAAGGGCTTCCCATCCCATAGGTCCTAAGGAACCAGTGCATGGCCTAATAATCTGTCTCTCCCTGGGGACCACCACCAAAGATTCATTCAGTGTTTAGCTAGAGTTTCTATTATTTCAAGGTTCAGTGTAATCCTGGCTTGAAGCTTAATAGTGTGTCAGCTGGCCTCAGGCTCCTAATGCCCATCAGACGGAGACCCAGTGGACTGTGTATGTGTGTGTTTGTTTGTTCGTTCGTTTGTTTGAGACAGGGTCTCCTCAAGTAGTTGAAGCTGGTCTCAAACTCATTTCCCTGCTTCCGCCTCCTGAGTGCTAGTAATAGAGGCATCATCACAATGAACAGCTCATGAGGAGCCTTTCTGAGGCAGCAAACAGTATATCTACCATGCTTCCTTCAGAAAAGCAAGGAAGATACCTGAAACAGAAGCGACTGACTTTGACCTCAGTATCAGAAGTGATTGTCATTTCTATGAATTTTATTAACTAGAAGTCATTAGGCAATTCTTCATCCAGGAAAGCATATCCAGGAAACGACAGTTACACAAGGCTGTGAATACCAGCAGAAACTACTGAACACCATCGTAGAGGCTCACCACCTGCCATGGGCATGCGTGATCATGTCTGCTCTTGTCAGATAATATGTTTGAGACCCAAGTGTGTCAGCAGCTCATTCTTCTCCATGTACACAGAATTAAATTTTATGAATTTGTTAAAAGATGCTAAACATTTTCTTTTCATGTTGTATTGAGCCATGAACATTATACACATTTCCTTCTGTGTGCATAAGTCCTATTTCTGTCTTTTATTTTTATGTCTCCATCATCAGAACCACCCAACCACAGGGCAGATGCTCCATTTGACTTCATTAGAAATAAGCCAGTCCGCACCACCATCAGGGAGTCTAATTCTTCTCTGTCCCTCTCAGCATTGTTCTCCTGGACTGAGAGTTCCAGCCACGAGCATCTTGTGATTTAAATTGCATTCCCCTGATGAAATCTTTTTTTTTTTTTTGTGCTTGTATTTGGGTTGCTGTAATGACTAACAGTGTTGAGCAATGTTTCAGGTACTTGTTTATCAGTTGTAAGTTCCATAGGCTTCCTTTTCAGTATGTTAATATTTTACGGTGTTAATATCTGGCAAATATTACCTGGCATGTAATTATGTACAACATGTAATAATAACATCAAAAATATAATATTTAATTAAAAATTTTGTACATTTACAACTAGAGTTCTTTTCTTATTTGTTGTAAACCTAACCCAACTCTTTCTTTCCATAGGAACTGCTTTTGTGGTTGTTGTTGTTATTGTTGTTGTTGTTGTTGTTCTATAGTTGAGTTTATGGTAGGAAGATAGTCACAAAAACACCTTGCGAGTAAAGGACCATCTTAACATTTCTTTCTAGATGGAAGCTGGGGATATATCCCAGTTGGCTTGCTGTGAAAACGTGAAGACCAGAGTTGATAGGCCAAAAAAAGAGGTGCTAAGTTCTTGTCATGTCTTCTTGAAGATGCAGAGATTCATAATGAACTTAAAGGTTCTGCGGACACTCTCTGGCCATTGAATGATGTGAACCAAAAAATGCAAGACATATCATAGGACTCATGGAGATCATGGGGAGATTAGTGCATATGTTAGTTACTAATGTCATACTGAGATAGTCTCAAGGAGGCTAATGACTCCTGCACCAGCAGAGGAGGCTGGACAGAAAAAGGAGATGATCCGGGGGTGATCAAAACACTTAGGCCTCAAAATAACTCAGCAAAAATGCAATTAAAAATGTTTAAGATTTATTTATTTATTTATTTATTTATTTATTTATTTATTTATTCTGAGTACACTATAGATGTCTTCAGACGCACCAGAAGAGGGTATCAAATCCCATTACAGATGGTTGTGAGCCACCATGTGGTTGTTGAGAACTGAACTCAGAACCTCTGGAAGAGCAGTCAGTGCTCTTAACTGCTAAGCCATCCATCCAGCCTTGAAAATAAAAAATGTAAAACTCTATCCACCTAAATGAAATGTATCATCACAAAAGGCACTCGGGTCTGAACATGACTAGAATATGTAGGAATTTGGGCTGTAGCTGAGCCAAGGCAAAAGTCTGTTTCTCTCACAATTGAAGCTTTAAGTTTAGGGAACCATCACCAAGAAAAATACTTCTAAGTACTGCCTATGTTTACATATCTCATGGGGGACCGTAATAAACAGCAGAACCCAGCCCCAACTGAAAGCCTTCCTCAGTTCAAATACATGAACATCTTGGGGAAAGGATTGAATTTTGCATTGCTTGTGCTATTTGTCAGATTCCCAAGAATGTTCTCCTGTGCAGGTGGAGGATATGATTCTTGTTTTAGAAACACAGTCCTCGACCTATGACTCCTTACTCAGCAATATTCATAGGAATCTGAGAACCCCTTGCTTACCTAGAAACATTATGACTGGGAAGCTGAACTTGGAAAGGGATTGGACATGACTGGGAGGGTTTACTAACTTCATTTCCCCATGAACTATATGGAATTGTATGAGTTGGTTCTTCAACAGTTCCTTTGTAAAATTGGTTTTATTTTGAATTTAAATTAGTGCCTCCATTCCTCAAGCCTTAGCCCTCTTTACAGAACCTTTACTATCCATCTAATATGTGTTTTTGTCTAAATATCTTTTGTGAAGCACCAGATCCTTTCCTGGTGGGTGAAACTGAGCATGCCATCATTTCTGCCCTTCTTTACCTGTACTCTCTGTCTTTCAAAGTGTCTTATTTGATTTAGGGAAACTCCAATATATAGCTGTACTAAGAATGGATTTCTCTGTCATTGTCATTCAAATCCAGATGTTTCACATCCTTGGAGAAATACCCACCAAGGGTTCTATTTCCTATCCCCAGGGGAAATATCTGGTCTAACTCTCAGGGCTCACTGTTTTGTATGATTTCTTTTACTAATCCCTCTACTAACAATACACATGATGATTGCAGTTCTCTTTGATGTCTGAAGCTGTTGAAAAAGTTCCCACATTATATCAGCATTATATTACTTCTTGGCTAGCTAAAGCCTCAATAATGCTTTCAGCATCTAGAGATAAGTAAATACAGGACAAAGACATATGGTTCCACTGTCTCACACTAACTACTGAAGTATAGTACTTTACTAATCAAGGGCTTAGGACAGTTCTAAAAGTAAATTCTGCTTCTCTTTGAAATAGCTCTTTGATCTACACCTGGAGAGAATGAGTTTTGTTGTGATCTCTCCATTTCTTTCTTCTTCCTACCTTTCATCTCGCCCTCCAACTCTGAGCTGAAATGGTAAGAGCTCTAGGTGACAGACGTCTGACAATAATTGCAGCACAGCTTTGGAAACCACAGCTTTTCTGCTGTGTCCTTTAGGACTAGTTTAAGTAGAAGAGAAGGGTGGTATTTCGCAGAGGTCCCCCATGAAGGACTGAAATGTGAACTTTAACTCAACACTCAGATTCCAGAAGTGGCCAGTGATTGGGAAGAAAGCCATTTCAGCTTGGGAGAGCTGTGGATGTTGAAGTCCTGAATCAGGACAAGCTTGATTTGCTTAGAGCCCAGAGAGGAATGGGTATGTAATGGTAGCAAGAGGTAAAAGACTTGGAGGACTTAAAGAAAGGAAGGTTGATTTACCAATAGTCTCACAGAACATCTCAAAGGGAGTAGGCTTTAACTCCACCCACAAAACGTACGGAAGAAGGGAGAGGTTCCCCTGGGTACAAACCCACCCTCAATTCACTGTACAACTAGGTACAACCTCTCCCACTCCACAGCCCAGTTAGGGGAGCAGGATCACAGGCAGGCAACAGAGTCAGGGTAAGACCCTGCTCTGGTTGTTGGAGATCCACATGAAGACCAAGCTGTACATCTGCTACATATGTGCAGGGGATCTATGTCCAGCCCTTGTGTACTCTTTAGTTAGTGGTTCACTCTCTGGAAACCCCCAAGGGTCCAGGTTAGTTGGCTCTGTTGGTCTTCTTGTAGAGTCCCCATCCCCTCCAGGTCCTTCAATTCTTCCCCTAACTCTTCCCCAAGACTTCCTGATCTCTGTCTAATGTTTGGTTGTGAGTCTCTACCTGTGTTTCAGACAGCTGCTGGGTGGAGCCTCTCAGAGGACAGTTATGCTAGGCTCCTGTTTGCAAGCATAACAGTGTATCATTAATAGTGTCTGGGATTGGTGCTTGCCCATGAGATGGCTCTTAAATTGGTCGAGTCATTGGTGGACCATTCCCTCAGGCCCTGCGACATCTTTGTCCCTGCATTTCTTGTAGTCAGGAGAAATTTAGGTAGAAGGTTTTGTGAGAGGATTGGTGTCCTTATGCCTCCACTGGGAGTCCTGCCTGGCTACAGAAGGTGGCCACTTCTGGCTCCATATCCACCATTGCTAGGAGTCTCGGCTGGAGTCACATTTGTAGACTCCCTGGAGCCTCCTCCATCTCCAGCCATAGAGGCCAACACCTTCAGAAGGTGCCTCTTCCTTCAACTAATCCTTTCTAGAGACGCCTTTATAGACACACCCAATGGCATGCTTCATCAATTACCCCTCATTAGATGTTCTTTCTCCCAATGAAGTTGGCCATCAAAATTAACCGTTGAGGAGTAACCGTAACTGTGAAGGTTAATCCTACTGCACTGATCACCTCAGAAACGCACACACCCTTTGTGAACATCTACATTTTCTCTTTCTCTGCCTCTGCCTCAGGCTTTTCCTCTAGTCAGGCTAGTTTCATTCACATCTATGTTTCTGCTTCATCTGCCAGGAGAACCAATGGGAAGCAGCAACCTGAGAAAAATCAGCTCTTTCTCTATCTCCTTATTGCCTCTTTGGGTCGGTCTTTGATACACTGCTGTTACATTTTCACCATTACCAGACCAATCTGATTTTCTTGTCACCAGTGGTTTATGTCCAATCCAACAACTGATTTTTATGCCTAATCTTACTTGACTTCTTCAATGCTATTCTTATAGTTAGTTAGATCCTTCTGCTTCACATCCATCCTCCCTGGCTTATGGGACATATATTCACAGGCTGTTCCACCTTGGTCTTAGTCTAGAACAAGACACTGCCTCTTTCTTTCCTGTCTCTGGGAGGTGGGTTCTATCTTTACTCATTCCTTAGACATTCCTTTTTGCTCTCAAAGTTTTAAGTAGTACAACTTTACTTGCACTATATGATAGACTTCCCAAATTTTAGTGTCCTTGATACTTTAATTAACACCACTATATTTCCCTGACTTTATCTCTTCATTCTTTCCAAACTCTCGCTTAGTCCAAGGCCCACCGTGAACATCCTTGTGACGTCTCTTTCTCTCATGCCCCATCTCTAATCTATAAATGATTGTTTCTGAGGTCTAGCTTTAAGTTATCACACTTCAAAATCATTACCTTTATTACCTGTTTTATTGTAGCAATCTTTAATAAATTATTTCTAAATAAATTTTGTTCTCTAGAGCTGGTGTCTTGGACTAAATATAAAAAGGAAAGGAGAAAGCCAATTGAGTTCTGGAATTTCCTTTTGTCTGTCTCATTTGCCTAAGTGAGAACATCACACAGTAGACCCTGCTGTTACTCTGGTGAACTATAAGCCAAAGTAAATCTTGACTCCCTTGAATTGCTTTTTCTCAAGTATTGGGTCATAGCAATGAGGAAAGTAACTAATAAATCCTTTGAGGAACATATGGAATGTGCTTCAGACATGCATGATCTTAAAAAAAGTATTAAGGACCTCTGAGCTCACAGGCTTAAAATGACACATACTTAAAAATGACTGTTTGATGTCAGAAGTCTGCCTCTGAAGTCATCAGATCGTCTGCCTTAGCATATCATTAAGTTGCTATTGGGGTTTTGCATAGGCTGAGTTTCTTCTAGAGGCTAAGAGATTAAAACACCTAAGAGTTTTGGCAGAAAATAAAACAAAAGCAAAAACAGAAAAGCAAACACACAAAAACCATAGGAATAGTAATTCCTTATCCAAGTGAGGACAAAGAGAATCAACAGGCATGACATGGCTATTCCATAACAGGATACGGAGCAAGTCAACTGCCCCATACTTGAGATGTATTTCTTTACTCATCATGTCTGTTTATTGTTAGAGACCATACAGGTGAGAGTGAGTACATTACAATGGAAAAGGCAGAACTTTGAGGAACAGAGTTCTTGAGGAGGCAAAGGTCAAGGGAAACCAATGTAGTAACAGAGGCACTACCTCAAAGGATGCAGAGAGAAGCCCTTTACCGTAAGCATTGCCAGTCTGTGTATATAGAGGTGCTGTGTAGATGGCAATGGGAAGAGGGAGGTGTTTTTGTCTGCTGCAGGTTCATAATCGAAGTTAAATGTGACCTGAAGAAAGTGGGATACAGATCTGAAGACAGACTAGATGTCGAGTGAATGACTCATAAGGTCAGTCTTTGAATTTAATATGCTTTAAATTTTGACTTTAATATGCTTTAAAACAATATTTCCAGAATGGGTTTGACACTCAGCCATAGAACATTTGTCTTCAATACACAAGGCACTGGGCTTGGTCCTTAGTATTACAAATAAGAGATAAGAAAAATATTCTACTGTTGTATACTGATGTGTAAGTAATGTATATAATCCAGAACAAAATCTTCAAGGACAACGGTTACTAGACCTTTCTAGTACTCTATTCCTCTTCATTTCTTCTAATTCACTGATCATTGATAATTCACACCCAAGTTTTGTCCCTCAGTTTTTGTAAGATCATTGGATTTAGGTAATAATCCAGAGTTACAACTCTCAGTGGTGGTGGCACATACTTTTTAAATGCCAGCACTAGAGAGGCAGAGGCAAGCCAGTCTCTGAGTTCAAGGACAGCCTGGTCTACAGAGCAAGTTCCAGGATAGCCAGGACTATAGAGAGCAACACTGTCTGGAAATAAACCATGCAAGCACACAAAGTCACAGTTCTCCGGAGGCTCTGAGATTAATAAAATTAAAAGTCAGGATGAGTTGGGGATTTAGCTCAGTGGTAGAGCGCTTGCCTAGCAAGCACAAGGCCCTGGGTTCGGTCCTCAGTTCCGAAAAAAAAGAAAAAAAAAAGAAAAGTCAAGATGAGAGTAACAAAGTTTGCTCAATACCAAGTTTTGCTTAGTAATTTGGAATGGAACAGAGATTGAAAAAGAGAGTTGAGGGGTATGGGACAACAGACTAAGCAATGAATAAATAAATTTAACCTAAGAAGTAAAGGAAATATTGGTAAAATAAGACTAGGGTGAAGTAGCATTGTCTTCTAGTCTTTTGTCTGTGCTGGGGAGACTGGAGTAAGATATTTAGATAACTAAGAGAATGTGTTCACAAGTATACGTGGAATTTAAATTTTTATTGTCATAAAAAGTTGAGCCACAGAATGGATAAAAAACGATGACACAAAAGGTCTTTGGAATTGAACTACCAAGAGGACAGTTGGATTCGAAAGGAATCTACCCACCTACTGAAGCAGATAGATACCCTTGTAAAAATTCAGCTATTGGTATACTTAATAAATATTAAATATATTCATTGTTTAATTGATGAGAAATACCTAAATATGGATAGATGTTTGAAAGAAGATCCAATGGGTGGTGAAGTCTTGTCACAACACCTTGAGCAATGTGAGATTAGAAAGAGGGACAAAGTTTGTGTGAGACCAGTGACAGGTAGGATGGCGTGACCTAACAGCAGGAGTGTAGGGGGGTGAAGTTGTCACTGGAGAGAACTGAGGAAGACTTATTTTTAACCCAAAAGTAAAAGTAACAGTGAATTTTTTGTGTCTTGTTTGTTAGTCTGAGGGTTCCAGAGTGCAGAATGGGAGCAGACAGGCAGCAGGAGAAAAGAAAATCTATCCTTTAGTTTGTCCTGGACAGTGCTCGCTTGTTAATGTCATCCAAGTGCATCCATTAAAAAATAACAATTCCTCTTTTTATTAAAAACGATAGTGGGTGTGCCCGTGACAGTCACTCTGGCTGATCGGCGGAAGTCGTGGAGGTGATGGAGCATTAGGAAGTTTAGACTGTGGTGATGCAAACAATAAAAGGCAAGGAGCAATTCTGAGGGTCAGAGGGCAACTTGTTCCACAGCCTCCTAGGTATTGAGACGGAATCCCGGGCCCCACCCATGTGGAGCACATGCAGAGCTTTCTACTCTAAGATTAGTGTCTGAAGCATCTGTGAAGTGTATTCCCTCTGTTCTTTCCCACAAACAATGCTCAAGTGGAGGGGAAATATCAATGTTCCTCCTCAAAACCTCCCCGTGTTCCTCTCCCCTGACTCTGACTCAGTGGCAGAGTCCTACCCCGAATGCAAACAACCCATGTACTGATTTGTTTTATGTAAAATAAAATTTCATAGACACAAGTTATAATTCTAGATGTTTCCTTCTGTTTGCTAATGTTAGCTAACACAATAGAGGAGCTTACATAAATGAATTATGAATGAAATAATGAAAACTGATAAAAGCAATCAATCAGTAAAACAGAAAAACTAATTAATTGTAGCTGTTCCTAGATGTTTGTGTAAAGGAACTGACTTTTAGGTTTAGAATTATGTATGTCTCCTTGTTGGATGAAATTTAGCATGAGCATTTGTCTACACAATCAAGCATAGTCTTAGCATCATGCCAGCATGCATACAGCATTAGATATACCAGGATAAATTTGTGTTTCAAATCTCCAAAACCTTTAGAGGACTGTGAAACGTGATGCTGTGATACTGAACATCTTTATATGCAGATCAAAGTGTCTGGCTCCTGCCCCACGTCAAGCACTATGAGTTTTAATATGGAACCCCTCCCTCTTTGTGGTAGGGAAACTTATTTCATCTTCGTTTCTCTTCATCTCTCTAAGAAAGGGGAGTAAATATCCTATTAAAATTTATAGCAATTTAAAATTTACAGTGAAAACACTAAGAGACAAGGAAGAAATTTTGTCCCAATCATAAGAGAGTAAAACAATGCTTTTACAATAAAAAGCATTTGGTAACTCACTGTGCAAGTAAAGGGAGGCCTACTAAGTAGCTTAGCTTGGAAGAATACCCAGACATATGACATGATCCAGGGGTCAGAAGAGCCCCGAGCGAAAGCCTAAGGCTTGTGTCTTGTCATTTACCTAACCCCAGAGCCTCCGTCACCTTCTTTTAGGTGTGACATTAACAATAAAGTAACTCAGAAACCCTGACCCACATTGGACATACAACCACACGCACCACAGATGTTCAAAGTACAATATCTCTGACAGAAGGAAGACAGAAAAATCAATATTTTATTAATACAATATTTAAATGTGCCCTTCCCTCCTCCCATGTCTCCCCTTCGGCTTACTCTTCAGTGGTACTGACAGCCCCACCCCCTTGTTCTGTGCAATTACCATGGTGGCTAGGACCCTGTACACATATCCTGAAAACTGGAGGACCTTCAAGGCCCTCATCACTGCTCAGTACAGTGGGGCACTTCTACTTTGGCCAAACCAACAGCACCCCTGAATTTCTTGGAAAATTTCTTGCCAGCAAGTTTCCAGCATTAGAGGTCGATGACAGATTCTGCATGTTTGAGAGCAATGCCATCGCCTATTATGTAAGCAACGAGGAGCTGTGGGAAAGACCTAGACTTAGTAGAGTGAGAGTCACATCATGAGCTCTTTGGTTCAATTCTCAGTATGTAGTTATGCAACTGTGGTGGTTCAGTGTTCAAGAGACAGAGGTAGAGGAACAGAAGTTCAAGGTCATCATCAACTACATGAGGTGTTCAAAGTCAGCCTGGGCTACATGTGTCTTTGTAGAAAAGGAAAAGGAAGGGGGGGGAAGGAGGGAGGGAGGGACGAAGGGAGGAAGAAAGATGCTTAAGAAAAAATGTACAATGTTATTTCTAGTCCAATCTCTTTAAGAAGTTCTTAAATATAAAGTAATCCTTCGATCAAAACTAAAGTGGTAATATTGTTTTCTTCATTTATACTTTAGAAAGGTCTTGGCAAGATTTCAATTACTAATGTGGTTCTTGGGAGAAACAGGATGCCTAATTATAGCAGTGTAAAATGAAGCCATACTTGCAAGTCTATTCTTGCTCTTGTCTTTAGGAAATTATCCATATTTCCATTGTCCTTATACTTTGTTGTTTTGAAGGCTCATGGGAAATCACTGAGCCCCACAGAGTTTTAGCAATGTTTGTATTACACGGAGGCATTAGCATTGCGATCCCTATTCTCAGAAGGTTTGTCTATAGTGTTATGCAGCAAGGAGTTTGAAGATAAGAGATCCACATAGTCAGAAATGATTGCTCAGCCAAGCAAGCATGGTGATGCAAGCCCCTCTTCCCAGCATTCAGGCACCCAGAGGGCAAAGATCATGTCAAGGCCAGCCTTGGCCACATAATGAGACTTAGCCTTAGAAATAATGGTCAGAGTTCATATTCTTTTACTCAGGAAAGAAGAGTTCAGGCAGAAAAACTGAAAAACACGGTTATAGTAAGAAATAGCCAACATCGTCTTCCTTATAAGATAGCATTTACCACTTCTGGTTTCAGTACCTACGGACCCTTTGGACTCTGGGCATGGCTCTAATCCACTCTCCACCTGCAAGAGCAGGATTTCCTTCTATGATAGGATGCAGATTCGTTACCAGGGGGCTTTGCAATGAAATCTTCATACTCCCAATTTCTTACTGGAGAAGTCTAAAATCTGATGACTACATCATGTTCATAAGACTTGTGGGGTTTTCTAGTTTAATTTCTGTTAATGTGATCAAAATACTCTGACAAAAGCAGTTTAGGAGAGAAAGAGGTTTGTTTCAGCTCACAATACAGGACACAGTGCATCACTGTGAGGAAGTCAAGACAGACGCTTTACGCTGTCAGTCACATCATGAGAGAAAGGAGTGGAGAGAAATGCACACATGACCATTTCCTTGCTTGTACTTAGCTTAGTTTCTCTGTTCTTACAAACTTCGGGACACCCTGTCTAGGGACTGGTGCTACCCACACTGGGTTCTTCCTGTGGGGCGGTGGGCTGTGAAAGATACCCTGATTCCTGGTCAAGATAGATCGAATCCCCCGGGACCCTAAAACGGATGGCAGGCGCATTCCCAATCTCCCAGATCAAGGCCTCGATAGCTGCAACCCTCCACAGACCCCTATAGAGAGGTTTGAGACAGACCAGTCACATAGGGCAATGCTCCAAGCCTCTCCTCCACAGGTGAGAATGTGACTACAAGTCACATAGGCTCAAGACAGATTAGTAGAAACAGGACCATGCCCCCGAATATCTAGATTAGGTCTTCTCAAGCTCTCAGGCCAAACCAATAAGAAGTACCTGCTGTCAGACACTGACCCATCCAAAAACTGTATGTAAGAGTCGTGTGCAGGATTAAAAGTGTGCAGGAATTATTCCATTGTCTGACAGCTTCTGCCTAAGAGCTGTACCACTGCCGCTTGGGGAAAAGATCTAATCTCCGGAAATGACCACCAGAAGCTCCCCTGCACCCCTCGCCATGCTAGTCAGTCTCCTGCTGGCTCAACCTGGGCCAAGCAACCAAAGTGGCAGCTGCAGAAAGGAGCAGGACCAGCGGAGGTGAAAGCTGTTCCCAGTCCCTGCCTGAGTTCTCTCCCCCCTCACTTGAACCCACACACCTAGCCAGGCTAGAGATCCCTGTGGAGAGACCCCACCCCCATCCCCAGTGCCAGAGACCTACATCTTTCCACTTCAATTAACTTAATTTGGGTCTCTTCCCACAGGACAATCCAATGTAGACAATGCCTTGCCAAGACCCTCTTCCCAGGTGATTAGGTCATCAATTAAAGCAAAACTTCATGGGTTTAGATTTGTGATTCTTTTATAGATCACCACCAAATTCAGGTTGGCCCTTGAGCTGGCTTGGGTTCTACTACAGGCCTTGGTGTTTCATTAAACAATGAAAGTTAAACCAACAACCACGAAATTACTAACAGTACTATGGGGATGTCTTTTCAGAGGGAAAGTAATAGTGTGGAAAACTCCCAGCCAGTTCCATGCCCTTTGGGATTACTGCTGTGATGGACAGGATAGTGATGTCCAAGAGAGAAGGCCCAGAAGGACTCCACCCAGGTGCCCACTTGTTTTAATTCCTCTGTAACTGCCATTGAATGACGAGGACTGAATGCCACCCATCATGTGAAAGAAGACTACGGTGTCTCCCAAACTCCCTATGTATTCTAGAAAGTTCCTAGTAGCTTTCTGAGTCATGCTTTGCTTCCTCTGAATCAGCTGGTTTAGCTTATGTTACATTTTCCTAGAGTGCTGTGCTCTTTCCTGTCTATATTTCCCCAGATGACAAATGCCACCTCTGTTTCCTGGTTCCCTCAGGAAGTCCCATGCACAGATGGGTTTTAATGAGTTACATGTTTATTGGAGTTTGAGAACATAGAAACAAAAGTTTATCCACCCTGAGCCCTTCCAGACACTGGACACCAAGTCATACATTAGAAAAGATTAGAGGTAACTAATCAATGTATGTATCAAGAGACACTTTACATATGAAGATAAAATGTCTGCCTTTCAAGCACAACTTGAAAACCTTCTCTTTCTCTCTCTCTCTCTCTCTCTCTCTCTCTCTCTCTCTCTCTCTCTCTCTGTGTGTGTGTGTGTGTGTGTGTGATGTGTGTGTGTGATGTGTGATGTGTGTGTGTGTGAAGCATGTATTTATGCACTATGTTTGGAGATGCATGGGAATACATATGATGTGTTCAGGTTTGTGCATATTTGTTTATGTGGAAGCCTGAGGCTGGTATCTGGAGTCTTCTTATATCACCCTCTACCTTAAATGTGGAGGCAGTGTCTGCCAGTTGAACCAAGAGCTGTCTGATATGGCCAGTCTGGGTAGCCAGTTTGTTCTGGAGATCCCGTCTCTGCCCTCAAACACTGTAATTATAGGTGGGTTTCCACACCCCACCAGGTGGGAATATAAATTGTGTGGCAAGTGCCTTAACCATTGATCTATCTTCTCAGCCACAACCTTGAATACTCTTAAAGCCCATGACCTTTTATTATTCCATGTTTCACTTATAATAAGCCTCTTCTCTCAAGTGGCATTATATTGATCTGGAAAATTCTCCATGCTTTCTTTATTTCCCGCCAGTGCTAGCAACCGGGTCTAGGGCCTTGTCCATGCTATGCTAGCACTCTGTTGCTTAGCTACCATCCCAGACCTCTCTTCTTCCTACTTGTAATGATTACAGATTTCTCCATTTAATTCGTTTCAAATTGAAACCATCACATAATTCTCTACCACCAACATTATTCCAATAATAAAAGCCAACATTTCTCAATGTACTGAGGAACTGAAAGCTAAGATAGATCTTTAAGTGGATCCTTATTTGTTGTTATTTTCTCTTCACTTTTCATGTAAGAAAACAGAAGCTTATGACCTTGACAAAGCTGTAATTTGAACCTGTCTTTCTGACTAGAGTTAGTGGCTCTGATCTTTCTGTTTCCCCGTAATGGTTACTGTCTCACAATAGCATGACACCATTCACTTTTTCTAGTTGGATCATTTAGCCTAGCTGCTTATTGGTGTTTACTGCCTCAGAGACACTTAGTGAGTAGACCATTTCCGTTATTTTCTTTCTTCTTCATGTAAGTCTCTTAATCTATGCAGACTTCCCATTTAGGGTTGGAACTAAGTATTGACTCTTCAGAACCCTTCAGCTTTGGTTGCTTGGTTTCTCTTTCTCTAAAGGTTCAGTTCAAGTCCTTGGTTCCTGGAAATCTCTAATTTACCCACTTCTTATGAGGACTTTACATTACAAAATTGCTGCTCTGCCCATACCCTCGTTCATGTTTCCTAGACCCTTGTGCAGGTCCGAGACAACATGATCATCCAATAAGGACTATCTGCCACCTTCCCAACACAACATAATAGCACAGTGCTACCTAACAGTGGCCACTTCTTGGCCAGTCATCTCTTCCACCAGGTGTTACTTATCTCTGAAGACCAGACACCTACTTTGTCTATGGGATGCGTTCAGCAATGTGTGTACATCCTACTGCTTAACAGCAGATGTGATAATCACCTCCTTTTGTTGAGTGCTTGCTATGACTCTTTCCATGTTCCTTCCAATCGCGCTACTGTGCCACCAGTCCACATCCATGCAATGTGTAGGAACCGTGAAAAACGAACTTATCTTCTAAGATACTTAATTTACCAAAACTGGAGCATTTTGATGACAACTATGCTTCAATTTCTGTATGGCTAGCAATTTCCTTAATGTACCATGTATAAAAAAGACTCTTGAAAATTTTCATTCATTTATTTTATTCATTTATTTATTTACTTGGATAATCCTCCATCTTAACCATGGAAGTGTTGGGAATACGATGTGTCCACCTTACATTTTGCAAGTTTCTTGTTTCATAAACCTCAAATAATATATAAAGCCAATAGTTATGTCACTATCACTGATATTTACACTTCCAAGCATCTCCACAACCTAGGGGGAGGCTAGAGATGTGACTTAGCAGTCAAAAGTGCTTGTGGGAGACCTCCAGAATCCAAATCTCAGCATGTAGAGAGTAACAGTCACATAAACACCTGCAGGCACATACTTATCTAGGCATTGTCATCTTAGATTTTTTCAAAATCTGCTTGAATTATGGTAGAGGGAGAAAAGATTAATGGAAAATGGAGGCTGTGTACATGTTCTTTAGGGCAATTCCAACCTTCATTGTCAGCAGTCCAGTCCACTATCAAAACACCAAACACAAATCAGTAGCAGAAGAAGCCTGAGATCCAGAAGAAACCCTGAGTCTCTGCTGATCAGCAAGTCTATGGAAGCTGCAAGAAACAGCCAGAATACCAGCAGAAGATTTATGAAGTATTTCTCTTTATGAAGTCAAGTGAAGATCAGTGAAAAAACAGAAGACAAACCAATACCAGAGCATCATCAGCGAAGAGTACTGTCAGCGAAGCCCAGTGAAGGGATCAGAGGGGTGCAAGGTGAACCAATGCAAAAGCATCATCCCATCTGTTGGATTATCTCTATATTCACATGCTGCTCAAGTGTCTGCTCCAGCAAAGCTCACATGCCCTTTCACCAGGCAACTTCCAGAAAAACATCACATGTCTGTTCTCAGCAAAACATCTTCTCATAAGACAGTTGCCAGAAAAAAAATCACATGACAAAATTGAGTCTCCGGTGAAACCAGAAATTCCCACAGTGTACACACATGCAGCATGTAGAAACAAATAAATAAGACTTTATAAAGAAGGTAATGCCTTAGAGGCTCGTGACCATCTACTTCTTTTCCAGATCTTGGATCCTTCTATGAAGGTTTTCATCACTGTGTGTATGTGAGCGCTACAATGCAGTGCATGGTGTTCTTTCTGTCTCACTGGAGGCAGTGAGGGACTGTGACACCAACCCTGCCTTCCAGCTTGATGACATTTCTTGAGTTGAGGGTCAGACTTAGAGCAGTTCATAAATAAAATGACTCTGACAAACTTACAGGAAATCCTTTCTTGATTTCTTCAACATGAGGAGTTCCTAGTTGAATTTTTTCAGAAGTTGAAGTTCTTCAGTTTAAAAAAAATCACTATCTTTTGGCTACTATCCACTTATAAGTCAGTCCTCCTTTTCTCTTTCCTCCTTTTCTAAAGAGAAAAGGAGGAGGAGTGAATGAGGGAAAGCCTATGTGCAGAGGGAGGGAATACTGCAGTTGGGATGTAAAGTAATTAAGTAATCAATTAGAATAAAATATTTAAAAAATAAAATAGGGTAATCTCTAGAAAACAATCACTACCATGTTGGAATATGTGACAATAAAGAAACAGTCTTAGATATAACTTTTATATTGGTAAATGTGTTTTACAGTAAGGGAGATGAAGACTCATAGTCCAGTCTTGGTGAGGTACCTAGTTTCACTATGGACTCCTTCACTAATCCTTTCACCCATCAACACTGTCTACTGTTTAAGTACTGGAGAACAGTGAAGAAGATGGGAAAAGAGCCCTATGGGTCACAAAATTCTGATTAATGGTAATAGGATTGGGGATGACCAAAGCCACATACTCAGAATCATGGCTTAGAATTCCTGCTCTTGGCCACCTACACACACAGCACAGAAGCACAAGGGAATCCAAAACCCTAGTGATTCTTTCCTGTGCTGAATGACAGATACCCCGTGTTCAGTGTTCTCTTATCTAATGTCTCTATGTAAGAAAAGGATTCAGGGCAGAGTAGTGCAGTATGTCTGTGAGATAAAATCTGTGCCAAGAGAGAAAGCAGTGAGCAAACCAAACCTCTAATGTGTAATTTTAATGTGTTTTGCTCTTTTGTAACATAGGTGATACAATTTGGCCTCATTAAAATGTGCGCTCAACAGCACTAAGGACATGCAAATGTAAAACCTGTCTGTTCTTGAATTCCTCACGAGAAGAAACACATACACATATGTATGTGCAAATCTATGATTGAAATCTATAAACATAGCACTGTGCTCTAGATGTGTATCTGTCTTCCCTTCTAGGGGAGATGATATTTGAACTACATATCATCAAAGAGAGTCCTATTTTATATGAAGGAAAAAATGGACGGTTGGACAGTGAGCCAGTTGCTGTAGGACAATCATGAGCAAGAAGGATTTGTGGCAGTGCTCTCTGCACATAATGATGTCGAGCTGCTCAGAACCTCCCACCTGGAATAATTGCACAAGCGTACTTGCAACCACCCACACAGCAGGGAGCATGCAGAGTACAGAGACCAGTAGTAAAATTTGTGTTGTATGTCTCAGATGCATGGAAAGTTTGTTTCTCCACGGGAGAAATGCCACGATCTTCCCTGCTCTTCAATGGCAGTTGGAAGAAAGCTAGAGAGGCACTCATTGACCTGCTGACAGCTTGAATGAACAGGTATTGTTGAAAGACTGTGTTTTGGGTGGGGGAGTGTGGAGAGACAGCTCAGCAGCTAAGACTAAGCTTTGCTCTTGAGGAGGACCACAGTTCAGATTCCAGGAACTTATATTGAAGTGTGCATTTGCCCATAAGTACAACTCCTGGGATTCTGAAGCCCTCCTCCTGCCCCGCCTTCAAAGACTCCTGTACTCATACTTTGCACGTGCACACAGACACACACAGACACACATAGACATATACACTATATATATATGTGTGTATATATACATATAATATATGTGTATATGGATTGGTGATTGGAAACCTTCTCAACTACGCCAACCCTTTGCTTGTACTATCTGGAGTTGATTCACATATGTTGAGTGTTTACCATATTCCAAGGCGTCAAATGCATTTTACAAGCTTTAGTTAGCGAACACCGCATCCACACCCTGCATGTCCTGACCTGCAGGAGAGGATGTGGGAGGGTTGAGGAGCTGATTCATCCTGTCCTTTCTCATGGATTGCAGTCCTTACGTGCACAATTTAGAAGGCCATGGGTAACTGCACAAGGAAGGCGTCAAATGGCTGCCGGATAATGGTTTCATGCATGAGATTGTTTAAGAATTATTAGGAAGCCTGACAATGTGAGCAACAAATGTGCTGGGTAGGAGACTGAGGGACCAAAGGTTCTAGATTTCAAGCCTATTTAACTGGAAGGACACTATGGAAATAAGGGAGTTAGGAGGACCCCACGTGATCAGGTAGCAAAGTGTTCCTCCTTTTAAACAAGGCAAAGTATTAGAGAATCAGTGGATTTCTCAGAACTGAGCACCACCTAAAAGGTCCATAGACACAAGTCTTCTCTTAGTGCTTTGTTGTTTAAGGAGTTTTGAAGGGCACAGAAGGAAAAGTATTTGATTCCAGGATACTACTAGAGTGGCTGATCAGAATGAAATCAGGTGCCAAGATATTAGCTTGTAGATCTCTGGTGTGCCCTTGCCTTACATGGAGTCCTAAGTTCAAGACCTCACAATGGAAGAGAAAAAAATGATATTTTTAAAATCTGGAGCCAAGAAAAGGGAGTAGAAACAGAAACTTATGAGGAAGGGTACATTCAAAGTCAGATTTTATATGAGAGCATCAGGACCCAAGATTAAACACTTATGTCAAATCTTGGAGGAACTGCAGAAATCAGGAAAGTAAAAAGGAGCTGTTGCTGGGGGTGAGGGTGGGGGATGAAGAGAGTAAAGTAATAGCAGGATACAAATGATATGATCAAGGAATGGAGAAAAAGGGGGGGATCTAACTGGGGAGGGGTGGGAGATAAATATGAAAGAAGGAGGAGGGCAACCGTGCAGTAAATCTGAAAAAGTCACAAGGAATTATAACTATTAACTATTTACCTTAAAAAAATGACATCAAACCAGAGTATAAATACACATATATAGTTTAAATAAACTTTTCTCCACTAACAGTGCTCCCTCCAAGAGCCAAAGACCATCTAACAAAAACCCCAACACCAGGAATGAGAAGCCCTCCTTTGAGTTGCTGGTCAGGGTTGTCTAAAAGACTCCTGTATCATTACAAGCTATTACTACTGTCCTTGGTTGTACCCCAGAAAGGGAGGGTAAGTCTGTATAGCTAAACACACCATGTATTTCAGAAATAGGACCTTTGAGGTAACAGACCTGACTCCCTGAGTACAACTTTCATTGTACCAGAAGGTATCATACAATCTTACAAAGGGGGAAAGCAGCCAACAGTCCTACCTAGTCATGATGACTATAGATCCCATCAGTGACCAGGATGGCCCCTTAACCCTAAGGATCCAGTAGTGGCACACATAGCTTAGTGGTAACCAACTGCTCTCTAATTAGACTTTTAAGATACACTAAACCAGGAAGAAAATATGGCTGGTACTGGAAACCTAGCCGACTATGAAGAGCTGGCAAAGTTATGGATCTTGGAGGAGAACCTATAATCATCACTCTACTAAACCAGCGTAATCCCAGCCAACAAGCTAAGCATTTGTGTTCTACCCACAGGTAAGTATAATCCTCACCTCTTATCAACAAAACTTCTCTTTGCAACAGAAAACCAGAACCAATCAAAAGGCAGAGTTGTGGAGCTCAGTCCCAAGTGGCTCCCTCTACAAAACAACTTCTGCACTGAAGGCCCAGGGAACATCAGGAAAGCAGGGAGAAAGAGTATAAAAGTCAGAGAAGCAGGGCCTTTACTGTGAGGCTGTGTCTCCTAGTACTGTCAGAAGTTACACCAGTAAAGTCTTACCATCATGACTTCCTGAGCATGAACTGAACAGTAACAATGTAAATGCTAAAGTGAGTGGATGGTGGAGGGCTCCTGGAGGCCTCAGACCTACACAAAAACTACAGGTAACTAAAGAACGCTGAGAGTGAGAGAGAGTCTTCCCCATGGAAAAGCACACCAATTGGTCAGCCCTTCAAAAATACATACAAATAACCTTATACATTGTATAGACTGAGAAGTTATATTAGGAGCATGTATGTGTATACAAATATTACATATATGTATGTATCTAATAACAATTAATAAAAAAAACCCATGACTTTGAAAGAGAGCAAGGAAGGATACACGGGAGAGTTTGGTGGGAAAAAAGGAAAGGTAAAAATAATTTAATTATATTATAAATCACAAATATCAAAAAACTCATGTCAATAAATGAGATATTTTAACAGGAAAACCACAGGAGTAGAAAATGCTCACAGACAAACCCCAAATAAAACTTCATTGAACCTCCCTAGAAGTCTGAGACAGAGGATCATGAGTTTGAGGCTAGCATGGGCCATATAATAAGATCCTGTCTTAAAAGGAAAAGAAATAATCGAATTCATTGACAACAGAGCGCCTTTGGTTTTGTCCTAGTGACAATTTCATCACATCCATTGCTTTGAGAAAATGCCTAATTTCCACCTCCTGAAACAACGATGGCTGACTAGGAAGCTTCCGTTCTTTTCAGTCATCTGGAGACTTATCACTCTGTTTTCTGGACTATGGATGAGTACAACAAAGCCTTAGCAACTGCAGGAATGAGACGTAGAAACTGTGATGAGCTGCCACACAGGTAAAATGCTGCTCAGGCTTCTGGGATAGATGGGCAGGGGCAGGGAGCAGCATCAGCAGAATGGAGACTGAAAATTCTGCAAAACATCCTCATGAATTAACTCAGCGTTGACAGCAGTTCAATGGAGCAGTCTTCTCCCCTCAATACAAGGTAGGGAACCAGGCCTAGAGCATTTAAATGGCACCTCAAAGTCCGCTCATAGTAAGGGAAGCATAGCAATGGGATGAGCTTCAAGAAATCCACTGGAGTTTGTGGCTTGTGGATTGCCGAGTTAACTAGAAGGACCTTGCAGCAATCCATTGCTACTGCCTGGCATGAAACAGGTAAGAGAAAAGCCAAGGAAAGGACTTCTTACTTAGAGGGCTTTGGAATAGTTATCTACATAAAAACAGATGTTCTAGTCCCCATCTGCTTTAACCTGGTCTGTCCACAGCATAACACACTCGGCAGTCCTGTGCAGATGTTGCCCCCAAACTGTGCAAAATGTGTGAACAGCTGCACATGTTAGAGTCAGTCATCAGCTGGTCATTAGGAAGGGACACAGCCTCAAATGACAAAAGGCAACTCAAAATGGTCTCCAGTGTATCATTTCCTTAATCGATGATCATTGGCATTAAACAGGCCGTATATATGGTATATTCAAAATCATTTATTATTATTACTAGGGGTAATTTTAGGTAGGACATTTTGTTTGACTTTTGATCTTAACCTTGCCTCTCTTCTTAAAAACTCATCTATGGAAGCCAAATAAGTCGTTTTGTTCCCAAGTTACTTTTGATCATGGTGTTTCATCACAGCAAGAGTAACCCTAACTGACACAACCACACACCATGTATCTTTTAAAGATACAGGGTAAGAATTCTAAAAGTATCTTCTATCTTAAGATGATAAAAACAGAGGCTAGGTGAACTCGCCAATGCCCACAGCATAGGAATAACACCTAGCGTGCTGGCATATAAGGCTGCAGGTGTGTCTGGGCTCCAGATAAGCCACAATCCCAGGAACAGACGCTGGGAAAAGGAAGCTGGGAAGGACACAGGTAAACACACTGAAACCACTGTCAAGCACATCAGACCCAAGTAACCAACCCACACCAGCTGCCTGAAGTGGCTTAGTTCACATTAGGATAAACACCAGCACACGATCATTTTGTACATAATTTATTAAAAATGTCTCTGACACAAATAATGACTCCACTGCATACATAGTTGGTGTTCAAAAATTTCCCCAATGTTTGTTCTGGACACAATTGTTATAAGCCAACTTGGTGAATTCAAGACATTGTTCCACACAATGAACAATCGCACACATGAGAACTGCACCTAAAATGTCCATCCTAGGATCTCCATCCATCCAGTCAAAGTGCTGATCTCACTGACTGAAGGAAGCATGACCTGTGTTCTAGAACGTAGCTGGCTATGAAGTTTACTCATGTGTAAATTCCTTAAAAAGATTAAATTGTTTGGCCCATTTCTATATTTCATAAAATAACTATAATTACAAACTTTCTAAAACAATTTTACAACTATGTGATCATGACTAACCATATCATCTAAAAAGTAAGTGAAGTCATTATCCTAGAGATTGTCTGAGATTATTATGCTGAGAAGCTTACTTTAAACTCTTATCACTACTTGCTACTTCCAGTGTCCTTGAATTAAGAACAGAAATTGTAACTATGCTATTCTACATCAGATTGACACAACCTACTTCTAAGTACACTATTGCTTCTGTTACACAGAACGTTGCTTCTAAAAGATCATGAAAGAGTCCTATAGTTTCATTGGAAAAACTGAAAGTTCTTCACTAAGGACAGAAATGAAGCAATTACCAAAAATCCAAAACAATAATGTTGCTGTTACATTGAGCTTAAGAAAACTAACAAGGCACATGCATACACACCAGAGAAAAACTATTTTATGAGAAGAGACAACTTATAGGGATATCTTGGATTTCTTCAACCCAAGTACACCTTTCAAAGTCAAACAGGAAAGAAAACAAAAACAAAATTAAAAATGAAGAGAGGATGGGAGGGTAGACCATTTGGTATTCACAGACCAAAAATTTTAGGAGGAAAAAACAGGAGTTTTGAAATCTAAATTTAACTGACAAAGTCAGTACAAAAGAGACTGAGATTCAGTGCAGGCTTTTACATAGAACAGAAGCTAAAACCCACTGGATTAGAACTTCAGCACATTCGATGGCTGCCTGGCCGTCTACCTTTGCACTATAAAGCCAGGCCATGTTACAAGACTATAACAAAAGTAAGACACAGTATACACAGTTTAGAATGTTGAGGAAAACAACTGTTTCCAAGCACCATACAAACAATTAGTTAATTCGTTAACTGGAGATGATGTTGTCTACAGTCTCCAATTGGGTTACAGTCAATAGTCTAGAAACGGACTCAAATCCATTCAACATCATTGCACTCTAAGTTGGCTGCTGTCATTATACCCAATGTAAACAGTAATGAGAATTTCCTTAAGTTTCCATCTGAGAGGACACCCGGTAAAAGAGAAGTGATTGAAACCCGTGAGCAATGGTTTCCAAGCACTAATATATAAAGTTTCTCTGTAAATGTGTATATCCATGGAGATTCTGTAGATGGGGGAGGGAGCCCCAAATATAGCGTCTTCTGTTTTTGAAAACTCCTGGTTTACAGTTAAAAGCAGGGAGGACAAGGCAGTAAATCCATTAGTTTTCATTATCCTGTTAGAAGTCATTCACCTCTTTGCACATACTTCTGCTAATGTCCTAAATTTAGGCTCCAGATGGTCCAAAAACTCAAGCCCGTCTTCTTCCTGTAGGTCGCTACAGCAACCCACAGAGCCAGCAGCCGAGCCTTTTCCCTCATAGTTGTATGTGAGGACATAGTCTTGGGCAAGCTTCTGGTTGTCATCCTCATGGCAAAACTGCACCTTCTGGTGGGGAGAAAACACAACATATTTTATTTTTATTATTTTAAGCACCAAAACGTACTAACAGAAAAGGAAGTGCTTTGATTTACCTTTCATTGTTTAATTTTTAATCAGAGTGTGTCCTCTAATGGTTTCCTATGTGTAGAAAATGCACACGATTGGTCTGTATCATAAAATCACGCTGTTAAGTCAGTATTAGCATGCTTCTAAAAGTCCTGCATGTCAGTGAGCACCCAAGTGTTCATCTTATGGGGCCATTGCTTCTGTCTTTCAAAATAATGGCAAAGGAAAACCACACCCAGATAAACTGAACCCAAACTGATGTGAGCTCCATTCTTTCCAAACAGGCAAAGTGATGGTACACGTTGCTATTGCCTTGTGCGAGATATTGGGTTGCTAAAAACAAAGTTTTTCAGATGCAAAATCATGCCAAAAATTATTTCCCTAAAAAGTATTAAAAGCTAAATAAAAAATGCAGGAAAGTAAATGATCACCTAAATCAGAACATAATTAAACCCAAATTCATTGAAAATACTAACTTTCCAATAAATAGATTCATCTTTAACTAAAAGTAGGAGTCTGTACAAACTCTACATTTGGAAAATTTAAATTACATCAACATTGTTTGGGGAACTGCTCAGACGCGTACCTCACCAAGTCGGGGCTGAGTGAAATTGTGCCACTCAGAGTAGGTGTATCTGTAATTGTCCACCTCCACGTGCCCTCCCCTGCCAGGATCCATGGTATGGTGGTGATAGCCGGTCGCCCTGCGGGAGTCCAGTGTACGCTGTCCTCCTTTTACCATCTCAATGGTCTCTTGCCCTGCACTTTTGACTCCAGCTCCCACGGTTGTGAATGTCGTCTGCCCAGAAGCTCCCGCAGTTTGAGCTGTGAAGCCATTTGCGGAATACTGAGAAAGAAAGAAAAGACAGTGAGAAAGAACAATCGGTGCAGACACTGCCCTGGACTTGATGCAGGCCTGACAGGGTAGTCCTTGCCAAGACTGGATCTCTCTTCCCATCTGTCCTCTCAACACTGAATGCCTAGCATGTGCCTTGTACTAGATGTAGTGTCTAACACAAGAAACAGTTGCCAGTGCTAATCAAAAGCTTCATGTAGACCCCACCTTTAAACACTCCTTAGCACACTGCAAGTGCTCTGTTCCAGCCTGCGAGCATCGTGAGAGCAGCACTGCTGTGTTACAGGTCTCTCCCTTCTCAGTTAAACGCCTTCTCTTGTATCAAGCAAGAGAAGAAACAGAAATAACAGCAAGCTTTCTCACTCAACACCGTTCCTTCCAACTCAAATACACAGAAAAAAATTACTATAAACCTATATTCCTTGTAGTCTACATAAATTGAACAGTAAAGCAGGCAGGAAAATACCACACCAGCACATTGGCCACCCCTCTTCTCGGCTGTGTGTCTAGATCCTGACATGTAACTACGGTTCTCCCTCTTGGTCTTTTTCTCAGGTACGGTTAGGTCATTTTGTTTTGTTGCTTGTGTGTATCCATCTTCCCTCCTCTGACCATCGCTCACGGTTTTGGAAGATATCTACTTGTTCTTTCTTTACAGACGGGGTTAAAAAAACATCAGAGCCGCTGAGCAACCGCCTCTCACTGGTGTACCACTTTAGACTGCCCGCCTCAGGCTCGTTTCTAACCCACATTATAGTGAGGAAGAGTCCCATAAACTTTTTTCCCACCATGATCAAAGTCTGTAGAGATTTATTGCTGGAGCCAGGTTTTAAAAAAAGAAAAAAAAACAACTACTACACAGGTGATCTGTGAGTAATTAAGTGAGCCACTTAAAAACATAGACAACAGCTTGGAGAGATGATTTTAAAAATAGAGGCCTGACACAGAAGCCGTGAGATATGAAACAGAAAAAGAAAGCGTGTTGTAGAGGACTATTTTAACGTCAAGTAGAGCACCATGTCCACACTCAGACGCCACACATCCGTAGGAACTAGATGCATTTGATCTATTCCCTGTGATGGGTGGATTTGCGGCTAAGTTATCAGACACCAAAAGAAGTTTGCTGAGGGAAAAGTAAAACTGGTGAGAAGAAATACTGTAAGCTGAATCATCCTCTGTAGTTGGTTTAGAGACACAGGTGACTTACGACTTTGTCATCTCCAGGAGCCTCGGTGTTTGATACAATTAGGTTCTGCTGAGCTAAGTCATCGGGAAGAATTTTCTGTTGTTTTGATGCCCGGGAAACACTACAGACTAAGGTAAACAGGATACCTGGAGACAGACAGAAAGGAGCTCCTTTAAGTGTCTCACCAAGCAACGTAAATTTGAGTTGATAGTGTCTGATTTGGATAAATCATGTACTAGCCGGTATATACTAAACACCTTTCAATAACATACGTTTGCACATGTCAAAGCACATACAACAGGAGTGTGCCCTGAGCAGGTATGCTACAAACACGTACCACATGGTATATTTCTACAGTGAAATCTATGTTCTGCTGACAAGTCAAGAGAGTTACACATAAGTATGTATTAAATACATGAGCTGGTGAGATGGCTCTGTGGATAAAGATGGATAACCTATGTTCCCTCCCACAGTCCCACATAATGGAAGGAAAGAAGAGACTCCTGAAAATTATTCTCTGATCTTCACACACAGGACACTACCACCAAAATAAAATATGTATGTATAAAAAGTTTTAAGTGTATATTTAAATATATTGTGTTAAATAGAAATGTATCTATGTTCAAACCACTCCCTACAAGTATTAACATTTATTCTAAAATGTTTTAAAATTGCTTTAAATACTTTGAATTAAACTCAAGAAAGAACTTACAAAGTAGCAAGGCTACGCCCAGCAGTATAGCAAGGATAGCCCATGGTCCAAGTCTGACGTCAGCATAGCCAGTCCTTTCTCCAGTACGGTATGTGCAGTCACTTTCAGTGATGCAGTCACATACAACTACACTCAGTGACGTGACTGAGAACAGACCAAACCTGTCTGTAACTCGGACGGGAACTACGTAGGAATCAAACGCAGGGTCATTCTGATAGGAAAGACTAGCAGCTGTATCTGAATAAATAAATAAAAGCAGGTGTTACAAAAGCTTGTTGAGCAAAACTGGCTAGTTAGCAAACAAGTATCCACTTTCCAACAAATGGACACTCTTGGATATCATAAACACCAGGATCCTTCTTGAAGCTGTAGCTGAACTGAAAGCCTATGATCCGTGGACAAGCCGGTTTTAAAGTCACCTAGGAAACACACTTCTACGCATGCGCCTCAGGGCATTTCCAGAGAGATTTAAATGGGGAGGGAAAACACACACCACTGTGGTATCTCCAGGGGCTGGAGCCGAACTCCAGCACTGATGGTTCTCTGCTTCCTGACTGTGGACGGAATGTGACCAGTTGCCCGGGGTTCCAGCCGCATGCCTTCCCCGTCATGATGGACTGCACCCTTAAACCATGAGCCTGAATAAGCCCCACCTTCTTCAAGCTTCTTTGCCTGTTATTTTAACACAGCAGTGATGAAGCTAACTAATGCCCTGCCTCTTTATTAAAGACCTTTGATTCTTGTAATAAAGTATTTTATCTGTTTATAAACAAATCCTTCCTACAATAACTGATTGACTTGGTAAAAGATTAGTCTTTGTCCTATCTTTAATCTATTCACTTAAATTCATCACACTAGATTTCCCTTCATGTGTGACTTATCAAGGATTCAGCCATCTGAAATTGGAGTGTCTCTCATTTGTTTTTATAAAATGTGCCAAATGGACATGGATACTCG
The DNA here is from genome assembly GCF_011064425.1 of Rattus rattus. Taxonomy (NCBI): domain Eukaryota; kingdom Metazoa; phylum Chordata; class Mammalia; order Rodentia; family Muridae; genus Rattus; species Rattus rattus. The sequence continues at coordinate 23,489,293 of NC_046168.1, read as the reverse complement.
TGGTTTAGCAACGAGAATTAGTTCTGACAGCTTGGAACACAATTACTTAACAGGCAGGACATAAGCACAACAAAGGATCTTGGACCAACTAAATTTTCTTGTTTCTGTTTTGATGTATTTTTATAACAAGAATAGGAAATATACAGATTAAATGCTGGTAAAATCTAGGACTCAAGAAGCAAAAGATATAGTAGGATGCTCACTGTAGACTGCCACAAACCAGGGAATAATCTCTCTGTTACTTAATCTCCCAATGAGGTGTGCTCGTTTTCTGAATAGTAGTTGAAGTTCCCAATGTGAAATTGGCTTCCTAGGACAAGAAATCACAGAACTGGCATTTCAATAGAAACCACAGTTACTAATTCAGTGAACTGTCTAAGACACAACCATGAGTCAAAAAACAAAGCTAGAGTGAGTCATGTTCCATAGCTTTCATTATATTGTTGATTTTTAGAAATAATCCAATTTTACACATGGGCAAACCGATGCTCCAAGATAATAAACACCATTGTCAGATTTATGTAACAACTGGTATATCCAGCTCTTGACGTGTAACTGCGAACTTTCTGTTGGTACATTCTTCCTACCCTGGCATTTCTCAGGCTTCCACATGTGTTCAAAGACTGGTATTTTTAAAATAAAATTTAGAGCTGAGTCACATCTCAGTTAAAGAACACATGGCCAGCATGTTTAAGACCTTGGGTTCAATTCTTACATCACAGACACAATCCCTCTGACATTGCAGCCAAATGCTATTTGGCTAAAGAGAATTTTTTAAAATCCCCCATTTTCTATTAATGGTATTTAAACTGAAATACTATGGCCGTAAGCAAGTAGGAAGAACAAAAAATACACGAATGAAGTTATCTTTTCTTAAGAAAGAACAAATAAAAATCTCTTTCCTCTTCCCCAGGTCACACAAGAGAATGCCATTTTAAAATCTGTGTATCTTGGCAGCATAGATCATTATGGTTCCAGATAGAGTGCCTCAGCTTTTAAAAACCTTTTCCTTTAATTTGTCATGGTAGGAAACTGAAGTGCTGCCCCTGATTGCATGGGGCTGAAAAGTTTCAAGTCACCCAAAGGTGAGTGCGTTTCTTAAGTGAAGACAGCTACAAGGCTATGACCTCCCAGTCCATGACACTGCGTGCAGGAGACTAGAATTAAGTGCTGGTGTCGGTGTGATGCAATGTGGCGATGAAGAAAAGCCACATGAGCTTCAGCCATTCTTATCACAATAGAGTCCCTTCTGGGCTCCGGGCAACTGGGAATCAAAGAGAGTAAGATTCCCAAGGGAAACACAGTAGATACAAAACAGCAAGACACCAGCATGGCGTCAGAGAGAAGCTCTGGAATGCTGGGATATCTGAAAGACAGATAGCCCCAGTAAGGAGGTGCTTACTGTCCCAGCTGCTTGGCAGGCCAGCAGTTATAAAACATCCGTGTAGGTGAATGCTTGGATATGAATGCAGATTTAAGGAATACCTCTGGGGACCTTGATATCATCAGCAGCAGACACTGGAGGGGCTCACTGCCCATTACGCCAAAATTTGTGTCTTCTTGAATGGTTCTCTTACAATAAGTTTTTCTCTTATTTTCCAAGACACACACACACACAGATATATATATATATATATAGAGAGAGAGAGAGAGAGAGAGAGAAGAAGGCAATAGAAGCACATACCATTGATTTTTGTCAACTTCCACCTTCTCCGTACTTCCGAATCAGAACTCTCCAAACTAAAATCAAATGGTGGACCATTCGCTGGCTCATCAGGGTCAACCGCGACAATTTCAGCAGAGGACATAGTAGCCCTGCATATCACCACTGTCTGCTTGGGTATGAATGGCCCGTTGTCATTCACATCTTCAAGTATGATTCCCAGAGTTCCCGTACAGCTTCTCCCGTCTAGACATAGAGCAGTGAGAACACGATTTTTTTTATTCATTATTTTTTGCTAGGAAATCCTACATTGAAAATTAATATCTATATTTAATAATCACTTGCAATGCACGTTACTGCCACAAATACAGCCATGAGCAACAACACCGGGAACACTAAAGAAAAATCTTACTGCTTCCAAGTGATAACGTAGGATAACTGCTACTTAGATATTTTCATCTGTTCACTAGATCATGGTCACTAGGTATGAAAAATGTCGACAGAGAAGTTTTAGTTGATTTTCGAAGAGACAAAAAGAAAGTATAGAAGGACCACACACACTAAGCTTGAAAGTGTGGGCAGTATGTCACACATGCCTATGATGTGGAGACAATGGAGAAAGCAGAAGGTGAGGGCTGACACAGGCAAGGGCTAACAACCCTTGTGTACTAGACTGAGACCGTTCGCTGCCTCATCAGGATCACACTCCAGTATGAACTTGGAGTTTTCATACATGAAGAGAATGCTTAGGTTTTAGAACAAGGAAGGTGAATAATATATGTATTTAAAACTTAACCAGGAATGGTCCCAGGAGATGCTCAGGGGGTAGAGAGACATTCCCAAATGTAGAAACTATCGCTATGGGTGTAGCCTCATAACTACCCTGTCATCTACATATTAAGTAAACGGAACTTAGGACTGTGGGTGTAACTCTGTAATTAACCTGCCATTCACATATATAAATCTTTCTGATAACTCTATACAAGGCACCGCATCAGGAAGTCTGGGCACACAAAGATGGAGCAATCGCAGGGGAAGGAGGTTATGAAGTCTAAAGCCAAGCACGAAACTAGGAGTCCTGTCTCTAAACCATTTGTTCTTTCTACATATTTAGGAGGATTTGGACACTGCAGATGGAGGAAAAGGAAAAACAAAAACTGCACCACCCAGAGCTTGAGGCAATGTCTTATATGCAGCTGCCAACCTAAGCAAATGGAAACTGCGCTTGCCTGGCCACCAAAACTTTAGCCAAGGCCCCTGTGCCACGGGGGCTGGATCTTGGTAATTCTAGAGTCATCAGAGGCTAGGCACACCAGGAAATCAGGTTAAGAACTGGTCTGAACCACAGACCAGAAATGTGTGTGCAGCTCACTCCAAAACTGCCTTCCAACTAAGACAGAGTAAGGTAGGAGGGGAGAATTCAAAGGCAGAGCCAATCAGATGCTCCCTGTTAATGCTAGGATAGGTCCCCATGAGTAGTGTTAGCCTAAACAATCACCAGTTTAAAGATGGATTCACTCTACATGAGAGCTTTGAAACAAGCACATGTAAGATCTTCAAGGACACAAAGAAGGTTAAACAGAAATGAAATCACAGCTCAAATCCCTGTAAAAAATCAAACAGTAAAATTCATCTAATACAGTCTAGAAGAGGTACAACAAAAGAAACAATCTTTATGGAGACTCATTCCTGAGGATGTTTGAGTTAACTCAAGAGTGATTTGCAATATCTAAATCTAAATCCTCTAAAATCACTTACACGGTTTAATTTTGCATGCTAGAGCATAATGAGTTATGTTTCTTATAATTGCATATTTATTTTACAGGCACACTAAATTCAATTATAACTTTTGTTATTCAAGCTATGTTTGAAAGCCTTTCAGGTAGCCCAGGTTAGCCTCAAACTTACTGTGTAACTGACGCTGGCCTTGAATTCATCCTACTGTCTCCAATATCCAAGTACTGTAATTGCCAGTATGCACCACAAACAAACAAATATATCTTACTACAGAATTACACTTTACACACTAAATGGGCCTTATATACACAATCACTGTGCTCATATTTTCCTGAATTTTCAAGATACACAAAACATAATTTTATATTTTAGGTTCTTATATGGTGTAATTGTCAGCTTGTCAGGAGTGGACTCACATTGGCCTGTGGTCATGTCTGTGCAGAGGGGGTTGTCCTGATTGTCTTAACTGAAGTGAATATACCCGGCCAGAGTAATGGCATCAGCCCTGGATGTTGAGCCCTGGGCCGCAGAGGAGTAGAGCAATCTCGCAGAGCACTAGGTGTGCACGCTCTCATGCTTCCTGCTTGTCACTGTGGCTGTGACTACCTGCTTCAGGTTCCTACCCTCTCTTGTCTGGAATGATGGGCTACTACCCGGGCTCGTTAGTTAAAAAGTCCCTTTCTCTCCCATGGTGCTTTGCATGAGGTCATTCCTTCATAGCAACAGAAACAAAGTGGGCTGTGTGAACTCACAGTTGGACTCTCTCATTTTACAGCACACTATTACCTGTGACTGATTCCTTTTATACAATGTGCTTAATACTATTAGTGTCCTATAAAGTGTTATGTTTTCTAAAAGTGTACTATGTGACTAAATACCTCCTCCTTCTTATGGACAATCCTGAATGTCACAAGATAAATTAACACATCTTTCTAAAGTAGATTTCCCACTTTTTAAGGTCTATCATTAATATATTGTAACTTTGTTTCTTAGACCAAATTGGTTTTTCTTTAATTTTTATGAAATGTGTTTAATTATTATGAGTGACAACAGCAGTCAAAAAAAAGCTTTCAGAAGTCTGTTCTCTCCTGGCATCTGAGAATCAAGCTCAGGTCTTCAGGTTTGGTAGCAAGGACCTTAACCAGCTAAGCCATCTCATTGGCCCCATCTTAGATGACATTATTTTATAGTTACAGCTAACACTGAAGATACTGTTAGCTGACAGGTTAATAAATGACAGCACACTTCTAATTATATGTTATGCTGAGGGAAAATAAATTGAGTATATGAAGCCAGTTTTAAAACTACATTTCAGGAGGGTGGGAAAAAAAACAAACAAACTACATTTCAGTAGGCTGGGCATGATGGCCAAGGCCTTTAACCTCAGAACTTGGAGACAGATGAAGATAGATCTCTATGCGTTCAAGGCCAATGTGGCTACATAGAGAGCTCCCAAGTAGCCAGAGCTGCACAGTGAGCTCTTGTCTCAAAGACGAATGAGTATTTTGTTGGGCTAAGGGCAGGGCTTGTTAGCAGGGTGTTTTGTGTTGCATCTGAAGGGCCTGGGTTTGATCTCATGTGACATGAGATTAAAACAAAGAATATGTAATTTACTTTAAAAGTTAGGAACCATACAGTCGAAGATGCAGGTAGCTGTCTTAAAAACAGATTTCTTACCTGCATCTAATGCAAGGACTGTAATATTGTAGATGCCATTTCTGATGGTCTCAGCCTCCCGATCCAGAGTTCGGAAAATGGTGATTGACCCTGAATCTTCATTAACAGTGATCCATCCTTTTGGGTCACTTAACTTCCTGTACCTGTTAACCACAGTGAAGGAATACAAGAAGTAGCATGAATCAAATCCTAATAACAAGAGTCATGGATTTTTCTAGCATTGTAAATGCTAAAGGAACAAGAACATTACAAATACCTTATACCATTGCTGTTTTTGGTCTCTGGGTCATATGCCTTATACCCATCGTTTCTAGTACCAATTGGTACATTTTCTCGAATCCTCACAGTTTGCATTTGAGGGATACACTCAGGGCCCTCATCCTGATTTTTCACGTTGACAGTCACTGTAGCTGTGCTCATGGATGATTTTGAACCAGCCTGTCTAGTGTACGGGGCTTCATTAACTACGCCAATTTCCAGGGTCACCCGTTGCCGTTCTTCATAGTCCAGAGGCTACAGGAAATACATAGAGGATCAGATCAAAGCATCGATCAAAGTGCTGGTGAAGTGCACTACATGAAGGTCTTGCTGATATGAAAATATTAAGGATCAGATTGGGAACAGTCGTGAGAACACCAAACACAGGCCTGAACGGTGGAAGAGCTTTCAACAAATCCAGTATTGGGTGGGGCTGGCAATCAACAAACAAAACAACAAAACAACTTTCCCTCAAAAGAAAACTGAAAATGAAAGGTATCACAGATAAGGCTCTAGGTAAGACTATCCCACTTAAATGCTTGATGTAAATTCCAATTTTGCGAGTGGACTGTAGCAGTTATTTCTCAGTAGTTACTTTAAAACAGCTTGTCTTCGAAAGAAGGACAGTTATTTGCACTGGATTCGGAAGTCAAAAACTAGGTCAAATCTTTAAGAGGGTGTTTTGTTTTGTTTTGGTTTGTTTTGTTTTGTTTTGTTTTGCCATGTCTTGCCTTGTCTTGCCTTGTCTTGTCTTGTCTTGTGTATCCAAGGCTGGCCAAGGATAACATTAACTTCCTGTAGTCTTGACTCCACCTCCCAAAAGCTGGGTTTTACAGCTGTACACCACCATGCCTACTTTAGGTTGGTTTAGAACTTGAATCAAGGACCTTGTGTGTGTGTGTGTGAGAGAGAGAGAGACCAGCATCTACTGTAGCTCCTAAGCTATCAAATGTTTAGGAGAGACATAAAGATGTGACAGCCAGCTTGACCCCGCTGTGTCATTGCCTGCTCAGAAAGAAACTGCTGGGCTGGAGAGATGACTCAGTAGTTAAGAGCACTGACAGCTCTTTCAGAGGTCCTGAGTTCAATTCCCAGCAACCACATGGTGGCTCACAGCCATCTGTAATGGGATCTGACGCCTCTTCTGGTGTGTCTGAAGAAGACAGCGACAGTGTACTCATATACATTAAATAAATAAATCTTAAAAAAGAAAAAAAAAAAAGAAACTGCTCTATCTCAATCAGTAACACTTCTCCAGGAGTGCTCAGACCTGCATACTAATTTACACATAAGGCCCCTGCTAAAGAACCAGGCACCCTTTAAGGGCTATTGACCTTTGCCCTGGAATGTCAGGAGATCGTGGTGGCCCAAAGGTGAGATAAGAATGGTGTTCCTGCTGTGAGGTACTTCAGGGCTTGCTCTGGCTTTTGTAAACTCCCTAGGCTTATTTTGCTCCCCTGTTTTCTGCTTCTGTAAACTATGTGACAGGGAGGAAGTGGTCCTTTTATTCCTATATAGTGGGCAAGAGAAACAACGGAAAGGAGTAAGAAAATTCTCTGGTCCAGCTGCGGATTCCAGTTACCTGTAATGTCACCTTTGGTGCCACCTTTATAAGCCCAACCTTTAACCCCCTTTGGCAGGGCACAATGCTGTTTAAGGACGCTGTCCTGCTAACCTGAAGGATAAATTCAGTTAATTAATTCGAATTACGGCTAATTCTTTGGACTTTCCCAGTGGATTTGAACACCACAACCGTGGAGGAACAAAAATATACAAAGCTTAGGGACACTATTTGTTCCTTTTTAAAATCTGTTAATCCACGGTTGATGGAAAGTGTGCTTTATTACGCCTTGTTAGGGAGGTGATGAGGACAGGTGACAAAAATGATCCAGGGACAAAGGTTGGTGTTAGGGTTGGGACAGCCATGGTGTCAAGTAAGAGACTTATTTAAATTTAAAGGGCTTTTCTTTTTCGTTTGGAAACAGAAATTAACCCAGAAACTGCTGCTGAATGGCATCATAGTGAGGAAAATGAACCTATTATCACTGTCCCACAGTCCTTGAGAATGTGTGCAAAAGGAAAACTCTCTAGACCAACTGTCCTCGACCTTCCTAATGCTGGGACTCCTTAATTCAGTTCTATGTGTTACGGTGACCCCCAACCATTGCTACTGTAATTTAACTACTGATATGAATCGTGATGTGAATATCTGGTGTGCAGGACATCTGATATGTGGTCCCGATGAAAGGGTCATTCATTCTCCAGAAGTTGAGAACCACTGCTCTAGACCCAGGATGGAATTATATTCTATTTAATGGTATCCCAGGAATGAACGTAAAATGCTGTCTAAGGTTGAAGCAGCTAGGGTTGCTGCGTTAGAGATCGTGGAAGTGAGCACATCTCTGACTGCTTGAGTTGCAGGCTGTGACCCCGGATGCTAACTAAGACTGTACTATATATACACAAGACACAGACAAATAAACCTACTGATGGTCTCCCTGGGAGTCTGACCAGGTCTGACTCATTTAGAAACTCAGTAGATAAATAAAAAACTCCTTGACCCAGAAACAGGAAGAATACTCTGTAAAGGACTGGATCTCTCCATGGGGTTAATGCTACACTAATTTCTAAACTGTTAAAATGCATGTAATAAAATGTATATTGGGCCACATGAATAAATCACAAATGAATATATTATAAAGTCATGTCATTTGAGAAGAAGAAAGATTCCCAACAAGAAATGTTTCTGTAAGACTGTCCTGTGAGGAAGGAAGCCTGTGGGGCATTTTTTTGATTAATGATTGAGGTGGGAGGCCAGGCACATTGCGGGTAGTGCCACCCCTGAGAACCTGTTCTTAAGGTATCTAAGAAACAGAGCTAAGCAGGTAAAGAGAGCAAATCAATAAAATGTGTCCTTCCCAGACCTCTGCTTTAGTTCCTGCCTTGAGTTCCTACCCTGACTTCTTTGAACTGTGATTGGAAGTGCAAGCAAACAATAAAGTAAAAGGTTTTCTCCCCAAGTTGCTTTTGTTCGTGGTCCTTTATCACAGCTTTAGAAAGTAAAGCAACAGTTACTCAGATGAGTGTGTTCATCCCATTCACTACATATGAACGAAATAGTATTTATCATCACCTAAAATAGACATTTGATGCTTCCATTTACCAGAATAGCTTTCTTCCCATCAAATCTTTGCCTGCTATTATATATTACAAATTACAAATATCCAATTTAATAATGAATTCTTACCATAATCACGCACAGAATGCCTTCATTGGTTTGGGGATCTGTTTTGATTTTAAAATTTCCATTTTCGTTGCCCTTTAAAATGGTGTAATTAGCTCTCCAATTAGGAGAGTTAACTAAATCTTTATCCTGAACAGAAAGACGTAAGATTTCCACATTGACCGTATTTTCTTCCACTGATGTCACGTACTAAAAGGAATAAGAAGGATAAAGCTCCATTAATTGAGCCTCACAAAACAAGCTTACCGTGTGATGTAAGCCTTGTTCTTGCAATTCTCCAAATACCATGTTCTCATGTTTCCAACTCTAATCCCAAGCTGCCTCCGGGTCATTGTGAGCATTTCATGCTACCCCATGGGGCACAGAAGGGGATATACATACTCTAACACTGACACCGAGTCAAGCATTTCTCTCCACTAAACAGCACACACTCACCGTAGTACGCGTGAATGTTGGCAAGTTGTCATTCACATCTCCAATAGTAATGACGCAGGTCGCTGTTGTCTGCAAACCAAAATACTGGCCATCCATATCCTGAACTTTTATTATCAACTGGTACTTGTCGATTAACTGAAAGCAACGAAAATGTAACTATTAGGTAAAAGAGCATTGTTGTAGGTGGAATCTTCTACTCTGTAACCCATCTTGCACTAATAATTTAGAACATTGCTCTCTTTCACAGCACTTACATCTAAAACAAGTGCCTGGCTCTAGTAGTGTTCTAGCAACGTGTGGTCAATGTGTGAGAACTCAGTCATTTCTCAAAGAGAAAGTGCTATAAACTCGATATCTAATCGGTTAGCTTAGGAACTTTCAACAGGGAGAGAAGCTGTAGCCATGGGTATGTTAGTATTCCACACAGAAAATGCTTTATGTCCCATCCAAAGTATTCGAAACTATAACTAAAATGACCGCTCATCTCCTTTTCAGCCTTCTTCATACCATGAGTTCAGCCCCTGCTAATCCTTCCTGTCTTCAGCCATTAACCAACTAAAATAAAACTGAAGTGCTAATGTTTATGTTACTCACAGGCACCTTTCGCAACCCACGTCTCCCTCACAACCTCGCTTGAATGACACCCAACTTTTTTACCTGCCTATCCTTAGGAACCTCACACTGCTGTCTCTCACAGGGTTGGGGGTAGGGGTGATGTTTCCTTTGTAGCAAAGTGCACTGAGATTACTGAAAACAGTCAGTTGACTGAGATAGCAAAGAAATTCTTTTTTACTGTCCTAAAGTACAGATTTGTGTTATCTGCAAACAAAGGAGAAACTCCAGTATTCTGTGCAAACTGGAATCCCGAGTTTAAAACATTACTGCCCAGCCCTAATTAGTAAACTCCTTCATGTGTCCAATGTTTGTTACTGACATTGTCGTCAATGTTCATTTACTTGTTGAGATTCATTTTCATTATTCATCATCATGTGTGTATGTGTGTGTTTGTGTGAGGGAGAGTGGCGAGAGTCCAAGAGTGTCAATCCCTTGGGGTTGGTGCCATGAGCAGCTGATATGGGTCAGGTTCTCAGTACAACGTGCTTAAGTATCCATTCTTAACCAGTACGCCATCTCTCCTGCCCTGTAAGTGTTCACTAAAGGGTTTGGTTTGGAAGCTTAACAAGACATTCTGATCTTTTTTTTTTTAGTTTGTTTTTATACATGCATGAAAGGAACCTGCAGCTGTCCAGAGAACATTTATAGAACATTTTTATAAGTGATTTATTAAGCAACTTAAAACAACTTTGGACAACTTGTATCAACAAGGTATAAAGGTATTTAAGGTATATAAAGAAGTGAAAACATAACTTGGTATGGTTTTATCATTTACCAGTTTTTGAAAAATTGGGATTCTCAGAAAATATTAGGAAGTTTTTTTTAAGATTTTATTTATTTAAAGTGTGTGTGTGTGTGTGTGTGTGTGTGTGTGTGTGTGTGTCTAAGTGTGTGCATGTGCAGCTTGTGTCACAGAGGTCATGTGGTCAGAAGAAGGTGTCAGATGCCCTGGGGTTATAACCAGTTGTGAGCTACCCAACGTGGCTCTGGGAACTAAACACAGGTCCCCTGAAAGTGCCGCCAGGCCCACTGACGAGTGTGTTACCAGTCACTGTTACAAAGTCTGAGATGTATGGTAATAACCAATAAGCATGCACTATTCCGAGATTAAAGATCACAGAAGAAGTTCACAAGACCAGCAAACTGCTATTGGGGTTTACATGAGCAGCCCTTGCTGGGGAATGTAATAGTTGGACAAGGAAGTAAATAAATGGCTAACAGGGTAGTCACAGTACAAGTATACAATATACATGTAAATATCCTCACAGGGAATATCAACATACTGTGGAGAGGTTTTGGATCTAGGTGAGAGGACACTACACAGTTTAGACAGCATGACTACAAATGGATATTAGAAAAGTCATCAATTGGGGCACTTACTCCAGTCATTTTCCAAAACAACAAAATACGAGCTTGCTGACAAGTTAAATTTTACATATACTGCATCTAAGGTGCATTTCAGATTTCCAGGCAGATAAGGAGTTGAGCTAAACTTGGAACCAAAGGCCACGCTTGTAAAGATGTTTTATCTACATAGAGGGAAGAACCAAAACAAGACCTAAAGGTCTTCCCTCATTTTAAAAGTTAAAATATGGATGACATATTTCCACCCATCTTGAGAAGGTTCACTTTTTATTAGATGCTTCCTCTATGAAATTTTCCTCTATGAAAATTTTGACTTCAAAAAAGATAAAATTCAGGAAAGAATAATCTAGATGTTCTAAATTAACATGCCCTGGGGTTACTTATGACCCTCATGTGCAGAAGTTAGGAAGTAATCACTCTTTCCAGAAACACACACACAGGTGATACTCAGAGACAGCAGGCGTGAGCGCCCCTCTGAAGGGTCTGGACACCAGGAATGCGTCAGATGTTTACAGATTTTAGAACACTTGAACCCACGTCACAGGCTATCTTGTTGTCAGACCCACATTAAGACACAGATTGTTGTGTGTTCCATTTATACTCAAAGCTCTAAGTGATTTTATAATATACTCTTAGAATGCCTGTATTTTGGCTGCATGAGGTTAGTTAGGTGTGGAATTTTTGGTCTGTGACATCAAATTATTGTTCAAAAAGAACTCATATTTTGGTGCACTTCTGCCTTGAGATTTTTCAGATTAGAGAATGTATTCATGTTCTTAAATAGCCATTGCCCCTCCGTCCCGCTGCTGAGACAGTGCTCCTAACAGCCATTCTCTCATGCAGCATTCCCTGCTGATATGTTACCTCTCTGTCCAGCTGGGTGGAGGTGGTAGTGATGATGCCAGTCCTGGGATGCATAGTGAATAACATGGGGGGAGAAGGCGACTGCTCCAGGATGGAGTACTTCAGACGGGTGTGCATTGTGTCCGGCTCATCCTTGTCTGTTGCACAGACCTCCCCCACGTGAGAACCTGCAGAGGAAAAGCTCCTGTTCACTTCCCAAACCCTCACAAGCTCTACATCTTCTAGTTCACTCTTTTCAGCTACTTCGGAATTATTCTGGAACACTTTCTGACAGAGCAGGAATATAGCTTTTGTAAATTAATAGTTACCTACACAAAATATGCTCATACTGTAATATTTTGGGAATCTGGTTACCACCCTCACCATATTTTCATGACGGCTTCTATAAATGATGACACTACCCTCTGCACTTCTACACTTTTTTTTTCTGATTATTCTTTTCTTTCCTAAGATTTATTTATTTATTAAATATGAGTACAAACACACCAGAAGAGGGCATCAGATCTCATTACAGATGGTTGTGAGCCACCATGTTGTTGCCAGGATTTGAACTCACTACCTCTGAAAAAGCAGTCAATGCTTTTAACCACTGAGCCATCTCTCCAGCCCCATTTTCTGATTATTCTTTAGCTCTTTTTTCATTTGCAAGTGTGGCAAAGACCTTCCCCTAATGAATAAAGATTTCAGAGGACCAGTCACTGGGTGAGGAGTAGGCAGGACTTCCAGGTCGGAGGGGGAGAAGAGAGGAGGAGGAGAGGGACTTGTGGTTTTGGGGACAGAGAGAGAGAGCTTAGGGTAGAAGATGTAACAAACTAGAGGCCCCTCCGGTTAGATGGCAGATCCACCAGAGGATTTAATTTAGTATGGCTTACTAATTAGGAAGTTAGTAGTTGCTCCCTGTTGATTCTGAACGAAGATTGTGTAGTGTTTTCCTTCACGCAGTGACTCAACTGAGTTCCAGAGAAAGGTACAGAGAACCCTGCCAGCCGCAGAATTTGAATACATGGGGCTGGCATGGTAGTGACCCGCCATGGGAACTTGGGGAGTTGGCTGGACTCCAGGCCAGAGAGTCTGCCAGGATGAGAACAGTCTACCGGTGACATGTGGCCCTCCGGTGCCTGGCGTAGTGTGGGATGGTAAACCCTTTTTTATTATTTAATGATACATGCCTGTACTTAAATTAACCACGTGAAGTTACTTTCTAAACACTAATTGGTCCAGTCAGGTCTTCCTAGGGTAAGTCCCCAAAGGACTCTCAGTGACTCTTGATCATGCCTAGAACGCTCCTCCCCATTTACTCATCACAGCAGTGCAGTAGAGAGTCTCACATACTGAATGACTTCGTCACCTAAAGTCATTCCATTTACCTCTCATAGATGTGTAAAGTAACTTATTTAGAGGGTACCAGAATGCATGCAGTCTTTTTGATACTCTTGTCTACACATAACCCATTGATTGAATAAGAAACTAAGACACAGCAGATTGCCAAACCAAGAAACCAGCGAAAGACAGAAAAAGAAAAGTCCTGTTCTTGCCACCATGCGAGGCTGCTTTCCTGTCACCACAGAAAGGCTCAGTTTATGAACCAAAGCTCATTCAATCGGCCCTGGATCAGTGGTGTGGCTACTTACCAAATGGACTGTTTTCCAAAACTGTGAAGCTGTACACTTTCTGGGTAAAGATCGGGTAATTATCGTTCTCATCCTCTACTTTAATGAGGAGCGTCAGCAGGTTCTCTACCATATACCCATCTGGAGTCATTGCTAATGCAGTCAGCTGTGAATAGAGTAAAATCATGAAAAAGATAAGTAAAAATAACCACGTTTTGTTTTTGTGATGCTGGGGACGGAATTCAGAGTCTCACATGGGTCGGTCAAGTTCTTTTCACTGAGCTAAAGCCTCTAATAAACAAATGCATAGTCAAGTATTTTCTCCTTTAGGAAGTTAAAACAGAAAAAAAACATAAAGCCAGAAATAACCATGAATTTTATTTATTCCTTTTAATTTGTCGGGGTAAGGGAGTGAATGATACAGTGGCTGAAGTTAATAACTGTTCTGCCTAATTTTATGTCAACTGACAAGACCAGAGTCCTTTGAAATCCCAGTTGAAAAAAACTCCTCCATAGGAACAGGCTGTAAGCAAGCCTGTAGGGCATTTTCTTAATAATGATTGATGGGGGAGGTCCTAGCCCATTGCCAATGGAACAATCCCTGGGCTGGTGGTCCCGAGTTTTATAAAAAAAAAAAAAAAAAGCAGGCTGAGCAAGTCAAGATGAGCAAACCAGCAGGCAGCACCCTTCCATGGCGTCTGCATGACCTCCTGCCTTCAGGTTCCTGGCCTGTTTCAAGTTCCTGACTTAATTTCCTTCAATGAGGACTAGTGATGTGGAAAACATAAGCCAAATAACCCCTTTCCTCCCCAGCTTTCACTTAATACCACACATAACGTTTAGATCTTACCTCAAAGGAGTCATACTGCTCTCGGTCTACACGATCAGTACAATACAGGTTTCCAGTATCCCTATCGATACGAAATAAGCCTACGGGTTCTTTATCAACTCCTGGACCGCTGATGGAATAGTATATGGTGTAGTTTTGAGCTTTGTCGGATTGGATCTAGAGAGCAGATAGATAGTAGAAGCATGAGACGTGTTTTCAGCAGAACTTGCATGCATATTTTTTTAAGCAATCACACTGCCAGTTACTAAAATAAACAATTTCCCCCTACTGTGTATAGTTTTCAGAAAAAAAATGCACCAATAGAATAAGGAATTATAATGAAAAATTTTCAAAAACAAGATACTTGCAAAATCCCATGTAGCAAATCAAAAAATACTTTATAGACTAAACACTACATACATGAACCAAACTCTTGAGACTTCTCTTATTGAAAACTATAGCAAGATGATATTGAATGATTATCTGCTGCCATTCGATTTAAGGCTTGAGGTTTTATTGTTTATGGCCTAGTATTTTAAAGCTGGTTTTCACCGGGTATTGGTGGCATCTGCCTGTAGTCCCAGCACTGGGGAAGAGAGATGGAGAACTAGAAGGTAGGGCCAGCCTGTGGCTATGGGACAAGTCCTTGTCTACGTGGATAAGCCAAGCTCTGGAAGACAAAGATGGCGTTTTCTCCCGTTCAGGAATCTAGACTGTATAGACGTGTATAACACCATCCCTATATGGCATGAAAGCAGAAAGGGGGAGTGGAGGAAGGGAGGAGGGAGGTGGGAGGAGGAAGGGAGAAAGTGAGTGGGTGACAGTGAATTTGGTCAACACACGATACCCTTGAAAGCAGCTCTCTTTTTAAGAGTGTTGAAAACGAACAACACTGATACTGCTTTAGAGTACTAGATGAGCTTCACAGTTCCCACAGATTGTGTTTGCATGAGTAAAGCTGCAAAATGTATGCATAACTGTTAAGAAATATTTACAAGCATATGTTGAAGCATGATACCTAGACCTTCCATTCACATATTCACATGAAACTATTTTATATAGCTTTGTGTTTTTAATTAGGATTCATTCAAGATCTTCAGCATAGCGGGCGTTCTATCTTTGAGATACACTTCCAGCCATCACATAATTATTTTTAAATAGCTATTAATTATTTTTGAAAAGGAAATGACAGACTTCCACAGCCAAAGTAAGCTATACCTGTTGAAGGAAAAGTGGGAAGGGACCCAATGAATTCTCCATCATGGAACAAGGGATAGGAGCCCATCTTCTCTTGGCACGGCGGAGAACTTTTTCTGTGTGCAGTCTGTTATTTAGGACCTGGATTTAGAAGACAAAAAAAAAATGAGCCTTAATTGTTAAAGTCGATGACTACTACATCCCCATACATTCAAACGGATACATCTGTCTCCTCTCATAAGGACTGGCTAGGAACATGAAAACCCATAATACTTCAAACCTGAACTAAACTTCAAAAAAGAATAAGACTGTAGTTACTGTGATGTTAGCCATTCTCTTGAGAAAATAACTTGGTGGAAATACGGAAGAGAGAGAGAGAGAGATGGACCAGAGGAGTAGATGCCACACTGAAAAGCAAATGTTTGCTGCCATGTTGGCCCGAGGGACCACAGGAGATGCAATAAGAATGATTTGGATGGCTTTGCTTCCAGATTTGCCAAAAGCACATTCCACTCACCAGCAACTAGCCAGAGCCCGGGAACCAAGAGAGATCTGTCAGAACAAAGAGAGAATATGGTGACAGTGCTCAGACTGCTTCAGTGAAGGTGGCCAGGAACTAGGAGAGGTCATTTTGACCTTTGGTGTCAGAATCAACAGGCACACAGGTGGTCCAAACCTTCTCCATTGTTATCTGTCTTCTAAGACTTAACAGCCAGCTAATGGCACGGGGTAGGCAAGGAGTTGAATGTGAGGTAAAGAAGGAAAGTTGCAGCTAAATCCAGGTAGCAGAGTTTCCAGACACTCGAAACCACTGTGAGGGTAAGCATAGTGAAGCCGTAGTTAGACTGTTCCCAATACACTGGAAACGAAGGCACCAGGGCATTCTCCCTCGAATGTCCCCTAACAAAGGGTCTGCATCCTGCAAGGCCTGATGTCATCATTTTGTAACTTGCATTGTGGCTTTGTGCCTCCCTATGCCACCCCACCATACCTCTGCTCCTTTTGTGGACTTTTCTAGAGGACCACGGAAAGAAAAACCCTATAAAAGTGAGATGTGGCCCATCATAGCTTGATGCCAACAAAGGGTCACCTTTTCCCCAGAATATGGTACCCTCCTCAAGAATATTCATAAAACTTTTTTTGAGATCCTTAACACAGAATTCACTGCCTGATCACCGCCATGGAGCAACACGATGCACTCTCTCTCTCTAGAGTTTGTGTTCTTGGCTTGGCTTGGCTTAATAAACACCTGCTTAAACTGTCTATGTCTTTGGACCAAACTCCTTTTGTGGGCTTTTCAAGAGGTAGAGTTTCCAAACTTGTTTTTGGAAATACATCCCCCCCGAATGGAAGTGTTTGTGTCCTGCCTCCCGTTGTCATCTGAGGCTCATCCCAAATGAAAGGGATGATGACTTGTTTCACAACATGTTTCACAACCAAGCCTCCTTAACTAACACACGGTTGACCCTGGCTCTTACTCCCCTCCTAACCAATCCATCCCAAGTCTTCTCTGGTTCCACATCTTCCTTGGTGTAGGTTAGCCCTAAAGAAACACCGATTACACTTCACGTATACCATCTCGCATACCTCTACAGGGCCCTCTAAGTGGACGGACAACTCCCTCTCTTCCTGGCTGTCTGTGTTGAAAAGCCATATGGTAAAGCTTCTTTGCCCCGAAGACAAAACAACAGAATTGGTTGTGTACACGGAACCATCTTCGAAGACTTGGAAATCAGGATCACTCAAGTGAATTACATTTGCTGATTTAAGGCAGTCCATCAGGTTCACTGCAGAAAATACAAACAGCAGTCAAGTTAGCAAAATAGAGTTCAAAAGTTATTTACAGTATTTACATGCAAGAAACCAAAACACTGAAACCACAGTGGACTATATAGTATTTTTAAATCATATATGAAACTATATGGTTAAGGTCCTCCCAAAATACACATATTGCGTCTAACACTTTGTTTTACATGTGTTTAAAGAGATATTTGTCCTGAGGAAAAAAAAAGGCATGTGAACTCCAATATTTGAACATTTGACACCATGGATGTTCTTTCTTATTTCAAATTAGATATTAGTGACTACACACTACTTGAATCAAAATCTACATTACTATATCGAAAGACTACTCAAGTCTACACCAAATGTAAAATTAACATATTTTCACATTTAGTTGTTTTTTTTTCTTTTTACAACTAAATCACATAAAGAATTGACTGGGCCAGTGAGATGTCAGGAGGTAAAGCTCTTACCCTGCATGTGTGTGTGTGTGAGTGGGGGAAGCACACGTGTACACATGCACGTACACACACACACACACACGTACACACACACACTTACTGTAGTAGTTAAACTAAAGAATTGACTTATAAAAAGAAGCATCCAAGGCTAAAAACATATCTCAGGGTAAATTGCTCAACAAATGCAGTGCCCTGGGTTTGATGCCCAGAACACTGGGGGGGGAGGGGGTAGAATAAGAACTAGAAGTAAAGTTCAGTAAGATATCAAAATGTTTAATGATGAAAATCCAAGAACACTGCTAAACTACAGAAATAATTTCAATATTATTTCTCAAATACTTAGAAGCATACTCAGCATACACAATATCATATTTGGAACACAAACATCAAAAATTAAGTTATTATTTGAACTTCATCTTTTTAATCTTCTTTGGGTAATCATATTTTTCAATAAATGAGAATTATTTCATCAGCATGGTATGACATGTACTAAAACGACTACACTGCTCACGTTTAGCTATTATTCATAGGACCTTCATGGTTCTACACGTCACAGGGACTTTTAAGAGAGCACACCACATCGGCGTCTAGCACATACTGTAGCCGCTCTTTACCTCTGCCAACAAATTTCCCAGCAGGTAGTTCAGAGGGGACCTGGAGGACGACTTCTTTACAAGCATCACAGGCAAGTACAAGGATCTAAAACAAACAAACAAGTGTCATACACTCACAAGGTCTTTCTAATCAATATAGAATTTACCTGAGTTAAAATTACATAGTAATAGCCACTTAATTGCATAAAACAAACATTACTTCAAAATATATATATACGTATATATATAGTTACACAACATTTATTTAATTTAAATTAACAGAATGAAATAAGAAATGTGTACTAGAGTAAGAAATCTGAAATCTAGGAAGGAGATGAGTAAAAGGCTAAGCTCCCATGGCTCCCTTCTTTCCAACTTCATACTCAAGGACCCCAAGGGCCCACATTCTTTCTTAGGACTGTTTTTACGTTATTCCGTAAAGCGAATCTACTAGTAACTTCCCTGACTGGGAGGGCCAAGTGAGATCCAGCAGCAACATGTGTGAGACAGTACCAAACACACACAGGAAAGAGAAATGAATCCGTTCACCAAGCCATCAAACTGTTTCCATAAATGTTCGACATCCTGGAAGCTACAGAGTCAAAGCCTGCTAAACCAAACCGCAGTGGCTTTGCCGAGCGACGCTGTGCTCAGCACAGTGTGGGCAGAATCTAGATCTGAATCTACACGACGGGGACCTCATTCTGAGGACACACCTTCTCCTCGCTGACGGTTAAGGCCATTTTAGAAAACACGTTACTTCAAACGTTTTGAACGATTTAGTGACCTACAATGAGCCAATTCCAATCGGTTGTGCATTTGAAGACTCAAATTTAATTCTGTTGGGAGCTTTTTCTGTGAAGGTTTCTGAAAGACGCACACTCCATTTTCCTCACATTACCAAAGTCCTTGGCCAAAAATAAGGAATCCAACCAGCAGCTACGCTGGTAAATATGAGGTCCTTTACCATAAACTAAAATCTGATAGATTTGGATGAAAATTTCATTTCCAGTATATCTTAAAGCACCTGTAATTATCCAATTTGAACTATATAGAAGGGATCCAAAAAGGCAGAGATTATATTTTATTTGCAAAATTGAAATAGATCGTCCCACACCCACCCAAAGACTTCTAAGTTGAAATTAAAATAAAAGGAGGGGAACTTTCTCAGACTCTGTAGCCAAGAGTGCAGGAGCACAGTGAGATGTTTTGAGGACTGTGGCTAAGGGTGACTGACAAAGTACATCTACTCATCCACTCGATCATCAGTTATTCATTCAACCAACACTCAGGGATAAGGAGGTGCTAAGCTCAGTCATCTGCTCCAGAAGCAAGTGAAGCAAGGACCTTGCGCTGACTGGATCACGTTGCATGGCACCAATGAAGACAGACAAGTGCACAAATGTCACATCCCACCAAAGATCGGCCAAGACATATAACAGTTATTGCAGAAAAAGGGCAGAGAATGATGGTAGAGAAGGCTTGAGCCTCTGTGAACTGAAGGAGGAAGCCAGCTCCACATACAGAACCATCTGGAACATTGACTGTCTTGTTCAGAGTGCAAAGGAAAGCGGCAATGAGAGGCATAAAACTGCAGAATGGCTTTATCTGGTGTTTACCAGCAGTCAGTCAGCTGGTTGCATGGCAACCAGAGTACAGGCACATACAAATGGAAGTCGAGATGACAACTGCAATGGCACAGCAGCTGTCCTAAGATAGGGACACCGTACTTAAGCGGAAGTGTTAGTGGTAGAGCTGAAAGGCGCAGTTAAGACAATTGCTTTTGGAAACACCCATTTATTCATATATTAAATGAGTTTAATTAAATGTGTACTCTTTATCTAGTAACTTACATGATCCGACTGAAAATTCGACCCCAGGATAAGACATAGTTGTAAATCACTAGGGTATAGAAATGCCACGGAAGGGAAGTTGAGGCTAGCAGGGAGAGCCAGCCTCACCTAGGAACCAGATGAGGTCAACTGAGGAGTGGCCATGAGTCAGTCATGATAGGAGAAGGCAGGGTTGAAACTGCAAATATACAGAACGTCAGAGGACAGAGAACTGAACAGAAATCTACAGTGCAGGGCTTCTCAACCTGTGGGTCATGACCCATTTGGGGATGAACTGACCCTTTCACAGGGATAGCTAAGGGCACCAATGGTTGGGGCTCACCACAACATAAGAAACTGTACTAAAGAGTCATTAAGAAGTCACAAGACATTAGGAAGATGGACAGCCACTGCTCACAATCTAAGGAGAAGAAAGTGATTCTGTACCCTAAGTATGGAGCGACTTCTGCGTAGTGCCAACGACCCATGTGGATCCTTTCTCTCATACATTATACGGAGCCGCTATGGTTTACAAATAAGGTGGGACCCCAAAGGTGTGCTTTCTGGGTGCTACATCTAACCACTGGGAGGTAACTGTGCTGTGTGAGCTTAACCTAGTGAATGGCTATTAACGAATGCTTCATTTGAAGGCATTGTTAGGAGGTGGTGGAAAGTTTGTGTTGGCTCCTGAATCTCACAAAGAGGTCCTGAGAGACGAGTCTGTGAATGACAGGCCCTATCCTGCCTCCTTTCTGTTACCCCCATTTGCTTAAAGTCTGCCGTGAGATAAACAGCTTTCCTCCACCGTGACCTTCACCCATGATGTTTCTGCTCATCTTGCATGAGCCTGAAAGCGACGGCATCGGTTAACCACGAACTGAAACTCTTAAAATTGTGAGCCAGCCAGGATATAGCTTCTCTCCTTTAACGTCTTTTCCTTGGGACTGTCTCAGAACAATGAAGAAACCTGACCAATATAGAAAGTGAAGATTTGTCTCTAGTAAATAAATCACCTCAGCAGGTTTATATTGGAAAGTGGTAAATCTGAACACTGTGGAGAAATAGATTGAGAAAAAGCTTTCATTCCAATGAAGATATGCAAGGAAACTTGGAGAACACTGTGAGAAAACTATCCAGCCATGCTGAATAACATAATTTTGAAACATCCCACAGCACGGAAGAACTAAGAAAGGAGCAGAGAACTGAAGGGTAGGATCTACAGATAAACTGAAACACAGAACGTAGGAAAGAAGAATCCAGAATCCACCTTCTGGCCTGCCAAGATTGGCTCTGGTTTCTGGGCCTCACTAGAAATGGAGTAAAATGAAAACATGGTACACACCTGTGGTGTACAGGAAGTTGCTTCCATTCCGCCTTCAATATGAGGGAGAGCCACAGCCAATCTGGCCTTGGCATGGATGGGTATAGGATCCACATTCGAACCCATGGTTTGGGTCGGAAGCCTCTTGGGTATTATAAGGACAATGCCACAGGGAAAGCATCAGAAACAACCCCATGGTCATGGTGTAAATGAAGTGAGAAGGGCCGCCCTGAATGTGGGTGGCATCATCCCATGGGAAGGGACAGAGGACTGAGTAAGGAGAAAACAACTGGGTGCCAGCAACAATGCTCTCTGCCTCCTGCCTGTGGATACAATGGGACCAGACGCCTCACCGGCTGTGAGGTCCCACCGAGAGTGACTTTAACCTCAAACCATAGCCAAAATAAACCCTCGCCCTTTTAACTGCTTCCTCCCAGGTATTTGTTCACAGCCACAAGAAAAGTAGATGATCTCATCACTAAGCCCGGAAGTATAATAGGTTTGCCAACGTCACCAAGGTCACCATAGCTGCTTTACGCCACACTGAAGAAATCTGACAGGAGTGAGGGCTTGTAAGAAAGGGAAAACTTTCTCTATTTGCATTTACTTAATCTTTACTTACACAGCTCGAGCAAACCAGACAATAAATTTCCATGAAAGAAGCGACTGCTAAACACAGTTATCGCTACTCTTGTGTCCACAAATAAAACAGGCACCATACTACAAAAGAAGTCATTTTCTAAAGCAATGAGACATTCGGGAATGCCAGGGAGTAAACCTAGTAGAACCCTAGACGGCCACATGCCAGCACCAGGCCATCTGCTTCCTGACCAAAAGAATTGCTGTCCTCCCCTGACTTCCTCAGGGAAGACTTGCCTACCTCAGAAGGACCTAAACCCAAAATAAGTGGATGTACACAGAGAGAAAGGCAGATCCAGTGTGCAGTAGGGAAAATGGGCACACACATACATTAATCCTAGATTAAATCACAACTTCATGATCCCTACAAAAAATCTCAACCAAGTATTTCCTGGAGTTAAATGAGCTGATTCAAGGGTTATAGAAAAATTATGAAAAAGAAGGGCCCACAAAAGCACAGGTAGACCCAAAAAGAGCACATGAAGTCCAACTACCTGGAAGCCAGGCTGTGCACAGGATGTGGGTAGAAAGTATTAGTGACACCATGTCCGAGGCAAACGCCATGCCTGCCTGCACCTCGTTTCTGTACAGCCCACAGAGGACATGCAGAACGTCTGTCACTAACAGCCTGTTTTCTATTCGTCACACCCTGGCCTACACAGCATTTTCTTAAACTCCGTGAAATGTGAAATACTGCTTTTAATTCACTGTTTATTCCTATACTTTAAAGATTTTTTTATTTCTAGAATTTGTATTGTCTTTGTTCATACTAGAAGTTGAAATCCAGGTCACAGGTAGGCTTTCTTAGCTGAAAGATCTAGAGGAATTCATCACGTTTTTCATATAACCCACATGGCGTCATCGTGCACTTTAATAGTTCATCTACTTGGAGTTTTCTGTGGTGTTCCGCGAAATGTATGGGTTCAATTTTATCTTTTCCTAAACTTCTGACTCGTTCGGGTAGCCTCAAAGTCAATCTCAATAATTCGTATACTGCTGCAACCCTTAAAGAAATAAAATAGTAGTTCTCAACCTTCCTAATGCTGCGACTCTTCAATCCAGTTAGTCACATCAGGGTGACCCCAAACCACAAAATCATTTTAGTCCCTACTTCATAACTGTAATTTGCTGCTGCCTTACCATAATATAGTCATACTATAAACATCTGTGTTTTCTGATGATCTTAGACAATACTAGCGAAAAGTGTCATTCAACCCCAAAAGGGTCGTGACCCACAGGTTGAGAATCACTGGTGTAACATGAAATGAAACATACAACAGTTTCCTGCCGTACACAACCCGTTGGAGAGAACAGCATCTCCAAGATCATAGTCATCGGCTTTGTGTTCCTCATCGCCAATTCGGGTTCTCCCATCCTAAATGTGCCTGCTCATATACACGTGCATGGCATACAGCCAAGGTTATCCAATATGACATTATAGCGAGAGCAAAAGCCTGTAACAAGAGATGGGTACTAGTAAACAGCCCCATGAAAAATCTATGAAGATGAACTTATTGAAACAACAACGGATTGATTAAAGGGAGTAATAAGTAGAAAAAAGCTTCTAGCATTTTCCGTGAGGATCAAGATATATAGAAGTTCTATATATTGAAATCTCTGACGCCAAAAGGAAAACAATATTTGGAAACATAATAAATGGTATGATATAGTATACCATGTAGAGATATACAGGCTTGTTTAAAGGTGCTGTCTGAAAGAGCGACGTTAATTTAAGATAGTGTGATATTTTAAAGCATAAAGTAGAAAAAAAAATCACCTGGGGTGTAGAAGAAACAAGACTTAGAACAAGGCTCCACAGAAAGTTAGCATTCACAAGTGAGGAGAACAGTGGCAAGGCAGACAGAAACGATAACAGAAGGCAGGGCGTGGGCCGTAGGAAGAGGACGGTCTGCTGCCCAACAAGAATTGTCTCTGTTGGGTGAGACACGTTCATCCAGAGAGCTGTGGTGAGGTATCTGCTTGTGGTTAGTTTTCTGTTATTGTACACTTAAAACCCGGTCAAAGGGGAAAGATCTCATGTTACACCTTTAAGTCATACACAGAAGAAAGCGAGGTAGGGGATGAAGGAGTCAGATTCCGAGGGCCAGAAAGTTTTTCTAAGTAAGGTGTTCATTTCCAGAATAAAGGATGAATGAATCATGGGGTTGAATTATGGGTAAAACAGAACACATCTCTTGAACTTGTCAAGGGAGCTCTCAGACGCCGTGGAGAACAAAGCACCCTTTGGCTTTCAGGAAGAAAGCTCAGGGGCTTAAGACACTGTGGGGTGGGGCAGTACTAGGAAGTGGAGAAAAACTGACTGGTGGAGTGTCAAGGGATTACCTGAGTGTATGAGAAAGAAGAGATACATAGGGAGCCTCGCCCCTGAAAAACCTCTTCAGTAGACCTTGTGTTTACTTACTCTATGCTTTTCTCACACCCATCTCAGGCTGGAGACGCTTCGTTTACATGGTTCCTGGAGGGTAAAACCAACTGAGGGGACTCACACTACACTTTCCTGCTTGAAAGCAAAACCCACATTCCTAGACTCAAGAAACGACGAGGGGCTCTACTTATTCACCCATGGCTTAGGCTTCTTTTACAGGATCTCGGAGTGTGGGCTCGCAACAGGGCAGCGCTATATCAGGAAGACTAAGCATGCCTTTTCTTTCAAAGAATAAGGCCCTGTGTTACAAAAGGAAGTGGCAACGTCCCTCTCTAGGTATCAACCAAAGTTCACACTCTGTCATTAGCAGAATATTTTGTGATGATTATTTGCCCCAGGCTGGGTTTCTCTAGCCATAAAATCCTGACTGCAAGGTTCCTGTCCCAACCTGTGCTTATGAATAGCCTCTGGGAATTCTGATTGAATCCCTTGGGATGTCCAGTAACCAATCACATTTTTCAGTAATTAAAAATGCAGGAATCCCTTGTGAAAGGAAACTTGAGGAGAAATGGAAGAACTCTCACTGCCACACTTTGGTTCCCTGGGTTCCTCCAGGCTTCCTTCAAAGCCAGCTTGAGTGACTGCTGCAGGCTATGGGGGAAAGGACAGTATCAAATTGGTAGCTATTTGCCCTAGCATAGTGAACTTTTGCCTTGTACAAGAGACCCCGATATAATCTGGAGCATTCTTTTCCCAAACTCCCCAACAGCCTAGTCAGTCCCAGAGGTGAATTCTTGAGTCTTCTGGTTCCCTAGGGAGATCAAGACCTGTCCCCAATAAAGCCATAAATTTTGATTCACACCTCTGAAAGGGCTGAAGGTCCTGCCTGTTGTACTTCATACAGCAAGAATCTGAGCAGGAGTTGAGAAGAAAAATCAAAACTCCTTCTAGGACAAGATCTCGGGACCAGGATGTTCACTTCTCAGAGATTTAGGGAATTCAGTGGTCACCTCGTGTCGACCCATCTCCTAACTTTGTAAGAAAAGTGCAGAGTCTCTCTCTCCTTCGTTCCAACTCTCGCTTCTAGAATCCTCCCATCCCAGCACCACGGAACCCTCAAAAGCAACAAGTCCTTTTTTTTTTTGACCCCAAGGGCACCACGCCGGCCTTTAATGTCCTCTGCCAGGCAGCTGACTTCACTCAGGACCGCCTGAACCCAGGGCTCCTGTGACCGTACTCCAGGCCTGGGCTCAGCCCTGGCGCACCCCGCTCTGCCCAGAGAACCCCGAGGCCAGGGTTTTGGCTGGGCGTCCGCGATCCGCCCCCGTCTCCATCCACGCGCGCGCCTATTACAGCTCGCTCGCAGCTACACTCCCTCCCCTGCGGGACCTTGGTGTCCCGGTCGCTCGGCTTCCTGCCGTCCTTCCTCACCGCCAACAACTGCTGCAGTTTAAGGTGATCTGAGACCCAGTGACCCGACTCGGGCCAGTCGCCCCGGCTACATGTCCCTCTCCCCGTTCGTGAGTTGGTCCCTGGTGCTCACCGCGAGGGTCAACAGGTGTCCCAGGCCGAGGGCAGGGCTCCCGAAGCGCGTAGATCCCGCTGCCGCCATGGCTAACACAAGGGACAGGTCACCGCCCCGCACCCGCTGCGCAGAGGTGGAGCGCGCACAGGCACTTTTCTCGCGCTTGTCTGATGCTCCCGCCTCGGTCCCCAGGGGCTTTTCCTCTGGCCGAGGGTGGAGCTCCGGGCAAGTCCAAAAGACTCCAATCGGCCACTCCTTGTTATTTTTCTTGAGTCTTCATGACTTTAAGAACTCAACCGGTGGGAACTCCCTGTGGCCGCCACCCTTTCACCTGTGCAGACGACACCTATATGTCCCTTGTCACCCCCCAGCCCCCACCCCGCCCAGATGGCGGTCTAGCAGGATTAACAGCTGGCCCTGCCCAGCAGAAGCCCTGACTGTACTAAGACTCACCGGGAGCTCTGGCCCTGGCCCCGCCCAGAGCACTGCCCACTGCCTGTGGACTTACCTGGGGAGGCGGGGAGGGGGTGTAACTCCCAAACCCACAACTGCCCTGGATCAACTGGCTGAGTTACAGCTGCCTGAAGCTAGCCTGATAAGATGTGGACTCAAGGGACATTCTACTGTGTAAATCAAAGTCCCACAGACATATAAATAAGGTTCTAACAGGAGTTCCGCCCTAAAAGGTCTCAAGGTTCCGAAAATAGATTGACAGTGACACTGGTTCTATAATTTATCGAGGAAAAGAAAAGAGGGAAGGTGGAAAGGAAGGGAAGGAGGAAGGGAAGGAAGAAGGGAGGGTGGGAGGGAGGGAGGAGGGGGAGGGAAGTAAGGAGACTAGGGAGGGAGGAAGGAAAGAAGGAAGAAAGGAAGGAAGGAATAATAAAACAAAGTTACTATAGAAACCCATCAACTGAGGCCTCACCATTGGCTAAATGTGGGCCCTCTGATTTCCTCTACGTTGTCTTTTGTGATTTTTTTTTTTCTCTGAGCACGTCCCACATGGAGTTCTGGACATTCTGGTACCAATTATTTTTCTCTGTTCTGACATCAGGATTAGAATTCGTGATGAAAAGTGAAAAAGAGCAGGAGTATTCACACTCTGGACTTGACAGCACTTGAGCCCATGAGTTATAACAGAACTTAACCAGAAAGATTAAGCCTGAGAGCTCGGAATTCTGCAGAAGGCCTCGCCGTGCTGACTCATCTGCACCTCTTTTCTAAGACACTATAGAGGCTTCACCAGAAAGGCAAACGTGTCCCTTCCTTATTGCCTGGTTTAAAGACAGTCGCAGAGAGCAAACGTGAAGCGCTGACCACAGCGCTCAGTACCATTTCAATTATCGACACTGTTTCCCCTCCGTGAACCCCCCAGAACGGTGGTAACAGCAACCACACCTTAATTCAAAATTAATAGTTAATGCCTGACCTGGTGGTTTCTATCAATGTAGGTGTTCTATTGTCTCCAGAACCATAAAATGAGCAGCCCTTGCTAGTGAAATAAGCCTGGGTCATGAGTCTGACTGTCATGTGTTGTTTTCTTACTTCTTAATGCTCATTCCTGCTTGCCCAGTGCTGATTTCATAAATGCCTAGCAACTCACTGGTGATGACATCGCACTGTCCAGCTCCGAGCTTTCTAGAAAACACAGAAGCCAGCGGGTTTCAGCATCACTCCTCTTGCCAACAGGACACTGACACACGCTTTGCTACCCTCAGCCTCCAATACCTTTGGAATGCCTCACGCTCCTCCTCGATAAGGAAAAGAAAGCCATGTGCCAATTGATCTCAGATAAATGGAGCTTTCCAATGGCAACTTTTATTTGTTTCTTTGTGAAAGTTTACTCAAGGGATTAGATAAAAATTACACACTCTAAGTAAATGTTCTGCCCTAAAGGATTAGACTAGCTGGCCATTGCAAACGTCTCCTTGAACCAGTTTTGAAACATCCTACTGTGAAAGACTGAGAGGTGTAGATGGATGTGGCTCCTTTAGGAACTGCCGTTCGGCTGTGAACAGAACTCTGAGATAGAAGCCAGCTCTGCAATACTCTAACAGCGTCAAAAGTAAAGATCAGCTTTCTGTTCATCCTGCCCTGTTGTGAGAACTCCTCGGGCCTCTGTGCTCACGGTTGGTAAGGACACTGGCTGCTGCCCTCGGTACCCCCTTCATCTTCATCTGAACTGCTAAACTGATCCCGAGAGATTTACCAAGAAACGGCTGAGACAGAAGCCGGTTACATAGATATCACAGTCAGAACCAAAAGCTCCTTAAACACAAGAGTACTGTAGACCTTGAACTCTGGGGGCCAAATCTATCCAACAGCTTCACAGCCTTCCAGTTTCAGAAGCTAAATACACTGAAGTAAACAAAAACCTCACTTACACGGCTATGCAGTCACCTGTAGATCCCCACCTCTATCCCCTGCCATCGCCAGAGCCCAGGAAAGAGAACCAGGCGGATGAATGTGGCTTTCCGCAGGACTCAACCTCTTAAGGTGTGTCCCTGATACAGAATGACAGCGGAGCAAGTGTGACACAAACCTAAGAAGGAAGACAGAACAAGACTGAAGTGCGCTGCTGAGGTCCCGCAGAGGCAGAAGTCAACAGCAAACCTGATGATAACCACAGCACAGAGTTGTCATGGGGATCACATGGTATAGTGCGTGAAGTCCTAGGACTAAATGCTGTAAATGCTCCTCACCTCCTTCTGTGTCTGGTATGATGGGCACCGTCCACACCGTCCACACCGTCCCGCCTCATCTCTGGCCACTTACATTGCAGGCTCCATCTCATTCTTCTGAGTGTGCGTCTGAAGGACGCTCTTTACTTGGTCTAGGACCAGTCATAACGCTAACTCCTCACCCCTTCAAATCCTTTAGCCCTGTCTCTGGAGCACGGGAAAATATCCTTTGGCAACTGTAAAACTAAAATGATCATGTTCAGGTATTGGGTGAGGGAAAAGGACTGAAGCCCTGAGGGCCAGCAGAAAGAATGGAAGGTAGGAGGTGCGGGCATCCTCTAGAATGTACCAGAGGCCTGGGAGGTGAAAGATTCTCAGGACTCAGAGGGAGGAACCTTAGATGAAATGCCCTACAGTGGGTAGAGGGAACTTGTAGAGCCCTCCTGCAGTTGAAAGACAGGACATCAAGCAAAGGATGGAGTTGCCAAAAACTCTTCCTGTCTGAAAGAACTGTAGGGGAAAAAAAATGGAGAAGAACCTGAGAAAAAAGGAGGTCCAGTGATAGGTCCAAATTGGCGTCTAGCTCAAGGGAATGCCCTAGGGCCTGACATTATTACTGAGGCTATGGTGTGCTCACAAAAAGAGACCTATCTATCATGACTGCCCTTTGAAAGACCCAACAAGCAGCTGAAAGAATTAGATGCAGATATTTACACCCAACCAATGGACAGAAGCTCTGATCCCTGTGGTTGAATTAGGGAAAAACTGGAAGAAGCTGAGGAGGAGGGTGATCCTTTAGGAGGACCATCAGTCTCAACTAACCTGGATCCCCAAACTCTCTCAGACACTGGATCACCAACCACCTGATATGAGATCCCCAACATATATACAGCAGAGGTGGACTCAGAGAAGAGGCACCTAACCCTGGAGACACTTGAGGCCCCAGGAAGTGGGGAGGTCTGGTGGGGTAGGGGGTGAGGGTGGGGTGGGGACATCCTTGTGGAGACTGGTGGGGGCTTGGGGGTGGGAGGAGGTATGGGATGTGGAACAGTCAGAAGGCAATAAAATCTGGACTGTAAAAAAGATTAAATAAAATAAAAATAAAATGAGGCTGCTTATATAAGGCTTGTGTACTTTTAGAAAATTTGCACTAGTTTTTCTTTTAAATGAATTCTTTTGTAATGCAAGGAATACAGTTTTGCATTTCTGTTAAATAAACTATTTGCCTTCTACTGTTGCATGTATACTTCTATTAAGCTTGCTTCTCCAAATGAATGTCAATGAGATGGCATATACACAAGGGAGCCAGTGACAGAGGGTGTGTTTGAGTTCCAATCCCAGGCCAAACAAGTAAAGATTGTTCATTCTGGTGTTCTTTCTTGTTGGCTGTGCCTGTGTATTCTCTTCTGATTGTTTATAGACTGTCCCTTGTCCCTTATGTGACTTACAACCATTGCTGCACTCTTCAGTATTGGTGCGTGCGTGCACACATGCACACATGCACACCTATGTTTTTCAGACCCTTGCCTTCAGAGGCTTTTTGCTGTAAGCGCTATGGTGTGTTCTTTCTTCTGCTTGAAGAAATCCTGTGCTCCTTTCTACAAATGTCAACTTTCATTTATCCCTTGACAAGGTAAAATCCTCTTCATTAAACCAGGTCAAAGCACTCATCACAATTACTATGGTAAGTTTGTTAGGGTGAGTTTTTAATTACTAGTTCTTTTTCACCAAAGATTACATTTAATAGCTATGTTTTTTAGTTCATCCTCATGTCTCCCATACTGGCACAATTCCCAGACAATTAACACTTAAGTGTTTGTGAAATGAATGAGCAAATGGATGGTTGACAAATATGTACATTTGGGCATACTTTGAACAAATAATTATTCTTTTACTATTCTCCATGGATATTGACATATTAGATTAATACCTTGGGTCATATTTTATTAGGGCAAGAATTCCTAATACATATCAAACCTACTGAACACATTTAATTGTCAAAGATGAGCCTTCAAGGAATGACCACTGCTGTTTGTGTGAAAGAACAGACAAATACTCTGGTTGACTTTAGCTTATAACTTAAGAAAGATGAGTGTGCACTAAGACCTTAATCTTTTTAAAATAAATAAATAAAAGTGGCAGCAGATACTATAGTGATTAATCCTGAAGTCACTTGAGAGAAATTCTATAATTCCATAAAAGAAAAGATACACCCCTAGGTGACAAGCACCTTAGGCTGAGGCAGGGGAGTGCAGGTCCCTTCCTTCTTCCAGGTGAGGGCACCTGTCCTTTGTTACTGCAGTTTCCCTCCACCTCCAGTGTCATATTAGGCAAACAGAAGCACCCGGCCTCATAGACTGACCAGTGATAGGGTCCGGGGCTTCCTGGGCAGGCAGACAACCACTGTCCAGCCTCTATCATATAAATCAATCTAGTTACAATTTCTTCTTTTGTAATACAGATGCATTCTGCCAGTTTAGCCGCTCTGGAGGATCTTGCCTGACACAGACATTGTGAAGAAAGGAAGAAATCCTTGAGAGATGGGACGGAGAGAAGAGATTCATGGTTAGACTAAAAATAAAACCAGGCACTTACTCAACCACACACGCAAAGGAGCTTCCGAAGATTCGTAGTTGCTGGAAGACAGTGCAAAATGAACAGCCGTATACAAGTAGGTAGAAAGGAATTTTCAAAATAAATCCAAACGACTTCTTACACCCCACGGAAGCACCAGCTGATGTCAGCCTCTCATTTTGTGCCTTCCTGCTTCTGCTTCCACCGGCTCAAGGGCATTGTTGGAAAAGTCCTGCCCCTCCTCCCCTAACTCATTCACTGAACCCAGCTCAGTCCTCCCAACAACATGGGAGGAAAATCAAAGGAAAGCTCAACCCCTCTCTACCCCATTTCTCCTGCTGGTCACCACATTTATTTGCTTTCCTATCTAGAAAAAGAAATCTTGAAGAGTTTTGGTTTGATTTAATTTCAAAATTTCTGTTTAGCAAAGGACACTGTAACAGTTGTTAGATTGAGAGAATTTTTTTTGTGTGTGTGTGACACAAAAAAAAACAAAACATACCTAGCGTAGACTAGGAATTGCAGCAGATGTGCAAAAATAGAGCAGAGCCTCAAGGAACAAATGGGCAAGAAAGGGACCAAGTGTTTTAAAACAGAGGCATCTCAAAGGCTATAAATGTGTATTTCAAACAATCAGAGAATGGAATGCTAAAATGTTAAATTATCCTATTGCCAAATAATAGCAAAAGCTGACGAGTTCTCCATAATTTGAGAACCCTGACGGAATTGCACATTTGGAAGAATGTTAAGCTAACTTTACCCTCATATCCTGTTGCTTCAGCAATCGCTCCTTTATTGTGCAATTCCAAGAGCATCTCATTGTTTGTTATGAGGAAGTTGGGAGCAACCTGCATAACCACCTTCAGAGAGCAAGTAGACAACTCATGGTCTCCCATCAATCCCTGTTCCAAGTTGGAAACACCAAGCTCCATAGAGCAGCATTCTTAAGTACAGAATCTAGTCAAATAGCTAAAATAGAATATTTCTGAATTAAATATAAATAGGCAAAATTTACAGCAGTGGCATGTTTTTATGCAAAAATACATTCTAAACAAATTCCTCATGGAGATAAACATGAGTTGAAAAATATATGTGTAGAGGGCAGAAGCAGGAGAAGAAGAGCTAACAAAGAGAAAACAGTGAATATATTGCCCATTTTAAGAGGAACAGTGGAAAAATTGACCAGTATATTGCTTTTTATTACATGTCTTCTCATTAGCAGTATAGAATTGTTTCTATCCTGTAATGAAAGGAACTATTAATAAGCCAAGTAAGTAGAGAAGAAATCAGTATCGATCCAATG
Organism: Rattus rattus; assembly: GCF_011064425.1. Lineage (NCBI taxonomy): Eukaryota > Metazoa > Chordata > Mammalia > Rodentia > Muridae > Rattus > Rattus rattus. The sequence continues at coordinate 23,456,702 of NC_046168.1, read as the reverse complement.
AGAGAAGAAACTAGAAGAATTGGTTTTACACATATATTGTATATCACAACTGGTAGTACGTATCTGTGGCTGACAGTTGTCATACATAATCATAAAGTCCAGGATTTCCAACAGGTTATTCCAAAATAATAAAGAAACAAAATATCTGCAAGGTAGACCAGATTCGATTCTTCATAATTGTTTGAGTTCGCCTTGTGTGTTGTGTACTCAGAAGCTGAATACTGTACCTCACACCACACTTGGTATTGGGTCTCTGGATTAACCAATGTACTGTGAAGAATGCTCCCCATTAATTTCCAATTGGTCAATAAGTGGCTGGGGCCTATGACTGGGTAGAGAGGGTAGGAGGTGGAAATCAGATGAGGGATCTCAGGAAAGACAATGAGGAAGAAGACAGAGAAAGACAACAAGGGAGAAGGACGGAGAAGACAGAGGATGAGGTTGCCATCAAACGTAGACCAAAAACACATAGCCAAGGGAAGTGCACCCTGATGCCAGACTGATGGAGCAGAAGCAGCCTTAATGACCAGCTTCCACATGCTCACGTTGAAGTTTTGTTAATAAAATGTAAAGCTCTGATCTTGAAGTATGTGTGGTTAAAGAAGCTCCCAACAATGGGCTTTCAGAATGGTTGATGGGGCAGCTGACAGAGGAGTCGGAACAGCAGCTGTCACTGTGCCTAGAGGACATTCAGAGTCATAAAGGATAATGGTGGGAAAAACAACAGTATGGTGGATAGGCACTGTTGCCAGACCCTCTTGCTTCAGGGTGGGCTCAGCAATTATCCAATATGAAGCTGGGAAAAGAATCTGCCTAGAGCTTTTCTTTTGCAATATTTGCATACCTCTCCTCTGTCCAAACTTCAGAACATCTGCCTACTTTATTACCGACCAGCTTCCTGCTTCACAGAGCACTTGGACATTATAGAAAACTTCTAGAAGTTTCTGTCCACCTAACACCTGGGCCCCTGTGCCAGGAATCTGATCCTTTCTTCCATTCCTCGTGATCATTCTTCTGTAGTAAGCACTGTCCCATTCATGACTAAAGGCAGGTTCTCCTCTTACGTCTTCATTCATTTACACTCAAGGCCCCTGATGGGAAAACTCTCCTCTCCTCTCCCACATCGTCCACTAAACCACCTCTATCTTCCCCATCACACATGAAGAGTAACAAGGAACGTCTTGACCTTACACGGCCCCATTTCTTCCGCCCCAAGAATACAGATGTTCTTGCACTTAAATGAAGCACATTTCTTTTTTCAGCTTTGTCTTAATATCTGAATTGCAGGAATCATTGAAACGTATCCTTCTCTTGACTTCTGCTTTTCCTTTCCCACGCCATTAATCAGTCAGTGCCTTTTCCTTGTACTACACGGCAGCACTGCAGTGCCGTGGGACTTTGCACTTGTCTTCCATTGTGGTTCCCAGTATTCTCACTCCCTCATTGAGCTCATCCACCCTCCAACTTAGTCTTGGCAGAGTACTGAGACCAGCATGTCTAAATCTCCGTTACAGACCTGTCTCTGGATTCTAAATTCCAACTGTCGGATACGATTCTTAACTCTGATATCCCCCAAAGTCTTATAAAATCAGTGTTTCTGCTTTCAGTCAAGACCAACACCCCTTTGCCAGCAGTTAAGGCAAAGTTTGGCTTTTCCCTTTTTCTTATATTCTAGGTCAATCAGTAAATCCTACCAAAGGTACCTACAGAACATCAGTGGGCTTTTGTTCTCACCATCTCTATCAATATACTGTTCTGCTTCAAACCATCCTTATCTCCCCTTAGGGTTATGCTAAAAATGTCTTACTTAGCTTTTTTTAAAATCTGTTTTCAACAAGCAACTTTGTTATCTTTGCTATTGAACAATTTAGGACTGACTCTAACAGCCCAAACCTGCCATTCAGCCCTCAAGAGACTGAGACGGAAGAGCTTAAGACTAGGCCGGGCTACAGAGACAGTCTCTTTCTCCATACATCACTGAGAAGTTAATAGATGTCAATAGTATGGATTATTTTGGTATTGTCCTAAGATCTTTCCTCTGAAACTTTTAAAAAACAAAACAAAAATCCCACAGAGATTTCTCATCCCAATGAAATCAAATGCTAAATATATCCAAAAGTTGGCAAGATTTGAAAGATCAAGTGTTGCATGGCTATTTCAGTGTGTTCAGAAGCCTTCATGGTCCTCCCCTGAGGCTTGCCTCAAGAGGCTTTCCACAGCCTGCTGCTACTTCCTGGAAGCTGAAATGTACTTTTCTCATCAGTCTCTACTCAACCATGTCTGCTTAGTAGAAAACAAGCGACCTGTTAGTCATGGGGCTATTTTGGTTTTTCTCACTTTGTTTTTTCTTTCTGTAATAGTTTTATTGAGATAGAATTTAAATTGCTCTCTCTTACTAATTATATTTTATGAGAAAGTAAGCCTCGGAATTAGGGTTGTAGCTCAGCTGGCAGATTGCTTGCCTAGCATGCACAAAGCCTTAAGTTTAATACACAGCACCTCAAATAGAGCAAAGTGGTGCATGCCTGTAATTCCAGCACTCGGAGAGGTGGAGGCAGAAAGATCAGAAGTTCAAGGATAAAGTCAGCTATATGTCAATGATGATGGTGATGATGATGATGGTGGTAGGGGTGGTGGTGGTGATTGTGATGATGATGGTGATGGTGATGGTGATGGTGATGGTGATGGTGATGATAACATATTAGTGTGACTTTCCCAATAGAGTCCTAGCACTTGAGTCAGGATAGAAGAATTTACGTGAGTGGGAAGAAATAGACATGAGACAAAATGCTTGGCATGTCCTCAACTATGAGTTGAATATACACAGTTGAGTATCCACACAGTTGAATATCCACAGAGTCACTCAGAGCACCAGTCATTTTTATAGCTATATAATAATTGACCCCTGCCCTGAACCTACTTCCAAAACTTAGGAATAGATTGCACAGGTACTAAATAGTAGCAAAAGGCACATTTAGTATGTCCTTTATGACTAAGTTAGAAATAGGAAGGATTGCCTGAAGCTCTCATAAGTAGCTCATGCTCAAAATATCTAATCTGAATAGCTGTCGTCACTCCAAAATAAAATGAACTCTGTTGTTGTCCTCAGTGAGGTTAATGACTTCTTCATCCTCCTCTTCTTCAACTTGGTCAAGAAACTAGAGTCATGGAATTCAGCCCTGCTTCTTCCCTGGGCCTCTTGCCGCTCTCCCAGATCATAAGTATGCTGGACTCTTCAGCTCCTCTGTGAGCACCTCATCTGGTCTCCCAGCTCACCGCAATCCCCGCCTATTCATAGAGCATCAGTCTCCTCGCTGCACCTTGGTTGTTTGCTTCTCCCGCTGGTGTTGGTTGTTTGTGCTTTCTCTTGGCTCTCATCTTTACTTTTGTAACAACAAGATGCTGTCTCCTGCCTCTCTTGAGCCATGAAGTCTTTTTCCAGAGAGGAATAAGCCCTTGACTCTTTTGTGTACATGTGATGATTGTTGTACAGTTCTGTCATGACAGCCGACTGAAGAGCTAAAATGATTAGATTTGTAAATATTTCCTGTCTTTAATCTTCTGGTCTTTCATTTGTTTGTATGGTTGGTTGGTTGGATGGTTGGTTGGTTGGTTGGTTGGTTAGATGATTGGTTGGTTGGTTGGTTGGTTGGTTGGTTGGTTGGTTGGTTGGTTGGTTGGCTTGGCTGGCTGGCTGGCTGGCTGGCTGGCTGGCTGGCTGGTTGGTTGGTCGGTCGGTTGGTTGGTTGGTTGGCTGGCTGGCTGGTTTTTCTCTGTGTAGCCCTGGTTGGCCTGAAACTTTCTCAGTGACCAGAATAGACTTGAAATCAGAGATCCAACTGCCTCTACTTCCCAAGTGCTGGGATGAAAGGCATGTACCACCACCGTCAGGCATCTTCCAGTCTTTATATGGTCAGATAATTGTAGAGTTCTAGATTAGTTGTCTGTTCAACAATCACTTTAGAGACAGATGTGGCAGGTAAAGTTGCACTGTTCATCTTGTGCTTACAGAGTGATTTATATAGAAGATAGTAAGCAAAAAACCACTTCAGATCTTTGATTAAGTTGCCTCCATATAACCCCAACATTTGCCTTGCTTTGTACTAGAGAAGAATTAACTTCTACTTTATTTAAGCCATTGTTGATTACATGTTATTGCAGACTAATTCAGACCTCAGCCCTTCCATTGCAATAAATAAGATGTTTTATATAGTCTGTAACACAGGGGAACAGAATTCCAATGCAGTTCATTGAAAGATGTTATAAACATTGGTCATATAGTGAAACCATAAAACTGACTTGTCATATCTCCACCATCTCTGTCAAGGTCACCCTTACCAGTTCTAAGGCTGAAGTCTATTCAAGGAAGCACAGAAAATTATTTGGGATTGAAATGTATACAAGAGACAGAATTTTGATGGACTGAAAAGCGTAATCATGCCTCAGGCTATAAAATTGCAAGTCAGTATTGAATCTGGCAGATAGAAGGCAACTACAGCAATATCATGCCATTCAAGGGGAATTTTCACAGAACAGAGAACAAAGAACACCAAATACAATACTCTTACATTTTAATCAATTTACACTGACAAAAGTTGTTTCTATTTGGTGTTTTGATTTAATGCAACAATTAAAGATTCAATACCGGTCCTCAGCATAACAAAAAGTAAGAACAGAAGTGAAACTGTTGAGCTGGGTTGTAAAGGGCTAAAGTACAGCAGAGACAAAGGTCCCTTGCATGCAAGAGCATTATCATGTGGTTCATAAAATCAACCACAAAATTATTCTTAAAACTTGAAAGATCTAATTAATGAGGTTCAGGGGCGTGAAAGGGACCACACAGCATCTCATCAGAAAGTTCCAGGTCCCCTAAGTCCTCTAAACTCAGGCTTCTGCATTTAGTGGAAGAGCAAGAGAGTACCTTCTAGCTGTCTATTATTGTCCTGGTCTTCTTACAGTAAATGATTAATTGTCCCCCACACTTTGCTTTCAGGGTGGTTGGAAGAACTCTAAAATATTATCAGGCCTCATTAGTTTGAACTCTGAATAAAAAATAAAATGAGTTCTTGGCAGACATGGTGCTCACTCCTCTGATCTAACCAACAGGGAGTTTAAGGAAAGAGAACCCAAGGTCAGGGTCATCTGGGGTTATACAGCAAATTCCAGGACAGCCTGGGCTACAAAGACACAAAGACATAAGCCCAGGCACAAAGACAGGAAGGAGACAGGGAAAGGGAAAGGAAGAGAGGGAAATGGAGGAAAGGAGGATGGGGCTAGAAATCTTGATTTGTTGAATTCTAGTTTAGGCAAAAAGAAATTTAGAACCAATCTTTGTTATTTGTAGCAGCTTAGAATCAGCCACATAATAAAAAAAATAAAAGTTTATGTCTGCATTTCCCAGAAGTTCATTAACTTACTTAATAGTATGGTTGAAGGTCCACAAAGCTACCATGGGAACTTTTATTCTATTTATCTATATCTGTCTGTATCTGTGCCTGTGCCTGTGCCTGTGCTGTGTCTGTGCCTGTGCCTGTGCCTGTGCCTGTGCCTGTGCCTGTGCCTGTGCCTGTGTCTGTGTCCTGTGTCTCTCTGTCTGTCTGTCTGTCTGTCTGTCTGTCTCTGTCTCTCTCTCTCTCTCTCTCAAATATATCTATCTGTATATCTAACTACTTACCTACCTATCATCTATATATTTATCCATCTGTTAATCTATATTCCTTTGATGTTTGTTTGTTTGTTTGTTTGTTTAGAAAAGAATCTTATTTTCTTTTGCAGCCCAGGCTCCTCTCTAACCACAGAACCTCCTGCCTCCTGATTGCTGGAATTCAAACTAATCTTTGCTTTAGTCTTTCTCAGGTCTTAGTTCTGCTACCCTCAGTGCCTAGCCTCTTATCTGATGTTCATAAATGGCTTTTTGGGGCCCAGTCATTTTGTTACATATTACATATAGTAAAGTAGGTAGAAAAATGCTTTTTTTATTTGCATCGGTTCTCTTTAGACTCTTACCCAGAAGTCTAAGCACAGTACTTTCACTTCTCATTCATCAGAATTTAAGACAATGTCATATTTAGGTTTAGGAGGTTGGTAAACAATGGTGTCTTAACTAGTCACATAGGCACTCCATAGGATTAGCCTCAAAAATAGCTATTAGGAGCAGATGGTCAATACCCTGCCAAAAGCACCATGAAATAGCAGCAGATATATGATGATCTGTGACACGTGTCTTCTTCATGTTCAACTCTAAATATCATTACATCAAACCACAAAACTTAAATTTAACATTTGATATTAATAATTGCATTATATTTTAATAATTCTTTTATATTATGTACTATGTCTATGTTACACACACAACATTTTTTCCATCTTTATTAAATTGAGTATTTCTTATTTACATTTCAAATGTTATTCCCTTTCCCGGTTTCCAGGCCAACATCCCCCTAACTCCTCCCCCTCCCCTTCTCTGTGGGTGTTCCCCTCCCCATCCTCCCCCCATTACCGCCCTCCCCCCAACAATCACGTTCACTGGGGGTCCAGCCTTAGCAGGACCAAGGGCTTCCCCTTCCACTGATGCTCTTACTAGGCTATTCATTGCTACCTATGAGGTCAGAGTCCAGGGTCAGTCCATGTATAGTCTTTAGGTAGTGGCTTATTCCCTGGAAGCTCTGGTTGGTTGGCAATGTTGTTCATATGGGGTCTCAAGCCCCTTCAAGCTCTTTCAGTCCTTTCTCTGATTCCTTCAATGGGGGTCCCGTTCTCAGTTCAGTGGTTTGCTGCTGGCATTCGACTATGTATTTGCCATATTCTAGCTGTGCACACAACATTTTAAACAGTACTTGTTTTGTTAACATTACATTGAACTAGCAATTTTCCATGTACCCATGTACCCATGTGTGTAAGCACATCATGGAGCATAACTTGGAGGATAACTTGAAGGATTTATTCTTGTCTTCAGCCACGTGGCCCCCAGGATTGAATCTCAGTTATCAGGTTTCACCGCAAGTTCCTTTATCCAAGTGGCTCTCCATGGTTCCAATTTTTTTTTAAATTAGCTAGTGAAAACTTGTCTGTACGTGCGTGTGAGTATGTTTTTATGACTGTGTGTTGTGTGAGTATATGTATGTGCATGTGTATGGGTGAATGTGTACCATGTTAAGTGTATAAGAATGTGTGTATATGAGTTTGTGTGTGAGATTGTGTGTGTGAGTATGTATGACTATGTGTGAAAGTTATGAGTGTATGTAAGTGTGTGTGAGTGTGTGGTATGTGAGTGTGTTTGAGAGTATGTGAGAGTATTGTGTGAGTGCATGCATATGAGTATTGTGGTATGTAAGTGTGTAAGAGTGAGTGACTGTGTGAAAGTATGTCAGTGTATGTGTGTGAACGTATGTGTAGGTATGTGTGAATGCATATGCATGTGAGTGTATGTATGAGTGTGTGCCTGTGTGGTGTGTGAGTGTATAGGAGTATGTGAATGTATTATGTGTGAGAATATGTGTATATGTGTGTGAATATGAATGTGTGTGAGTACACATGTGTGAGTATGCATGAGGGCATATGTCTGTGTGTGTGTGTGTGTGTGAGTACATGTGTGTGACTGTGAGTTTAGGTAAGTACATATGACTCTGTGTGTGTGTGTGTGTGTGTGTGTGTTTGTGTACACACATTAGTATGTATAATGCAGGTGCTCACACATGGTTGTCAGAGGATAACTTCAGGTTTTGTCCCTCTCTTGCTACCTTGTATGAGACAGGTCTCGTGTGTTTTATAGGAATTCTCCTTTTTCCCCTTTCCTCTCTGCTGTAGGAGTGTAGGGATTCCACTTTTAAATGGGGCCTGGGAATGAGAACTCAGGGTTTCAAGGTTGTACAGCGAGTGCTTTTACCAACTGAGTCATCTTCTTAGGAATTCTCTCAATTTTTTTCTACATGGTTTCTCAGCCTGGAAAAAAAAAATAAAGGAGCAACCTTGACAAAATGTGATTAACTTGACACAAAAGACTGGTTTTGTCAGTGTCCTTGTCACACCTATGAATTCTGTATCAGTCATGCCCCCACCAAATAAAACTTTAAAAGCATGCATAATGACAAGGTGTACAAAAGAGAGACCCAGCCTAGGAAGATGACCCAACAAGCCATCTGTCCCTCAACACCATCACAGCAGCATTTTCAAGCACAGGAGTAATTCAACTTGGTTAGCAGAAAAAAGCCTGTAAAAATTGCTTTCATAGGCCTGATCAAAACTTACATCAAATCACTCACACTCAGACATATATACATTTATACATACTTGCACACTCATTCACACACACACACACACACACACACATCAAAATTTAATTTTGTTAAATGTGTTTTTTCTTCACTTTGACTGGGAAAAACAAATTTATTGTGTTGATGAAAAGGTCCCTTACTAAACTTTGAGTACATTTTCTGTCCCTATGTCCCTTACAGTAAATGGTCTTGTACAGTCTCCAAAAAGTCAGTTGTCCACAACAGATAAAGGAAGCTGATACTTTGCAAGTGATAAGAGATGGCTTTGAATGTGTGTTGTCAACTCATCGAGGATAGCCTTGCCTTGGGCCTGCTGCTCTAGACAGCCTGCCCTAATGGCTTCATTTACTTGCAGTAGGTTCTGTCTTCCCTCTCACCCAATCATTTACATTGAGCTTATCAAAGTTTCGTGTGCATGCACGTCTGGTGCTTTTCCTAAAATGTAGATTTTAACTCAGTAGGGCAGACATGGGGTCTGAGACACCTCTGTCCTGATAGGCTGTCAGGTGTCCCCATTTCTGGGACCACAGGACACTGATGATGAAAGAAGAAGCAGAGAGTTGAGACGAAGGGTAGATGATGGAGTCCTGAGGTGAGCTACGTCAGAAACCTGAGGGCTGCATCCCAGCTCGGAGCCTCCTGTGTAGTAGTAAATTATTTAAAATCCTGACCTGGGGCTTCACTTTGATCATTGAGTTCCTGGATTAAAGACGCACGCACACACACACACACACACACACACACACACACACACACACACACACACCCTTTATATTTACACTATTGTTCTGCCTCAATCAGAACAATAGCTAGGCAGCTGCCTATCTTCCACGCTGTTAGAATCTAGTTTTCTATCAATAACCCCCAGTTACTTACTATTTTCTGTGTCCCATTTGGACTGCTCTTAACTTCTGTTGGGCAGCCCTCAGGGCCAAGATTTTATGGCTCGGCTAACCCGTGGTGGCTCTCCTTTCTCTTTTCTTCCTCCTCCTGTTCCTCCTTCTTCTCCCTCTTCCTTCTTCTTCCTCTTCTTTTCTTCTTCCTCTTCTTCCCCTTCTTGTTCTTGTTCCTTTACCTCGTCTTTTTCTTCCTCCTCCTCCTCCCCTCCTCCTCCCCTTCCTCCTCCTCTCCTCTTCCTCCTCCTCTTCCTCCTCCTCTTCCTCCTCCTCTTCCTCCTTCTCTTCCTCCTCTTTCTCCTCCTCCTCCTCCCCCCCTCCTCCTCCCTCATGATTCCAAGCCCTGGAAACCTAAACCCCAACTATGTCTCCCCCGCCCAGCTGTTAGCTGTCTGCATCTTCACTCACTAATCAGAATTAACTGGGTGGCAGAGTCATGGGGGCTATGCGCAGACTCCAAGTCTTGGGGCTTGCATTTAGCATTACAGCGGACAACAAAGGACAAAAACCGCAACACTCTGGTGTAGGTCTTTTGGTCCAGGACTCAAAAATTTGTATTTTAAATAATTTCCGGGATTCTGCTGTTGGTCCTGCTCTGGACAAGCAATGAGAGAAATGATCACATGCAAGCCAGTTCCGACCTCGTACAGCTGCCACGTATGGAATGTCTTCAAATACTTACCTTCTAAGGGAAACTCTGAGCTGTGAGGCCATTTTCTAGTCTGTAATTCCTCAGGCTATAAGCATTCTCTGGGAGGCAAAGTCAAAGAAAGAAAATCCTTTTGTTTCCACTCTGGGTTTTCTTTTGCACTGGAGTTCAGGGATCAAACCTAGCTGCTCACACGTGTGAAACAATTTGCCCCTGAGTTGCATCCCCTCCATTCCTTCCCAGTTGGATTGCAGCTTCTCTAACTTTTTCTGAAATCCAAAAGGGAGTAAGTAATTCTACATGAAATGACAGGTAAAACCCTTCTCACCTCAACTGTAGCCTTGAAATTTATTTTTAGAATTAATAGTGTCACATTATGTGGCTTAAATTGTCTAACTATCAGGAATAAAATGCCCAGTTCCAGATATTCATGGTTGCACATGGCAACTAAACACAAATTTCAAATCCTGTGTCCATGGTTTCTCATATCCAGTGCTGACCAAAGAGATGGTTTCTCATCCTCTATCACTAAAGTTAGTGAACAAATGACTTGTAACTGTATATTGTTTATCAAAAGGCACCTTATTCCTATTTATTCATAACAAGTAATGCAGATTTTAAACATTTTATCTTCATGTAACATTCATTATGAATACACCAGAAATCTGAGGGCCAGGTCAGGGGGGTTTCATGCTGATACATGCGCGCGCGCACGCGCGCGCGCACACACACACACACACACACACACACACACACACACACACACACACAAATACACACACACAAAAATACACACACCTTAAAATGGCTATTGTTGTTCATTAAAAGGATCTGAAGTAATACAGCATGGTTTTTATCTTTATGCAGATAGCATCTATTCCAGAAAATCTTTATTGTATTTTCACTTATTTTATTGGGCTTTACACACTGTGAATCTATGAATTCTTGGAAAGCTTTCTCCTTCTCTACTTTTTCCATTACCTCCAAGAGGACAAGTGATTACTGTGTTCCCATAGATTTATAAGAGAAGCAGATAATAAACGGGTCAATGCCATAATATTCCATGGCTATCGTTCCATTTCAGATTTCAATCATACACCATTTCTATGACCTACATACTACAAAAAGTGGATGTAAAACTTCCCAGATCTAAAACACTCATTTAAATATTTTCCAAATGACATTTCTACAAAGTAAATGTACACACAGGTTTCAAGTTCTATACAGTATTTTTAAACATTGAGAATTAACATTTAGTATGTTAGGGAGTATTTGAGGAAGCGTGCTCACTAAAGAAACTGCATCAATTCGTCTCTCCTGATCTTTCTTCCCATGGGTATTTTGTCTCTCTCATGAAATATTTGAAGCCAACTTCAAAAAGATAAAAGCTGGATATGGTCCCCCATATATGTTGAAATACAGAAAACATTTCATAGCTATCAATTTATTAAATCAACAATTAATTAAAAGTCAAATTTGTATGAAATACAGTACTTTATTAGCAAACTAAATGGTGCAGTCTGGTAGGGTTTCATATATTTAGTTCATCATACAGTTAATATTTAATTTTTGGTGAAAAATGAGAATTACTTGGAGTTGCCTAAATAAATCCAAAAATAAATATAATTCCTCTGAGAAAAGTTTTAATAATATATTGAAAAAAATTAAATATCTAAAACTGCTTGATACAGATAAATTCTCCAAACTTTCTAATAACGCCTAATGCTTTAGAGAGCCTTCTCTTGATGCGTAAGAAATCCACCTGTGGATATAAATTGTATGGTTTAATTTAGAAAAAAGTTTTCTCACATATAATTCAGTAAGTCTAAGAGCAAGATGACACAAACAACTGTAAGTGATTGTTAAGGGAATAATTTGCAACTGCTCAAAGAATATTCTATAACTACATTGAATAATATAACTTACTATGACCTTTGACACATTTCCAAATTGGTACTATTAGAGCCTAAAATGTCAAAATTCACATTGTCAGATGACATTTACCTCAAAAAGTAAAAATTGCATCACTCCCAAATCATCTTTTTTTTTTTTCCTTTTTTTCGGAGCTGGGGACCGAACCCAAGGCCTTGTGCTTGCTAGGCAAGTGCTCTACCACTGAGCTAAATCCCCAACCCACTCCCAAATCATCTTATAGTGACTGTAAAAATCACACATTATGGGGAATTTACAGATCATATCTGCCTTACTAATGCTATATTTCATTTTATTCCAATATCCAATTTTGCAATAAAAATCACCTTTCCTAATGAAGACCAATAAGACTTAAAGTGAAACAGCAAATTTTTTTGCCAATAGATAGAAAGTAATGGGTTAAGAAGGAAAGTTTAGTTTAAATGTAGTTTTCATGAAGTGTAACTTGACACATATCTGTACTTTCCCACAAAGGACTAATAAAATATAATTTAGATATATATTTTTTCTTTATAGATCAATAAAACAATCTTATTAAAATGTTACACCTCATTTATTCATGCATGTTAAAATAGCTATTGTTTCAATAAAATTTGGTAGATGTTCCTGTAATGAACTAATAATCTTAATGCATGTCCACTTAACATTATTTCTATCCTTCCAACTTTTTTTTTCCTCTGAGTAATTACCAAAGTATATTGAGTATTGTGTCCCAATGTGGACATTAACTCAGTATTAACATATGATAAGGACTAAGCCTTGTATCGGTTTCAGCTAGATGCTTCTATGGCTAGTTGGAGAGAAGTTTAAAGACAGAGACCAGTTAAAAGCCACTGAAATAGTAGATCAGTGTCAAGTTAAAGAGCTAGCAGTCCTCCCAAAGTATTTATATAATTTTTCATATTTTAGTACATATAAATGTGGCAAGGTAATACCACATTAAGTATGATCAGTGATATATATATATATTCCGTGAGCCTAAGCTAGTTTATAGAAATCAGGATTCCAGTGTTGTCGTTTTCATGGAATTCTTGACAAATCTCTACAGTTTTAGGTCCAGTGAGCATGATGCTCTGACCCACATTATTCAGACAGAAGCTCCATGATCCCATTGATAACATAGCCATGTGGGCAGAGATCGAGTCCTAAGCTTTGAAGACTCTGAATGAAGATAGCACTCTTCTAATGAGGGGAATGTACAGTGAGAGTAGAGCTTGTTAGGCACACAAAAGGCTATACCTAAAACACTTAAAAGTTTATCTGAAGCTACTCCGGAAAAGGGAAAACAATATCTTGGCACTAAAGGAAATACTTTAGAAGCAGAATTCCCATGACCTTGAAAAATATTTACTTTGTATATACACAATGCAAACTCATATTTTAAGCTTCCACAATACCCAACTCTACCATGGAGCCTTGCACAGTGTGCAAAAGGGCTTAAGTTTCAGACATCACCAGAATTTCAGTGGCACACGCAGTTCAGTCCTGAAGAGGCCATAGACACGCACAGAAAGAAAAGCAAGAGTGACAACATCCTGTCTAGACAACAGGCAAGTTCTGGGGACAAGGAGAATTTGGGGAGCTATGGTTGGTAAAGCACCCTTATCTACAAATGACTTTACTTTCTTTTAATACCCAAAGTCGCTACTACAAGCTGTTACCCTCTTACATCCAGTGACACCCCTGTGTTCATTTGAGGATGTCTCTCTACTAACCAGCACCTTTATTTCTTCACACATGTCTTTGCTAATGTCCTAAATTTCGGTTCCAAGTGATCTAAAAACTCTAGCCCTTCTTCCTCCTGCCGATCACTGCAGCAACCCACAGAACCAGCCATGGAGCCTTTGCCTTCATAGTTATATGAGCGAACGTAGTCATCACAATGCTTGTGTTCCTCAGCTTGGCCACACAAATACACCTTCTGTATGGAGAAAGAGCACAGTTTATTATGACTTTTAAAAGACACCTAAACAGACCAGCATAAAAATGATATCTTGGATTTACCTTTTACTGTTTAATTTTTAATCAGAGTGTGTCCTCTAATGGATTCCTATACATAAAAAATGCACATGATTGGTCTATATTATATTCATTCTTAAAATATAGCAAATACATAAATGCTCAAAGTGACCACATTTATAAGAACCAAGGCTATGCATATATCACATAAATAACTTACAAGTTCTCACTGGAATATAAGGTGTATTTAGTTGAAATGTATCTCAATGGCTTCTTTGTATATGTGGGAGAGAACCAGTGTAGGCTGTGGTTCTTGCATTTATACTGTATATAGTTTTGAGGGCCTAATACATTGATGTTATATATAACATGCATAATACATTCATGTTATATAGTTGTAATTATCTAACATTTGGCTCACATCAGCCCGAGCAATCTGAAACAAAAGCAAGGAAAACATGCAGAATGGAACCTACGATTAAAGCCTACCCAACTATCTTGGTTGATTGAGGTAAGCAAGATTTCATAACTACATATAGAACTATAGAATACTGGCAAAATGGTGGAAATTTATGGTCTGTTCATTATACTATAGCTAATTCTTCACTGAAGATGTATTTTTCTGATGATATTTGGTGAAAAAGATATCAGTCTTTTAATATATCCCAAAGACATACACATAAATTAGTCCTAAAGTCTTGCAAATCAAAAATTTTAAATTCAACTCTGAGTATGGCCCTTACACCAGTGTCTGTCCTTGTACAGTAGATGAAAAGGTGTGATCCAGGTATGTGAGGGGTACTTTGGGAAACCCTGGTTTATAAATCATATTAGGATTGGACATAGTAGGCACTTAAAGACTTAAGCACTTACTTCGCCGAGCCGAGGTTGAGTGAAAGTTTGCCAGTCAGTGTAAGCATATCGGCCAGTGTCTCCTGCTCCTAGCACACCTCCTTTGCTGGACTCCAAGGTATGGTGGCCACCTCCTTTGTTGGACTCCAAGGTGTAGCCTCCTTTGACCATCTCAAAATTTTGCTGTGTTTTGATTCCTTGGCCACCAAGAGTCCCAACAGATGTGCTTGTATCACAGATGTTGACTGTCTGTGTGGGGAGTCTAATATTTGCCTCCTAAAGGTAGAATTAGAAAATTAATCAGTGTCACAGAAACCAACTCTTTGTTACCACAGACAAGTCACTTGCTCTGCCTCTGTTCTTTACGTGCAAAATCAGAATAATCGTAAGAATCATATCATAGACATTCTGGGCCAAAGTCTGCCTCCTAGGAGTTCATATGTTGAGGTCTTAACCCCAGGGTCACTGTAGATGCAATCGTGTAAGTCTCAAAGAAGTTAGTCTCTCATCTAACATGACCAGTGTTCTTACAAAAAGGAAAATTTGGAGTTACAGAGTGATGATACCATGAAAATTGCTTTTGTGGCCATGAGCCAAGGGACAAAAACTGAAAAGAACTTAAGCTATCCTTCTCGGGGCCTTCAGAGGAAATATGGTCCTGTCAATATCTTATTTATCTTATAAAACAGGAAGAACATGTGTTTTTACTGTTTGAATTGTTCCTTAAAGCCAATACAAATGGACAATGAATTAAAATAGGGAGAGAACTTGAATTTCTGCTTGATGCAGTATAGGTCAATAATTATTAGACTTTACTATTACTAGAGGGTAATCAGTTATGTTCATTGGGTCATCATGTTATTCAGTGGGACTTTAATTCTGATTTACCGTCACTTCTTCTCCTGGTCCTTCAGTATTTGATACAATTAAATTTTGCTGGGCTACGTCATCTGGGAAGCATTTCTTGACTGTTTTCTTAGTCGTGGTCACACAGAAGCACGTAAACAGAATGCCTACAGGAAAAATTAGAAAGCAAGGTAAAATAATTTTTTGCATTCTGGAAAATATTAAAATAATTTGACAATAAACAAAAATTAAAAAAACAAAGAAATTGAAAAAGTATTTTTTAAAAATATCTCTACAGATTTTCAGAAATCTTCACTGTCTCATGATTAACTTCTGAAGAGTTAAAACATGACCTCTGAAACTTACCTAGACAGCTTTAATCTGCTGTTACTGCTGTTTCTTCTATAGTCATAGAACCCCACTTACAGAAGACTGTTTTAAAGGCACATGTACCAACAGTGATACATGTCCTTAAGATAAAGAACTGCAGTATATTTTTCCAGAATATCACAGCTGAGATAAACTGTCCCAGGTGGTCCACATCGTAAAGTTTTGGTCCCTACCTCAGAGTGCTGTTAAGAGGTGGTAGGGTCTTCAAAGGGTGGGTCTTAACAGAAGGAAATTACATCATTCAGGACAACCCTAACCTCTTCTTACTCTCATTTTGGTTTCTAACTGCCATAAGGTAAGTAGGTTGCTTAGTTACATGCTATTGGCCATTGGGCACAAAACAACAGAGCCTGTTAGCTGTGGGCTGAGACCTCTGAAACTGAAATAAAACAAACTTCTCTGTAAAGGTTGTTTTCTCCAGGAAATTAGCATGTAAGTATTCCACAGCACTGGGTTGGTACACTTTAGACAGTGGTACTTACACAGTAGCAATGCAGATCCCAGGACCATGGCGAGAATGGCCCATTTCCCAAGGATTACATTTGGTTTAACATCCCTCTCCTCAATGGCCATTCTACATTCTGACGGAATTGTACAGTCACACACTCGCACTGATAATACATGTTTTGCAGAAAAACCATGTCTGTCTTGTATTTGGATTGGCACAGAATAGTAGTTATAATTAAGATTGTGTCGTTGCCGAAGAATGGCACGTTTACCTAAAGGGAAAAGGGTAGATAGAGTATGTATTAATATGACATTTCAACAACATTGTTCTAATTTCAAGAAATTAACATGCAATAAAATTAATAGCTCATTTTCTTTCTTAAAATTATTTAGTGTTTCAGAAAAGTAGGGAAAGGGTTGACATTATTTTAAATTAAAGGTAGACTGATCTCCATGCTGGGCATGGTGCTACATGCCTTTAATCCCTGTATTCAGGAGGCATAGGTAGATATGTATATATAGTATATATGATAGATGATTGTTATACAGACATATGCATACATAGGTCAATAATTGATAAACTGATAGCTATCAAGTACATAATTGCAAAACAAATAGATGATAGATATATAGATGAATGGTAGATAGATGACAGATGACAAAAAGATATTAAAGCATTTTATTTTTCCAAGATGAATAACTTTCTACAGTATATATGTATTTATTATGACAAACCAAGGTAAGAGCACAGGCTGTCAGCCATCTTGAACTGGGATTACTTACAATATGTAGCATAAGTACTTACCATCCTGTGACTCTAGAGTCCAAAGTTTGCTGGAAGAATTATCCAGAAGGAACTGGAAAGGTGGACCATTATCTGGCCCATCTAGATCTACGGGTTCCAAAACGGCATAATCCTTCTCCTGCTGACAAATGGTTATGTCCTTGTCAATCTGTGGTGGGTGGTCATTAAAATCTTCCAGAAGGACTACCAGTGTTCCTGTGCAGGATCGGCCAACTAGGATAAATAAAAGGAGGTCACTCTGATGGCAAAGGAAATGGAGATTCACTTACGTCTACATTTAACCAATATTTATCATTTAATGTTTTTCCTGTAAGAGGCTCCATTTGAGACATGATGATAAAAACAGAACAGAAGATGCTTGACATTAGTCTAATAGTCAAAACAGAGTTGAAAATAAACTTGGGAAAATTTCTAGGACACTCAAGGGTGATTTTCCATTTACAGGAAATGGTGGAACATCAGGAAGAGGCATCTCCATACATCTGTCTAGTCCAACAGCTTACTTTAGATTACCTCTTTAGGTGACTCATACGTGTCAGTAAGTGGGGAGTACCAGCCACAGAGCTGAGAAGTACTTGTGCCAACTAAAATCTAAATCCATAGCATTTCTAGAAAGAGCATCTAAAGTCAGTAGTCGTCATTACTATATGTTTCCCATCTCCCGAAGCTCACTCTCTTATAAGTCAGACCTGAATGGATTGAGCTCTTTATTATTAGAAAGGTTCCACATTGTTCCTTCTCACGTTGTGGCACACTCATTAGCTCCCAAGACTGTGTGTGTTCCTTTTGGACTCAAATAAGAAAATGCTTTGCTACGATGGCTACCCAGTGAGACTTTTAAGACTTGTTCCGAGGCTAAAACTAAGAAGGTATTTTATACAGTTTGAACTCAGGTGTTCTAAGCATCAAGTACACCTCAAAACTGTAAAATCCTCAGTAGCTAATTTCACTGCCTGATCCTGGAGGCTTATGAGCTTCTCAAACCACAGAGGAACAGCAAGTCTAACCACGACACGTTAGCTGGGACTTATTAGGGAAGAGTGCTTGCCGCTCTTGCCAAGACCACATTTTACATTCTAACATTCATGTGAGGTGACATGGACAAACAGATCTTTCTTCAGTGAAAGGATCCTACGGAGAAGACGAGAAGAGAAGTTAGAGATAGGAAAGCTGGGCTCAGGAGTTACTGAACAAGCAATGCGTTATGCCAAGCAGGTCTATTGAGAAGTAAGGATCTTATGTATGCTTATAAGGGGAGAAATGGGACAAATTCAGCAGAAGGCTAACAGAGCACATGGTGAGCATAGGATACTTCAAGTGTCAGAAATTAAGTATATAGAGGCTTTGAGACTGAGAGCTTCAGTCTCGCTAATGGTGGTGGTGGAGGAGGAGGGGAAAAAGTTCTCAAGAATTGAAACCTTAACTCATTTGAGACACAGGACCCAGCCCTAGACTGGATCTTACACAGTCTGTTCCTGGGCAAAGACACAGAACTAGATCCCCTCTGTCCTTTCATCAGGGTCTCTGTGGCGAAAGTCTTAGATCAGCCCAGCTCGGCCTGTAACTCTAGCTCCAAGGGATCCAGAGCCTTCTTCTACCTTTCTAAAGACCATGCATGCGGGAGCTCATATACGCATACCCACGTCACTTTTAAAGATCTGCCTTAAACAGATATATACCGAATTCTCATCTTCATGCCTGATAAAGGGACAGTTTACCAGAAGGGTGGCAGGGTGGGTATGGGAAAAAAAATTGAGCTCTTAACCAATTTAGAAGAAAAAAGTACGAATGAGAAAAAGTGAAGGCACAATTTCAGAGTTACAGCACTAAACATAATTATCATATTATTTCCAGCGTATAATAATGCTTAAACTGCAGTATTACAAATCAAAGAAAGACTAATAGAGAACAATCACGAAAGCTGTTACTGCTATTCATTTGAATAATTTAAGGGACATGAGCTTCAGGGTATGGCTGCTATTCTCATGTTCTAGGAGTAAGGTGCATAAAACAGTGTCCTCAAGACAGACAGCAGAGAGATTAGCCTGACAGACAAGAATGACGCACAGGAGAAATACAAGGACGTAAGCTAGATTATGTAAGACTCTGGGACATTGTTTTGCCTAAGCTTCTCTCTTTTATACTAACCCTACCAAGCTTATTCTCAGTATTTTTCAGTACTGAGCAACAAAGTTAATTTCTTATATTTTGCTCTTGTAATTTTCTCCTCTCTAAATAAGAATTTATTTTCCTTTTATCTAGTGCCAGGATTTCTATAGTCTTCCCCTCTTTGTGCCTTACCCCAAAAGCCTCTGGAGTCTCTCAATGTGTAGAGAAGCCTAAGTGTTCTCTACTGGTAAAAAATTTATACCACAGACTCTCTTAGAATATAAAGCAGAAAAGCTTTCATTCTTAGAAGGACCAAATCCTCATCTCAAGACTCCTAGTTTCCATGATCCTGTGCTTGGAATTTAAACATTTAAAAGTAAGCAGACAGAGAGCCCTCTTTCACAT
Source organism: Rattus rattus (assembly GCF_011064425.1). Lineage (NCBI taxonomy): Eukaryota > Metazoa > Chordata > Mammalia > Rodentia > Muridae > Rattus > Rattus rattus. Next base: position 23,437,139 of record NC_046168.1, on the reverse strand, counting down.
CACAATTATGTGTAAGCCATTTAGATTTCATTTTTACTTATAGGTAGAGCAAACGTTAAAAAAAAACCCCACATCACCTAGAACTGTAAAATATATTAAGTTAATATGTTTCTCAGCTAATATCCCCCCCACCTGTTATTCTGCAGAATTTTGGAACTTATAGTAAAATAACTCTATAAAAGAAATGTATGTTTGAGGTGTGGATCAAAGAGAAAGGTAATATGCAGGTAGTTCACTTGGTAATGACATTCTCATTAAGAGGGAGCGCAGATTTTGAAAGCTGGATGATTTTTATCTGATAGGTGGGTTCTTTAATGCTTAGAATATAAAGCGTCAAAGCTTTCGTTACTAGGAGGACTAAACCTCCCCGCGACTCCTGGTCTCCATGGTCGTGAAGGGGATATGTAACCCGGTATTTCTATCCCAAAGACAGCAGGACTGAGAGTCGAGAGAAGCCTTAATGGGCAGAGTGCGCATGAGTCAGCTTGCCCTGTCTGCAGAAACAGGAAGTCGCCGGCGTCTTCCCTGGTTAACTTTTTGTCTGTCTCTCTTTCAGCAGCTACAGCTCTTGCTTTAAAACTATCAACAAGGCCAGAGAGGTGGCTTGGTGGTGAAGAGGGTGTACTTCTCTTCCAGAGGATCCGAGTTCAAGTCCCAGCGTCCCTATCAAGTGGCTCACAGCACCTGCCACTCCAGTTCCTTGGGGAGCCGTCACCGATGGCCTCTTTGCTCATGTGCACACACACAGACACACACACACACACACACACACACACACACACACACACATACTTTTATATAATTTAAAAAATTGTAGCTAAAATAGGCTATACAGCCAACCATATCTGGGGGTTTGTGTTATTAACTTGAACAAATTAAGGAAATGTGCAGAAATAGCCAATGTTACTGTCTGACAATACATTTTACATGCTCAACTTAGGCATCTTAAAACAGCTGACACCTTCTTGAGTTAACCAAATAGGCAAAAGAATTAGTTCAGTCTGAAAAGTCCCAAGATGATATCCTTTTATCTCTGTGAGGATTTCTCTTAAAGGGTATGCACATAACCAAAGTATAACGTCTTTTCATATTTTATTACTCATTTTAACTTTAGGTTTATATAATGTATTGCATAATAGTACATGTGTACATTGGCAAACATTATTAGCACATTTATATACATGTTTATTTAAACTATATATGGTTCCTGTAGGCAGGAGTTTACTTCAAGAGTTTTAAGATCATAGCTTTACAGTTGACAGTGTTTGAAGGAGACACTCTAGGTCCTAGAATGTTTGTGGTTGTTGTTTAATTGAAAATAGATTTTTTTCATATAATAAATTCTGATTACTGTTTCCTCTCCCCCAGCTCTTCCCAACTCCTTCCGACTTCCCCTCTCTCCTAAACCCATACCTTATTTTTTTCTCTCTTTAGAAAGCAAACAGGCATCTAAATAATAACAATAATAACAATAATAATAATAAAAGCAAAACAGAATAGGACAAATAAGCAGAAAAAAGAAGCCAAAGTAAAAGCACAAGAAACACACATAGACTTAAAGACATGCACATCTGCACACACAAAACTCCTTGTAAAAACAGGAAACCAAAAACCATATATAAGCAAAGACCTGTAAGGTAAATTTCCTGGCTAGTGTTTATGTCAACTTGACATAAGCTAGAGTCATCTGAGAAGAGGGAACTCCAGTTCAGAAAATGTCTCCCTATTACTGGGCTGTAGGCAAGCCTATGGAACAGTTTCCTAATTAGTGGTTGATGTGGGAGGGCCCAGCCAATGAGGAGTGGAGCCATCCCTGGGCTGGAGGTCCTGAGTCTATAAGAGCGCAGGCTGAGCAAGCCATGCTAAGCAAACATTCCTCCATGACAGCACTTCTCCATGGCCTTGGCGTCTATTCTCACCTCCAGGTTCCTGCCCTGTGTGACTTCTTCCCTCACTGCTTTTGATGATGAACTGCTAAACGTAACTGAATGAAATGAGTCCTTTCCTACCCAACTTGCTTTTGTCATGGTGTTTCATCATAGTGATAGTAACCCTCACCAGGACAATTAAAAAAACTAAAGGCCCCAGACAAGGCATTCTGAGAGGAAACGATATCCCCTCAACAGAAATAAATAACCAGTACTAAAAGTTAGACTTCAGTCTTTTACTCTCTGTGGCTCTGCCCAAGGCGGGCACACAGGGGACTAAATGGGTGATCTCAGTGACCTGAGCCATTACACTGAACACAGCGTTTTGCGTTGTACATTATTGGTACCTTTGAGGAAACAGTGTCTGGACTAAAATTTGCCCTAGACACAGTCACATTCTACATTCACGTTTCACTTTTAGAAAATGGCACTCACCTGAATCCATCGCCACCACTGAAATATTGTACTGGTTGTTCTTCACGAACTTCGACTCTCGGTCTAGAACTTTCACGGTTCTCAAGTCTCCTGTGCTTTCGTTAATCTCAAACCAGTTATCTTCGTCTCCTACCATTTTATACCTAGGTTTTCAGAAAGCAAACGTCAAATGGCCGAAGAGGAGACACACAAACCACTCCTAAAGTTCAGGCTCCATGGAAGATGCGGGCGTTTTCAGGAAAGAGCATTACCTTAAGCCTTCGCCACTGCTTGTTTCTGGGTCCATCGCTTTGTAGCCCAGGAGCTGTTGGCCAGCTGGGAGCCCATCTTTGCTCTGAATGACTTTGACTGGTGGCAAGCACTCAGGACCCTCATCTCTGTCTTTAATTTTCACAGTGACAGTTGCGGTGCACATTGTTGGGGGTTGTGTGTTGGCGGCATTAGTGAACTGGGCTTCGTTAAGCACGCTGATTTGCAGAGTGACTTGGCGGCTGACTTCATAGTTCAATGGCTGTTTAACGAACATACACTGATCAGTCCCCATATTGTTATACAGGACGCTATGACTCCAAGATTTAATAGACAGGGAACGCAATTCCTAGATTTAAAATGTTGCCCAAAGCTGGCGCTAATTGAAAGATTAATTATCCTTTTTAAATGGTTAACTTACCAATTTTTAAGAGTTGACCATTTTCCTTCCTACTTTTTTACTTTGGGAGATCCCACCTTCATCTTTATTGTAATTTTAAACACTAATGGGAACAGCATGATTGTGTCTAATCCCAGTAAGACTCCTGAAGCAAGTGAAATTTAAAGAAAAAGGTGAAGGGAGGAAATACAGAAGACAGGCAAGAGGGGAAAAGAAAGAATAGACAGTGTAAAAATTAAAGGACATTTTATGAACATCTTATCAGAAAAATAACTTCTTTGGAAAGCTTGAAACTACCCTGGAGTGTTAAAGGAGAAAAACACGCAGGACAAGGACATAGTGATTCAGAGAGCATTACATTCAGTGCTGCCCATCAAGGCCACTGGCAGATTCAACTTCCTCTGCTTAGTTAACTTCATGTACAGAGGGGTGAAGTGTGTGTCTGCTATGAGTTTCTGCTTAAAAAGGCTCTGTGTGCACCACTGTAAAACATTTCAACACCATACAGCACTACTGTGGACATAGATAGATATAGATATAGATATAGAAATAGATATAGACATATGGTATTAATTTAAATACATGTATTACACATCAATTATATATACATATGTATATATATATATATATATATATATTCCTTTTATCAAAACTCTCATTATATTCTTTGATTCCATTACCACTCCACAAAATTCCTTTTCTTCCCAAGTCCTCTTTCCAGGCATATTTGTCAATGGAGTGGCTATACCACTGACAAGTGACTCCTTTCCTATGTGTCCTCTAACTGCCTATAACTCCCTGGAGAAGAGTCCATAGATAGAGATACCATTTATACCAATGTCAGAGCACAGGTTTGGATGCTGTAAAGAATAGCTTTACGATTATTACGTACCTTGACAACACACAAGACTCCTTCATTTGTGTTTGGATCTGTTGTGATTTTGAAGTTCCCGTTCTCGTTCCCCTGTAGGATTTTGTATACCGCCTTCGAGTGGGGGGTGTTGGGCAAATCTTGGTCTTGCACCATCATCCTTAGAATCTCAACATCAATTCTGTTTTCGTCTATTTCTGCAATATACTGAGGGAAAACGCCTCTCTAAGTATATGTCCACAGCTTTAGCAATGTCATCTTTATATTTAAAGTTCTATGTAAAGAATATAATATGGAATAATGTGCTCATAATTTGGAAAAGTGTTTATAAAGTTTCATGTCTGGCTAACTTCTTTCTTTCTTATCCTGTTTTCAAATCCCCTCCATTTACCAAAGGTGACCCAGCTCTTAACTGCTAAAATTCTGTGAGGTGATTTTCCTGCTCTCTTTCTATCTCAGATTTGCCTCCTCTCTGATCCTGTATCATACTAACAGTCCACCCCCTCTTTAGACATAGCGAACACCAATTGAATTGTGCTAATGCATTAATTATATAATACCTATGGTGAGAGCATATATTGCTTTTTTGTTGTTTTTTCCCACAGTAGTATGGATTGAACCTGGAGCCTGAAGAGGCAAGGCAAGTGCTAGACAACTGAGCCACGGCTGCAGCTCAGAATGATTGGTTTTCACAATAATCCTGCCTTGCTTACTTCGATCAACAAGCAAACATTACTAAGAGAATGTTTCTTCTTTTCTTGAGAAGTTAAATCATGGACATTACTCTGAAATAAAACTACGGAAGCATAAGATATTAAAAGACTAAAAGAATAAATTATAATCTGCAAGGGATGTGTGGTATATTGAAAAAAATGGCTCCCACAGATAGGGAGGGGCACTAATAGGAGGCGTGGCCTTGTTGGAATAGGTGTGGCCTTGTTAGAGTAGGTGTGGCCTTGTTAGAGTAGGTGTGGCCTTTTGGAGGAAGTGTGTCACTGGGGGTGGGCTTTGAGAAGCACAATCCAGGTCTAGTGACTAACTGCTCTTTCTGGTGCTGTGGATCATGATGTAGAACACTCAGCTACTTGTCTATCACTATGGTTGCCTGTATGCCTCTGTGTTTCCCGCCATGATAATAATTGACTAAACCTCTGAACTGTAAGCCAGCCCCCATTAAATGTTATCCTCATAAGTTGCAGTAACCATGATGTCTCCTCACAGCAATTAAAACCTTTACTACGACAAGATGTAAGATGAAAAGGATTGCACCTAGGTATGTGAATGAGCTCTTTGACAATGAAGTATCCATCGCTATATTAGATTTCTTATTCTCTGACTAAAACTCTAGTATAGATTCATGAAAAAGTGCAAAGCTACTCATTGGAAGTCAGAAAAACAGTCATTCCTTAGCAATCTCATCATATAGTACGTCTGCCATAATTAGCTAAAGCCCAGCACAGGAGGAGCTACAGGCAGGACATCACTCTGACCCCAGCAAAGCATATAAGGCTGATCTCTTTCCTGCTTCATAACTTGAAATACACAGGTCTTGAGAAAAAGGCCTCTTCTTCAAAGTCTAAAACGATCCCCAAACTGACAATAATAACCAAGAAAACACTGAACACATGAGGTACACCAGAACAGAAGTGCTCTTCAGTGGTCAGGAACGAAGGCACTTCCTTACCTCAGAAACTTGAGCACTTCAGCTATCCTTCTCGTGCAAACCACATCTGTTTTTAAGTGATTACTATTTAGAACAATATGTCTGTTTTTAGGAAGCTGCCAAACTCTAGGGTTTTTTTTTTTTTTAAATATGAAGGAATCTAGTTCAATAAGCACACAAGTCCACTCACAGAACTTTTGGTGAAACACGGTGAATTGTCATTCTCATCCTCCAGTGAGATGGTGATCGTTCCGGTGGTGAAGAGACCGAAGGGCTGGCCCCCCATGTCTCGTACCTCCATCACTAGTTTGTAAGTATCACATTTCTGTAAAAGAAGGAAAGAGAGGGAGAGAGGGAGGGAGGGAGGGACGGAGGGACGGAGGGACGGAGGGACGGAGGGACGGAGGGAGGGAGGAAAGGTATTCGTAAATACATCTATTTCCTCTCACTGACAGTTATGATATATACTCTGTGCGTTGTGGTTATACTGTGAACAGGCTTTACATTTTTTATATATGTATGTGTTAACACAACTACATGTCCTGCCCTGAATAATTTTAATAAAAACACCATAAATACAAATTCAAAACAAGGAACTGAACAAATTATACAGCTAATTTCACTTGTCAGTTTTCCTAGGTTTAGAATCACCTAGGAGACGTACCTGGGCCTGCCTAGAAGGGGATGTCAAAAGGTTTCACTGAGTGTGGAGAGCACAACCCTGTGCGCTAAGGGACAGCACTGTCCTGTGTGCTAAGACCCCAGACTATATAAAGGGGAAATGGAGAAAGAGAGCAGAGATGCAGCTCCTTGGTTCCTGACTCTGAAGTGTGAACAGATACCTCACACTGCACCTTCCCTGCCATGGTAAATAAACTACTCTCAAAGCCAAGCACAAACAAAACCTCCCTTTCTACTCACAGTAAGTGAAGGAACTACCCAGCGGCAGTTTTTTAACATTTAAAATGTCAGCTTATCCATGCACATCTGACAAAACTTAAGCAAAACCGGTAGGTTCTGAAGTGAGGGAAATAGCTGTGAGGTGAGTAAATGCACTCCCATGTGCAGACTCTGAAAGAATAACTTGTACTGAAAAGCAGTGAGCAACTGAGCCATCGAAAGTCATGGGAGGTTCAGACTCCTTCCCACAGGAGAAACCAGCCAGCGTGGAAAGGCTTCCTATGGTGTGGCTCAGACTGCGACATCCTGGAAAAGGCGAAACTGTAAAGACTCTTTCTGTGTCTCTCTCTCTGTCTCTGTCTCTGTCTCTGTCTCTCTCTGTCTCTCTGTGTCTCCATCTCTCTCTCTCTCTCTCTCTTTCTTTCTCTCTCCGTCTCCATCTCTCTCTCTCTCTCTCCGTCTCCATCTGCCTCTGTCTCTGTCTCTGCGTGCGTGCGTGCGTGCGTGCGTGCGTGCGTGCGTGCGTGCGTGCGTGCGTGCGTGCGTGCGTGTGTGTGTGTTTCCCTGAGATAAGGAGAAGGAACTGGGAATAGACAATGGACCTGTATAGGCCTAGGGAAGGAAACAATTGGGAATCTTCTGGCTTTCTGATCAATTTACCAAATGCCATACGTCGTAATGAAGTTACTCTTTCAAAAGCAAAACTGAAGTAAAGTAAGTGTTATCAGGACCTCGCATCAGCACAATGAGAGCAAGTCAGACCTGTCTTATCCTTGTACAATCTCAGCATCTCTGCAGATGCAAAGATGTCTCCAGAGAGTCCCTCCCTGGGCATAGCTTGGGAAGAAAGCTCAGGGAGGAAGCACATGGGCTGTACTGTAATCATCCTGGCAGTAATTACCAGCTTAAACAGTGACTGATGATGAATTCGTGCACTGAACCATTACCTCCCTGTCCAGTAAAGGTGTGGTGGTAGTGATCACACCCGTGTCTGGGTGGACGGTGAAGTGCTTGGGGTGATCTGGGATTTGTTGCAAGATTTTGTACTTCAGACGAGTGTGCAGGGTTCCTGGCTCATCCTTGTCTATGGCAGTCACTTGTCCCACTGAAGTTCCTGTTTAGATAAAGCCAATGTTGTCAAATTTTAAATCATAATATAATTGAGTTATAAACGAAAAATACAGGTATCATTGCAGAAGATTGTCAAAACACACATGCACACAAAGACACAGACACACATATAAGACACACACACACACACACACACACACACACACACACACACCAGAGTTGTTTACAGATAATCTGAGCATTGTATAATTGCTCTTGCAAACTTCTCCCAAGCCTCTCTTCCTTGGAACTTCAGCTAGGTATGTACTATGAAAAGCACGTCTTATATTTTTCATACAAGGAATTAAAACCTTTAGCAAGAATAACTCAAATATATATGTAATCAAAGATATATGTAATCCAAAATACTAAAAAGAACATAAAGCAAAATTATAAAATTCAACTTTTACTGAGAAGGCGTCTCTCTATGCAGCCAGAGCTGCCCTTACGATGTCCTGATTGGCTTTGAATATCCAGACATCGCTGATCCCTACTTTCTGAGTGCTGAGATTTAAGGTTTATGCCACCATGCCTGGCAATCATTTTACCATACAGTACTTTTGAAGTGTCGATGATCTTGTTAACATACTACTGTAAAATGTCGGGCCAGCGAGATGAAACTGGCTAAACAGCTTGTTGAACTGGATGATCTGAGCTCAAGACCCTAAATCCATAGTCCAAGGAGAGAACCTAGACAGTAGACAGGCAGGCGCTCTCTCTCTCTCTCTCTCTCTCTCTCTCTCTCTCTCAGACACACACACACACACACACACACACACACTTGCACCTGCACATTTGCACACACACACGTTAATGAAATGTGGATTTTTAATGTGAACTCACCGTATCGACAATTTTCAGGCACACTAAAAACGGTCAGTTTGGTTTCAAAATACGGGGCATTGTCATTGTCATCTTCAACCTTGAAGAGCAGGGGCAGAGGGTACTCTGGGGCATAGCCATCAGCCGTGGTTGCATATCCGTACACCTGAAGGGTGGAAACATCGTCAGTTGCTTCTTACGTGACAAACCGTGCACAAAGGAAGCCCAGGGGTAGGGCAGAGGCATTGTTTAAAGACACACACAGGTATGTGCAGCTAAGAAATGATGTCGTGCACACAATGCACAGTCACTCTGTGTGTACCCTGTACCTTATGCCTCCTTGAAAAGTTATTTCTCATTATTCTTCTACCAGAGTTTCATGTGCTCTCAGTTCCATGAGCTGCAAGTGCTCTCAGAACTAACTGTGGTTTTTAACTTGTTAGAACACAGGTAGACCCACGGGTAGATATGTTCATAACAACGACTATCAAAGCGTATAAACATGTCTCAATTTTAATATGCATATATTATGTCATAATTCTGGGTGACGGCTCTGCTTGCATTTTCTTATTTTTATATTACAAACATACGTTTTTAATAAAATGGTAATAAAACCATATTTGTATCCTTAACTACACGACAGCAGGCTGCATCTTGACCCTAGGCACCAGGATTTAAGATTTGTTCGGGTTTTTTTTTTTTTTCATATAAATTCTACGCAGTTATTTTTGTATTTTTGTGTCGATGTATTGGTGCAAAATGGGCATTCAGTAAGTAGCTGTTGACTTACCTCCCAAATGAGCCCCCTCACCTAATCCCACCATCCTAACACCCCCATCCCCACCATTACAGTAGTTTGAATGAGAATGGCCCCCAATAGACTCATACATAGAAATGTTTGGTCCCGGTCTGTGGATGGTAAGAAAAGATTAGTATTGTGATCTCATTAAGAAAATGTGTTTCTGGGTGTGGGCTTTGAGATTACAAAAGTCTGTTCCAAGCCCAGGCTCCCTCTTACTCTGCCTGCAACTTTCAGATTAGATGTGAGCTCTCAGCTGTTGCTTCAGTGCCTTGCTTACCTGACTATGAGCATACCCTCCACCATGATGATTATGGACTAACCCTCTGGAACTGTCAGTAAGCCCCCAGTTAAATGCTTCTTTGATATGCTTCATATCAGTAATAACCCTAAGACTACCATCTTCACCACCATAACTCTCAGACATATCACGATCACTACCACCGCTGTCACCATCAACATCATCACCAGAACCACCATCACCACCATCATCACCATCCCTATCATCACACTACAGCTTCACCACCATATTTAGAATATTCGAATATTATACTATTCAGTCTTCCATCAGTTCCTCTCATCTCCCCCTAGGCTGTGTGTGTTTTTCTCAAAATGCCGGTTTTGAAATTTAAGACTAGATGAAAGCAGGAAAATGTCTAATAGATTAGAACTGTCATCCTGCAACACCTAACACACCGAACACAGGTCCTGGAGAAACATATAAGTTAAGTGAAATTATTTTAAATACAGCAATTCATTATTAAAATCACATTTTATATAAATTAAATAGAAGTAAACGGTCAAGCAATTGCATCCAAACCCCCGCTATAAAATTCCGGAGTATGTATATTGCATGTCTCTAAGGAGTTCTCCTGCTTGCATGTTGTCACATTGTCAACATCTGTGGTACGTAGGATAGATATCAGCAGCCTATAAACTAAGAAAACAGATTCCTAGAGGTTGTGATTCACCAATTACAAGGAACAGTGACAGATACTTAAGAGGTACTGGAAGAACAGGCCACAGAATATATCTTGAAAAAATGAATTGTTTGAAAAGATCACAGGAACCAGAGGTGCTGGATGACTCCGAGGAAATGGTGTCTTCCAGACACAACAGGACTAATGTTCATGTGAACTCAAAGAGACTCTGACAGCAAGCACAGGGATCTACGCAGGTTCAAATCAGAAGGGGAAATGGACACAAAACACTATCTCTAATAGAGAAGCTATCTACGATTGATACCGGCAAGAAAAGGGGCAATAGGCCTTATTCCAATGGGGCATGACTGGGCGTATAAACCAAACTCCAGAGAAGACCCCATACCCAAGAGCATAAAACTAGCAAAGCATACAGCAAAAAAGTAATTCTGTGGCCACACACAGAATGACAACTCCATGGAAAGACGGGTGTGGCTGAGAAGACAGCTGCAGGAGGAAAAGAGCTTGGGATGAAAGAGAGAGAATGATGAAAATTCATCATGTGAATGTATGAAAGTGTCAAACGATACCAAAACTTAATGTCAAAGAGGTTTGTTTTAATGATTCTGTCCCCTCCCTCTGACAGTATTAAGAAGCAAAGAAAAAACGAGAGGTTGAAAATCAGATCCTATCAGAACTCTGATAGTGAATGAAGTAGATCCTGCACCAAGCAGATGGCTTCTTAGGTCTGGGTAGAGGACATCCTTGGTAACTGCCCTGCTTACAGGGAAGGCGTTGTCTAAGCAGCAAGCATCCAGTGTGTCTCTTACAGAACTTTCTCTTGTATGTAGATAAAGGTAAACATGATTGCAATAGGACTGGACATAAGCTACACATTTAACTCATGTAGGTAAGACTCTGTGTTTAATCACCAGGCTCAAAAACAGCAGAGATGAAAGTGACAGCCATGCTGGGTTAAGGTAGTTCTGCAGCACAGTACTTGCTCGAGAGCTATGGCCATCACCCACTGAGATCTACTCCCAGCACTTCAAACACTAAAACTGAAATGGTTACAATGAAGCTTGGCTTCTTTCTCTTCAATAAATATTCTTAAAATGTTTTTTTTTTATATTGGTGAAAGCATAGAGTACAGAAAGTGTTACAACAGACCCGCCTTTGTCCTCAGTCATGAAATATCTACAACGGAAATATTGCATGTTGTTTTCAAACTCATGCTACTTTAATGAGTTGTTTTACAGTATTCTAGTCTCCTCTTTATTAATTCTTTACCAAGGACCCTCTGCTCTTTCCTTGCCCTCCTTCCCTTGTATTTCACATTCTAAGGCTTGAATAACATTTTATCTTCCCATCTTTCTTCCCTTACCTTCCTCTCTCCTCTCCCTTTTCCCCTCCCTCCCCCTTTTTTCTTTCTGTTCTTTCTGCTATTATGATAGGCTCTCACCCAATAGCCCAGGCTGGCCTTGGATTCACAGTCCTCCTGTCTTGGCCTCCCCTCTGCATTGGTATGGTGACAGGCCTGTCCAGAATGCCTGGCTCTAAACCGGTTTTTCTAGTGTAAATGCATCATCTTCTTGGGAGCTCTCCACGCCTCACATAAGTTACTTTCTTTCACAGGTGGCTTTCTGAAGCTAAAACTCTGGAGAAAGGCTGCTAAGGCTCCCCTCTGGACTTCCCTCACAGACATTTCTCATGGTTAAACTCCAACAGCAAAAAAAACTATTACCCTCATTGAGAGTTGGTAAATTTAAGGCCTTAAGTAGTGTCTTTCAATATCATCCTCCTAAGGCATGGGGCTGTCTCTTATATACCAGTTAAAGATTAGAATGCTAAACAGATATGTGGACTTGTCTTTAGGAAGAAGAATAAGATGGGTTGGTAAATAAGTTCTAGAAGCCTAGAAAAAGTACAATTCAAGGGTTAAGTTTCTTAAGAAAGGGGTGTGGGTGGGTGTTGGAGTTGGGTCATTGCACAACACTAAGCAAGGCCCGAAATGATGGTTCCAACCAACCTACACGCAAGTTCAGAGCGTTCAGAGCGCCATGGGTGATACAGTCCAGCTCAGGACAAGTAGGTCGGATTTTCTGGGCATGTTCTCAAGTGCCAATTTTGCTTATCTTGTTTTTTAAATTTCATGTGTTTTACAACAGAAAAGCTTGGCTAACAGTAATGGAAGTATTTTATTGTAAAGAACTTTAAAACCCAGTGACAATCTCAGTTACTTCTCCAGAGTTTTGTAGATAAGCATCTGTGCTTGAAAATTTGTCATTATATTTTCTATATATCCTCTACCCATTTGCTTCCCTTGTTAAACCTACTGTCTCTTTTTTCAGCCTAGCCCCAGTTTATATTGAATATTAGTAATGTTTTCTATATATACATATATATGTATAAATTATTTGATACAGTATTTGTTTTTAAAAATCAATGTTTAAATATTAAAACATGAATAATAAAGACCTAATAAATAAATATTTCAGTAATCGTACCATAAATTGGTCATACTCTTCACGGTCAATGCTTCGGGTACAATAGATGTCCCCAGTGTCTTTCTCGATGTAGAACAAATTGAAAGGCTCTTTGTCCACACCTGGTCCACTGATAGAGTAAAAGATGGAATAATTCTGGCTAAAATCAGATTGGATCTGTAACAAGAAGAAACAATTTGGAGAGAGAACAAATACATCATGATCAATATCTTAATCTAGTCTCTGAGAGGTTATTTTAAATCACTTTCTCTTTCCTCTGTTCCTTAGCCCATTTTATTCGAAATCTTATCTTCATTCTTCCACATGTGAAATCAAGGCTCTTGTCCCTCGTTTGATCCCTAATGTTCAGAACACATCCGTGTGGTTCTGAAGCCTGTGGAGCAGTGCATCTTACCATATTCTGTTTCTGTGTACATGGTACAGGAAACCTTTCTGTGATTTCAGGTTTTGGGGGGTCGAAAACTGTATGATTACTACTGAGGTAGTACAACTTCTTGCACAATTAATTTTACAGATCTTAGACTGTTCCAAAGCATCCCTGTGTTTGCATTTTAGCTGTGTAGCAGTGAGATATCTCACTTACTAAACAACAACACCACCACCATCAAATGGGTAGTTTGGGGGATAGTTGTTTATTTAAGCCAGAGTTGAGTTATGCAGAATTAGTAGAGAGAAGCTCTACAGATTAATGCTTAGAAATCCAGCACAGGGTCGAATGGCTCAAGTATACAAGTGCTTGCCTCTAGACCTGACTACTTAAGTTTGAACCCTGGAATCCATATGGTAAAAGTAGAGAAACAACTGCTTCTAGCAGCCTGCTGACTCACATGTGTTCGTATGGTACTTGTGTGCTCATACCCCAAATAAATAAATAAATAAATAAATAAATAAATAAATAAATAAATAAATAAATAAAATGTTTGAACAGTTAGTATTTGGATGAAAAACTCTGTGGGATTGTTACATTGTGATGGATAGATGATGTCAACATAATTGATAATTTATACTTCTCTTTCAGTGGATTGCACACTACTTATTTATGTATTTTATTGGATGTTGGGGATAGAGTTTGGGGCCTTGTGCATACTGGACACACATACTACCACTAAGCTACAACCCCAGTCCATTAAAACTTTGCCTTTTAAAAAGGAAAGTTTAATGGTGGAAACATTTAACACATATGAAGTAAAAGAACATAGAACAGACCCTCTGAACGTGTTGTGGAAATGGACCCAGTGAGTTCTCCATCAGTGAACACGGAATGGGAGCCCATCTTCTCTTACTGCGCTTGTGCACTGGTTCCTTGGTGTGCCTCTTCCTAAAAGCCTACATTTGATGAGAAATGAAGAAATACAGCATCACTGAGTATTATTAAAACTGTGGGTTTTCCCCATTCAACATAAAATAGGAAAAATACGTAAGAGTAATACATGACAATATCATAATCTCCAAAACATTTGTACTATATTTGTATTATACTCTTCAGTAAATCACACACACACACACACACACACACACACACACACACATATGCATGCACACACGCATGCACACACTGACCTCATATTATATTATATTCCCAAGTTCTACTTGTTTTCTAATATAACCAGTTAGCAGTCAGAATTTGGTTAGTCATTGATATAAATATCTTTGAGAAACTGTAGAGTCTCCCTGCTTCCCCAGTAGATGATCAATTAGCAAATATTTAAGAATTGGCTTCATTTTGTATAGAATGGTACAGGTAAAATCCTTACCTCTACAAAAATATGAATATCTTTTATTAAAACAGATTTCATGTAATTTGGATAAAAAGAATTCTTTTTATAATCACAGAACACATTTTAAACTCAAGGAAGAGTGGTCTTTCGATCAAAAGAAGTGTAGTTGGGGAATCTATTTATAAATGTAATCTGTAGTTTTAATGACTCTATCATTATGCTGAGTTTACTTAAAGTGAGATATGAAGTTTAGCAAACTTTTTATTCCCAAGATTCATCACCCTTAAACACATGAAAGTGAACCTATGATCAAAACACCTCTACAGAACACCATTGTCAGACCACACATCCACTCTAAAGTCCTACAGAGGTTTCTAAGTAGGAGATCAGGTCTCTTTGATGAGTGTCACCAGCCGTCAGTTGGAAGGAAGCCCAGGGTGCAGCGGCACTGCTTGGAATCCTTCACTGGTCTCTGAGAGTCACCCCTGCCTTGTTCTCCTTCTTCAGGTTGGCTCTTCTTCCTGCCAAACCTTAAATTTGATCTGAAACTTTTGATATTCCTACTTTGATCCCTGGCCTTAGTCATCCTCAATAATAACTATATAAATAGTGTAAATACCACTCTTCTCAACAGTCTGGTTCTCAGTTAGGAGAACGTTGAGTAAAAGACAAAAGAATCATTGAAGGATGACATGAACCTTGCAGGTGCACCAAGGGCCTTGAAAGCACATCCTACCCTACCATGCTTTACCTTTTTTTCTCTTGCTGACAGTACAATTTCTAGCTTCTTTTGTTCCTGCCCTTGACTGTCTGAGAGCAAGATGGAGAAACCCCTCTTTTCAGAAGACAAAAGCAGGTCATGTGTTGCATAAATTGTGCCGTCTTCTAGAATTCTGAAGGCTGGGTCACTGGACAGGATCAGGCTGGGCGATTTGAGACACTCCTCCAGATTCACTACAGTGAAGACATTTCACAGCAATTGTCAGGTTAGATGGGAAGGAAACGAGTCTTACAGGAATGACAGCTACATGCATAGGAGGAGCAGAAAGAGGGCAGGACACCAAATACCTTCTATTCTAAATGTAGGGATTGTGAAAATTAAACTAATGAACTTAGGGCTTCCCTTGCTTTTCTTTCATCCCTTCCTTTCTCTCTCCCTCCCTCCTTCCCTCTCCCTCCCTCCCTCCCTCCCTCCCTCCCTCCCTCCCTTCCTTCCTTCCTTCCTTCCTTCCTTCCTTCCTTCCTTCCTTCCTTTAGTAGTGCTGAAGCTAGAACCAAGTACCTCATCCAGGAAGGGCAAGCCTCAACTACATCGCTCCCATTACGTTTATCATGAGTTGGTCTAAGAAATAAACGATTCTGAATCCCATTGGGTTTGGATGACTTCCACTTTCCCTAGCATCCAGAGGTTTGTGTTCACAGGTCCTTACCTTAGAATGGTTCAACTTCAAGACAGTGTGACAGTAACATGCACGTGGTAGGAACTGACTTGCAGCCTGAGGCTTTAATACTGATACTTTTTCAAACTAAGGACATGTGGTAAGACCCTCCTTCCTGATGCTGGCCAGAGTTATAGGCCAGTCCTAGTGATGCTAAGATTAGAACAGAGAATGGGACCATGTTCAAAACTATACAGTAGACCCTGTTGCTAAGATAATGATTAGTAAATCAGGTATACTGAAAGCATTTCCCCTTACATTTTTAACTTATAATGAGTTTAAGAGGATATGGTGACTTCGAAATTGAGAGCTATCTGAAGGAAGATAGGTGTGTGTGTGTGTGTGTGTGTGTGTGTGTGTGTGTGTGTGTGTTTCATAATATATTGTTGACTTACATAGTTTTATAGTACATTTGTCATAAGATGTTGCCAGTAGATTTTGAGATTAAGTTAAATATTATTTGGCAATAAGATGAAAGTTATGTTGCAACAGATGAGAAACCTAGTTTATTCTTATGCAATATTTCTTATTAATAATGCAAATAATATTCACATAAAATCTTTTTGAGATTTGATAAACTCAGTGCTTAATGTACCTTGAAGGCTCTAGTTGTAAATTTTACTGGAATTGCATTTGACTCTCACAGGCTATTCTGTGAAATACGCCGTATACATTTTCAGTAAATATCTATTCATTGCTACCAAGCACAGGTACAATGAATACACTTTTATATGGAGTATTTCAACTTTGAGGTTTCTTTAATGCTTCATCAGCAAAGAACCTGACATTGGGAATCTGACAGCAGAAGAAATGACATAACTTAAAATATGCTTCTGGTTTTGATGCCTTGGCTTTGTCAAGCTAAGATAATTTTTTTTAATTCGCTGATGTTTGCTAACTTTTCTAGCAATACAGATACACAGGAAAATGTGATAGTTTGACTATTTTCAGCCACCATGTGTAAATGGAAACTATAGCTGGCTTTAACATAGAGCAGCAATCATACAGCTTACATCCCAAAGTGTGCAAGAACAGCCAGAAGTCAAGTGCAGCAAGTTACATCTTTTCTCAACAGAGTCTCACCTTTGCCTATAGGTTTTTCGGCCTTAAGATGAGAGGGAACTTGAAGGGAAACTTTCTGACAGGCATTGCAAAATAATACCAGAACCTCAAAAAAGAAAAAAAGAACAAACATCATATTTGATCACATTTTTTCATGTTACAATTTTTGTCTGATTAATAAAATTACTATCAGTCTTAGAATTAACTTTTAAATCATCTACATCTTTTTATTCATGTAGAAAGTGATATGTATAGGGAAATGGGCTTTGGGAAGCCATTTAGCATCAATGAAATAATTAGGTGGACAGTCCTTAGGATTACATCACTATTACATGATTGCAACAGAATGTATTATGATCCATTGAGTTTACAGAGTATTGCCTCTAAGAATCCATACACCTCACAGATTGTTAGCCTGAAAAAGTACTGGATTATAGAATTCTATAAGCACTGATAAACCAACTCTCCAATCTTTTTTATTATTATTGCTATTTGAGGTTACTGTTGAAGTGAGAAATATTAAAAGCATTTTTTAAGCTCATAAAAATGTTACTTAGAACCACTCCACTGTCATCAAATCATTTGTCAGACTGTCTTAGAAAAGGGGAAAAAAACCCTTCAAGATCTAAGTGTCCTCAAACACCGCACTAAGTGATATGAGATCACGGAACTCTCTGAAGTTTTATTATATTTAAGGCACAGCTGCTGGTTTAAAACTTACCTAAGAACTCCAAAGCAGACAAACTATCTTTTTTTTTTTCTTAAGTGAGTTGTAATCTCAGAGAATCTTATAAATTCAAAACAATTTTATTTCTTATTGTAGCACTTTATACTTTTCTTTTTATTAAAATAAGTCCATGTCAATTAAAAAAAAAAAGAGCACAGCTAGATTTTGCAGAATCATACAGATCAATTTGTGATCACTTTTTCTCGAAGACCACACTCTAAAGTCTAAAAGTCTACACATCTATTTGTGTAGGGATAAACCAAATGGTTAATGGCCATATTAAAGATGCTACATCCTTCTAACTCAACTCAAGACTACTAGATGCATCATAGCAGCTTAAATCGGGTTGTCC
The DNA here is from genome assembly GCF_011064425.1 of Rattus rattus. Taxonomy (NCBI): domain Eukaryota; kingdom Metazoa; phylum Chordata; class Mammalia; order Rodentia; family Muridae; genus Rattus; species Rattus rattus. The sequence continues at coordinate 23,419,237 of NC_046168.1, read as the reverse complement.
ATTTGTTTTACAAATCTGCTAGGCCTATAATGTGGCCATCTGCCATTTTATAGGTCACATTTGCATACAGCTGTAATTTAAATAACTACTTATGAAAACAACAGACATTCTATTCATTTGGCTTTTTAGAAATACCATCATCATAAGGCCAATAATTGCAGTAAACTATGCCTCAGGTCTTGCTGAGGATAAAGTGTGGGTTAGTAATTTTCTACATGCATAGTGTGGGAAAAGTTCATCATAGTTAGAAACAGACGCGTAACTGCATATATTCATGCATGTTCATTATACATGTGTATAATGGGTCTACATATGTTTTATAGGGTATATCTGCATCTCCAAGCCTGTCGTCATTTTAGCTCCTCCCTGTCTTAGGACCCCACTGCAGGAAAGCACATTCTGTAAACAGAATCAATGGAAGTTTACAGAGCATCAGTAGTCCCTCTGCCTCCAAGTTAAATTGGGGTCTAAAATTGACTCGGAAGGATTTGTTACCTTTCCAGTTCGTGTGAGGTTCTAGGATGAAAGGGAACAGGATGAATCAAGGGATAATGGGCTGGACAGGGATCAGGACCAAAGGCAAGAAAAATCTGGGTTTCACTACATTTAACTTAAGTAACACTAACTCGAGGTGGCCTCTATGTGCTCTAGTCTCTGGTAGTGGTAGGATGAGGAGGTGGCCGTCAACCCTGCACTATGAATTATTTATGTGGAGAAAATGTTTGTGTCCATTCATGAAAATCCCTGGATTCTGAAAATGTAATTTATAACCAAAGTATTTTTGGTACCCAGGAAAGTCACAAGGCAGAATTTCGGAATCAAGATTTAAGAAACTCTACCACGCCCCAAGGCAAAAATGGCATCCTGTAAACGGTTCCAACCCAGGCAGAAGGCAGCTTCATGCCAATTCTGTTGGCTGTCATTCTCCTTTTATGGGGTTGAACCACATCCTCACATTGGAAGTCCTGAGAGAACCAAGAGCATCTTGAGTAACTCATATCTTCACCCAGAATCCTTTTCTCCTTCGGCGGCTCAGTGGAATCACATGCTAAATACATGAATGCCTACTAGCTCAAGCAAATCTTAGAAACCTCTGGGACGAATGCCAAAACATTATTTCACTACTCCTCAGGAAATTTAAAAAAAAATCACAGCCAAACCGAACGAGGGATTCCCTTGAAAGACATCACCACGCATGCATGGGAGCTTGGAGAACAAGCGAATCCCTTCCCAACCTGGATCACAAGCCCCTCAGCTATAAATTGTTCTCAAATCAAGTTTTGTTTTCCTCTAACTATCGCCCCTCCCGCGCGGTCCTCCATTCCTACCAAGACTCTCCAAGGCTGGCAGGACAGATGAAGCAGGTAAGAGCCTGCCTCGTTCTTCAGATGTTACTCACCAGGAGAAGGAAGAGGAGCTGCTTAGAGAAGGTGCTCCCTGGGGCAGCACAGGCCGCAGCCATCTGAAGTGGTCCCAATGGCCAGGGACGGTGAGCAGCTAATAGAGAGGCCTGGAGTGCACAGGGAGGCTAAGTAGATGCTGGCACCTGTCAAGATGCTCTGCAGCCAGCTTGGCACAGCTGAGGCGGCTTTGGAAGAAAGTCAGGATGTGAGAGATAAGGAACAGGAGGAGGAGACAGAATGGCTTTTTTCCTTTGCCAGTCGTACTCCTTCCAGTCCAATTACTTGTGCATGGAGAGAAGGTTTCCTACAAGTGGGGAGAGCGGGGCCCAGAACACTCCATGCCCAGGCACTGGCTCCTCCTCAAAGCAGCTTTCAAAATTTCTCCTGCCACTCAACACATAGTCAGAATTAAAAGACAACACCCTCCATGCTCAGCCCTCCTCCCTTTACCCCCAGGTAGAGGCTGTGAAGTCCTCCCAGTTATTATGTCCTCCCACAGCCTTCCCTCCTTCTTGGCCTTAATAACCTGCCTTGCCCCCTGGGTGCAAACAGGAATTGTGCATAAAGCCTATGCAAAAAAAAAAAAAAGTAAAGAAAAGGAATTCCTGGTCAGGCACATTGGCAAATCAGAGGGCAGAGCTTGTGCAATCATTTCCATCTGGAGTTATCTTCTCATCAAAGCATTCAGGGATAGCCTAAGCCACGAAGCACTACAGCTTTGCCAGAGAGATGACATTCCAGTGGATGCCACAGGTGCATTGTGTCTGTCCCCTATTATTTTCTGTCTCCTAGGAGTCAGTTCTCTAGACATCACAAGAAATATCCAAACTACATCAACCTCATTAAAAAAACCAAAATAATAATAAATAATAATAATAATAATAATAATAATAATGTAACAGGACATAGTTCACGTATGGTTTTCTTCTTGTATTGTTCTCCCTCCCCCTGCCTGACAACTAAAACCTACTAGACTAATCACATAAAGTCACTCCATTCATCCTAATTAGGTGTGCATTACAATATGGGAGCTGCCCTAGAGTACTGCTGCAATGATATCATAGCATGCAGGTTTCTGTAAACACCAATGATTCTTAACAGCAGAAATTAGCATCTTCTATTTTAAATCAGTATGTTCGATATCTGTTGTGCTTAATGGCAGCAATGGAAGTTGGGGGAGGGTGTTCAATACTGTCAAGTAGTCAGTGTTAGGTGTATGGGTGGAACTAAATTTTCATTTGCTAGGCCATTGCTATGAATTCAGAGGCCTAGCCGACATTTAAGCATTGTTCCCAATAGACAAACAAGGACTCATTTTAATCAACGAGAAAGTAAACCTTATCCCTGTGTTCATGAACAAAGAGTGCAGAAGTGGGATAGAGGTACAGCTTAGGCTGCAGGTTCAGTCATCAGCACCACATAAACTGGGTATGGGAGTGCAGGTGGGAAATCTCAGCTCTGGAGATGGGGAAGTTCACCTCTACCTCTGAAAGAACCATGTACTAGGCTTCGTGCCCTGCTCACATGGAATACCATTCAAGGACATAAAAGAACATTGGCAGTCTCAGGAGGCTAAAACTAAGTACACCTTTTGGAGACTCCACAAAACTTAAAGGGTAGGAAAAGGACACTGCAGCAGATATTAAAGATCTTAGCACTTAACAAAGTGACTAACAGATCTTAAGTTCATAGTTCAGTGACAACGGAGAAGAGTGTCTGCATAATCTCTCATTTACCACAAAAAGTCCTAAAGGGGAAGCCTCACAGGGTGCGTGGCCTCCTTTACTGATTGGCTTAAGGTATATCTCTGTATGGACCTAAACTGTATTTTATGGGCGTACAGCAACACATTTCATAGAAACTTGTCACATGGTCAATTTATAGGAAGAACTACTTAAGACAAAAAGTCGAAACCCTGAAACAGTTATTTTTAAACAACACTAAGGTCTGGGTCCATTTATTCTAAGAGACTAGGCTTGATAAAGCTCTAAGAAACTACTTTGTATTGAATACACGTGAGGGGAAGGAGCCAAGCCCTGGAGTGGAGAAACCTCATGTAAAACCAGCCTCCCTAGTCTGAGTCTTGAATTCAGAATACTACAAAACCAAAGCAACACGAAACAAACAACAACAAAAACAATTCATTTCTTGCCATTTCCTCTGATTAGTCTCTTCTGACTTTCAAAGTTGAGCATTTAGGGTCTATTTTTAACTAGAACCTCACTGCCTATTCTAATCAGCTCATCATTCGATGCCCATCATTGAACATAAGAAACTATTCTCAATGCCTAGAGAGAAAAGCCCTTCACTTATATCGAACTTGGAAATTATCTGAATAAAAGGTTATTAAAATTTAAAGATAAATTATTTGCGGAAAAAATTACTAGGAATGATTCCTTAAGGGTTTTTACACAGATTACTAATTAATTTTACATAAAGTGATCACTCACATTTATTACCAAAACTGTTGTCAAGCCTAAGAAAAGAAACGTCAACACCTCTGAGACTGATTTAGGGCTTTCAATTTAGCACACACACTTAATTCAAACTGGCTTAAGAAAAACACAACTTTGTTCATATAAATGCATCACAACCAATTTAACTGAGCACTTAAGTCATTTCTACTGCTTACTCATTATCAAGGCCACCTGTGTACCTACAACTTTTGAGTAGACCTACAATTACTTCTAAAGCTAGAAAGAATTTTATGTTTGCAATATTTTAAATTAACTCCTGTAAGATAAACATATTAAGAACTGGATGCTGGAGTCCTTGATGAGCTAAGACACTTGCATTTCTAAATTCTATACTCTCTTGGTGAATTTTAATTAAAAATGACAAACACTAAAGATTTTTAAGATTTGTAGTGGCATCATATATTAGCAAAACATTCACTAGAAAGGAATATTTTATGCCACTCTCTTTCTATTCTCATTAATAAGGTAAATAAGATCTTTTCACTTACAGATGAATGCATAAAAATATGGCCACTATAATGTATAGAATAGATGTAGGATGGGAAAAGAAAAAAAGATCGTAGTAACCTGAGACTAACTTTAGAGGAGCTAACATTAACAACGCACTCTATGCTTTACAGTTGTGTTAACTATGGTTTCTTTTGTGTAAATGGATTAAGAGTGATTACCATTAGACAAAAGAAACTCCACTCATTAAAGCATACACCCTCTATGAAATAGCCACAATTAGCTACTGGCCTCCAATTATCATTATGCTATGATGCTTCTGCAATCAATTGCTAGCAGACGAGCCTCCCGAATTGGCATAGGTCAGGGAACTTGAGAATAAAAAAAAATGCTGAGTTTGAGAACGCCCGGATTTCATTCTCAGAGTCTGAATTCAGGTTGGAATGGGCTCAATACGTTGCAAGTCATCTGTAAGTACTTGTCCACACTGATGTCTTGCACTGATGAATAATCCTCTATTGTGCCTAAAATGCTGCTAGAAGATTTAAGGAAAGCAAAGGGACAGGGCAGAGAAACTGTACATGAAGATGAATACTGTACTGGAAAACAGAAAAGGAGTCTATGTATGAAAGACAGAAAAGAGAATGTGGTCTCATGCATATATTAGCACAGAATGCAGTGTGTGGGGAGTTCAAGGTAGCCTTGAATACTCTGGAGACCATCCTATTGTCCCTTGTTAATGAGGTGAACACCAGGTGATCTATGCCACGTGAAAGCGTAAGCCAGGGTCCTTGATAAACCAAATGGACATCAGAACAAGGACAGAGAGTGGCATAAAGTGTTTGACACACAAGAATCAGGCATAAGTTGCTCGGCACCTATATTTTTAAAAAGCTAGCAATGGTGGTACATACCTGTAATTCTAACAGTGCACAGGGGAACAGGCTCACCAAGGGCTCAGTGGTTAGGCAGTCTCACCAAATAGGTGAGCTCCAAGTTCAGTGAAAGACCCGAATGCCCCTAATAAGGTGGATATCAGTTGAGAATACCTAGCATTGATCTCTGGCCTCCAGGGTTAAATACATATAAAGCACACATGTACCTGCATGCACACGCACACGCACACACACACACACACACTAATAAGAGAAACCAATCAAATGTCCTTTTTACTGTAAATATTGCTCAAATTAAGGAAGATGAGACTATAGCCTTTAATGGAGACTGATATCTAGCTTAGAATTTTATTGCACAAGGAATAGAAAATTCTATAAAGAGCAGAAACTGGGAAGACATATGAACAAGGAGATGGGCTGAAGGGAAATGGATTGAGGAGAAAACTGGCTCACAGAGGACCAACTTTTCTCAAACGATACCTAGCATCTCCTCTCTAAGCCTGTGGGGCGGCTCTAAAATCTTTTCAGATGTAGGCATGGCTTTTTCTAGTCAGAGAATATTGAGAAAAACAGCCGAGGAGGAGACTACAGCATAGTATGGGGTAGAGAACTATTCTACCCCAAACCTATGTGCTTATAGAGAATGGAGAAAGTAACCCCGCAAGGTAGGGAAGGAAAGATGCTCTTAGATTCACTGTCTTGAAGGAAGAAATTCGTGAGATCCCTTCAGAGATAAGGAGCAATTAGAGGAGATAAAGGAGTCAGGAGAAAAGCTGTCTTCAGTGCAGTCTTGCACCAGAAACTGTCTTGAGGCACCTGTTGGTTATTAAAGGTTAACCAGAACAACATTGATGATTTATTCCATGTTCTTGCATTAATCTTTTCTCCCCAATGATGACCTTACACACACACACACACACACACACACACACACACACACACACATCCATTTTCTCACACTGAATGGAAGTAAAAAAAAAATCAATGGATCAGCAGAAGGTATAAATAGCTAAATGAAAAGTACCCGTGAACACACAGGAAAGACTGCACTGAGAAAAAAACTAAGGAATGAGACCCCATGGGCTATCTCTCAAAAACATATGACTTGGCTCTTTTCTTGACTTGATGTTGTTCTGAAATTCACTTTTGTCTGTTGGCCAAGTGTGAAATGCTGTCTGCATCTGGTCCAGTCACCATATATTCATCTTCTTAAAAGTGAAATGTCTGTGTTCTAGACTTGCCTGCTGGTTCTAGAGTGCAAACCTTTATACACAGATCTTATGTATTGGGATACCATAAGTGTTACAGAATAGCATGAAATAGGGAGTAAGGGAACAGCAAGCATCTATTAGCACTGACAGAATTTTTTAGAATAGTCTAAGAAGGACTGATACCATGCAAGTAGTCAGAGCCCTCTACTCTGGATTAGGGACCTTTTATTGGATTAGGAAGAAAGAAAAGAGAGGCACTGTGTGGGTAGGCAGGTAGCTGAGATAAGATGGGTTCTATGCTTTCATTTGTGTTTCAAGAGATCAGGATGTGGTACAGAGCACCGTGCTTTTCTGAAGCGTGCAGGTTGGTTTACACAACTCTGCACTTAGGGCCAGGTGTTCCAGTTTAAGATGGCCGCACAGCTGTTCTACCATACGGAATGCTTAAGCTATGACGATGTGGAAGGAGTTCCACTTCCCTGCTCTACCCATCTGCACTTGGCAGTTACACGTTGTTCTCTAGTTCACAGAAAACTGTCTAAGAAGAGTTTAAGCCTTGAGTGGAGTTCTACTGGGCGGATCCCTTGGAAAGGGGAGTCAGCAGGAAGGAGCTCCCCACCCTTCCCAATTACCTTCCAAATGGGAACGAGGATGAGGTCATCCAGAGGCAATACACGAAGAACATGAAGCAAGCATGCTTGACTGCCTCCCATTCTGCATACGACGCTGTCAGACTAAGAAGGCCACATTCATTTGAACAGAAGATGCTGATTCAGAACTAATGAGAAGTGGCCAAAGATAATAAAGAAAGCAATGTTCCTCCCTGATAGATGGTTTATGGTGGAGAGTGACTGAGTACACACAAATTTCACCACAACCTAAACCACTGTATATCCTGTGTAGATATGATTCTATGTGGATAAAACATGCATGTACATCACAAATTTATTTAGAATGTTCTTAAGAGTATTAATGGAGATACTATTTATGACTATACACGAACACACGGGATAAAGTATAAAGATTAAGGTGAGTTTGAGGAAGTCTTGCCACTCAGCACAAAGCAGACCAGTCCATTTTGTTTTCATTTGACCGGAATAGCATCAGCCAGTGCTTCCCAGACATGGAAGCAGAAAGGTTTGGGCTGTGGAAAGCATGGATTTCATGGGTCCACCACAGACTCTTAAAGCAATGGGTGAAAAACATGTGGATTCTTTTGTGTGTTGGGTGTGTATGTATGTTCTTGTGTGTGCATGTGTGTGTGCAAATGTTCATGCATATGTTTGCTCCTGCACGTAGAAGCCCAATGTCTTCGTTAACCAGTTTTCCGCCTTATGATTTTAGAAAGGCTCTGAAGCTGCTTCCGCCAGGCTAGTTAGCCAGCAAGCCCCAGGATCCTCATGTCCCCTCCTCCCAGCGTTGGGATTACAGCCATGCATTGGAGTGCTCAGATTCTTATGCTGCAAATCTAAATTCCAGGCCTTGTGCTTGTGTAGCACAAAGATGGCGTCCATGAGTAACCGGAATTAGATCTCAACACTTCAATCAGTTATAGACCTTCTAAAATTATTAATTAAAAGACCCATTTCTGTTACTATTTTCTTCCTAGTTGAAACACATGTAGAGAAAGGACTCATAAGACGCAGGAAGTTGACAAAACGTAATAGGTTCAAGAACCTCAAAGTTGTAAGATTCACAAAGCCACGTTCCTAGGGTTATTTATATAAACACTAAGTAACTGCAAAGAGGTAGAGAATTTCTTTGGTGGAACTGCCCACACATTGTGTCGTGAACTCCAGGGATGTAGCTTTATTGAGTCATCTCCTACATGAGGTGGGCCTTTTGGTGAGAAGCTGCCTGAGAGTTACCCATAATATCCCCTCTCAACTCACCGGCTCTCCAAGATAGATCTCAGAGGGACTATTTCTTTGCTCTGTCCTCTGTTCCCTCAGGGTGAACAGACTTTGCTCACATCTCCCCAGGAAATACACTGCAGACCAATAGAACAAGAATCTCTAGAATTGGGACTCCAGCGTTTAAAAACAAAAGAATTCCTACAGGTGGTTGGAGGAGCCAAGAAGACTGCAATCTACTGATCTAATAAACTCCATGCCACGAGACGTGGAGAACCTAGAGGTCTCATTGAGTGCACAGCCTCTGTACCGAATCTGGAAACACCTGTGATGATGCCGAGCAATCTGGGTAGAATCACAACCACAAATGATCGAGTATATTCCCACGGCTTGCCACTTCATGAATTTAGCTTTGAATAGATAACCAGAAGGGAGAAAATGCTCTTTTTAATTCCAATAAATTCAAATACAAAAAAAATAAACAAATAAAAAGCGTAGGCTAACACTGTGAGACAAGCTTAGCTTTAATTTTTTTTTCAATTAGGCTATCACATACTTAGAAAAATACAAATATAATCCTAAATTTACAAAGTTACAATTTATAAACTTGACGATTTTGTCTACAGGTCATAATTCTCTTCTTTAAATAAGAAAAATATTTGGAAAATAAAAACCTTTCCTCTTCCTTTTTTGAGATTTTATCCTGGGTAGAATTTTTTAAATAAATCTCTAGGTGCAAGAGTTTTTTTTTCCAGAAGAAAAGACACTTTCATCTATTTCAATCTGGGACAAATTTTATATGTTCTTTCTTCCCTTTTGAATGTTTAATCATATCAAGATAGTAACAAATATATTAATGTTTCAAAATTTAGCAGGCATTGCTTCATATCTTTGAAGTTCTATTTTTTCCTCTTAAAGGCAGCTACCTTTCACTTTTGTTGCAGGCGGACTCTGACTTACAACAACTGTACTCGCCATTTCTCCACTTCTCAATGGTCTAAAAGCAATGCATATTCTATAAAACCTGTTTCTGATTCTGAGTCCTGGTCCTTCTGTTACTCGTGTCTTACTCTGAGGTGTTCTTTGGAACTGCTAGGCAGCAGGAGTGAGCTGTAGCTCCTGTCAGCCACAAAGGAGCTAGGATAAAAACTATATACACACATGCTGACATCCTGGGTTGCTAAACTAAGAATGCCTGATAAAGTAGGTGTATTACACGTGTTTTCCCTGTGTAGTTAACTGTGTTGCATTCAGAAGCATCTTCATTTATTCTGCTACTTACTGACACATTATTAAATAATTTATGCATGCATATATGCTTATTTTTCAATAGTAGAAAATTACCCTTTGACAAATCTGTGTGTATGTACGTATGTATGTATGTATGTTCTTAGTCAGGAAGGCCACAGAAGCCTCCAAACTAATACAGGCTATTCCTTGTGATTTTGACTGCCCATCAAGAACCTGATAGATTTTGACCCAGGGGTGTTTCTGTCTAAATAAATGCAGGGACAAAAATGGAACAGAGATTGAAGGAAAGGCCATCCAGTGACCGACCCAACATGGGACCCATCCTGTGAGCAAGTACCAAGCCCTGACATTATTACTGATGCTATGTTGTGTTTGTAGAGAGGAGCCTAGCACGGCTGTCCTCTGAGAGACTCCATCAGCAACTAAGACAAATGCAGATAATTATAGCCAAGCATTGGGCTTAGATTAGGGATCCCTGTGAAAGAGTTAAGGGAAGGATTGAAAGAGCCGAAGGGTCTGGCAACCCCACAGGAAGACCAACTAACCCAGACCCTGGGAGCTCCCAGAGACTAAGCCACCAAACAAAGAGCATTCATGGGCTGGTCCATGCCCTCTGGCACATATGTTGCAATGGACTGCTTTGTCTGGCCTCAGTGGGAAAGGATGCACCTAATCCTATAGAGACTTGATGCCCCAGGGAAGATGGATGTGTGTGGGGGGTGGGGGTTGGTGGTAGGGGTGAGGGCAGAGCACCATCTCAGAGGCAAAGGTGAGGGGGCTGGAGTGAAGAACTCTTGGAGAAGGGACCAGGAAATGGGGGCAACATTTGGAATGTAAAATATAAAACAATTAAACACACACACACACACACACACACACACACACACACACACACACACACACACACACACACGGACCTGATAGTAAAACCCTATTGCTAAAGACAGTGCACACATTGGTCAGTGCACATAGAGAAGTCAGGCTGCATCTAATCTGGAAAGCTTTTGAAATGCTGGAAGATGTAGGCTGCTGCAAGAGGAAAGTCATTAATGCTATCACCTGGCTGTGAACCCTGCAAATTACAATAATGACCTGCCAGGCAAGGTGGACTCTCAAGTGCTACAGTTAGGTACTGGAGTATCCAATCGCGTTCTGATTGAGTTAAGGCCCACTCTTCAGGAGGGAATTCATGCCACTTACTGTTAACCTGGCCGAATGCTCAGAGCTGAGGAGCTCCTGGGTGCCTTGGGGGAAACCAGCTGCTGTTGATTTTGCTCAACATCCATATTACCAAACTGTCTTTAAAACATTTGTATGTATACCCTTAGATTAATGGTTCATCTAGATTTCACTGGAGAAGTTTCCTACTGAGAGAGGCGAAGATTAATACAGAAACCCACAACTGGCTAAAGCGCTGAGAATAGGTGATCATAAAGTTCACAGTCCTAAGTGAACAGCTATGTCAGCTCTTCCAAGGCTCAAGGAGTATCACAGCAGAGGGGACAGAAAGGAGAAAGAGGGGAAAAAGACATCTTCTAGACACGGCATAGCCATGGCACTCATGACTTCACTGCAGCCATGACTATCTCAACAAGACCTGCACAAGATTAGCACTCAACATTTTGTCAGGGATGGGGAAAGGGCTTATGAAGCCCCAACTCTCCCTGAGGAATGATTGACACTTAAGAGTGTTGGGGGAGGGACAGTCATTGTCATCAGTGGGGTAGCCACTGTTCCTGTTCCAATAAATACATGCTTATGGTTGCACAGGCAAGTGGCTCTAATTAAATGCAGTTACATGCAAAAAGATGATAGCAAAAGCTGGAGACAGAGTTGGGAAGAAGGGCTTCCACGGTATAAGCTGAGAAAAAGGAGTAGCCTGGAAAGATCAAAAGTCCCCTCTCAGGACAGAAGTGTCAATCAATAAAAATGTTGTAAAAAAGGATTCTAAAAGTGTTTACCTCTCTTATAACCTTCGTTCCATCACAAGTTCCTCTTACTGAACTCTGTTTAATCCTTTTCCTTAACCAGTGCTTACTAGCTATGTTGTTATGTCTAACAACAGAAGCACACACAGAATTTAATGTTTACCTACCAACAGAAGCATATACAAAATTTAATGTGCTTACAATCTTGTTTGTTTTAAGTAAACAATCTAAAAAAAAATAGGCTTGAGGCCTGCTAAAAAAAACCACCTTTATTAAAATTTGGAATTCTATTAAAGTTGATATTAAAGCAATATGAAGGATAGGAAGTCTTCAATTTTTTCCAGTATATGACATAGAGTTGCACCCATTTAGATCTTATTAAAATTGATATGGGTTTGTTTTAAATGCTGTGACATCAAGACTGTATTTTCCGAAGAGTAACTTATGAAGAACTCGTTATTCTAATCTAATAAAGTGGTAGGTGTTCCAGGGGATTGGTGAAGGCCCTGCCTGTGAACAGGGAGAAAGGGGGCACCCAAGATGCCTATATGAAGTCTGTGGGAACGTGCAGATCAACAGGACAACCTGGACAAGGCAAGACTGAGAGAATCAAAGTTTGAGGATTGTCTGGTGATGTCATATTCCCTCCTGCCAGCCCTGAGCTCTCAAAGGAAAGCCCAATGTCTAAGTTCTTCACTTTTATAGCATCCCATACTTAAAAGTAAGGCCATCAAGAAGGCCCTAGAGTTAACTGATTTCAACTGAAATTATTTGGCTAGGAATACTTTGGGAGACATGAGTGTGTGTGTGTGTGTGTGTGTGTGTGTGTGTGTGTGTGTGCGCGCGCGCGCGCGCGTGTTCATTCTGAAACTACTAATGAGACAAGAATCACATTGTACACACTGAAAAGCAGCACAGATTAGAAGCACCAGGTGTTCAGTCATCAAAACAGATTGTTACAAAACCCTCACAAAGGGAGGAAAGAATGGAAGGAAAATGAGTCAAGATGACACCCTTGTGAGTTGGGCTTCCTTTTGGTTTTTTAAAGAAAGGCCAGCAGTAAGAGCCAGTTCAAGCATGGAAATTTGTTCATCCAGGTGTTGGCAGGTCAAAATTTGAGCCTGGCACTTAGGACTAGAGGCTTAAACAGAACAGCAGGTATTGGATCTGTGTCATTTCAGAATAGCCAAAGATGTTGTCATGGATGAGCTCCACCAATTGGAGGGTTTACATTGTTGGGGAACTAAATCTAAGAATTGTATAGAGAAACAAGATGAAATTAAATGGTCTGAGAGATTAGGTCAGCACTTGGGTGATGGAAGCTTGGGGCCAACCTGGACTACACAAGGAGAACTCTTGAGAGAAATACAGAACAAGACAGAAATATCATGTTGGAGGAAGAAAAAAAAAGAAAGGTTTGGCAGAAACATGGTAGAAATGTGAAGTTGAGGAACATATAGAAGAGAATTTTAAAAAATGTGTTCTAGTGGAAAATGTTTTTCAAGAAGCTACAAGAGAGGCTGGGGATATAGCTGAGATTGCTAAGTGTTAGCCTCACAAGCAGGAAGTCTTGGGTTTGATCCCCAACACCAGAAAGTAGTGTTATACTCTGATCTCTGGAGGTGGGCACAGGAACTCAAGTTCAAAACCAACTTGGGCTACATAAAACCTTAACTCTAGAAAAACAAACTATACAAGACACTATTCTTGCCCAGATGTCTAGATCCAACAAAGTGGACACCAGCTAACAAGCTAGAAAAGTGATTCATTAACATAATTGTAGACAAATCATAAAAATCCATAGAAAATCTGACAAACCGGGTTCACAAAACTGGAGGTGGCCAGGGAAACTTTACTATAAAAAATACAATGAATGACCTGCCACGGAGACCATATGTCTAGGATGCTACCATTAGCAATGTCACACAGGACATTTGACACTGCCATTCCAAACCCAGGCTCATCCCTTGAGTTTCTGATGCCACTCATTTCTTTTTGTCCAATTTCAATTTGTTCAGAACTAATGACTCTGTTGATTCAGGATGTCAGAAGTTGGGAAGAGAAAATCCATCTCTTTTTCTCTGCCTCCCACAAAGTCTTTTAAGGAGAATGTCTTTACATGAAGAAGATGGTAGTGGCTGTTTCTTGTGCAACTGTTATATTCAAAATCATATTCTAAGAACTTTACTGCCAGTGGTTTAATCATCACACACATTCCACATTAAGGACTGTTTCTAATTGAATACGGGTTAACTGAAAAATTAAAGAGAGTAGTATGCTATTACAGTTAATCCTGATGAAAGGAATAAGGCATAGGTTCAAACTGAAGCAGCCAGGTTGAGGAGTTCTTGTGTTTTCATGCAGAAAGGCTAGGAGAGCAGAGGATGCAGGGAACAGAACAGACGTTGAGTTCCTAATCTTGGATAACAATACAGGGGAAGATGGGTTGAGATTCCATGGTAGAAATAAGCCAATGAAGATGGTTTGGGGTCCTCAAGTCTTGATTTCAGATTTTCTCAGAATAATATAGTCACTTCTAAATAAGATGCTATAGAAGGCAGTGAACGGGGTGAATCTTGACACAGCTACTGTGTGAAAGACAAAAAAATATGCTCCCGATAGGGACCATAAAAAGCAGACACTCTGGTCCTTTCTGTTTGGATAATTATATCAAGAGTCCAATTGAAATGAAGAGGTGGTGGTAAATTAATATTTGAGGTTTCTTGGTCACATTAAACAGAAACCAAGGGTCAAAGGTAAGAGAGTAGGTGGACTAGACAACTCCATTATATCTCCATTACAATGAACACCACCTTAATTATAATGGCTATCATTCATTGTTTGACTTCTATGCATCAAACATACTGTTAAATTCTTCATATGTATCATCTGGATTCATGCTCATAACAAATCCATGAAATGGATCCTGTTATTATCACATTTTTATAGACAAGTAAATTGAGACCCATAGGGATTTAAATAACTTCTTCCCAGTCAGAGAGCTAGTGAGTGGTGACATGGAATTTTCACCTACTAATGCCAGCTAGGGCACTGCTACTGCAATAAAAGGCTGGAGACAGAGCTGGGGAGGTGGCTCAGTAGGTAAGAGCACTGGCCATGCAAGCATGAGGACTTGAGTGTGAATCCCCAGAACCCATGTTAAAAACAAACAAAACAACAACAACAGAAACCATGGCTGGGTGTCTGGAACCATAGCATTTGAGAGGAGAGACAGGGATATCACATGCCTGGTCCCATTCCTGAAGGGGACCAAATACTCTGGCAACTTACTTACAGCTCTCCCTGAATTAGGGTGTAGAACACAATAATTGGTTCAAAATTTCTAACTCCATCAATGCTCGTGTGAACATTCTTCCAGTTTTTTAGTCTTCCAGCTCAAGCATAAGCTAGGATGCCAACCAATCATTGTATAAAACTTAGTAAAGTAAGTGTTTATAATCCTCTGCATATGGAGATACTGTATATTTTTATTTAGGCAATTTTATGCATATCCTATTTTGTGCTGAATATGTAAAAAATTAATTGAATTTGAGTTTTTCCAGCACTCTAAGGGAAGCTGGAGATGGCTGAATAGAAAATGACTTTTAGCCATAATGTTACATTATATTTCCTTCTGACAGGAAGCTATGCCTCCTAGAAGGAAGCTGGTTTTTGTCTTGGTTTGCTTTTATTTTTGTTTCTGTTTTTTTCTCATACAAAACACCTAGATACCATTGTGCATGTATGTATATGTATGTATGTATGTATGTATGTATGTATGTATGTATGTATACGTACATACCATATGTATATATGGTGTTCCACAGCTCATACTAGGAGAAGTCTAGTGATGTCTCTTAGACCAGAACTCTTCCTGGAGATGTAGATCAGTTGACAGATTACTTGCCTAGCATTTTGGTCCCCATCACATTATACATACGGCAAGAGAGGTGTTGAACTGGAAATATTATTATTATTTAGTATATTGATTTTTAAACATTTCTTTTCTTCTGAAGATATTTTAAATTGCTTTTTCTACATGAAAATCTATTACATTTTCTTGGGACAAAGGTCTACCACAAAGTAGAAAAATATGACACAGGGTCAATGTTGACTCATCAAGACCATGTACTTATGATTCACGATACCCTGAGGATATACTCAAAAACTTTATAAAGAAGATAAAAGGAAATATTAAGATTGATTAAGCCTGTGTCCAGTAATCAGAACTTTAGTCATTTCAGTAGAAATATTTAAACAAAATAAAGTTATAAAGCTATGTTTACCAAAGGTTCCTCTGGAATTCCAGTAAAGAGGCCTCTCTTGTTGACTGACTCCATGTTCAGCAATGTGATGATTTAAATGTCACTTGCAAACATTAAGGTTTCATTTTCTGTGTTTCTTTTCAATGTCTTCCAGTTTTCTGTCTTCTTTTGTGTTTTAGATCATTTTCTCCTCTCACAATAATGCTAGGTGACAGTCAAATGAAGGCTTGATCTGGTTTTACTTTAGTTTGAACACCCATTCTTCACCTTTACGATTTCCTACTGTCAATGAACACGCTCTAAATGGGGTGGTTTTTCAATGATATGATGGCCCAGTCACAGGCAAAATCCAGGTAAGGTGCAAACATTGGCCATCATGAGGATAATGGCCTTGGCCACTAGTCATACTCCCTGTATAGTCTCTCTGCACACACAAACTATCTTTATGGATCCGGTTCCAGCTTGCAGCCCATTCTACTCAAGGCTTGACTTTCCTGCTCTCAGATACAAATAGGTCATCTTTCTTCCCTCCATTCCCAAGGTCAGAAGACTGATGGTGTCAAGGGTGTCACACAGGGTCTAACATCTGGGAGCTCTTCTCACACTAATTCTGCTACTCTGGTTCTCCTCAGCTATGAGCCCTTGAACTAGAGAATTAGTGTAACTTTGCTTCTGTTTTCTTATCTATCTAATGGCATAATGATAGTCTCCACCTGGTGTTTCCTGTGGAGCACAGGATAATATGTGCAAACAACATGGTTATTGTGATGACCTGAAGTGAATGAATGGCCACCTCATGCGGTGGACCAAGCAGAGAAGGGGCAGGGAGGGAGGTGGCACCTGAAGTCAGGGCCTCCATGAAGCAGCTTCCTTTCTGCTCTCAACCTTGCCTAACATTTGTTATCTGCTTTCCAGATCTCTGTCTCCTCTAGTCTCTGTCTCTGTCTCTGTCTCTGTCTCTCTCTCTCTCTCTCTTTGTGTGCGTGTGTGTGTGTGTGTGTGTGTGTGTGTGTGTGTGTATCAGGCTGTGGCCAGGTAGAGTCTTACATATTATGGGTATTGATCACAAAATCATCCTATGGAAGGGGGAGTTAAATTAGAGCTCACTCGTGCACATGCAAAGAGAAGGAGGGAAGAAGGAGGAGAGAGAGAGAGAGAGAGAGAGAGAGAGAGAGAGAGAGAGAGAGAGAGCACATGCATAACAATTCTTTGACACTGTAGTGGCTTGAATGAGAAATATCCGTTAACTCACGTACTTGAACACTTGGCCCCAGTTGGTGTCACTGTTTGGGGAGGTTATGGAACTTTGTTAGGACATGAGGTACTATTGGAAAATGAATTGCTGAGGCTGGGATTTGGGAGGTGGTAGCCTCATCCCACTTTCAGGTTTCTGCTTCCAGTCTGCAGCTGAGATGTGGTCTATAGCCTTCCTGCTCCTGCAACTCCCTGCCATGAAGTCCCGCCATGATAGACTCTTATTTTTTGGAAACTGTAAGTCCAAATAAACACTTTTGTCTACAAGTTACATCGGTCACTGCATTTTATCACAAGACTAGAAAAGAAACTATTTTCTCTCACAGACGTATTCAATGTGTTTCTGTAATCTCACCTTCACCTGTCATACTCTCTCTTCCCCACAACTCTTATTGAAGCCCTTCTCAAGTCTCCTCTACTTTTACTCTTTTGTCTTTTGTTTTTTTGTTCTTGTTGTTTACTTGCCTGATTGTTTGATGACCCTACTAAATTTGATTAGAATTGCTCGAATGAGCATGGGCAAGGCTTATTTACAAGTACAACTTACTAGTGGCTACTAGTGGCTGAGGAAAATGGCAGATAAGGCAAGTGATCACCATGGTGGGTGTGCTTTATGGAGCTCTTCCCCATCCATGATGGACTGCTGACTGACTACACCTTCTTCAAGCTTTGTGCTGACAACCAGTGTAGCTGTGAGTTCATAAGTTCGACAACCATATCGCATCAAAAGACAGCATTTTACAACACTCCTCCCCAAGCCACAGCTCTTAAATTCCTCCTGCTCCCTCTGCACTTTGGAGGGGTGAGATAGATGTCCTGTTTAGAGCGAAGCACTCAATAGTCACTTATACTCAGTACTTGGACCAGCTATGAGTCTCAGCATTAAGCATCTCCCACGACAAACAGAAACTTCTCTGACCAAGGCTGACATCAGCACTAATTTATGGCTATAAACATAAATATTTATAAGGCAGCTTGACAACATGTTTAGCAAAACAACAGTAGTAGGTTGCCTTAAGACCTATGCTTTCCTGAGCCAGGGCCTTTGGTGGAGTCTACAGCACTAGATATGAATTTTCTACCGTGAAGCAGGCCTCAAATCCAGTCAGAAAGTGGTTGCTTCATCCTGTGCCAGCCATACCACTATTGCACCAGTGAACACCTCTAGCCTGACAGGGAAGTATTGTACACACAGGATCTGCCATTGGGTAAGCCCATTGATGACTTTTCTCCTATATAGCATCCTTCAGTACTATGAAAGCTATCCAGCAAAGAGGAAGCTTCCAGTTCAGTTCCATTTTTATTTCTTATTTCCCATAACAACAGTGTGTTCTACCTTCAGCCATAAGATCTTACCATCTAATTGTGGGGAGGGAGGACAATATGTGGATATTGATAATGTAATGTGGTTAGAACCTTCCAAATACCTTGTTTGCTTCTCTCTTCCCAGTCTTGTTTCTTCAAATCCTCTTTTTATGTCACCTATAAGCTTATCAAGGCATTCCTATAAACACCACTATTCACTCTTAAAGCATTGTTTCACTTGAAAAATTCAAATATAATCTCAAATGAGAATGCACCACAGACCACCATAGAGGCCCTGAGGAGACAACAAGGTTAGTATGAAGTTACCTGTGACATCAATAAAATGTTGTTAATGGTAAGACTATTGTACTCTTTAGATGCTTAAAAAAGCTGGTGTGGTAGTTCAAGCCTGTGATCCTAGCAATCAGGAGACGAGTGCAAGAGGATCATCTCCAGTTCAAAACTAGCTTGATCTTCATCATGAGTTTGTGACAAGCCAGAGCTATGAATGAATGAATGAATGAATGAATGAATGAATGAATGAATCACAATGCTATTAGGGTTAGCTGCAAAATTGTGTGAAATGAGAATCTTCTGAATTCATTTTTCTATATGGATAAGAAAGGTTTAGCTTCACTTACAAATAACATGTTTGTGAAGTCACTTCTCTCCCACAATTTCTTCAATCTCATTATTATCTTCTTAAAATTTTGAGACTATATTTCAATTATATTTCTCCCTTCCCTTTACCTCCTTTCCTTCCTTCCACCTGCTCAAACAAGGAGCAAAATTTCATCCTGAACTGATTGGTGCACCCTGCACAATCCATATGAATATCTTAAAGGTACTAAAATTTTGGCTATGAGACTCATATATTATATAATGTACAACTTTGACAAGATTCATCCTCAGAGACGCTGAATTGACCTGCTGCTCCATCCTCCCACCTCCTGATACTGTGCAGAGACTTGCTACCAGAACAACTTTGGGATTGCTACTGATTCCAGATGATCTTGCCTCAGCCAAACTTTCAGATGGATTCAATCAGAACTTCAGTCAATTTCTGAGCCTTCTAAGTATACAGAGATTGGATAACAGATGATAAAGCTAGCTTTCTTAAGCCTAAACAATTTTTCTCATTTTCCTACCCCTTCTCACCCATTTAAAGAATTTCTCATAGCTCCTATTCAGCAGGAATAAGCCGTGGAGAGTCATCAGCCCTATTCCTTGGATTTGACTGTCTGGTTACGACTATTTTACAAATTACGAATAGGTTGCTATTTTAAGGGATAATTTGTGTAAATGGTCATAATTTTTAACAGGGAGGAAAGAGATTGAATGGATTGCTAAGTTTATTCTTGAGCAAAGAATTGTGTAGCCACAATTTTACATTTGTTAGAAATCTTTGTAATTGATGTAAAATTGGAGTTATAATTTTTCACGTTGGTACAGAACTTACATATTGATATAGAATTAAGATTTTCCATTGGTATAAATTTGTATATTGATGCAAAACTTGAAATTAATATTGTTATTCTTAGATAGTCATTGTGACTTTGCAACTCACTTAAGAACACAAGACTTTGACCCCGGTTTTTTCCCTTCCTATCCCAACCCTCCCCCTTGCTGCCCTCTCCCCAACAGTCTAGTTCTTGGGGTTCAGTCTTAGCAAAATGTTTAAGATGATTAAGAGTAGTCCAAGTGGCTTAGTCCCTGGAAAAGTTGGGGCATTGCTAAATAGCTCCTTAAATTCCTTCATAGGGGTTATATTAGGTTCAGATTTAATTATACTAAGGTGCACTCACATTTTTCATCCGTCTTGAGTTTCATTTATTCAATTAGAAATAGCTAATCAATGAGTCATAAAGTTTAACAGTTCAGGATGATATACTTTAATTTATATATAGTTTTTTCAAATCCATCTGTTGAAGGCATCTGGTTTTTTCCACTGTATAAAGAATGTTGGGGCATCTTTTGGGTATATTAATCTGGATTTCATTATTATTAGAAATGGTTTTTGACTACCAACATATCTCCACATCCTGCATTTGCTGTGTTTTACCTAGCCATTTCATGGTTGAAATCTGGGTTGTTTTGAAGATATGTTGAGCATCTTTACCTCCTGGTGAAGGTTAGGGTTATTTGTCTCCCTGGTCTAGCCTTCTTCAGTTCAGAAATTTTTAGGATCTATATCATTTGCAGACAAAATACTGTCCAAAAAGACAAACATGTGGTATAGTCCACTGCTAAGCTCTGCCAAGACATGGTAAGCTGATCCTTTATATTCAAATAATTTTGGGGTCTACCAGATGGTTCTGGACCAAAGGGCTAAAGAAAGATGTTCTGGTGTTTTGAGGAATAGAACTGACTACTGTCAAAGTTTAACAGTTCTGATATACTTTATATATATAGTTTTCAAATACATCAGAAATGTCTCTTATTTAAAATTTAAGAAATTTTTGGAAACTATGTACCTTTATGGTTGATTCCTAAATATTGGGTAATATTTAATTCATTCTCAGACAAAATTTCTGATGCTAAGGCCAAGACATTTAAGCTGATCCTTTAGACAATTTTTATAGATGGTTTCATAAAGAAAATGTTAAGTTGTTTTAGGAATAGAAGAGATATGATATCAAGAACTGGAAATGCTTTAGTGATTCCTAAATATTCGGGTAATATTTAATTCATTCTCAGAGATGGTGACAAATATTTTGGATTAGATGTTAATTGTATATCATACTCTGCAATTTACATAATTGTTATTGCTATGCTTGATTTATGCCTGAGAAAAGAACTCTTTTTATTTGAACAGAAAAGGTCCTCACCTTTTAGGGATTTAGTGTTTTGATTTAATGGGGAATCTGTGAGTCCAAATGCTGAAGGTCCTTGTCCCTAATTGGTTTTTGATCAATCAATAAAGATACTAGTGACCAATGGTTGTGCAAAGGGAGACAGGGCAGGACCTTTAGATCTGTATGGGCTAGAACCTGGAAAAAGGGAGACAGGATGGGGGGTGTGGTGGAGGATGGGACATAGGAGCCACCAACCAGCCATGTGAGACTTCACGTGGATTACCACTGGTCACTTCCCTGATTGGGCCTAGGGTAGCAGGGGAAGGCTTAGGAGTGCCCAACCTTTGAGCTAGTCAAGGCATTTTAAAATTAACTGGTGTGTGTGTACGTGTGCATGTGCATGTGTGAGTGCTTGCATGCATGTGTGCATGCGTGTGTGCATGCGTGTGTGTGTGTGTGTGTGTCTTCCATTCATGAATCCAAAGAGCAAAGAGTTCCTAGGCTGGTGACTGGAATAACATGACCTGCTGGGAGCACTAAGCTTGTAGCTAAACTCACCGCTACAATATACCCTTCCTTGCTCTCTTTCAAATTTAGCTTGTCATTAACCATTACTGAGTGCACATACATAGTTTTATATATATACACATTCTTAAATATAACCTATTGAGTTATATTTAAGAATATAACTCATATAATGTCAGTCGTATGCATATTTTCAGTGATGACCATTTGGCACTGGAAAACCAATGGTATGCTTTTCCTGGCCAGGATAATCCCTCCCAGTCTCAATTTTGTTTGTGTATGGTTGAGGCCTTGTGGGATTTTCCTCAACTAGTTTTGCCTCCCTTGTTAAGCTCACATTTTGGCAGTCATGTTAGTGAGACATTTTTACAATTATAGCCTCTGATGTTATTAGGAAACATGATCTTACAGGAAAGTCCCTGATTCTCTGGCTCTTAGAATCTTTCCCCAAAACTTAGTGTGGGGTATTTTGTAGATAGACCTTTTGAGACTGGACTCTGCACATTGATTGTTTGCTGTTTTCTGTAGTACAATTATATCTTTATCTCCCTGTAAAGAAGCTAATAGTTTCTAAAGATTAAGGAAGAAAATATTCATTTCCCTAAATTCAATAGTAAAACCATTAGTATAAATTTATAAGGGCCAGATAAATGACTTAGTAGTCTAAACGCAATGTATGATAAGTAATCCTTACATGGTTTTAACAGGTTCTTTCCAGTATCCCAGGTGTCTTACACCTCTTAATTTATTCATACCTCACAAGTTTTGGAACCATAGAGAATGAACATATTAGCAGACATAGAATAGATGCTATTATTATCCCATGTTAAAAACAACAAGCCCAGGGCATAAAGTGACTCTTATAGGACACCCAGCTAGTTGATGATACAGGAGGCATTTGAATCCAGGTAGTTTCTCTTTAGCCACTTAAGTAAACTTTCTTCTCTCAAATAAGAATGAATATATTCCAAGAATGTTCTAAAATAGTTGTAGTTTCACTCTCAGAAATGGAATTTTGTGAACTTACAACATATAGCCTTCTAAAGAGATGAAAACAAAGAGGATCTAACCTGAAAGGGTGAAGCTAGGGTGTATGTGACAAAGTTGAAAAGATAAGATGGGATAACAAACAAATAAAACTTTATAGCCTTTATTTAACACATGTTTTCCAACACCACAGACTGAATGAGAAGAAAGAACACACACTAATACCTTTATGGCATCACACTTGGCTCCAGAGTCCAGGCTCTAGTGTCTGATGACTGGGAGAATTTCTCTGAGTAGCATCTAGATTAAACATGTTGGGAAAAAACCAGTTGCTCTCAGTAAACCAGAAATTCTTGATCTCAAGCCAGACAAGAAGAGCCATCCTGAGATGAGAAAGGACAAGATCAAGGAAATGTTGTGTTTAGTAAGCACCTAAGCAAGACTGATGCAAACTGAAGGTTTTGCAACCGTTCTGCTGGGACTCTTTCATGGTGGCTTCATTTGGCTCTTCTCTAGCCCTACCTCCCAGCTTACAATCATAAACAATGAGATTCTGTACTATTTCTCTTTTACTGTGAAAAATTGACTGGAAAACCCAGTCTCATTTCCTACTAATAAAAACCAAAGATGCCCATAAAAAAAGGCTAGTGTGACTAACTGAACCCATAGGCAAAGAGTTTAACAGCATAAAAGGTCCATTAGTTTGCTATTAAATTGTCTTCTGTTAGTATTTCAAGGTGGTCTAAAGTGACTTTCTCAACATAGGAAATATTAATTCAAACATCTCACTACACAGCCTTCTGACCAAGTAATTAACTTAGAATATACTTTGCAGTTTAAAGTACTTTTCCTATACTAAACCACAAAAAGTATTAATGGCATAAATATCTGTGGCAAAGTTAAGTGGTTATGATTCTTTTACTTATTGTGTCAACAAAACCCTTCTGAGAATCCAGAACACAGTGGAATCCAACAATTGATTCTCAAATCTGTAAGTTAATAGGAGTTAAAGAAAACATACTACTTCCAATAATTTATTCATTTGTCACAGTGTATTGTATAGATAAAAACATAAACTTACTTATATAATAAAGACAACATTAAACTCCTTGTTCTTCAGTTTAACATGTAAGAACATTAGAATTTCTTTTCAGGCTTGTGAGTTTTAAAGGATTCTGGCACATTAATATTATAAAATCTAGAGTCATTTAGGAAATGCTGACAAATTTGGAATCTTATTCTGTTTGATGGTTGCCTCTTCCAAAGTGTCGTTGAACAGGTTTCTGCCTGTATCACCAGTGTTTATCCCATGTCAGAACTTGATTCATCCCACTTGCGTATATAACAAGTTTCGTTTGTTAAGTCACCACAAAAGAAAATGAATCCCCACTCTGGATTGAGAAAACTTTTAATGATTGAATACAATGAGCATCATTAGGAGAAACAGGAACCGATGGAGATTTGAAGTCCTCCTCTGGGTGCTAATGTGGACTCTAGTAGCACCCGAGGCCAGGATCTCAGGGTCTGTTTGTTACAATGGTACGTTATACTATCAAGTCATCTCTTACAGGAACCTCAAAGGGACACTACAGTCATTTTGCCTCTTCCCAAGATGTGAAGACATAGAAATACCAGGGGACTCAATAAGATAACACTCGCAGCCTATCCAGCATTGATACACTAAGGGAAAGTGTCCCACCTTAGTGACATAAGACACTAGGCCTGAGCTACATTTTACTTCTCTTCTGGAGTGTTAAGGAAATCATCTCTTTCTTTGAATTTTGCAGAGAGCCCTAGTAAGTTTGGCAGAAAACATGCCTTATGGAAAAATGTCTTGAGAAGAAGCTATAAAGTGACATTTTCACTTATTACACATAGACAGAGGTTGTAAGAGTGGTGACTGGGATATAATGACTCTCTGGTCTCAAAGATAGTCTGCTCTTAGCAAGAACTCCCTGATGCTTTTAAGTGATGGTGACCAGAAGTCCAGGTTTACACAGAGAGTGTCAGTGTTGTTGGCACATAATTATGGCATTGGGCCTGTCGTTCTTAAAAACAATTCTAGATTGGGTACAAGTTCATCAGATTTATATAAGTGTGTAGTTCCACATCTAAAGACATATCTTTAAAAGACGAACTAGCAATAGTGTATGGTGGGCAGTTGTTACCTACGTTCACCCTGTCCAAGCTTCAAGTAAGGAATTCAGAGACGGTACTCATCACACAGTTTTTTAGGGAAGCTCGGTGCATTGATACATGTGGATACATCCACTTCTGTACCCCATAAGAAGTTGGGAGCCTGGAAATTGCTCCAGAACTTAAACTCTCTATCCTTCATACCCTTTTGATCATACTGAAAGAAAATTCTTGAATGAGTTGTTTCAGATAAATGTGGGACTATCACAGCACCATGCTTACCCCAAACTCTCTGACATGAGGGCTTTTCTACAATTCAGGGTGCTTCAAAGACCCAAATATTCTATTTCTGAAAGAAGTAAAATGAAAAGGCAGGAACTTGGCTCCTTCTGACTGCCCGTCTGGTTAAATGCAAGTCCTTGCATCTGCAGACAACAAGCACTTAACAACCAGAGAAAGCCAAAACTTTCTGTTCAGATTGATCTCAATTAAACACAATGAGCATTGTTACTACACAGCCTAAAAGGGGATGAGGAGCTCAGAACACAGAGTTCCCTCTCACCATTCAGGTTAAATACTGCCAAATTAAGCATTTAACCAGCAAATATATTTGTCTTATTTTTATTTTGGTTTTCATTGTAAGATTCTTGGAGAATTTTATACACACATACAATATATTTGCATCATTTGGAAACCTCTCCCTAACTCTTCATGGATCCCCTTCACACCCTGTAGACACCTCTCAACTTAATGTCCTCTTTTTCTTCTTCTTCTTCTTCTTTTCTTAATAGCCCAGAATGTTCTATTGCACAAATTCAAATGGGCATGGGGCCATCCAAGAAGCACATTCAACCAACCAGGGCCACACACGCCCTTAAATTAAACTGAGTCTCCTTTCCCTGGTAGTCATCAGTTGTCAAAACTGCCTCAGCTAGAGTCAGGACTCAAGAACCCTTTGCTTATCAGTGATCAGCATAGTCATATACAGGAAGTTCCCACTTCAAAAGGGACCTAAGACCAGGAACCTTTATTTTTGTCATGCCTAATGTGCTTTTCATTTTGATATCTCAAAATTTCTTTTTTTGCAACTTTCTTTTCCAAATTTTTCATCAAAAGTCAGTGGAAAGTATAATTTAATCTTGGTGTTTTCTGACGAGTCTGTGCTTGTTAACTCAGAGGTACTATTCCTCAAGTTCATTCTAGCCATCCCATAATCCCCCTTTCAAATGCCAAGCATAGCGTGCTGAGTGTGCTCAGTAAGTATTTTGTGACTACAAATGCAAACACATTTTTCCCATGTCAGTCACACACAGAAATTGGCACTGGGGTCAGTAGCACCTGTCACCATACGCTATTATTCATGTTGTTATTCATACCTTGAATAATAGAATCTCAAGATGCAAGAAATAGAATCTCAGCAAACTCTTAAAAGTGCGTTGGGTCTATGAAATGACTCAAAGTTTTGGATTACAGACACAGAAACTAGAAATGACTATGTCAACCAGACTAAGGCAGATAAAAACACACTGCATCTAGCATTACACCGCACATTACAAGTTTCACTTGAACAACACCAACAGCTCTACATGTGTCACAATAAAGCACCTGCCATTAGACCCTGAGGCATATGTGGACATCTTTACTGTCTAAAGCTAGAAAACGTTCGTTCCCCGGGCTACGGCGCAGTTCCATTAGTACAGTGTTTGCCTGGCATCCACAAAACCCTCCCTTCTGTCTCCAGCAACGAGTAAATCAATATGCCACATACTTTTAATCCCAGCCCCCAAGAGGCAGAGGCAAAAGGATTGAGAGTCCAAGGTCACTCTTGGCTACATGATTGGTCTGAGGTCAGTCTGGACCACATGAGACCCTGTCTCAGAAAGAAAATACTTAACATAGTTATATCAGATATAAATACATCCCAAATTACTGGCATTTTGAGCTTAAATTACAGTATTAATTTATTCTGTTAAAATTTTAGCTCTACTGAAGGGGTTTGCAACCCTATAAGAACAATACCAACCAACCAGAGCTCCCAGGGACTAAATCACCATCCAAAGACTACACATGGACAGACCCTGGCTCCAGCTGCATATGTAGCAGAGGGTGGCCTTGTTGGGCACCCATGGGAGCAGTCTTTGGTCCCGACAAGGCTCAGTGCCCCAGTGTAGGGGAATGTCAAGGCAGGAGGCAGGAAGGATGGGTGGGTGGGGTAACAGCCTCGTAGAAGCAGGGGGAAGGGGCGGGATAGGGGATTTATGGACAGGAAACCAGGAAAGGGGATAACACATGAAATGTAAATTAAAAAATCCAATAAAAAATGCAAACTCTTCAGGTTAAAAAAAATGTAGCTCTAGTTGTACAAAATGGTAACTACAGTATGGTGGTTTGTACAGTACATCTGGACCTAGTCCCTCGTTTCCTCTCTTGGAAGAATATACTGTCAAAGAGGTTTTTGATGCTGTTGTGACCATCCGCTTGCCTTTTTGTTTTTTCAGAGAATATTCGGCACTTAAGACTTCTGTAAAAATTGCCAATAACAAAATTGCCAGGGTTATCTCCCTCTTCTGATCATTATGTAAGAAAAGTAAAGACTGGGTTTTCTCTAAGTTGGATATGAGACATAAGGCATTTTGAGTGTTTGTTTATAAACAAGTTATGGAAACATTGTCCATACT
This sequence comes from Rattus rattus, assembly GCF_011064425.1. NCBI lineage: Eukaryota > Metazoa > Chordata > Mammalia > Rodentia > Muridae > Rattus > Rattus rattus. The sequence continues at coordinate 23,391,826 of NC_046168.1, read as the reverse complement.
TACTACATCACAGAACGTGGAATTAGAATAGAAAAGAGCCCATAGGATAAGGTCTCCATCATTATCTGCAAGCTACTGTTCCCTTTGTCTCTCCTTTCACTCCCACTTATCCAACAACAGATCGACTTTGTGCCTTCACCAGTAGACAAATGAATGTTCTTAAGTTGTTATTTAAATCAGTATTAAGAAGTCTGCAGCTTCATTTGAGCCACTTGGTTTGATGAGATTATTATAATTAAAATATCATGCTGAAACATGGAGGTAAGAGGAAGGAGACTGGGTCAGAAAATGGAGCGAAGTGATCCTCGGGGTACATAGAAGGAACATGCTCACCATCACTAATGCACATACCTGGGGCCTAAAGCCTTCTTCTCTGCTCTTATTGGGATGTCACAAAGTGACATGGGCCTCACAAAGGGTAAGAGTGCCTGCTGTGTTATCTTGAGAATCTAAGTTTGGTTCCCAACACCCATGTAAAAAGCCTGGTGTGATTGCATGTTCCTGTAACCCCAGTAATGTGGGGAGCAGAAAAGGGAGGATCTCTAGTGGCACAAAGGACACCATCCTAGCAACAGGTTCAGTGGGAAACCTTGCTAACCTGAATGTGCACATCTATGTGCACTACCCATGCACACACCTTACACATACACCACAGCCAAGTAGCACAGTCAGAGTATCTTTCTTGTTGTTTGAATTATGCCGCATTCTGAACTAATGGCAAGGACATAATAAAAAGGGAAAAGAAGTGGTCTTAGACCATTGGGGTTTAAAGATCCTATGTGAAATGTTCTCCCTGTACTTCTGTCTTGACCTGGGATTCTGCCTGGCACAAGACTATTGATAGCAATTGATTAACCCCAAGTGCTGTGATCTCTGTCCTTTTACAATGTTCTTGGACACAAAACAATAAGAGATCCTTATAACTCTGAAAACTAAAGAGTAGGCTTCAATGCTTTCTCTTGTGTATTATTCAGAACTTAATCAAGGTATCAGGCCACTATTTTTAATATTCTAGCAGCCATTCTGTACAGGTTATTAGTTGTAAGTTCCTACACATATACATGTAAACAGCCAAGCTATGATCATGGCACTGGGGAGGTTGAACATGAGGATCATGAGGTCAATCTGAACTACATACTGAGACCCTGACCCTTCCCCCCAAAATTCATAAAGCATGCCTTTTAATACCAGCTTATAGGTTTTCTTACATAGTCTATAATAAAATTGTGACCATGGAAATCCTGGAAAAAAGCAGCTTGAAATTAAAATTGGGTTTCTTCAGGAATAAAATTAAGATTACGTTCTCTGTGTAACTGGACATGATAACTATTTTAGCTGGATATTTAGTCTATTTTCTGTCCAATCATCTTGAAATGCAAACAGGTGCATGTTTCAATACCTAGTTTTCTCAAATACTAGTCTAGACACATACATTATGAGTATTTATGGAATTTTAAAAAATATTTTAGTGGTTGGCTCAACCAGGAAATCAGTGTTTAACTGTTATCATTTATTTTGCTAATTTATTTTTAAGTTTCTATGTGGTTTTCATGGATGCTTATGATGGGAAAACATGAATTTAACCCAAATTCCTAATTTTGAAACAAATTTAACTAACAATAGTTTGTCACGCATCTCATATGACCCTAAAGTAATTATATTATTAATCGTCAGGAAATCAGTAGAGGGGTTAGAGTTCTGTCCTGACTGTCACATAATGCGGACTAAAGCTCCATCCCAAGGTAGGAATGGCCTTTATGTTCTTATCTACAAATAAAAATGTGTGGTAAGTTCTAAAAATGTGTGGTAAGTTCCAAAGTTCCTTAGAAGCTTTGTGGCAAGCACCGGTAATCCTAGCACTTGTGAGGTAGGAAGGGTCAGGAATACAAGGTCATTCTCTACCACAGAGCAAGTTGTAGCTCAGCCTGGGCCACACTGAAACCATGCACTCCCCCCATACTTTTTTTTTAATCCTGTAAGTGCATCCTATATAATCCTACAAATGAAATGTAAAAAGAAATCTAAACAAATATTTTTATAATTTTCATTAAAGAAAATAAGCCATATAAATAAATATACTATATGTACTGCTGAAAATATAGCTAATGAATTAAAAAAGCCACAAATAAAATGCCTAGGTTTTAAATCACACACACACACACACACACACACACACACACACACACACACACACACACACACACACACACACTTACAGGTTGAGTCTATACGCAGAGTCAGCCTTTACTCAGTCATGCTTTAACCCCTGCCCTGGCTAGAGCTTTACCAATTTCCTTGTAAACCCACAAGGATCACGGTGACATGTCTAGAAAGTAGTTGTCGGAGTGCTGAGCTCTGGCAAAACGTGGTAAGCAGAGTGGGTGGGGCGAGCCCGTTTTCCTAGTGAGACATCCTGCCTGTCTGACGAGGACGCTGTGACTCACTGTCGTTGGCACACGTTCAACTGAAACACATCTTGCTTCTCTCCCATTGGTGTGTCTACCACATATCATCCTGGGAAAAGATAAAGTGCACCGGCTGTAGATGAAGATCGCCCTTCACGGGAGCCTCCGTCTGCGAGTACGCCTATGCCGCTAGACCCTGATACTGGTCAGATTGTCTTCAGGTGACTAAAACGGCTTAAACTGTTCACAACGTTCTGTTTTACTATGTTGTGCATAGTGCCTTTTAATCCACTGGAAATGACTGTAAATAAATTAGAAATCACTTATCAAACTTTGGAATCTGGGCGACCCATAGAAATTCTATGCCCCCATTCTTACACTAACATCATTGGATAGACATTGAGGCCACAATGGAAAAGAAGAAAAATGGCTAAGAGTCTTATTTATTCATTTCGTATAAGTGACTTCTACAAGTGTTCCTTACATTGTGAGACTTGAGGAAGAACCAGTCACCTGCATGTGGTCCATTGGGAAGAATTAAATTACTGCAGATCCAACTTTTTTATTCACTTTACATCCGACTCACTGTCCCTCCTCCCAGTCACTCCTTCCCACAATCCTTTCCCCTTCCCCCAACCATCCCCTCCTGGAAATGTCCCCACCCTGGCACATCAAGTCTCTGTGGGGCTAGGCACATCCTCTTCCACTGAGGCCAGACAAGGTAGCACAGCTAGAAGCACACATCCCATAGACAAGCAACAGTTTTGGGGACAGCCCCCACTCCAGTTATTCAGGATCCACATGAAGACCAAGCTGTTCCTAGCTATGTATGTGCAGGGAGGCCTAGGTCCAACCTGTGTACTTTCTTAACCTTAGGTGACAATCACAGGATCAATATAATCATCCTGACAGTGTTCCTTCCCACTATGGATCCTGCTATACAGATTGAAGATTTATTTTCATGATTTCAAAACAACCCCGGGACCACCAAACCTTCCTTCCCTTGGGTTTTACTCTTCAAATGTAACTAGCTTCCTGTCCTAAATCACTCAGAAATCTGACATCAACATTCAACTTGTATTAAGCAAATAACACTTGACTTTCTTCCAAGATCCTTGCTAACTTCTAATGCTCCCTTCACAGCAGATAACTTCATTATAAAGCTAGAGAAAGGTGACAATTCCAGAGCTCCATTGTCATAGAAACAGGACACTTTTACCTAATAAAAAATTAGGAATTTTTTTTGGGAATATTCAAGCCTACCTTTCTGCATGACATCAGTAATTTTGTCCCCAAGGCATGTATATTTATATTGCAAAAAATCAAGTTGCAAAAGAAGCTTATAAAATCCTTTCAAAATCAAAACTTTTATACTATATGAAAGTAAAAGTATGTTGCATTGGCTTAAACTACAAGATTTGGGTGTGATTGAATATTTGTGTGGAGAACGCTCTGTATGTCTCTAACCCTGAAGTTAATGCTTATTTTCTAAAGGGGAAATCTTTTCCAGGTGCCCCGCTGGCAATGGTTTCTGGGCACCCATCCATGTGAGAGTCCCAACCGTACCACCCAGGCCCACGGTTTTTTCTTGTCAAGACTTGTCCCATTAGCCCTCTAAGTTCAGACCAAACCCAGGCGAAAGTCTTGATTGCAGACTTGGATAATCAGGAATAACTTGATTGGCATTTGCAACTTAGCTAAGGGGCGGTGGTTTCATCATAGTTAAGTGTGGGATTTCACCAGCCTACTTGCCTTCCTACAGGTTGCTCTCCATACCCAAGCCCTCTGTGTTCGTATTATACACTTATGTATTCATTTTTAAAATGCGAGCTTCGGGGAGTTGAATTGACCGCTCCCCTGACAATACCGTTGGCCTATGATTTAGCAGAGAACCATCTCTTCGTTGACTCTAGTGAAGATACCTCCCCAGATAAGGTTGGCCATAGTTAAAATGCAAAATAGAAAGCACAAGAAGCTTGTGTCGACACCATCACATTTGACTCTCACTATTGAAGCACTGCCCGGGCACTTACCCTATAGGGACGCTGAGTATTGGAAGTGAGCAGTAAGCAGCTATCACGGGCATACACCAAAGAGGGACAGGGGGACAGACAGACACACACATACACACATTCTAAACATTTTAAGTGAAAACTGGGAAAGGACTGTGGATTTTATGTCAGAGCTATTTTGGTGCTGGTTTTGTTTTGAGCGTGCAGAGTTCTCCAGTGGGTGAACATCCTGATTATTTCTGACCTTCCTGCACTGTATCCACCCAGGTCAGTCTTATGAAGCATTTTAAATCTCAGCAGGGGAGGGCTTGCAGCCTTGGGACAGCAATACATGGATTCTCCCACTTTATGACAAGGTTGAGGGACCCAGGGACCAATCTTGAATCTATTTTAAGGGGTGGCATTGGAATCAGGGAAATGTTAAATGTGTGTTTACTGACTTTTAACTGAAAAATAATAGCTACCTAAAGTTATTACGTCCTACAGGATGGTTCACATAACTACGTGTTGTAGAATGGGCAAACCATGCTATTTAAACTGGATGACCTCATATCCTTACTATTTGGGGAGAAGCAAAGATAAGGTCTTTTGAGAACTGACAAAATCAATCCTCTTAACAATTTGGAAATGTCCAACGTGCTATTTTTCTCAGTAGTGAACGTGCTGTAAAACAGGCCCTTTGAAATCCTTCATCCCAGCTGAAGTTGTGTGTGATTTAACCAGCATTCCCTGAGCGCCCCAAGCCCGGCCTCTGGTGACCAGCACATGGCTGTCGCTGTGAAATCCTCTACACCAAGAAAGAATCAGACCACGCAGCACGCGTCCTTCTGTCCCTGCACTCACTTATTTTTGTCTCCTTTCATCTGAAAAGAGGAATCAAAGGTGAAACTTATGGGAAGAGAGAATACAGTCTTGAAAAAACTGACCACCATTAGTCTCCATCAAATAAAAATACACTCCTAGGGATCTGAAGTGGTGGCTCCAGCTATGCCTCTCCTGGGCATATACCCAATGGATGCCCCAACGTATAACAAAGACACGTGCTCCACTATGTTCATCGCAGCCTTATTTATAATAGCCAGAAGCTGGAAAGAACCCAGATGCCCTTCCACAGAGGGATGGATACAGAAAAGGTGGTACATCTACACAATGGAATATTACTCAGCTATCAAAAACAATGACTTTATGAAATTCATAGGCAAATGGAGGGAACTGGAAAATATCATCCTGAGTGAGGTAACCCAATCACAGAAAAACACACATGATATGCACTCATTTATAAGTGGATATTAGCCCAAATGCTTGAATTACCCTAGATGCACAGAACACATGAAACTCAAGAAAGATGACCAAAATGTGAATGCTTCACTCCTTCTTTAAAAAGGGGAACAAGAAAACCCTTGTGAGGGAATAGGGAGGCAAAGTTTAGAACAGAGGCAGAAGGAACACCCATTCAGAGCCTGCCCCACATGTGCCCATACATATACAGCCACCCAATTAGACAAGATGGATGAAGCAAAGAAGTGCAGGCTGACAGGAACTGGATGTAGATCTCTCCTGAGAGACACAGCCAGAATATGGCAAATACACAGGCGAATGCCAGCAGCAAACCACTGAACTGAGAACGGGACCCCCGTTGAAGGAATCAGAGAAAGAACTGGAAGGGCTTGAAGGGGCTTGAGACCCCATATGAACAACAATGCCAAGCAACCAGAGCTTCCAGGGACTAAGCCACTACCTAAAGACTATACATGGACTGACCCTGGACTCTGACCTCATAGGTAGCAATGAATATCCTAGTAAGAGCACCAGTGGAAGGGGAAGCCCTGGGTCCTGCTAAGACTGAACCCACAGTGAACAGGATTGTTGGGGGAGGCGGTAATGGGGGGAGGATGGGGAGGGGAACATCCATAAGGAAGGGAAGGAGGAAGGGTTAGGGGAAAGGGAATAACAATTGAAATGTAAATAAGAAATACTCAAGTTAATAAATATGGAGGGAAAAAAAAGAATACTCACTCTTACAAAGGATCTGGGTTCGATTCCCAACACCCACATGGTCATTATCTCCAACTCTTAGTTCCAGGCGATTTCACACCCTCTTGTGACCAGTGAAGGCATCAAGCACACACTGGGTACACACGCGCACACACACACGAACACACACACACACACACACACACACACACACACACATGCGCACACACACACGAACACACACAGTTTAGCCTTCAGCTAATATTCATTCCTAAAGGGAAAAGCAGAAACGAAGTGTTAACTTGTGAATCAAGGGCCCAGAAACTTCAGACATTAAATAATTTACTAATGAGATTTCAAGTGTGAGTAAAAGTTTATTTATTTAATAACATGTATGGTAAATGTAATGTTATTCAATTATTAATAAACTGAGAAAAAAAGGTTGTGGTGGCCCACACCTTTAATCCCAGCACTTGGGAGTCAGAGGCAGGTAGATCTCTGAGTGTGAGGACAGCCTGGTCTACAGAGTGAGTTCCAGGACGTCCAGGGCTACATAGAGAAACTCTGTCTCAAAATAAAACATAAAAAAAGCAAATGTGGTTAATGTGGTGAGTTGCCTGTGTGGACAAGATGTGATATGGTTGCTTCCTGCTCCTACTGCCAGGTCTCCTTCACCACTACACCTCTATTATTGGCCAAAATAAGCTCTTTCCTTTCTTACAACACACACACACACACACACACACAGACACACACACACACACAGACACACACACACACACACACACACACACACACACACACACACCGTCTAATTTAAAGTAAGTTTCCTATGGTTAAATCTTGCATTAACAGTTCATACATATTACGACATTTAATCTTCAGAAGACTCGCTAGGACCAGTAACTCTAATTTCATGTAAGGAATGTGACATACAACACTGGTTTCTGCTCTCAGCTCCTCTGACACCTTCTGACACTGACACTTCCCCTGCAGACAGACACATTCCTTATTTGGGTAGGGCAGGCAGCCTCCTGCTTGGAAGGGTCAGGGGGGACTCAGGGGGGCAGGTTTCTGCAGACATGAGTGCAATTTCTCTATCCGTGGCATATGGGTGTCAGAAGTCTGCTCAGGCTAGCTGACAGACAAACTCCTTCCTTCATGCCTACGCTGGCTGCTTCACCACTGGGCATGACAGTGTCCTTTCATGTGAAATGGAAAACGAGCAAAGAGATTCAACTGTGCAAAGGCCTTGAACACAGTCCTTCAATATGCACATACTGTGTCCCTCATGTCACCTGCCAATGCCTCTAAGTCCTAATGAAACCAGGAGCTGGGCCTCTGGCATTGCATGTGTATTTCAGATATATAGGCTAAACACAGAGTTCACTTAAATTATACTTAAGAGCTGTCCATAGTCTCTTCTTCTTCAAAGCAATTCCCGTCCTTTCTTAAGCTGTTTTGTTTTTAAAAGAGAAGTCCCCAGTGAAGCTGTTTACCTCTAGACTGTTACTCTCATAAGCTGTAAACAGGATCCATCTGCTGCCACATTTGATATTGCTCAGAATTCATGAGTTCACGAACACTCAGAACTTGCAAAAAATAATTATCACTCCAAAGTGAGAAATGTAGGAATGATTATAGACATGTTCTTTGTGTTAGGACTAATTACAATTTGCTGGATAGCTCTGCTCATAAATTCCGTCTTCTTCCTGAGACATTGACTTCACAAATAGCAAAGCACACTTAAGGGTATCTTCACTCACTCCACAAGTATTTATGGAGAGTTCGCTCTGCTGCGTGGGAGACCTGTGTCCAGCCCTGCGGTCTTGATGGCAACAGGAGAGCTACAGTCTCTGCCCTCAAGAACATGGAGTAAGGTGAGCTGTCTCGGGCAAACATGCGTAGTGTGTGAGGACAGCCTTGGCGGGGAACAAGGGGCACTCATTGGAGGTACACAGTGGGGACCTGGGAACCCCACTTTGCATGCTGGTGGGTGGGGAAGGCAGGATGGATCTGACGGAAAGGACGGAGTGGAGTGAGAACTGAGAGGTGTTGCAAAGCGGGAAGGAGCGGAAGGGAAGGGCTATAGGAGAGGGGTGGTGGTGCAGGTGAGAAACTACGAAAGACCCCGTCTGCTCTGAGTGCGGAGGTTGCTGGAACCAGAACTGAGGAAGAGGAGAGCGGTGCTAAGCTTGCACTTAGAAACTGAACTAGAGTCTAAGAGCAATGGGACCCAGGGGCCAGTCTAACAGACGAGGAAGACACTCAGAAGGCACTGGTGGGATTTCAGTATGTCTGGCCCACGTTGTGTACAAAGATCACAATTAAGATTTGCAAAACTGTGTTAGGAAAAAACCGTGTTTTGGAGAAGTTCCCTGGTCTATATTGGACTACATTCACAGCTACCCTCGGCAGCTTGAAAGCAGCAAGCTGAGGGCTGTAACGTTTGGAGAACTTCAAGACATCTTTCTGCTTTGCGTCCGTCCCTCCCTCCCTCCCTCAAATGCCCTGGTCACAGCCATTTCACAGAGAGAACGGAACAGGACCTTTGCGGACGAATGTGTTTTTTAAAACCACTGCTGACTTCAGCAGGGATTTCCTAGCCTTCATAGCTCCAGCCACAAGTCCCTCAACTCTCGCCCTTGTTTTCTCCACTTCTCGCCTTTTTGCTAAGGTGCTCAGGACAGGAGAGTTTTTTGACGAAACCTCCCAGATACATGGTCAAAAATGTCTTTAAATTTCTCTCACGCCAAAGTATTTCCGTCTAGACTTGGACCACATTTCATGCTGCTTGCCTTGATTAATTTTTAAATTTTATGTAGTTCTGATATGTTCTGCGTCCCATCAACATGTGAGAGTGTCTTGCATTGGTTAAATCATATTTTTAAAAATTCGCATTTTTTTCTTTAAAGATGAAGTCTGTGAGCCTTTCATGCTGTTTGGTAAAATGAAGCATTAGACTAAGAACATAAAATGTCAGTGTGACACAGCTGCACTGTGTCCCCGTGGCTCACCTAGACAGGACACAAGGTATGGTGTTCAGAAGACTTGGACTAACAATAGCAGCTCAACTGCCTGTAACCTCAGAATCCCTATCCAGCAATGGATTCTCTGTACTCTGACTTCCTCTGTGAATGCACAGTAATGATGCGACCTGAGTAGCTTTGCATGGAGAGAGAGCACCAGGAAACAAACAACTAGTATAGCACTTCAAAAGTAACAGTAACTGCAGACTATTTTTATTGTTTTATTATTATTATTATTATTATTATTGTTATTGTTATTGTAGTTGTTATTATTATTTACAATATCAGCTACCTTATACACTGCAGCTAGTTCCCATGCCACCCCTTAGGTGAAGAGCAAGCTAAAATCCAAAGACAGTAAGTTCCAAAAGCCTCACAGCCAAGAGGTAGGCCTAACTGGGACATGAACCTATCTCTCCCTCGCCTCAAGGCCATGCGTGCAGCGACCTCGCTGTTCCCAAGTGATAGGCTCCAACAGTTTTCCTATCAAAGCAAGCACTTAAATCAGAAAAATCTAAACCTACATTTACATATGTATGGCACATTCCATTTCATTAGCAGCACATCTCTGTAATATAATTAATCCCAGAAACAATCCTGTCCTGCCCAGATGGTTTCAGTGACTTGTAATGCTGGTTGTACTTGCTCAAGTGAAACAGATGTTCTTGTGTGCCACTCACTCCTGGAGCAGCGTGGGGCTGTCCAGCTGCCTTCAGGAATGAGTAACTGGGTGACTAAAACCAGCAGTGTAAGGAAGCAGGGGAGGGGGGCCTTTAATTGAGCAACTATGTTAACGAAGACACAGGCTGCTTCCAAGGACTGCAATGGTTTATTGCCTGAGCTCCACCCTACCAGGCCCAGCAATTTCCCATTTGTCTCTTTCCAGTCCTGCCTGGCCCATGTCCCCACCCTCTGGCCACCTGCCCTTCCCAGGATCCACCCTCTTTCTAAGGTGAAAGACCTCTTCAGCTCACAGCTCACAAGCCGCACCCTGTCTACTGTACTGGCTTACTCAGCAGCCTGAGCTCCCCTGCCCTGTGTCTTTGAGGAGTCCCTCCTTCACCTGCTGCCTTCTCTGGCTCTTCTACCTCAACTCCCGCCCATCTCCTCATCCTGGCCACATGAACTCTTTAAGTTCTGCATCCGGGTCTCCTTTCAGGATTACTTTTAAGAGAGCAAAACAGGTGAAAAGGGCAGATGTTCCAAAACCTTTCTCAAACCCAGGTTCCCCGAAGATACTCTCCTCAGAATGGACTGCTAGAGTCGCAGTCAGTCAGGCCAGCTCCCCGAGGCACAGGACAACGCCCCATGTAAACACCCCATAATGCCTATTCTATTGTGGGTCACTGTTAATCATTGATGGGTAATTAGAATAGGCCTTTCTTTACAGCGGTCATAAGAATTTTGATTTCCATTCCCCGGCCTGGAAGGAAAGCCTGTGTACCAGGTGCCTCCCTCCCATGCATTAGCTCTCAATCCTCATCACAACCCTCTTTGTGCTTACGTGTGCAAACCTCTGTGTGTGAGCATACTAAGTAAGTCACGGAGAAATCAAAGCCTTTGTTTGCTGACCTACGGTCTTAGGTTTTGAATGCAATCTTTTACATATAAAGCTCGCCAGTGCATCTTGATGCTACAGTCTGCTCCCAACTCCTACCACCGGTGTAATCTGTACACCACAGAGCAAACACCTTATGGGCATTGAAATTCATCCTTGACCGTCACCTTCTTTAAATCATCCCCTGCTAGAACTCTATAGACATATAAGCTGTTCTCTGTCTCTGTTTTCCTCTCCTACTTCAAACAACGAAGTTAACGTCTTCCTCTAACTCATCACACAGACCATCTCCTGATTCGTACTGTTCCTCGTCTTCGAACCCATCTTGCCATCACTTCATATTTTCAGCATTCTCTTTATATTGTTGGCTGAATCAAGGACACATGTAACTCTAGTATTAAATAACAAAATCCTCTTGGAGGCCAGAGATAGCTCTTGTCAGGCCTGACAGCCTGTGGTGGATTCCTAGGACCCACATGGTGGAAACCAACAAATGGCCCTGAGTTATCCTCTGACTTCCACAAACACACGGTGGTGCATGTCACCCCGTACACACTCACATAATTGTAGTACACACAATCTAAGCTTATCGCCAATTAGCTTACAAAGAAATGAGACTCAGACTATGGTTATTTTATTTGACTTTAACAATTAATGGGGGTCGCTCCTAATCTACTCTTCTAACTGCAGGCCTGGCTGCCTCCCCAGATGTGTGCTCTGGATACTTGCTGTTTCCTCCTGGCCATGTGCTCATGGTTCTCCCTCCCTCACGGTGGGTTCCTCCTCCCCTCTCCTTCCTCCTTTTCCCCCCTCATTTCTTCTGCTCCAACCAGGTCACTCCAAACTCACCTACTTCTAATCCTTCCAGTAACTGACTATTGCCAATTTTGTTTAACCAATAGTTTTAAACCGAGGAACAAGGTTTGCACAACAAAACCTTGTAAACATGAGAAGTCACTCTTAGGCCTAGACCTTCAGACATAGAATTTAGCATTACAATACCTAACAACAGACCAAACCGCAACAGCATAAAACAAATAAATAATAAATGTTATTTCAAAACCTTCGTAATGTGAGACCTGGTTTCTATGTTGTCATATTACTTAAATAGGAATCTCTTAAGATAGAGTAAGGTTTAGAGAACAGTAGAGGTTGGAGAGCAAAACAGCAATAATAGTACGTTTAGACTCAAACTGAAATATTCAGGAAGACCGATTGCAGAGGCCAATGCACTGGGCTTCAAGTAAGACTCCTTATAAATGGAGAGAGCCTTTGAGGGTGACAAGTACCACAGTACCGGAAGGAAGACCCAGAAGAATCTGCTCTCCCAGGAGACACTGCAGTTAGAAATGATGAACCTAATGCAAACAGGTGTGGCAAAGGAAGCAGAGGTCTTCCCTGGGATGCCCTTGGCTTTGTTTCTGAGTGAACCGGTGTCTACAGGACAAGGTGTAAAAAGAGAATGAGAAGACAAGAATGTCTATCTTGGATCTATAGCTCAAACCCAATTTCTCACTTTTTGCTTCCTTTTGTTCATGATTGGTTTCGTTTCAGTTTTGAGGCAGGGTCTCTCTATGTGGTGCACGCTGGCCTTGGACTTGCAGTTCTCTGCATCCTGCGTACCATCATTACAGACGTGTGCTACCAAGCCCTCCACAGTCCATGCTACAATGGGCTTTGGTTTCCCAAGGTGACCTGGTGCACAGTTAAGTTAGCAAGTGCTTTCACTTTAATTTTAAGAATCCAAGAATTGTCTCATATTTTTAGAAAGCATGTATTTTAATTGTAAGCGTCAAATCCCAGCTTGTTTATGAAAAGAGAATGGTGCCCTGCTGCCAGCAGAAATCCCTTTTGTACTTGGTTCCCAGGGCTCCCTTTCTGGCACCTCCGTCCCCTACAGGCGACATCAGTGGTTAACTGGCAGGAGGCAGCATGCCTGCTCTAGACCTTGCCCTAACCTCCTCTTCAAATTAAAATTATGCACTTGTCTTCCAGGTTGGTGAGCCTAAGTTAGGCTATTAAATAAACACAGGGAAAGTCCATTCATGACCACAGTAGCCTAAAAGAATATGTGTTAATGATGGCTCCCCAGCACCCGAGAATTCGGTTGTGTCCATTCTAATTGTGTGTGTGCATTATTCAAATAACTAAGGAAGTATGTCAAAGGACTCTCCCAATCACGCTGATCATAATTATAAATTGCTGTCATTATTCCTTAGAGAGCCAGGTAATGCAAACGGGACAGCTAAGCTATGAAATGATGAAAATTACCCCACAGAGAGACAGTCACTAGGACTGTGCTTAGGTAAAGACAGTGCGTGTGTGCCCGGTAGATACTGCTTGAGCTTTAGGATACCCACAAGGATTCTTTGGAGAATGAACAACCTGATACTTCCTAAGACAGGAAAGAAAAGTGGGCAATAGTTATTTGTGAAGAAGAAGAAGAAAAAGATTAACTTAAACAAAATGTTAAGTCATTGGGAAATGAATGATTTATTTTCAGTGAAAGTCAGTATCCACATACTGGGTTCAACAGAATAAGATGGTCATTCAAGTTGTGATTTAGTGTTGTCTGTGAGGAGGGGGTTTGCATTGAGTTTCCAGTTGCTATGGTTACAGTGTTACTCACACTGTGATACCCTGCCTCACAGAGGACTGACCCTCTTAGTCTGCCTCTCCCTCTGTATGTTGTCTTCCCTCTCTCATGAGGATTCTGGCTGAGCTTTGATCCCCTGCACACACTGTGACCACTGTCTCGGGGGAGTGGGCGTGAGGTGTATCTTAGCATGCACCTTCTTTATCAAGGATTGAATCTGTAGGATGAGTTGAGCTGTTTGTGATCTTTGGTAGCTGTGGTTTCACTCAGTGGACCAGAGCATTTAAATCTCCCACCAATCAGCTATAATTCTGCAGCCCATGCATATCCCTGCCCCTCTTCCAAGACCAGGAAGCTTTTCCTTTGCACAGGAAACATTAGCGTTCCGCAAACCAGCCCCAGCCAGGTGCCTGGGTACAGCTGTGCACCTTGGTCTGTGGTTTAAGACTCTTGAAGGATGAAAATGAGAGAGAAGATTGCTAAGAGCTTCTGGCCCATCCCGCAGGACCTACCCATTCCTGGGGTACACCCCACAAAGAATGCTCTGTCAGGGATCTCATCAATCTATTTCAGTAAAATCCTTGAAGGAAAATATATAAACATCTCTTGTATCTACTGCCCCAGGGCCTCTACCCTCTCAGTAGACCACATTCAACTTCTGCCAATTTCTTAACTGAATTTTTTAACCAGTTCTTACTGTGATGAACCAGGCCTCCTCAGTCTTGGGCTTAAAATCCATTTTATAATAAAAACAAAGTAGGCTCATTCCTATTGATCATTAAATCTGTTTCTCAAGGATTGGGCTATGCCTCACCTGTAACCTTAACTACAAATGGTTCTGTACTGCCTGTTACAGGAAACAGCAACCACGGCTTTGTTTCAAAAAAGTTGTTATGACCATCTTTTGACCCTACTTCTGTTTCAAAAGGTTGTTATGACTACCTTGCTATGACCACCTTGCAATTATGTCTTTGTTTCAGAAGGTCATTATGACTAATTTGTTCAGCTCCTATAACCCAGACTGTTTTGCCCACCAAACCCCCTATTTGGAAATGCCCCTACTCCTAAGCTATCAAATCCTTGTCTTCCTCATATCCAATGCTAATCTCTTGAATACCACTTTGTGTGTGTCCGTGTGTGTGTGTGTGTGTGTGTGTGTGTGTGTGTGAGAGAGAGAGAGAGAGAGAGAGAGAGAGAGAGAGAGAGAGAGAGAGAGGAGAAGAGGGAGAGGGAGAGAGGGAGGGAGAGCGCCCATTTAACACAATAAAAATGTTTGCTTTAATTAATTTGGCCATGATGATTTGGATCTTTCTCAGTATCCCCACTCCCTACTTCTCTTCCCATCTTTAGGACTGGCACCTGGCAGCATCCCTACTCCCTTAAGCAAATACTTCTCTCTTAACATCCCAGTATAGCTGCTGTGTGTGTCTTCAGCTTTCTGGTAGATTCTGGAAAAAATGGTTAATTTGCAGTTTGGCTATTCACGATGAGCTTTTGTTCTAATTGTATATTTTATATATTTACATTTCAAATGTTATCTCCTTTTCTGGCTTCCCCTCTGGAAACCCACTATCTCACTCCCCCACTTCCCCTGCTTCTATAAGAGTGCTCCCCCACCCACCTAGCCACCCACTCCCTCCCACCTCTCTGCCCTAGCATTCTCCTACACCGGGGCATATAAGCCTCACAGGACCAAGGGCCTCTCCTCCCTTTGATGTCAGAAAAGGCCATCCTCTGTTACATATGCGGCTGAAGCCATGGATCCCTCTATGTGTATTTTTTTGGTTAGTGGTTTAGTCCCTGGGAGCTCTTGGGGGGGGGGTCTGGTTGGTTGATATTGTTGTTCTTCCTATGCGGTTGCGAACCCCTTCAACTCCTTCAGTCCTTTCTCTAACTCCTCCAATGGGGGTCCCGTTCTCAGTTCAATGGTTGGCTGGGAGCATCTGCCTCTGTATTTGCCAGGCTCTGGTAGAGCCTCTCAGGAGACAGCTATATCAGGCTCTTGTCAGCAAGCACTTCTTGGCATTCACATAGTTTCTGGATTTGTTATCTGTATATGGGATGGATCCCGAGGTGGGGCAGTCTCTGTATGGCCTTTCCTTCAGTCTCTGCTCCACACTTTGTCTCCATATTTCCTTTAGGCAGGAGCGATTCTGAGTTAAAAATTTGGAGATGAGTGGGTGGCCCCATTCCTCAACCAGGAGCCTTGCCTAACCTCTGGATGTGGTCTCTACAGGTTCTCCCTCCCCCTTGTTGGGCCTTTCAGTTAATCCATCCCTGTTGAGTCCTAGCCTCTTGCTCTCCTGGCATCTGGGACTTGCTGGTGGCTACCCCCAGGTCCCCCATGATGAACTTCTAAGAATGAAGAGTTATGTTCTTTCTAATTCTTGGCATATAAACCCAGGATATAAAAGGAAAGGTTTAATGTTTATCTAATACATCACTTATATTTCGTGTTCCACACTGGCCCTTCATTACATCTACTGTCCACAGGTTTGAGAAAAAATGACTTAAATTGTCTCACTGGTCATATGTAGTTTATAGGTATGTGAATTACTTTATTAAATTTCTTACTTAACAGTCTGACTTTGAGATACAGATATGTGCACCCAACCAATGAACAGAAGCTGCTGACCCCTCTGTTGAATTAGGGAAAAGCCCAAGGAAGCTGAGGAGGAGGGCAACCCTGTAGGGAGACCAGCAGTCTCAATTAATCTGGACCACGGAGATCCCTGAGACACCGGATCACCAACCAGGCAGCAAACACCAGCTGAGATGAGGCCTCCAACACATATACAGTGGAGGACTCCTGGGTCTGGGTTCAGTCAGAGAAGATGCACCTAACCCTCAAGAGACTGGAGGCCCCAGGAAGTTTAGAGGTCTGGTGCAGGTGTAGGGGGAAATCCTTGTGGAAACGAGGTGGGGGGAATGGGGGATGGGAGGAGGTATGGGATGTGGAACAGTTGGAGGGTAGACTGGGAAGGGAATAAAATCTGGACTGTAAAAATAAAAGAAATTTTTTAAAAAAAAGCCAGTCTGACCTTGAGCTGTATTTTCATGTTTTTCCTTTCCATTTTTCCTGTGTTTTGGTTAGAAAGACTAAGGTAAATGATCTATACAACCCTTCCTAGTTACTGGGGAGGACTCCCATGAAGATCATGGGAAGGAGGTTAGTTGAGTGAGAAGAACTTAGCCGAGGAGCACAGCATAACATTTTGTGTCTCATCTGTACAGTCAGGTGGCTCAAGTCTTATTTTTAACCACTGCACAACATCAATAATGGGCACACCACAGGGTGCTTTTTCCCATCACAAATTGATGAGAGAGTTAAGTTTCTTCCAGCTTCATGGATCCTGTCAACATTTGTTTGCATACTTGTTAGTTTTAGACTCTTTCAGGGGGATTCTGCTGTGTTACTGGCATTCCCCATTCCAGGGGCTCTCCTTGCATTTCCTGCAGTTCCTTACACACCCACCCACCCACACACACACCCACACCCACACACACACACACACACACGTACCCCAATTTCTTGGATTCTTTAAACACATATGAAGCATCTGATCTGATATTCATTTACTAAATGCCATGCCAGCCAGGAACAGTTGACACAGAAATAGCTTTTTACTATTTGTTTATTTTTGCCTGTTCTACATTTTCATAGAAACCAGAAAATCTGGATACCATAACAAGTCTAGATTATTTTTTTCCTTCTTCTCTGTTTCTCTGAATTTCCCATTTTGCTATTAGTCCTGTTTGAGTAAGAAGCATACCTGAGAGTGGTCTGGGGATCGCTGACCCCCTACGGTGCACAGCGCTTTTTTTTTTTTTTTAATCATTGACTAGCTTTATTATTTTTTTTTTTATTAACTTGAGTACTTCTTATTTACATTTCGAGTGTTATTCCCTTTCCCGGTTTCTGGGCCAACATCCCCTAACCCTCCCCCTCCCTTCTTTATGGGTGTTCCCTCCCATCCTCCCCCATTGCCGCCCTCCCCCGACAGTCTAGTTCACTGTGGGTTCAGTCTTAGCAGGACCCTGGGCTTCCCCTTCCACTGGTGCTCTTACTAGGATATTCATTGCTACCTATGAGGTCAGAGTCCAGGGTCAGTCTGATTTCTTTTTAAACCTGATTTTCTACACGGTTTTATAACACAGTCACCAGAGAGTGAGCAGCAGCCGAGCTCTAGATTAGATAAGAATTTGCTTTAAAAAAAAATGCATTTGATATGGGCAGTTTTCTACCCAGAGTCAGTCTCTCTCTCTCTCTCTCTCTCTCTCTCTCTCTCTCTCTCTCTCTCTCTCTCTCTCCCCCTCCTCCTCCCTCCTCCCTCCCTCAGTCAGGGATGTTTACAGTGTGGACCACGTCCTTCGTTTAGGTTGTTAGCTCATGGTTAAATAGCTTGTTAGTCTGGTTGTTTGCCCCAACGTGGACTGCAACTCCACTCTCAGAGAACCTTTGCCTTTCCCTATTTGCTGCAGGGTGAAGTTTTCCCAACCCCCACTCCAAATAAAGCTGCCTTCCTCCAGGAGCAAAGTCTGTTGCTTTATGGCCTGAAATATTTTAAAACGATTTCGTTGGTTGTACAGTTTGGTGTATGGGGCAGGTGGGGGGGATTTCCATCCTCCTGGGCTGTGCACAACTGGAGACGCTACCTTAGGTACTCTGCAGAACGAATGTTCTTCAGCAGGATCTAACCCTCACTAAATACAGCTGGGGATTCGGTAGAATTACATTCTCTCTTGTAAAAACCATAGCCCTAAGATCAAAAACTCAGGTGACAGCAAATGCTGGCGAGGATGTGGAGAAAGAGGAACACTCCTCCATTGTTGGTGGGATTGCAGACTGGTAAACCATTCTGGAAATCAGTCTGGAGGTTCCTCAGAAAATTGGACATTGAACTACCTGAGGATCCAGCTATACCTCTCTTGGGCATATATCCACAAGATGCCCCAACATATAAAAAAGACACCTGCTCCACTATGTTCATAGCAGCCTTATTTATAATAGCCAGAAGCTGGAAAGAACCCGGATGCCCTTCAACAGAGTAATGGATACAGAAAATGTGGTACATTTACACAATGGAATATTACTCAGCTATCAAAAACAATGCCTTTATGAAATTCATAGACAAATGGTTGGAACTGGAAAATATCATCCTGAGTGAGGTAACCCAATCACAGAAAAACACACATGGTATGCACTCATTGATAAGTGGCTATTAGCCCAAATGTTTGAATTACCCTAGATGCATAAAACACATGAAACTCAAGACGGATGATCAAAATGTGAATGCTTCACTCCTTCTTTAAAAGGGGAGTAAGAATACCCTTGGCAGGGAACAGAGAGGCAAAGATTAAAACTGACACAGAAGGAACACCCATTCAGAGCCTGCCCCACATATGGCCCATACATATACAGCCACCCAATTAGACAAGATGGATGAAGCAAAGAAGTGCAGGCCGACAGGAACCAGATATAGATCTCTCCTGAGAGACACAGCCAGAATACAGCAAATACATAGGTGAATGCCAGCAGCAAACCACTGAACCTGTCTCTTATACACATCTAGATGTGTATAAGAGACAGATGTACAACAATGCCAAGCAACCAGAGGACTGACCCTGGACTCCAACCTCATAGGTAGCAATGAATATCCTAGTAAGAGCACCAGTGGAAGGGGAAGCCCTTGGTCCTGCTAAGACTGAACCCCCAGTGAACATGATTGTTGGGGGGGGGGCAATGGGGAGGATGGGAGGGGAACACCCATAAGGAAGGGAGGGGAGGGGTTAGGGGATGTTGGCCTGGAAACCGGGAAAGGGAATAAACTTCGAAATGTAAATAAGAAATACTCAAGTTAAAAAAAAAAAAAAAAACCAAAAAACAAACAAACAAAAAAAAAAACGTAGCCTTGGCAGGGTTGCTGACATGAACTTTGGCACATCTGCCACCGTTTTTCCTTTTCTCTCCTGATGAATGATCAAAGAGCAACATGATGTGCAAGGCCTCAGACACACGGTAGCATTTAGTCAAACCGCCATTGTCTCTCGGAAGGCCATACCCGTGGGATAGAATGGGAAAATGCTCTCTCGGCTTTAGGAGCACTTCTTCTTTTGTGACATCGCTCATTGTGTTTCCCTGTCCTAGCTCATGAATTTTGTGGATCCCAGGAGAGAGCCCTCCACTCTCTTCTGCTCCTTATCCACACACAGACACACATGGTAAGGTTATCCCATTTCTCATCTTTAAGGGAATGAAGTCAGATTTGCCACCAATTTTCTGTCTTTACCTGGGTACCCAGGCAACAGTTAACTGAACCAAAACTCTTGCCTTTAGATAAATGCCAAACTTCTTATTTCACTCTTCTCATTCACTAAGTTTTTCCCACCTCCACCCCAGAGTGGTTTTGACAGAATAACGTCTGAGTTTGCACATGACCTGATCTGTCCTGCACCTACCTTCCTCATCTTCGTTACTCCAGGAGTTGGTCCCACTTATCTTTCAACCTCAGGCTTTGAGTTCTTACTTATCTTTAGAAAGATAAAGCGGGAATTATACCTTTCAATGTTGCGCCCATTACATTTGCAGGAGGAACCACATTCCTACTATCCACAAAGGACCCTGGGAAAGGTAAAGAGAAACAGACTCAAACAGTGTCACTACAGAACACAGGAGAAAGGAGTTAGGTAGAAAAGTGGCACTGTCTTGACAGAGTTTGACTCTAGCTAAAAGTCATTTCGATGTAGATTTCTTTCCACAAATAAAATGCACTATTTGGTTTCCAAGGGAGGTAATCCAAAATCTGATCATTATTTTATCCCCTTCAAAGTAAAGGATCCCTAGTGGAATCATGGGGCTTCCTCATCAGATCAATGACCTTCCTACCTCTGCCTTAACTCTCAAATAGACAGGAAGAGGGAGAGTCCAGCAAAAACTACGAATTGGAATGAAAAGGTCCATGAAACTTGGATGGGGGTTGAGGCTGGTTCCTCGATTTTCTGATAAAAGTGCCTTCCTCTTTCCCAGTCTGCTGGTCCCTCATCTTGCCATCTGGGAGCTTGTCATCCCTGCTATGTAGGCATTGGAGACAATTTTCTAGGACTGTTTGTTTCTGAGACTTTTGCTTTTTGGGTCTATGTTACTGCGTGTTTATTTATCTTTAATGCCCCTCTTAAGCATATGTATTTACCAACTTCTAAACTTTACGCATGCTTCTTCACATACTCTTTCTGGAAATTTCTAGCCACTTCACCTAGTTCAATTTATGTGTCTTGCACAGCATCACATGTGATACTCTTGTTGGTCATTTTCTGCATGCGAACAGGTTGTTATCTTTCCGGTGCACCACATTTTGTCCTTGTTATTAGTAGATCTTTCAGATTAAAATTTCATAAATTCTTTTTATGTGTGTGATGTTTGTACCACTTCTCGTACCAATTTCTCTAATATTATACAAAAGGCTAACATATAAGATAATTAAGAAGTTGTCAGTGTTCAGTGGTTACAAGCACTGGTTGTTCTGCCAGAGGATCTGAGTTCACATGGTGGCTCATAACCATCTGTAACTCTGTTTCCAGAAAACTCCATGCCCTTTTCTGACCTCTCTAGGCAGCAGGCACGCACACATACAGACAGACAGACAGAAGAGAAAGAGAGAAAGGGCATATGCAAAGAGAGGAGAATAAGAGGGAGAGAGAGCAAGCAAAATGTCTGGTTTATATATGGAGGAGCCTCTTCTGGGGGTAAGAGGAGGCCAGCTCTTGGGTTGGAATGTTCAAGGTTGGGGGCAGAGTATGCTGGGTAAAGACTGAGGGATGCTGGGAGAACTTGGAGGCCAGGTCTGCCTTACTAGGTAAAGTATGTACCTCAGTTCAAAACTAAGTAGAAACCATTAGAATGT
The DNA here is from genome assembly GCF_011064425.1 of Rattus rattus. Classification (NCBI taxonomy): domain Eukaryota; kingdom Metazoa; phylum Chordata; class Mammalia; order Rodentia; family Muridae; genus Rattus; species Rattus rattus. The sequence goes on along the minus strand of NC_046168.1, from coordinate 23,370,351 downwards.
TTTTATTACTCTTTTCTTCTACATCCCAATTCATTCACAAATGTGGCATTTTCACAACATTGATCACAAAATTAATCTTGTTAAAAAAAGAAGAAGAAAAACTCTAATGGGAATATAAGACCTGTTTCAGACCTGGACCGATTCCTAATGTCTGCCACACAGGCAGCACAAGTGAACAAATCCTACTTTCACTATCTGATTTATCACTCCAATTACATGGCGGGTATGTATGTATTTCTAAACTCTAGTCTGATGTATTGTCAGGGGTGTTATATAGGAGAGTGGGTGACCCTAGTAGTTTCTTAGTGTCATTTAAGATTTGTTTGTTTATTTTTGATGAAGCAAATTGGAGCTAACTAAGAAGTTTTAACATAGATTTAAATACAAGCATCAAGAGGAGAGAGAGGTGTAAAGACAGTAGCATATGTCCCAGAATGAGCAAAGACTTCTCCAGAGAGAGAATAAGGCTGGGCCCTTTAATAGAAACATAAAACATGCTCCGTTTATTAGCAGTAATAATTTCCTGCCATCCGCCACAGCTGGTGCGCTTTCCACAGTTTTGAGAGGTATCCCTTCCATGCCTTTCCAAAAAGGTTTCAGAATGGTTTTTCCTATTGGTTCTACTGCTCCATGCCTTCCTTTTCTCTCCCTTCACATCTACTCCCTCTGTCCTTCTTTCCCCTCCTCCTTCGTCCCCTCTTTCCTCCTCCCCTCACCTCCACATCTCTCACCTTCAAATGTCTCTACCACATAAGCTGTATCTTCTGGAGCTATCTGATAGGAGCCTGATTAGCTTCTCCTCACTTCTGCCTTTTTCCTGGATTATAATTCTTGGGATCTATTCCTTGGTCTCTAATATTTTCCAAGTCCTAACTTACAGCTTTACTGTCCATTATGATTTCACGTGAACACTTTTTTTTTCTTTTTACAGTTACTTTTATAGGCAATTTTTTCTAGTAATGTCCTCCTGGCATTTTATTTCTTCCCATACATTACTGCCCCACTCCTACCTCCCCCCCCTGCCCCCTGCCCCTTTTATTCTATTGGCATTCAAACATGGATGGGAAAACAATTCAGAAAGCTGAGTCAATCGCCATCCTCCGTACTTGGCCTTAAAATGAGGACTAGCTGGTGCGGCTTCAGGATTTAGACTTGGCTTCTGCTCTTGTTAAAAACTATGGAAATTTCTACCACTTTCTTAACTTCTGACTGCAGTTCTGCAAACAGCACATGTTCCAGGGTCAGTAAATTTGTGTGTTTTCTGAGCATGCACACAAACACATCTTGCAAAATTCTTCCTGACGTACAGGGAGCCCCTGATGATGTCTTATGTAGGCGTGCTCTCAGCATCACCCCAAAGTCAGCCTTCTACTGACAACCATGCCCCCACCAATGTCTCTTCTTTGTTCACACCGGTTTTGACCAGTCTGCATGTGAGAATTGATAAGCATGTCATGTGCTTAAAGCATGTTCCCTTTAAGGTTTCCCTTGAACAAGCAGAGGCTGTATCAGAGTCTCTCCACCAAACACAGAGAAAAGAGAAAAGGAAGGAGCACTTAGCACCCACAGGGCCTGGACTCAGTCCCCACCGCCCCTGACACTAGCAATGGTAACAAGGTGCTGTGAATAGAGGGTGTAAGCCTACGGCTCCTCCGAGACATACTCTGCGTGTTAGTGAGTTCCCAACTTCGTGAAGCACTGTCTTGACCTTTTAAAATGTCTTATAATAATAATACACTGCTTAAAATATCATCTACTTTCGGTCGTTATGAGCCCACCAATTTATTCTAACGTTTCATTTTGTTCTGTTTTTGTTTGGTTTTACAATGACTGAATCCTGTAACGTCTCACCATGACTCACCCCCATGAAAGCACAGCGTGAAAAGTGCTGGATTGTCACCCAGGTGGCCTCCTGGTTAAGAGGGATTAACGGTGCCCTGTTCAAACAAGTCTTCCTCTCTCCAACAGCAAAAAATGCTTTTCTAGTCAATGAGTCATCGCCAACCAAAACCATGTCCAAAAGTCCCAGGGGCTCCAAGCAAATCGTCCCTCTGTGAAAAGGAAAGAACGGCCTCTGGGTTAGGCAAATATGCTTCTGATTGGATGGAAGATTTAACTGCTAATAGAAGATAACTTCTACAAAGTGCGTCTAAGGCAGTATTTTCTTAACATGTGTCCACACGGGCCTTTTCCTAGTAAGTCCAGTGTGATGGAATATTCCATCTAGAGCTATTCAAACATAATTTTCATGAAATGTCTGATAAAAAGTGAGATTGTTTTAAAACTCAAGGAAAATCCCACTTTTTAAAACAGACTTCAATGAAAATAGCGTCTAGAGACTCAACTTAGAAAGGTTTCCCTTTGCTGTTATTTATGTGCTTCTGTCAGAATTGTCACTGAGTTTGCATTGGCAAAGACAACAGCAAAGCAGAAAATGGCCGAGCTGCTGAACAAGTGCCATAGTTCTGACAGCCTTCAGGCGTGTACACCTCGCGTTCTCAAACTGCCTTTGCTGTCTCCCTCAGAAGTCATTTGCCTCTCCTGTGAGCTCTTTTAAGTAACCCTTGCCAGTTCCCTCTTGAATGCAGTGGTGCAGATTAGAAATAACCAAACGGGGCGTAGGGACATAGTTCAGCGGCTGAACTTTTACATAGTGTGTGTGACGCCCCACACTGTAAAAGAACAAAGAAAGCCGAATGGGAAAGATGTGGTGTAAAATGGTGCATATGATCAGGACAATGGTCACCCCTGACAATGATCAGAGTCACAAGAAAGCCTGATGCTAACAGACAGAGCATAGCATGCACCTTTTTGTGATTTTCATTATAATATTTTAAAAAAATCTTAGTTTTTGATGTCTATATGAAAAATTAGCCTGACTGAAATGTGTTGACTTGTACACTTATTTACTTACAGTGTGCTAAATAGTTATCTGCTTCAGAAAATCAAATTGTCAAAAGCATAGAAGAAACCAGAACTTCCCCAACAGCCTCCAGCGAGATGGCTCAGCGCTCGCTGCCAAGCCTGAAGACCTGAGTTTCATCCTCCAGGACCCCCACATGGTGGAAGGAGAGACCCAACCCCTGAAAGTTGTTCTCAGATCTCCATAGGCATGTCTAAATAAATAAATAAATGATAAATATAGAAATAAATGAAAACCGCTGTGCACAGAACAGCACAGTTTAGTCAGGCCAATTTTTCATCTAGAAATTAGTATTTTAGTTATTATAACAAGGGCTGTAGAAACAGCTCAGTGGTGAAGAGCACTGACTGCTCTTCCAGAGGTCCTGAGTTCAATTCCCAGCAACCACATGGTGGCTCACAACCATCTGTAATGGGTTCTGATGCCCTCTTCTGGTGTGTCAGAAGACAGAGACAGTGTACTCACACATATAAATAAATAAATCTTTTTTAAAAGGTATTATAACAAAAACATCAAAAGATATATTCATGCAGTAAAAATAAATAAAAACAGTGTAAGCTGGAGAGACCAGCTGGAGAGCACAGTTGTTGTTTTGTTTTATTTTGTTTTGTTCTTTAGAAAAGCACCTGTCATCCCACCACACAGGAAAGGAAAACTACTAGCTACCCAGCCCCTAGTCTATCAAGTGAGTTCTAGGAAAGTGAGACACCCTGCCTCAAAAACCAAATAAGGAAATAATAGCAAAATAGTGGCTATAAACAACTCGAGGAAGGATGGACAGTTGAGATTATCTCCCCTAGCCCATAACACAATCCAAACTGTTGTAAAGTGTGTGCATATATATATATATATATATATATGTGTGTGTGTGTGTGTGTGTGTGTGTGTGTGTGTGTGGTGTGTATGTGTATATATAAATTGTATGTGTGCACATCTATTCACCCAAGAATGTAACCGTGAGTTTCAGGACTTTGCCATCTAGCCAGTTGTTTTTCGCATTGTTTTAATCACCAAGTGCTATTCGTCAATTTAATCCCCAATCCAGTAGCTAAAAATAAAGAGCAAAACACTGTAGATTAAAGAAAATAAAAAGCCTAGTTTTGAGCAGTTGACCCCTCCATCCTCAAACCCTTAAACCAAATTATAAGGGAAGGACCAAGGGAAGGAAGGCAGGGGTAGAGGGAGACAGAGACAGAGAGACAGACAGAGACAAGAAACCCACACAGCTTAGGGCTATGATGATCTGGAGTTGTTGTCAGACATACTTTTGCACCATGCCGAGCCTCTGACTTGATTGCTCATGGGAAGTGGACCATGAGCACAGAAGACGCATGTTCACCATGGCATTGAGCGGAGTAGACCTCCTGAGCCTGGCCTAGCGCTCTAGAGCCATGCGTGCACCAGGATGCTGCACAGAGGACACACTGGGCCGCTAAAGCTCTTCTTAAGAGTCCAGCAAGCACCCATGTGGGCTGCAGAATGCCAGCTAGCGGTATTTTGTCACCCCATGCTTATCTCTGAGTAGTTAAAAAAGAAAGCTTCTCTGGCACCTGCAGCATCCTAGAAAAGAAACCAAAACCAGCAGCTAGAGAAGACCTGAGCCTCCTTCTAAAGAGGCAAGATTGAGTTGAATTTATAGCCAAGGAGTGAATGCAAGTCAACATGGAAAATGCCTCTTCCATAGAAAATGGCTTCAGTTTATCTCAAAAACTACACTTCTTTAAGTGAAAATAATAATCTTTTCTCTTTGACACCTCTAGACCTAAGTTCCTCCCCAATGGCTACATCTCAGCTTTCTGCTCAGATGTTCTGTCCTATTCTGTTCTGTGGATCTGGCCCCGGGAGCCAGTGAGAAAGGAATCTACCTGCAAACTGGTGTGTATACACCTCACTCAAAATAGGTCACAGACACCAAGACTGCCCTGACATCGTAATACCTAGAAAGAACTGCCTCACTTTCTGTGCCCGACTCTGCTCCAAGTGCCTACACTTAGCTGCTTAGTTTGCATGTGGCAAGAGCGAGACGTGCTGATCAGCCCCTGGCATTTCCCAAGAGGCCTTGCGACAAAGTGGGCTCATAACTGACCAGTAGGGAGTCCTGAGGCTTGAGGCTTGGATTCACTGACAGGCATTTAGAACAGGGAGATGAAGAGAGACTAATGTGAGGTAAGTACGCAATAAGATATGGACACGCTAAAGAGAAAGAGGGACCAACATAGTTTAGGATCATTTGTGCATACAGATGGAAGAGAAGTGAGATCACTGAGTCCCAAACAGATGTATGTATGTATGTATGTATGTATGTATGTATGTATGCATGTATGCATGTATGTATGCATGCATGTATGTATGCATGCATGTATGTATGTATGCATGCATGTATGTATGTATGTTTTTCTGAATGTGACTTGTGATTTCTTGTTCCCAGACAAGACAGGCACACAATTTTCTCTCCTGTGTGTGGCTGACCTTGCATTTGGACCCTGTGTCAGGATGGCGTGTCCGTAGAAAGATGGACACACAAGAGTAACAGCAAGATGACAGGACAGGATATGGAGTGTGCCATCCTTAGCACAAAGGAAGAACTGATGCCACCAGCTTGAGCAGTGGTTGCACAAGGAAAGGAAAGGTGAGGCAGAGGGCAGAGACCCAGGCAATGTCACCTTTACCATGAAAGGTTTCACGTGGTTTTCAACTGCGCTCCAATTCCACCGGGACTTTTTAAAAGGACGCGTTGCTTCTGAAGGGAGCACTACCGTGTGATTTATCAACATGGACTTGGTATAGACTTGTACGTTGGAACTAATGCTTTACTCCCCATTTTCACATTATTATGCATTACCAAATATTATTCAATAATCGTTTACAACTTTTAATGAATTCTCGATAAAAGTTTGGTCATTAAAATCCCTGAGGATATAGTCTGTGAGCTTTATTGTGAAATTAAAATATCCCTTTCTTCGGGTTTTCTAAGAACTTACACTCCTGCATTTTCTTTAGTGAAACTTGTACAGAAGGTACGTTTGCTAGACTTGGCTGGTGTGACCAGCAGTCCCAGCTTGTGGTAGACAGGAGCAGGAAGACTGGTAGTTAGAAGCAAGCATCAGATATAGAACGAGTTAAGGGCATTCTGGGATACATGAGACACTGACTCAACGCACACACACACACACACACACACACACACACACGCACGCACGCACGCACGCACGCACATGCACACGCACACGCACACGTGCATGTATACACACCCCAGAACCATTGTTGAGTCCAGCTATGCTATAAACACCGTATCTTATGAAGCCAAATGTTTGTGTAGGCTTCAAAGATCGCATAAATCAGTGAATAAAACCAGATCTTTGAGGGGGAAAAAAGAAAGGCACAAAAAGAGTCTGGATACTAAGAAGCCAAAAACACTTGTAGTAAATTTTAGGGGGAGGGGCTGATATTAAAATCTGGTTCCCTGGGGTTGGGGATTTAGCTCAGTGGTAGAGCACTTGCCTAGGGAAGCGCAAGGCCCTGGGTTGGTCCCCAGCTCGAAAAAAAAAAAAAAAAAAAAAAAAAAAAAATTCTGGTTCCTAATTGTTTCTTGATTATGTCAATAAAAACAGCAGAAGCTAATCTTTGGGAGTAGGAAAAAAGGTGGGATTTCCAGGTCCCAGGAGGGAGAGAAGGGGACGCGGGGAGGGTTGTGGATTTGGGCCAGGCTGTGGAGCGGACATGTAGGTCATATAAGGCACCTATAGTCTCTGCCACCAGATGAGGCTAAGGAGGATGGGAAAGGCTACTGTTAAGTTTAGGATACAAAATTCTTCTCCCAGCCATTGAGTTATCTGGCTAGTTTTAAAATATTAAGGTTGTCTGGTGTTTTTCATCCTTGGCGACTCAGGTGGGCAAGAGAAAGGGCACAGCCCCGGCGGTTGTTAGAGGCTTGGCGGAGCTGGTCTCGGGGTGGTTGACCAGTGGAGAACAACTGCAGCTCTGAGGTTCATGGGAAAAGCGTCCGCTGGCACTTGGTGGAGCTGAGGGAGATGAGCGGCTGCTGATCACAGAGCCTAGCTGGGAGCGGGGAAAAAGTGTTAGAGAAATAGCAAGTATGCATTTAAAATTGCACACAACAGTAAATACATTTATAAGTGTAATTTTAGGCAAGGCAATAAGTTTGGGGCTTATATTTTTAAAATAAATCAACTTTTTCACTCAAAAATCTAACAATTACATAAAATTCCTTGGTATCAATAATTGTTGGTTTCAGGACCTAAATATGGAATTAGTAAATTGGAAGAATTATTTTAAATGATATACATCACACCTTTTTAAAAGAATAGTTTAAAAGGGATCTTGCCATTTTTTCTGAATCTATGAAGCACACCTTGTGTGATAATATTTAAAATGGTCTCTACAAGTATGATGACCTAAAGCAGGAAAAGAAGGTGACTGTGTCGGCGAAGTTCCAGGAAGTGATGATCCCGAGGCTGGGAGAAAGGAGTCCTCTTTACTTCCGGGCAGAACTTGGCCCGCCAGCTGATGGAGTCTCCAGCCAATGAGATGACACCAACCAGATTTGCTGAAATTATTGGGAAGAAAAAAAAAAAACAACCTCCAAAGTGCCAGTAGTAAAACAGAGGTTCATATCAGACCCAAATCCTGGATAGAGGAACAAGAGATGAGTTCATTCCTAAGGGTAGCCAAGGGGTCTGAAGAGCCACCAGTGTTCTTGGAAATCCACTACACAGGCAGCCCCAAGGCAACTGAAGCGCCCATGGTGTTTGTGGGAAAGGGCATTATCTTTGACAGTGGAAGTCTCTCCATCAAGGCTTCTGCAAATACGGACCTCATGAGGGCTGATATGGGAGGAGCGGCAACAATATGCTCGGCCATCGTGTCTGCAGCAAAGCTCCATTTGCCATAGGTTTGGCGCCTCTTTGTGAAAATATGCCTAGCGGAAAGGCCAACAAACCCGGGGATGTTGTCAGAGGCAGGAATGGGAAGACTATCCAGGTGGACAACACTGATGCCAAGGGCAGGCTCATCCTGGCCGATGCACTCCGTTATGCACACACCTTCAATCCCAAGGTCATCATCAATGCTGCCACTTTAACAGGTGCCATGGACATAGCCCTGGGATCAGGGGCCACTGGAGTCTTTACCAATTGATCCTGGCTGTGGAACGAACTTTTTGAGGCCAGTGTAGAAACTGGGGGCCGAGTCTGGAGGATGCCCCTCTTTGAGCATCATACCAGACAAGTCATAGATTGCCAGCAAGCTGATGCGAACGATCTTGGAAGATAAAGATCTGCGGGTGCATGTACAGCTGCTGCATTCCTGCGAGAGTTGGTGACTCATACGAAGTGGGCGCATTTAGACATAGCAGGTGTGATAACCAACAAAGATGAGGTTCCCGATCTGGGGAAGGGAATGAGTGGGAGACCCACAAGGACTCTGAGTTCTTACTTCGCTTCAGCAAAGACAGTTCTTAGTTCTTTTCTTAATCTTAATTTTTGGAATATTTTAGTATGCTTGAATCATGGAAATCCAAATCATATATATATGAGTTAATATAGGTCCTTTAAACTATTAAAACATCTTGTAATAGTATGCATTTTCAAGCCGTATTTATTATTTTTATAAGACAGGGGAAAATCTAAGTCCCTAAAAATGTACAAAGGAAGCCAGGCATGGTGGTGCACAACTTTGATCCCAGCTCTTAGGAGGAAAGCTCTCGCCAATTGAGGTACATCCCAGCCCCCAGATTGTGTGTGTGCGTGTGCGTGTGCGTGCGTGCGTGCGTGCGTGCGTGTATGTGTGTATGTGTGTGTTTTAACCACTTTTATAAAATACTGAATTAACTGATGAAGCCAAAACAAACCACAAGGCTGATGCTCGATGAAAATAGAATTTAAAACAAATCATATGCAAAAACATTCAGCACAGTTCCAAAGTCTATCCTTTATAACACCTTCCCTTAGTAATAAAGTTAAATTCTGCAGAATTACCTTCTACAAGCAAATAAATATGTTAGTGCAGTGATGGCATAGTGTGCCACTTATGACCCTTTAACTAACGCAATACATGTTTATTTTTTCAAATTTTTATTGACTCTTTGTGAGTTTCACATCATGCACCTCAATTCCACACATCTCATCTGCTCTATCTTCCCTCTGCCCTAGAAATCTCCCCCACAAAAGAATTTTTTTAAAAAAAAATGAGCATAGAAAACATCTTGCAGTGGAAGCTGTAGTATGTCACAGTGTGTCTCACAGAATACCCTTTTGTCCACACTTCTTTGATGGCAAATGTTCATTATAACGAGTCATTAGTCTGGTTTGAGGCTTCTGTTTCTACTACACTGTCCATACTGGATCCTCACTGTGATCTTCTCAGATATCCTGTTGTTGTCCTATGTCATGGAGATCCTGCAGCTTTGGATCAGCAGGACCAGCCCTTTCAAAGGCTCCAACAGTTCATAGATGAGGTAGATTTTGGGGTGGATCTGGGCCTGGGTGGTGCTTTTATATGACAGTCATTATTTCCAAGGTCACACGCTGCTGATATTCAATATATTAAGAATTACAGTCAATTGTTGTGGAAACGTGTTCAGCATCTTCTTGCTATTAAAATAAGAAAAAGAGTTGGTTTTAGAATAAGTTTCATGATTGTCCTGCCTCTGGTGATTCTGTAGAGAATTTCATGTGACTATGCCTTTGCAGTCTCCATTTGTTAGCAACTAAGCAAGTAGGTCCCCTCAAGGTGAAAACTTCAATCAGAGCAAACCTTGAAAATGGCCAAGTTTACTGTGGAAGGTGAGCACACTCAGAGGTGTTCTTGTCTGCCATTTATCCTTTCCAGTGTCCTCCATGTCCTGACTTAAGCATGTCCAAATACGTCCACCATCCTTTTCATCTTGAACTACAACCTTAGATTAAGTACACCCAGGAATATGCTGCCCTTACATGGCTCACCTGTGTAAATAGACACGGCCTCTCCTAGCAAACACCCTCTGCTTCACCCACTTACGGAGAATCTTAGAAATGGTTCCAGCCTGTCTGCTTCATGAAATAGGTCTTGCTCCACTTTTATTTCTTGGCCTTGTTTTGTCAAAGACCAGCTTTGACATCCAGGGTAAACTGAGGTGGGAGTAGAGTTGACAATTGGCTGGGGACTATGAGGCTGTTCCCTGAAAAAATCCTTTGGGGCCTGCAAAAGGCCATTGAAAAGAAAAAGGAAAAAAAGAGTCTCTCTCTCTCTCTCTCTCTCTCTCTCTCTCTCTCTCTCTCTCTCTCTCTCTCACACACACACACACACACACACACACTGGATGGATGGATGGATGGATGGATGGATGGATGGATGGATGGATGGATGGAGCAAGACAAGCTCCAACAATTTCACACATATGCATACATACATGCATACATATAAACACACTTACATGCACACACACACATATTCGCACATTGGGTAGATGGAGCAAAGCTCCAATCGACTTTACATATACATACATGCATACATATTTGGTGGAGCAGGCTCCAATAACTTCTTTCTGTTCTTATACCGTATATATCCCAGCAAATCTTTTCAAGCAGTTACACTGTGATTACACTCTATTTTTCTTCTACTGAATGATTATGAAAAACAGTATGTTCTCCAAAACCTCTACATGAAGAAAATTATTGGTTAAAAAATTGTTGCCAAGAACTCATATACATTTGTAACTAAACGACTTGTTATAGATTAATAAAGTATGAACAAGCAAGGTAGTTTTCTCAGCAATTTCTCTTACTTGCAGAGTACAATTTCAGTTACAAAAAAAATCAATTATTTTATTATTTATCTTAAAAAGTAATCATAAAAATATAAAGCACATCCATCCATCCATCCATCCATCCATCCATCCATCCATCCATCCATCCATGTGCTGACTGGTGGCCAGAGTCTATGAATTCTAAAACACTTTGTTTATGCTGTCCTCCTGCACAGCCTTCAACAATGTTTGCTTCATAGTGAAACTTATCAAGACACAGCCCTTTGGGTTGTACATTATCTGCCCCCTTCTTTCCTTGGTCCATAGTATATAGTGGTGGTGTTGTAGATTAAATTTTGTTTTGGAGAATTTCCTACCATATGTACTACATTAACATAATTTCTATACTGTGTGATCTCTCCTTCCAACTGCTCCTGTTTATTCCCAACTCCCAAATAATTTATGGTCTTTTTTTTCCTTTAATTTAATCAACATTTTAAGTTTTCATACTATTTTGATTTTTTTGGATTTTGTGTGTGTGTGTGTGTGTGTGTGTGTGTGTGTGTGTGTGTGTGTGTTAAGAGAGAGAAAGAGAGGGAAAGATAGGGAGAGAGAGAAAAAGAGAAGGGGGGAAAGGAAGGGAGATAGGGAGAGAGAGAGAAAGAGAGAATAGGCAGGTATGCCATAGCACACAAATGGAGGTCAGAGGGTAACCTGTGAGATTCTTCTTGAATCGTGCATCATGTAGTACTGAACTCACACCGTCAGGCCTGGTACAGATGTCCTTTCCTGCTGAGCCGTCTCACACAGCCCTCTTTCCTATTATTTTATGACCTAGATTTGTTTTATACTTTGAATACTCTAGCTACTGTAAAATAAATTAACTTTGAAATAAGTAGAAATTAATGACATTTTTAAAGTAAGTAGTTTTTTTCTCTTTTACTCTGGAAAATGTATTCCATAGTTGATGAATAATTTAAAAGAAAGATTCCATCATCTAATGGAACCTTAATTAGTGATAAGATATGAAAAGATAGAAAGGAATAGTAGAGTAAATATTTGCATTTTAGTTTTGTTTGATTTTGTTTTTCTTTAAAGAGTCTAGCTGTGTAGCAAAAACCTGAATTTGAGCCTTATTATCACCAAATACTTGCTGTTCTGGTGTTTAGACTCCAGACATATACCATATCTCTCCGAACACCCTAAAACTCCCAGTCTTCTTTTCCCAATACTTTAGCATAGAATATAAGGTATTTTAACACTGTAATTTTAAATTAAATCTTTATTTTAATATTTATTGCATATTTTATTTATTATCTTAACACTTCACCAATAGTGTTTAGGAGTGAACTCTACAACTGCTCTGTGACTCACTGTCATCTCATAACGACTCTTGGGTTTGTAATTCTTTTATTACCCCTGTTAGTTCAGCGGCGTGTTAGCATAGATAGCAGGAAGGTGACCATGGCCTGAGTGCCTAAGCCATGAAGCATCTGTCAGAGAGACCACAAAAGAAACAGCACACCACATTCCAGACTGGCAAGGACACTTAAGAAAATATATTTGGCACTGTGCAATAAAATTATTCCATTGCATTACATTCTAGCAACTATTCCAAATGCCATGTGAAGGGATAAGCAGTCAGAGGTCAGCTTCATTAGTGTTCCTGGTGCTGATGCCTACAGACGCAATGGAGGTTGGGAAATCCTCAGCTGTGTACAGTGTTCCCACGCCTCCCTCTTCTTACGGCTTCTTTCATGAGGACTCCATCTGTAGATGCCTCCCACCTGGGAGCCTTTATGGAATATTTTAGAAGAATATATATGAAAATTATGCTTTTCCTTTTCTATCTGTTCAAAAAATACTATTTCAATAATGGGAGCTTAAGTTAAGTCAATATTAACTCTCTATATTAATTTTCTAAAAGCAAACATTTCCCATATTAGAATTTTCTACTCTCTAATCACTTGGGGTGGATTACATTTCAGTTTAATTCCCGAGAAATACTTGTAATAGTGCTCATTTTATTATCTATCTATAGTGTGTGTGTGTGTGTGTGTGTGTGTGTGTGTGTGTGTGTGTTACATGCAGAAGGATATGGAGATCAGAAGACAGCATCAGATCCCCTAGAACTAAAATTACAAGTGGTTGTGAGCCACCATGTGGGTGTTGGGGAACAGAGCCCAGGTCTTCTGCAAGAGCAGCAAGTGCTCCTAACTGCTGAACCATCTCTCCAGACCTCATATAAATTGCTCGTCACTTAAGGACTTATAGATCAGGAGACTAAACAGTCACTGTGTGGAGAAGAAGCATATACGGATGGAAAAGTGATTCCAATTTAGAAGACTTACTAAAGATTCATGCTTTGCCATCAAGTCTAGGAATTAGGAATGCATAGGTTTCAAATTAATCTCTGATTGCCAAAATGTGTATGTAAAATGTGCCCCATGGGCTCATGGGTCAGAAGAGCTGAACTCCAGTGAGAGCTACTGTAGAAATTGTGGGGTCTTACTGGGGCGGATGGATCCCAGAGAGCAGACTTCATCCTGGGCCTCCCTGGAAGAGGTGGATCCTAGAGGGCAGGTGCTGGGCTCCATCGCCTTTCCCACTTTCTATTCTATCCCATCACTGCGTTCAGTGATATAGCATTTCAGTGACATCTTAAAAGGCAGCTCACACACACACACACACACACACACACACACACACACACACACACACACGCACAGCTACAGCTCCACCTGAAATAGGGGGTCAAAGAGATCCTTCACCCCCGAAGTTTGTCAGACATTTGATTAGTGATGAAAAACGTTGTCTAATGAATGCAGGGATTTAATGGAAGTAGGGATCCTAAAGTACTCTTATCTGGAACCTTAACTATAGCGTGGACTGAAAACTAGTTAGACTGTTGGAGTCCACTGTGGGGGAAAATGGATGAAGATCTCGGATGCAAAGCACTAAACTGATCATACCGTAGCATTCACCTCTTCAGTCTTCACAGGGACCACATGAATTTGATGAAACAGGTGTAATATCAGACACCTGGCTACATTAGTAAGATACTTGAAGTCACTTGATGAGTAGATGATAAAATATCATTTGAATTCAGAAAAGTTCTGCCTTCAACTGCATCCATTTTTGACTTGTGGTTTACTGAAGTAAAGATTAAGCCAGGTAGTCTAAGAAAAGGAATCTAGTCAGTTAACATTTGGTATAAATCTTCAGGTGCATACATTATTATTTGTTCAGGGAAACGAGAGGTGTTTATGGCTCCTTTTTTTACGAACACATATGCTGAGGAAGCTCAGACTCTGTGTTGCACTTGATGAACAAAAGTGTGTGTCAGCTTTCTCACTTTCAACACTCAAACTACTTTGCAGGAGGTGGGCCTGCATACTTTTTGATTCCATATAGTAAAAATTCCTATCCTTTCCCCCAAACCGAATAGTCTTTTCAATCATATTCTTATTAATTGTCATTCTCATTGTAACTACATTCATCTTATAAGCATGAAAATGTCAATGAAATAGAATGTGTAGATACAGAGGTTCTTTTAAATTAATCAGCATAAGCTAGAAATGACTCCTGTATTGTGTAGTATTGTATTGTGTTGTGTTGTGTTATGTTGTGTTGTGTTGTATTGGTTGCTTATTGTTTCTATGATAAACACCATGACCAAAAACAAGTAAAGGAAGAAAGAGTTTATTTTTTGCTCACCTTTCCAGAGTGAGCATCCAGATTGGGGGCTGGGGAATGGCAGGAGGAGGCTCAAGCAGAAAGTAGAGAGGGTGAACTGGAAATGGAGTGAGGCAATAAACAGCCAAAGCCTGCTCTTAGAGACATACCTCCTCCAGCAAGGCTCCTCCTCAGGAGGGCTCGCAACCTTCCCAAAAGTGTCACCTACTGGTGTCCAAGAGTTCAAACACACATGTTTAGGGAGAACATTTCTCATTTAAGCCATTTCTTTGAGCATAACTTTACTGTTTAAAGATGTGTCACTCCACTTCACATTATTAAAATCAATTAACCTCAAATTCTTGGAATCTGCCTTTTTAATTTTATTTTTCTTGGATATTTTATGCATTTATATTTCAAGTGTTATCCCCTTTTCCCTGATCCCTCGTTTCCTTTTTCCACCTCCCCAGGGGTCCTCCTTAACTGAACATAAACACAAACATAAATACAGTTACAAGTTAATTATAAGATGCCCCACATATGATCTGAGTGTTCATTCCCACACTGGTAGCACTATTTCAGGAGATAGAGCCAAGCTGAAACACATTCACTGAAAGCAAAGATTTTGAATATCTCATCTAGTCCTGCTGCATAGTCTTCTCTTCCTCTTCACACACACACACACACACACACACACACACACACACACACACACACACACACACACACGCCCTATGAATGTGATGAATTTCCTCCTCCTGATCCTTCACCTTATATTTTCCTAACTCCTGGTCTACCTCCATGAATGGAGCAGCTACTGTGCCTTCCTTGCTAAAGTGAATTAAAACTGTCTAAAACTCCAAGCTAAAATAAATCTTTTCTTCTAAATCGTCTGTATCAAGTAGCTTTCTCACAGCAATATGAAAATTACAAACAAAAAATTAATGCTAGGAGTCATGTGGTCATAGAAACTTAGTACCGTAAGTGATGGGATCATTGCTGAAACTATTATCTGGTCATGAGATTCTTAGGTCTTTGGGCTTGCTTTGTGAGAAGAATGTGGATGGGGTTGGAATTGCAGTGTAAACAGGCAGCTCTGATAAGAGTTCAGGAAGGGAAAACAGTGCTCATGGAGTCTCAGATGGGAACAGACTCTATGGAGACTTCAGCTAAAGACCAATCATGTTACATTCTGGCCAAGGACCTGGCTGTGTCTCGCCCATGTACTGAAAACATGTGTGCAGCTGAATTAAAAAAATAACAAACTAATTTATTTAACGAGTAAATTTTAATAAAATAACATGTAGGCTGTGGCATGGTTGCTGCTGCCTGTGTTTAGCCAGATTTACAGTAGGAATCTATTTCAGAAAGTAGAACAGAAATATGTGGGGGACATTGAGTTTAATGAAGAAAAGAATGCCAACACATTGAAAATGGTGGACAAGGCAACTGCAGGTGAAGAATCTATAACTGCTAAAAAGTTAATATATTAAATAGAAGCATCATTAAATACATTTTCAACTGGCACAGAAGCAAGGATCCTCCCCCATCACAGATGCCAGAGGATGAATTAAAAACACATTTGAAAGACTTCTATTTGTAAACACACTGTGACAGAAATACTCTGTTGAACAAGGACCACCCATTAAAGGCCCCTCTCCTGGTCCCTTGTTGGCCCCAAAGGTACAGCTGACAAGGTACTCAGAAAGCTTCTGCATCTATGTTCCAAGCCTTCCAAGCTACTTCTCAAGCTAGTAGCAGAACCTGACATCATCTAGAAGGTGCGAGTTTTTCAAGCTTGCAGAATTCAAGCATTACAGAGCGATGGATGTTTCTGCCCAAATGGCTAAGGAGTGCTTGTGAGAACAGGTGTGTATCTCACCGCACATTTCCTGCAGGGAGTGCCTAACAATCTGAAGTCTGAATTTGTAGGAATGAAGGCTAAGTTACCATGGAGACACTGAACTGGAGATGCCAGGAACACAAGGCATAAGCTGAGGAAATCTTTAGGAAATGCTTGTTGCTAACCTCACTGAGAGGACATGTGTGGCAGCAGAGCCACAGGGGTGTGATTGCTCAAGCCCACTGGAGTCTGTCTAACCACACTACGTGCCCTGGATGCTAAATAGCACTTACTGTTTGTTCTAATGACTTTAGCTCTTCTTTGACATTAGACTTCATCCATCCCTTGTGATTCTATGGTTCTCTCCCCTTTGGAGCTGGAACACTTAATCTGTGTTATATTTGAAGTATGTAACTTTCTTTGTGATATCACGGGACTCATAGTGGAGAGTTTGTCTTAGGTTTCAGATTGAACTTTGGAACTGTGTAGATGTGGGAGGGAGCTCTTAAGATTAAACTTTGAGGTCAGTGGTAGAAGGTTAAGGTTTGACTCTGAAATGTATTAAACACAAGCTTGTGTTCTCAATGTTTTCTCCATGCAGATAATACCACTTGGGACACTCTAAAGGCCTTAACAGGTAGGAACTAGCTTGAAGAAACAGGCACCCAGATACAGGCTTTTATATATTCTACTCAGCCTCTAGCCCTCTGCTTCCTGGCCCTTTATTTGTTTGTTTGTTTGTTTTTTCGGAGCCGGGGACCGAACCCAGGGCCTTGCGCGTGCTAGGCAACCGCTCTACCACTGAGCTAAATCCCCAACCCCTTCCTGGCCCTTTATGTGAACAGCCTCGACCTTGTGCTCCCGTGGCCAAAGCCACTCTACTCCAAATCTGAAATTGCACCCCAAAATACAGCTTTTCTCTCTGAAGTTGTCCAAGCCAGGTAATGGTGATACCAAACCAACTACCCCAAGTAACTAGACATTCTCTCCTCCACTTAGAAAGCACAGACATGGCGTCTCTGATTCCTCCCTTCCCCTTCTTACTTACAATCCTTCCTTTTCCTCAAAATAGCTTCTCTTGGGGAGCCTAGTCTGCTATAATTAGCAAGAAATAACTCTTAATTACAAGGATGTGGGTAAGTATAGTGGAAATGTTAAAAGATGTACACAAAGGGCACTGTCAGAGACAAGGTTTGAATGTGTTTATGATCGTCCCACCTATTGTTAACTGGAAGTTTTTCTGCTTTGTAGTCTCTTCATCTACATGACATGGGCAGAACTACAGCTCCAGTTTCCTGTGACTCCATAGGATGATATTTTTATGAGATGCAGTGCCTTAACATAGAAGATTTGATATCAGATGTTATCCATCATTCTACCTGAATCTGATGACATACAAAAACAGTAAAGACATTCTTCTACCCCTTAACCCAAAATTAGTAATATTTTAATAGGAGATGCTGAAATCTTCATTAGACCACAAAAAAACATTCCACTATAGACTTTATGCATCAGAAAGAATAGACATTTATAAAGCCCGTGCCATCAACAGAAAAGCAAAGTATTCACACACCAAATCCAACTTCAGATCCATTTCATTGCAAAAAGAAAGTTGGGCTTTTGGTTTGATTTGGGTTGGGTTCAGTTTTGGTTTCTTTTATGTAATCAATAATGTATTAAACAGCTGGCTGGAAACATGCTTTCTCAAGGATGATGATTGATGATGATGATGGTGGTGGTGATGATAATGATGATGATCATTGATGATGATGATGATGATCTCTTGCTAAAGATGAAATACTAAAAGAAAATACATGAGCTCTTAGAACTTGAGGGATAGCTGCCAATAAAGTATTTAGTGCACAAGTATGAGAACATGAGTTTGATTTCTAGGATATGTATAAAAAGCCGTGCTAGCCTGTCAGTCCAGCTGAATTGAGAGACGATTTAGTGAGAAATGCTGTCAAAAAAAAAAAAAAAAAAAAAAAAAACAACAAAGTAAAACAGTGAACTCTGCTCTCCACATGTATGAACACGTACATAAGCCCTTACAGGCAGAGAGAGAGAGAGAGAGAGAGAGAGAGAGAGAGAGAGAGAGAGAGAGAATGCATTTGAAGACCCATCGAGAAAGCTTCCCATATTATTCTGCTTATCACTGCCTAAACCAAGTGTCTTTAAATTAGATCAAACAATTAATTATTAACAAGTTTGTTTGTTTGTTTGTTTGTTAAGATGGAGGTCTCACTGTTTGAGCAGTTTGTTTTCTAATTCCTGGTCTCAAGTGATCCTCCCGCCTCCTCCTATGTAGTTGGGACTACAGGTAAGCGCACCTCTGAACCAGGCCCTAATTTTATAATCTTTAAAAGAACATTTTCAACTCTCCTGTTAAGACCCAGGAAGAAGTTGCATGGAAGACACCGAATTTCTGTCAAAGATCCCAGAAAACCAACGTTGGTTGTGTAAGAGTTCCTTTCTTAATTCTTTTTTTGTCCAGGCAAATTTCACTCAGGGAAGAATAAAAATAAGCTAGGAGTCAAGAACACGTCGTCCTTTGGGCTTTGGAAGCACAGTTGTTCATGGTATGCGTGCGTGCGTGCGTGCGTGCGTCGTGCATCGTGCAAAGGTCCATGCATGCGCATGTGTGTGTGTGTGTGTGTGTGTGTGTGTGTGTGTGTGTGTGTGTGTGTGTGTGTGTGTGTGTGTGTGCTCATATGTGTAGTCTCCAAACTGGGATTCACCGAGTTATGCTTTATCGTCATTTTCCCACAGTAATACACGGCACATTTCCAACTTGTCCCCATCCACTCACAGGTTTAAAACGCACGTTGGGATCCGCCCCTGGAACGGACTGTTTGATGAAAAACAAAGTCTGGTTCATCCTTTCCTTTTTAAACAGTCTTTAAGGATGATGGCAATTAGAAGTCATCTCATGCACTTCATTTCCAAGCATCATTTTCATAAAATTCTGTACAGGAACGGGGCGATGACCCTTTAAAAGGCTCTACCCAGCAGCGGGCAAACAGGCTCAGCAACTTCCCTGGGCGGAATCTCCTGTGACTGAATAATCAGCCTGGAGCGGTGAAACCGTCCAGCACCTCCACCTCTGCTCATCTTTGATCTGCCTGAGACTGCAGGATTCACAGGAGCCTGTTTCCCACAGTTTCAGGAGACAGAGAAGCAAAAGGAAATCCTCCGCAGGACTTCGCAGACTCATGCTGAGCTCTGCGCCTGAGAATTCAGAGAGAGCCATTAAGGAGCCCTCTGTCCCACAGCCTGGTGGTGTCTCATTCTGGCGGGTGAGCAAAGCTTCTTTTCCAGTTTCCCAAGCCCCACCTCCAAAAGGCTGAAATTAGGTGACTCACATGTATTTTGATACCATCAAAGTTTTGCTGACAACATGGGATTTTTGCCTACCCGGTATTAACGACTGTAACCCAGGTTTGCCAAAGATTCTAGGCCCTGTTTAAGAACCTAACTCCTTATGTGTTCCAGTCCCCCTCTCACGCCTTCTTTATGGTGGCCCTTAGGAGGTCAGTAAATTCTGCGACAAAAGATGTAAAAAAAAGTGTGGTGACTTGGAAGACACACCCAATGATACCACCTAAAGAGCTGCTGGCTTTCTAACTGGGCGCTCGGAGTGGCTGCAATGACATCTTTGGGAAGAGTCAAAGGTGGACGGATTGAAAGGGTACTGATGCACTGTGCAACATGCTTCACTCTACCCAAGCATGTGAGCAGACTTCCGTGTCACCGTTAAATACGGCCAAGAATTTAGTGACTGTCTTCACAATGGAGGAGGAACCCATTTAGGGGAGTAGTTCCTGTGTGATGCGCTGTTGTCTGATTTTTCCTAGGTAATAAATTCCTTGAGGCAAGAAGAGTAGAACTGCATTTTTTATTAATTACCACACGTAATGAGGTGCCCGACATCCTGACGGTCAATCGATAAGCTCCGAATGAGTGGACTTAAGTAGAGGATCATTTGGTAATAAGCAGCCCTGGAATTGGAGTCTCAGGGACACCCACGTTCTAGTCGATTAGTCTGCTAGCCTAGTGGGCCTTTACATGTAGTGAAGTGACTCAAGGCACTGTGGGAAGGTAATTGTGGTCATCACTCGTATCTTCCACGTAAAATGGTATTTCTGCTCTCAGGAGGTGAATGTATGGGAGGTGGGACAAGTGAAAATACAGTGATTTAAGTAAGTAAAAAATATGTTGACTTCAGGCTGTGGGAATCTTTACAGAGAGAGGGCAGCAGGGGTAAAGGCCAAAGCTAACTCCTCTCTTCCGACGTCTTTATGTGCTTCTGATTTCTCCTTTGTCTCAAATAGAATGCAACCGGCCTCCTTGAAACGGGAGTGTGCTTATCAGAACCGACCATGGCACACTTCAAGTCCTAAACATCCCACGGCAGGGTGGCTCAAACAGCCGTAAATAAACACAGCCCCGCAAGCTCTGTTTTCAGAACGGTTTCTGGGGAAACGCTGCCACCTGCTCAGGGCCAATATAGAGAACCACACATACACATAATTTAAATTTTATTTCTAAGTGTGAGACTCTGTAATCAATCTCTTTCAAATGCTGCTCCAGGGTTTCCACATTTTCTAATTATTCAGCCAATAAGGCCATTGACACACATGACTTCTGGAATACTTGCTGATACACACTGGAATTCATCCACAAGCCCGGGGTTCTAAGTCCAGTAACGAGCTTTCCATTTGAAACTGGAACTAGGTTTGGTCTGCGGTTTCAAAGGGGTGTAGATACCGCAGACAGATTGTTACCGGTGCCCAGACAAGACACAAGTTAAGACTTCCTATTTAAACCTGACACAAAGAATGTGTCATGAACTGGAGATGGGGTCATTTGTTTTCCTTAGTACCAAACACAAGCCTGGGAAGGGGAGGAGAAACCACAGAGAACAGAGCCAGCTTTCACAGGAGGGACAGAGCTGTGGTCATCCAACCAAGGGCAGAAGCAGCTGAAGTAAGAGTGCCAGCTCAGTGGTCAGGAATAGCAGTAGCGTCCTTGGCATAATCTTAGGTGTTTTGCTCCAGAGGATTGGTCCTATCAGGCAAGTGATTTTCTCATGGAAGAAAACACTCACAGAGTGATTCTAAAAGGAGCAGCCAATTTATCTCTAATTCAAATTCATCTTCAGTACCTTCCCTTGGCATATATCTCTTCCTCTCTATTTTTCTTAGCTTTTGAGGAGGAGACTGTACTTTGAGAGGCTTAAGGGATCGTAAAGAAAGCAAAGTAAAACTGGTCTCTGTGTGTGGAAAAGAATGCAAGCAGTCTGAGATGCAGGCTTGAGATTTGCCACTCCTGAAACCTTGTTAGTTCAATTTGTCCCTGTAATAGCAGTGGGATAGAATGAGGATGGAGTCAGAGTAGTGTTTTATAAATACTGAGGCATCCCTTCCCTCAGGGTATTGGGGGGAGTTGAAAGAAATGCACAGAGGGAGGAGAGAAGAGGGGAGCGGGGAGAGGGAGAGGGGAGGGGAGGGGGGAGAGGAGGAGAGAGGAGAGGAGAGAGAGAGGAGAGGAGAGGAGAGGAGAGAGGAGGTAGAGGGAAGGGAAGGGCAGGGGGGGAGGGGAGGGGAGGGGAGGGGAGGGGAGGGGAGGGAGAGGGGAGAGGAGAGGAGAGGAGAGGAGAGGAGAGGGAGGGAGGAGAGAGGGGAGAGGGGAGAGGAGGGGAGAGAGGAGAGAGAGAGAGAGGAGACAGGGGAGAGGAGAGAGGAGAGAGGGGAGAGGAGAGGGGAGAGAGAGGAGGGGAGAGAGGAGAGGAGAGAAGAGAGAGGGGGGAG
Source organism: Rattus rattus (assembly GCF_011064425.1). NCBI lineage: Eukaryota > Metazoa > Chordata > Mammalia > Rodentia > Muridae > Rattus > Rattus rattus. The sequence continues at coordinate 23,348,356 of NC_046168.1, read as the reverse complement.
GGGGGGGAGAGGGGAGAGAGGGGAGGGAGGAGAGAGGGGAGAGAGGAGAGAGGGGAGAGAAGAGAGAGGAGAGAGAGGAGAGAGGGGAGAGAAGAGAGAGGAGAGAGGGGAGAGAAGAGAGAGGAGAGAGGGGAGAGGGGAGAGGGGGGAGAGGGGAGAGGAATAGAGTAGTAGAGGTCAACCATGAGTGTGTGGAGAGAGAGGAGGGAGAGGAAAGGGGAAAGAAGGGAAGAGGGTAAGGGAGCAGGGGCAGGAGAGCAAAAAGAGAGAGAGGAGGGGGCGAGCAGCCCCTTTTATAGTGAGGCAGGCACACCTGGTTGTTGCTAGGTAACTGTAGGGCAGAGCCTACACTAAATGCCAACAAGGGGTGCTGTGACTGACGTATGGAATTCTTGTTAAGTATCCAAGAGGAAATGGTTAGGAAATGAAAATACTCCCCAGGATGCAAGGACCTGTGCAGCCGAGACCTCAACTGCTCCTGGCCTCTCTCTGTATGTTGTACTTGGCACAGCACTGGCCTAATAATAGCTTCATGTGAGGGCAGTACCTGGCTTTCTGAGATAGCCACTGCACAGAGAACTGCCAAGGAGGTGATCAGACCAAACTTCCTGGAAATGTGATCCCAGTAGAGAGAGACAAGAATGCTCTGTGTCTTTTGGTCTTGCTGGTCTTGGTTGAATGTGGCTGAGGCACAGGTGCTGATTGACAGACTTTGGAATGGTGCAGAACAGCACCTTACACAGTTTGTCTAGCACAGCAACTCTGAGGGCAGGAGTCAGGATGCAGCAGCCCCTAAATGAAAGTGTTGGCAGGAAGTAGACATTTAAGTAGCAGCCATTTCGAAAGAGAGACTTAAAAGTGAAGGAGAGGGAGTCGACCTGTGTCTGCTATGCTTTTGATTTCTTAGACAAGCATCTCTTGTCTGGCATGATTTAATTTCTTCTTTGAGAACTTTTTCAACGGAAAGGAAATTTCTGAGCCTCAGATTGCCCAGTGGCTCGACAGGCAATATCAGTCTTTGCTGCCAACATGAGCGCACACACTCCCTTTCAAAAGTCCTTCTTGCCTGATCAAGCCCGGCGCTTTCTACAGGTTTTAGAATGTGTCCAGGAATGTTTCAGCTGCAAACAGAAAAGAAATTCTTAGAGTGAGATGAACCATAGGCCAATCAGAAAGACTTGGACAAATGTAAGAACTTACCTGTAGCAAGGGTTTTTTTAAAAGATGTGTTAATCTACACCCAGAAAGTGACTCCTTATCTTAATAAATGTATTTTCTTAAAAGGTGACCAGAAAGTGCTTGAACAAGAAGCAAAATTTTATTCTGACCTTAATAGAAAAAGTAATTGTTGTAAGAGAAAAAATAGAAACATAGGAAGTCAGAGAAGGGAATCAAGCGGCATTTAATTGCCACACTCAAATGTGAACCATGACTCACAGTACACTCGCTTGGAAGAGGCATTTTCTTAGTCTAACATGAACTGACTTTTCCTTAGCTTGTCTGGTACATGCACAGGATGCAAGAATTATTTTTATAGTTATTAGATGGACATGTTAGTCAACTTAGCACAGAGGAATCATAAGTTTAAATTTTTTAGTTCAATTATATGAACTTTCTCTCCTCAGTAAACTTCAGGCTTTATGTATGACAGATTGATAAAATCATAATGTCTTATGTACTTGAAAACATTAAAAAGGGGTTGGGGTTTAGCTCAGTGGTAGAGTGCTTGCCTAGCAAGCACAAGGCCCTGGGTTCGGTCCTCAGCTCCGGGAAAAAAAAAAAAAAGGAATGAAAACATTAAAAAGAATTGGGTGTGGTAGCATATGCCTTTAGTTCCAGAACTCTGGATGCAGAAAGAGGGTGGAGCTCTGTGAGTTTGACGCCAACCTGGTCTACATAGTAAATTCCAAGACATAATAAAGAGACCCTCATGAAGAAGAAGGATGAGGAGGAAGAGAAGGAGAAGGAAAAGAAGAAGAAGGAGGAGGAAGAGGAGAAGTGGAAAAGGAGGAAGAGAAGGTGGAAGAAGAGGGAGAAAGAATGAGAAAGAAAGAGATTAAAATGGTTGGAGAGAACATGAGAATCAAAGAAGTTTGAGGGTTAGGGTCCTTGTTCGCACTGTTCAAAGTAGCTTTCTCAGGTGGTCACACCTAAACACCCCACAAGGCTAGTGCTTCCCATGGGTGTGGCTTCTTTGTTCCTTGAGTGTATTCAGCTTCCACTGCTACGTAATTTTTGTCCGAATGTCTTAAAGTCCATGTTATATTGAAAATTATTTTTATTTCCATTTTTAATTTTTTTGACAATCCTATCATTTCTTTACTCTGTTTTAACTTGTAGTTCAGCTGTTAGGTTGGGTGACTTAAATATCCTACTTAAATATTTTACCTTAGATATTCTACTTCCAAACATACTTGGAATTCAAAACTTTAGTCTCAAAATGAGGATTTCTCAGCTGCTGATGATGCAGAGAACATCTTCCACCTTGCTCTGTGTATTTGAGGAGTTGCAGTAGAGAATTCAAAATGGCTGCACCGTGGATGGAAAAAGAAAGTTTCAAACTGCCAAGGCTCTCTCTCAGAAAAGCAGACATCTCCAGGTTATAAGGATCTGGGAGAAGGGAAGCTTGCAAGTACTTGTGAGTAAGACTGAGGGAGCCTGCAGCCTAGCCCAGTTCTTGATATACTGGTAGGTGCCACAGGTATATGTTAATTGGACAGCCATATGATCCTTTTGCCAGAGGAAATGAAAAAGACTACTTTTGGGAGATGGGAACAGGCATCACAAATTCCTTAGGAGTGATGGCTTTTATCTAATTGCCAAAGATATTCCTATAGTCAAATTTGAGCTGGGCCTAGACTCAGTTTTGGATGAGTCAGTGGGCCTACCCTTTTGTAGAGACTGGGATACCCTTTGGACCTGCCTGACACTTTGTACCTTCAGTCTTCCTTATAGAGTATCTTGTGGCCCAGTTCCCCGTGACTGAACACTGACAGGAAACAGTGCATTGGTATTTTAGCCACAGATGCCTTGGTACCATGGAGCATGGGTACCAAGTCCACTATGTATGGAGCTTAGAGAATTGAATGAGCAAAAGAAAAGGCAGAGCTTTGCTACAAGAGAGTCTATGTAGGAGAAAAAAAAACAGAAAGGGAAGGGAAGATAGTATTCCTCACAGAGAAGATGATTCAGATGGGGGAAATGTGCCTCATGGCTCCCCTCACAGCAGCATTCCTTTGTCTGCATCTGCTATCCTTCGCAAAACAGGAAGTAAGAGATCCTGACGGTAAAAGCCAGAGGCAATCCTAGAGGAATTAGAGGGGAGGTGCTTATTAGATTAGGAGTTTAGCTGTGAACACTTCTCTTCAAAGGTCCACACATTACAAGAAAGCTAGAGGACTGCTTTTAGGAATAAGCCTTGCCTGGCAACCTCAGAAAGAAATGGAAAACAAGCAGAAAACCTGAACATTTGTGTGAAAAGAATAGGTTAAATCCCACAGAAACTACAAATCTTTTCATTTGTTAACAATAATTAGAATTTGCTATCCAGTGAGATACCAATATTTCTTAGTGAAAAAAGAAAAACACACCTGCTTGATCCTTTACAAATAAAGGACTAGGGAAAAATGAGAATAAAGAGCTAGGGAGTCTGAAAACTTGAGTTTGATCCCCAGAAATCACATAAAACATCCTGATATTATTGTGGCTTACACATGTAATCCCATTGCCTGGGAGACCTAGACGTGAATGAGGCTCGTTGGCCAGCACCCTAGTTTATGGGTAAGGCACTGTCTTAAAACCAAGGTTAGTTACAAAGTTGTTACAAACCACAGGTTGACCTCTGGCTTCTGTCCAGGTGGATGTACACGCTGTAGACAACAAGTTTGGAAACATAACAAAAAGAAAGGGAAAAAGAAAAAGGGGAGAGAAAGGGGGAGAAAGGGGAAAGGAAGAGTGGAACGGGGAGGGGAGAGGGTGAAAGAGAGAGATTTGAGATTTATAAAAGTAGTCAGAGGAGAAGTGAGCACAGATTCTCAAGAAGCTATTTATAGTTGATAGCTGCTGTGAGAGAGAAATCAGATTCTTTCAATGGAGTGACACTGGGTGTTGAACCACACTCTAGGGCAGGGCACTCAGAGTAGATGGCCAATACAAATCAGAGTTTCTATTTTTTTTTTAATGGGTTGTTGATGTTTAAAGGAGAAAAAGAACATAAAGTTAAGTGGTTACAGAGATGAAAAAAGCTGAATATGATCAAAACATATTCTATGAAATCCTCAAAGAGTAAATAAATAAAAAAAAAAAAAAAGTAAAAGGAATGATCCATGAAAGTCATGACCCTGGTGACGTCATGGACTCCCAGAGAGACACCATGGCAGCTCTGACAACTACTTAGACATTCCTCTCTTGGGCGCTAGCTCACCCAGTTGTAAATAATTTACCCACCATTAAGACAAGTCAACTGAAGAACACACCTTACAGTTTTTCTTGTTTGCTCTAAGAAATTAGTCCTGCAAGCAAACACTTCCTCATAGAAAAATAGGACCCCAAGTCAGAGCTGCTACCCAGCAGTGTTAGAAGTGCCTCCCTCATCAACTTCTAATGGCTTGGCTCCACCTTCTCAAAGGCGTTTGCAACAACCAACATCAATTTAAGTTGCAGTGTCAGCAGAGAAAATGGGATTTCATGGGTGTGGAGGCAATTTCACCGTGTAGGTAAGAAATGACCTCATATGTCAGAGACAGCCTCTTGCAGATGTACTCTAAGAAGCCCAGCATTGTCCACCCTCTTCTCGCTCTTTCTTTCATCATGAAAAGCAGACACAGCAAACATCTCTGCAGACCCACTGTAATCAAAGGCACAACACATGTTATGACCTTTTCTAGAGCTCGTGTAATAAAGGTGATAGGTGTCAGTAGGTCTTGCTTCTGCTTTATCTTATGAAACACATCTTTCCACAATGGCATGAGGAGCGAAGGAGGCACCTGACAACTATTACCATGGTCTACTCAGCTCTCAGAGACATTTGACAGACACCTGCTGAGGAAAGCATACATACTTCAATGGCAGGTGATCAGACTCTCCCTCTATTCCTTGGCAAGATGGCGGACGTATGGCAAATGAACAACTTCTCCTTAAATACTGTCCAAGGAGATGGGTCTTCCATAACCACCATGTGTACTGGTTCATTCAGTATACTAAACAAAATTCTCCTTTTTATTTTCAAAGAAAGAGTCAAACATCTGAAGGTACGTAAATTTTTATACACTAGCTAGTTTACTGTACATGCAAGTGTGAGTGTTTATGGACATGTAGGCATGTGTCACAGAACATCTATGGAGGTCAGAGGACATCATGTAAGACTAGGTCCTCACCTTCCACAGTGCAATATCCAGGGATCACACTCAGGATGCCAGGGTTGACGATAAGCACCTTTTCCTACTGAGCCCCAGATATGTAATTTTTTAAAAATGGTTTGTGTTTATATTATTTCTCTTTCAAGATCTAGCACCTAAGACACAAGAACTATACTAACACGGAAAATAATAATTACACTAATAAATACCAATGCATTTTTTGTATAATATCCTGTTTCAGCTTTAGGGTTTTTTTTTTTTCTCTGATGTTAGGAGAGATCACTTGCAAATTTCATTTGTTTGTTTGTTGTTTATTTTAAATAGAGCTATCTCACCACACAGTTCTTGGCTCTGAGGCTAGCACTTATTCATTTATTCATATATCTAGGGGTTGTGTGTGTGTGTGTGTGTGTGTGTGTGTGTGTGTGTGTGTGTGTGGTGTGGTGTGGTGTAGAGGGATGTTATGATGTTAAAAATGAGTTTCTGACATGGAACTCAAGAAGGATGACCAAAATGCGAATGCTTCACTCCTTCTTTAAAAGGGGAACAAGAATACCCTTGGGAGGGAATGGGGAGGCAAAGTTTAGAACAGAGGCAGAAGGAACACCCATTCAGAGCCTGCCCCACATGTGACCCATACATATACAGCCGCCAAACTAGATAAGATGGATGAAGCAAAAAAGTGCAGGCTGACAGGAACCGGGTGTAGATCTCTCCTGAGAGACACAGCCAGAATACAGCAAATACATAGGGGAATGCCATCATTAAACCACTGAACTGAGAAGGGGACCCCTGTTGAAGGAATCTTAGGAAGGACTGAAAGAGCTTGAAGGGGCTTGAGACCCCAGATGAACAACAATGCCAAGCAACCAGAGCTTCCAGGGACTAAGCCACTACCTAAAGACTATACATGGACTGACCTTGGGCTCCAACCTCATAGGTAGCAATGAATAGCCTAGTAAGGGCACCAGTGGAAGGGGAAGCCTTTGGTCCTGCCAAGGCTGAACCCCCAGTGAATGTGATTTTTGGGGGGAGGGTGGTAATTTGGGGAGGATGGTGAGGAAGGGAATAGGGAGGAAAGGGGGAGGGGTTAGGGGGTGTTGGCCCGGAAACCGGAAGGGGAATAACAATCGAAATGTAAATAAGAAATACTCAAGTTAATAAAGATGAAAAACAAAAAACAAAAAACAAAACAAAAAAAAAAAACAAAAAAAATGAGGTTCTGTTTCCCAAAAATGAGTATCTGAAACTAAACCATTTGCATTAAGAAGAGATGTAATGAAAAGATCAAATCAGGTCCTTCTGCAGGTGGTCATGTCCTAGGATCTGAAGGATGAGTCACCACACTGGAGATCCAAGGAGCTAGGGTATAATTAGACTCAGAATTCTGGAATGCGTTGATGGTGTAATATCACTAGGAATGCTTGGAGACTGAAGACCTAGGAAAAACTGTTGTTTGAGTTTGAGTCCAGGGGCAAAAGGAAAGCCCACTCACTGTTCTAATTGAAAGGCAGGAGGCAAGGGTCAACCTCTTGCTCTATCCCTGCCTGCAATTAAATAAGGTTTCTCCACCTATGGGGACTCGATCTTTCAATTCAAGGATAAGTTCATCCAGAAAAAATTACCTCTCATACACACAAAATAATATTTACCAAATCTCTGGGCACTCCATAGCCCAGTCAAGTTGACGAACTCTCTGATATCATCAACTTTAAGCTGATTCCTCATTAATCTTTAACGTTTACATGACAACACTTTACATAACAATATACTTTAACCATTAAATGACAAAATGATTCTAGACATGTGCAAATATAACAGCAACACTTTTAAAGGTGACCTTTCATCATTTCTGGTGGGGTGAAATTAGTTTCCATTCTCATTGATCATATTTTTGGTAGGGATTGAAGAATTAATTTTGTTTTGGGGTGGTGGTAGTGGTATGTGTTTGCGTGTATGTGTGTATGTGTGTATGTGTGTATGTGTATGTGTGTATGTGTGTGTGTGTGTGTGTGTGTGTGTGTGTGTGTGTGTGTGTGTGTGTGTGTGTGTGTTTTCTGCTGATGGTCCAAAGCTTTGGAGTAAAATGAGTACGTTGGTACTGGCATGGTGGTTCCAGGAAAGCACAAAGTAAAAAAGAAAAGATCATGCTGTTTATTTTAGGGATAAAGTTGAAGTTGAATTTTCTACTTGAGCATGAAATGAAAACAGCTCAATGAGAAAAATTACTTAAAAACAATTTCTTCAATCTCTTTCAATTGAGGTCAGAATTCACACACACACACACACACACACACACACACACACACACACACATACACACACAGAGGAATGGCTTTAAGTTACATGAGAGGATGTGAAAGCCAATTACATTCTAAAGGCAACTTTAGGATCTTTTCCCAGTTCACATCCCAGTTGTCCATCTCAGCCATTTGGCTGCATGAGACACCTAGGTGACTCGAAGCTATTTGTTCAAGAGCCAGAGTTATTTACACTCCTGTAAATCCAGAGATTTGAATCCAAACATCCTGATTGTGGATTCTTTTTCTTTTCCAAAGACATAATTGAATAATTTTGCATATTGCTCAAGAAAAACAACAGGATCTACTGTTTAAACAAACATTTGGGGCAAAGAGTCCACACTCCAGAGAGCTGGCACACTGGCATAGAAGAGGGTCTTTTATTTATGTATCTGTGTGTTGGCACATGTGCCTACATACTAGCACACATGTGGGGTTCAGTTGACAATTTAAAAAGTTGTTTTCTTCTTCCTGGTGAATCCCAGGGATTGAACTTTGGTCCTCAGGCTTAGAAGCAGGAACCTTTCCTTGCTGAGCCATTCTATGGCCATAGAAATTTTTCTAAATATTTGTTTTGAAACTTATTTTTAGACCTATTTTAAAAGTTACAGAAAGAGATTCGCTGGTCTCTAATTTTGATACGGTCATGTTTGTCAAACAGCTCACCGACCTTAAACAACAGATCAGAGGTTTGTTCCTCAGTGGTTTCTGTCTGTTGTTAAACAACAAATACATCATTAACAGACACATCATAAGGGTCGACAGAGATCTTAGTACAGGGTCTGAAAATTATTTCAAAAGAGGCCTGGAGAGTTTTGATAGGATACATTGTCCAGGTATATTTGTGTATGAACCCAACCAGTTCCTGAAAGAAGAATAAGTACTGAATAGCTTTTAAACATTTTTCTTAATAATGTCACGGTATTAACACTACTTTACATTTATTTTAGTTTTAACTGCATTTATTTTTATTTGTTGTAGCACTAGGAATCAAACCCAGAACCTTGCATATACTATTTATTAACACTATTCTAAAAGTGAATTTTTCTCTTAGTGCCCATTTGAAATGTTAAAATTCTGTGACAGTCAGGGACAGGTGAATTTCTGTGCAGTTGAGACTAAATTCTTTAATCATCATTAGAGCAAACCAGGACAATTGTGTCAATGTCTTTATACTTGTTTCAATTACAATAATAAAGGAAAGAAATAGTAAGAGGTGATATAAGGATACTCTGTAGCATGCACTCCATGACTGCCACATCACTCCCACACAGAGAACACATTTTAATGAAAAGAAAAATGTATCAATGTGCGTTGAAAAGATAAACATGCCTGTGTTCAGAAATAGATTCCTGAATGAGTGGTTATGTGGAGTAAAGCCTTTATTCAATTTTGGAGAAGGACACACACACACACACACACACACACACACATATTAAAATGTAGACATATGAGTTGTGCCTCTAGACACTTGAGTATGGGAGGGAACCTGGCTGGTTGCTTAGGCGAGGGCAGTAGAGTGGAAACTCCACCTAAGCTCAAACTAACTCTTCTCAAAGGTGAAGCCAAAGTCACTGGGGAAGCTGGAGAAAGCCAACAGGCTTTTCCAGTCAGGAGCTGACTCTGCATTTCCCCACTCTTAGCTAGACCAGTATGTCGACAGCAACAGCACAGGATCCTAAATCCATGAAGCTATGAACACTCACCTAATGATTGTCTGAGGTTTTGTCAGTCACCTCAAAACTCAGGAAAGAAGGTGAAGAGAGAGAGAAAGGAGAAGGGAGAGAGAGTAGACTAACATTTGAGCTCAAAAATTAAAATGTCAGAACATGCAAGCTTCTGTGACTGTGATAACATTAATAAATGATATGAACAATCAAAAATAAATATTGTAGGTCAAATGACTATGTAAGAGAAATCTGAAAATTATTTTAAGAATATAGTTAATACAGAGGTAAAAGAAAAATCTCTTAGTAAAGAAAGAAATCACAAAGCTAGACAAGGCCAAACAGAGGTATATATACTCAATTCCAAATTTGTTTACAGATGATAAAAATTGAAAACTCAATAGAGGATTTAGTCTCTATATTGAATGCAAAGAAAGAGGCCACCAAATTAAAATATAAGATCACACTTTTACTTGAATGAAATATGAAAGGGTATAATATTCTATACTTGACAGAATAGCTAAGAACCAAGAAGACCACGTATCTTACCGAAAGCAAGTGACTTAATATCTTTGAATCTTTCTCAGTTGTAAATGAGCACCATTATGCAGTGCTCTTATAGTGAACATTAAATGAATATATGTTAAGGTGTATATTCATGCTCTGTCGGAGGCGTGTGGCAACAAGATGTCTCATAGGAAATTCTCAGCTCCTAGGCATGGGTCCCTGGGCTTCTTACCTCTGAAGCGCAGCAGCTGGCATCATGGGAAAGTGAAGAGCTTTCCCATGAAGGATGACCATTCCAAGCCTGTTCACCTCACAGCCTTTCTAGGTTACAAGGCTGGCATGACCCACATTGTCTGGGAAGTTGACCGACTAGGATCTAAGGTGAGCGAGAAAAACGTCGTGGAGGTCGTGACCATTGTGGAACCCCACCCATGGTGGTTGTGGGCATTGTGTGATATGTAGAAATCCTATGAGGCCTCTGGACCTTCAAGACTGTATTTGCTGAACTCATTAGCGATGAGTGTAAAAGGCGTTTCTATAAGAACTGGCACCAATCTAAGAAGGTTTTTACCAAATACTGTAAGAAATGGCAAGATGACACAGGCAAGAAGCAGCTGGAGAAGGACTTCAACAGCATGAAGAAGTACTGCCAGGTCATCCGCATAATTGCTCACACTCAGATGCGTTTGCTTCCTCTGCGCCAGAAGAAGGCACACTTGATGGAGAGCCAGGTGACTGGGGGCACTGTGGCTAAGAAGCGAGACTGGGCCCGAGAGAGGCTGGAGCGCAGGTTCCTGGGAACCAGGTGTTTGGGCAGGATGAGATGATTGACATCATCGGCTTGACAAAAGGCAAAGGCTACAAAGGGGTGACCAGTCATTGGCATACGAAGAAACTGCCCGAAAGACCCATCGAGATCTGCACAGTTTCCTGTATTGGAGCTTGGCACCCTGCCGGTGTAGCCTTCTCTGTGGCTCAGCTGTCATCACCGAGCAGAGATTAACAAGAAGATTTACAAGATTGGTTAAGGCTACCTCATCAAGGACGGTAAACTGATCAAGAACAATGCATCTACTGACTCTGACCTGTCTGACAAGAGCATCAACCCACTGGTTGGCTTTGTCCATTTTGGTGAGGTGACCAATGACTTCATCATGCTCAAAGGCTGTGTGGTGGGAACCAAGAAGAGAGTGCTTGCTCTTCGGAAGTCCTTGCTGGTCCAGACCACACATCGGGATCTGGAGAAGATTGACCTGAAGTTCATTGACAACACCTCCAAATTCGGACATGGTCGCCTCCAGACCATGGAGGAGAAGAAAGCTTTCATGGGACCACTCGAGAAAGATGGCATTGCCAAGGAGGAAGGTGCTTGATGTCAGGAGTACTTTGTGCAGCTGGTGGGGTCTCATCAATAAAATGTTTCCAGTAAAAAAAGTGTATATTCATACCAAGAAGTGATGGATACCTGACACTCAGTTATATATTTTCAGAATAGCTTTTAAATTCCCCAACTATTTCTTAAAAGTTGATTTTTTTTTACTGTTTATGATTTTTGTTGATGCTTTTTAAAATTATGGCTTGAAGTTACAAAATAGCCTCTGTCTTTTCTCCTTATATCAAACTTTCTTTTCTCTTAAATTCAAACACCCTCAGTGAGCTAGTACTAAGAATTTCATTAGTATATGATATTTACAAATTCTACTTCCTTTTGAGGAAGAAAATTGAAAACAAATAAAAAAGTTGAGTTCTGTCCTATTTTGCTTCTCATTTGCTCATGATGCTTTAGGCGTTAATTAAAACTGTGTTTTTCATCCCTCCCTATAACCTACTTTCTACGTGAAATAAACATTATCATCATCATTTAAGAAGTAAGTGTGTTTAAAGAGATGGCTCATCAATTAAGAACACTCACTACTTTGAAGAGGACCCAATTTCCTGGTACCCAAATCTAGTGGCTCACAACTTTCTGTAACTCCAGGTCCAAGGAAATCCCATGCCCTTTCCTGGGTTTTGCAGGCATGCATGGGTACACTCACAACACAGACAGGAAGTCAGACAGGTAGACAGACAGACACACACACACAAATAAATAAAACCAAAAATAAATCTAAAGGACAGGAAGGAAGGAAAACAATAAAGTAAAAACAACAATAAAAAAAAAAGAGGTAAAACAATTTCCTTGATGTGGCAATCCAGCAGAACCTGGTGTTGAAATCAAGGTTTACTTAAGCTTCAGCCTTATCTTTTGGACATTTATGTTGTCTGTGCTTTCTACTGACTCACTATTGCATTTCAGTAGTCATTTCAACCATTTCACAATCTAGTCCATTCTTTTCACAAATAACCATTAAAGACTATGTGGCCAGTAGTCTATGCACTGGAATCTACAATTTAGCAAGTGAGAGACAATAAAACTGTATAGTTCTTGTCTACTTTCTAATAAATTACCACTGCCTTTGCAAGTCAAACAACACACATTTATTATCACAGCTACTGTGGGTCATGAATGGAACATGAAACTCTGCTTAGGTCTTGTATAGATGCCATCAACTATGAATAAAGCTTGGGTCACTACCTGAGATTCGTACTGCCTTGCGTACCTCTTCCAATTAATTAGTTCTTTGCGATTGTTGAACTTTTGGATTTTTGTTCAGCCACCAGAAGCCACCCAAAGTTGCTTGCCATGCAAGCTTCTTCAGAGGGAACTTTCAAAGCTTAACAGATTGTTATTTCAAAGCCAGCAAAAAGTAAAGACCTAGTTAATTTTTTTGGTAACGTGTCCTAATCCAGTGACGTCCTACTGCCTTTACTACTGTAATCTGTGAAAGTGATAGGCAACCGCCATTGCTATCAGACATTGGTTAGGAACAATTGACAGATCCCTTCTATATCCAAGGAGGACTTTGCACAAAGCATGACTATCAGAACGCAAAACTAAGTAAGTACAGAGTAGCATATGCTCTGTCTGCGTAAAGTGGAGCAAGAGTAATACTCATTAGAAACGAGTGATCTGTGAGTAATGGACACGGAATGTTATAGTATGACCAGGGTCCTCAAGGAAGTGACGCCTAACTGGCTATGATGATCTCAAGGGTGGCTGGAAGACAGTCGAAGTCCAGGAAAGTGATATGAAGTCAGACTGGTAGCCAGAAGCTGGTTCACAAAAGGATTTATTTGTGCCTGTACATGTTTCTGCTTCATACTACTACTGTGAGGGCTGGTAGACATCCTCAGTAGACGAATAACAAAACTTGCCATTAAGCCAGGTGACTGAGTTCAATCACTCAAAACACACACAGCAGAAGGAGAGAACAAACGCTCAGAAGTTGACCTCTGATCTCTAACTGCATTGTGGCTCACTTTCCTTCCCATTCTAAATAAATAAATAAAGTTAATTTTAAAATTAAAAAAAACAATACATTAAATACTATGAAGATGTAATCTGGTTAAATATTTTGAAGGGTCACTCCAATTGCTATATTAAAAATTGCTCAGAGACTTGGTAGTAGGAGTAAGAAGACTATAGAAGACTTCCATAGAATGGTCTGGGGCATAAGAGATAAGGCTTTGGAATGGCGTAACAGAGGTTGAAGACGAGATGAGGATAACGGCAGTTAGATTTGCTGTTCTATTAGACACTAAGCAAGGAATAGAGAAGTGCAAGAAAAGCACCCTCACCTTTGTTCTTACTGGTTTGTAAAAGATTATCTGCATCCAAGTAATTACTCTCTGGTGTTAATCTAATTAAGGTACATCAAATTCTCCAAATGATGCTCTATAGTGAAGGAATTCTAGACTCTATAGGCCATATGCAGCCTTTCGGTGTTGAATAATGTCTGACAAGATCACACATCACCCTTGTTTTTTATCCAGAGTCATTGTCTTACAGACTTTGTTTATAGATTTAGAAAATGCTAAATTAACATCTGTGTCACTACCATTTGGAGTAGGAAATACAATGGCTTTCCTTAATGTGGTGACTCTTAATTAAGTTAGCATATTTTCCTCTGTTCCCTTAAAGTGATCATTTACATAAAAAGCAAGTCAAGTTTGATTTGTTTTGAGGCTAAATCACTTGAAGGTTTTAGTATCCACAATCCTCTTAACATGTATCCAATGGCCAAAATCAAGTCCTACCTATAAATGATGGTAGGAGAATGTGTTTATTCTTTGATTCAGAGATAATTACACAAATCACAGAAAGTAGTTCCAACTTACCGACATTTCAAGTGTGAGTCACCATTTTCTGTAGCACAGTGTGCTGGCCACAGCTCATAACAACCTGCTCTAAAATCATAAAAATTACTAGAAGAGGCTCTAAGATTTTGAACACAAAGTAATGAGCAGATGTAAACATTAATCACCCTGGCTGATCAGTATACTACATTAGAAAAAAAAAACTACCACATTGTGTGCCCACAAACATTTATAATTAAAATAACTCATTTAAAATAAGAAAAAAATAAAAACTAGGAAATAAAACCATTAAGAAAAACAGAGATCAAATAAATGACACCTACTACTCTACTTTGAAAGTTCAGGTTTCACACGTGAGTGACATTGTGCAGTGTTTGCCTTCCTGTGACTGGTTTATTTTACTTAGCCAGGTGTCCCCCAGGTTCATGTACGCTGTAAAAGTAGAAAAAAAAATCCCTTCTTTTTTAACGGCTAAAGAATACACACACACACACACACACACACACACACACACACACACACAGACACAGACACACAGACACACACACATAGAGACACACATAGACACACACAGACACACACACACACTTCATTTACTTTTCATCTGTTAGCAGATATCATTTCTATATCTCGTGTTAGAAATAACAAAGTAACGAACATGAAAGTGTAGACATTTCTTTGCAATTCTGTCTCATCCATATATATATTTAGTAGCAACACCGCTGCTGGATCACTTGGCAGTTTTACTACTTATTTCTTCATTCATTCATTTGTTTATTTCAGACAAAATCTTACTAGGTAACCCAGTCTAGCTTTAAACTTGGGTAATCCTCCAACCTCAGCCTCTCAAGTGCTGGGATTCCAGCCAAATGCCACCACATGAGCTCTAATCTTTTAAATTTTATTAGGTTTATTTATTTGGGTGGGGAAGTGTACATAGAGAGGACAAAGGACGACTTTTGAGAGATGGTTCTCTCTTTCTACTATGTGGGTTCCAGGCATATTGCCTGAGCTATCAGAATTTGTCCTAACTGCCTGAATTCATTTAGCCAGATCACCAAGGTCTGTTTTATATTCTGTAAGGGCCTCCATTGTCTTCCGGTATGGCTAAAACTACCCATATTTCCACTCACAGTATGTAGGTGGTCTTACCAACACTAATTTAGTGTTTTGATGATAGCCATTCTAAGAAATGTGAGGTGGCGTCTCAGTGATGCTCACTGTCCTGATGGTGACCGTTTTGACCTTTTCATATAATCACTGTCTGCTCAAATGTCTTCTTTTAAGAAATATCTATCCAAATCTTCTGCCCATTATTTAAGATTGGGCAGTTACTGTTGACCAGGAGTAATCCTTTGTTCCTTTTCAAACAAGATACCAGAATTAGAATAAAAACAGTCAAGTTTTCAAAAAAGACTTGTGATTGCTTATTAATAATCCAAAGTAGCTAATGTATTCATATAAATAAAATACTCATTTTATCCTGTCGTTATCTTGGCATCCCCTATCGTGTGTGTGTCTCTCTCTGTCTCTCTCTCTGTCTCTCTGCCTCTGTCTCTGTCTCTCTCTCTTTGTGTGTGTGTGTGTATTTGTGTGTGTGTGTCTGTCTATCTGTCTGTCTCTCCCTTTCTGTGTGTGTGTATGTGTGTGTGTGTCTCTCTCTTTCTCTGTGTATGTGTTTGTGTGTGTGTGTTTCTGTCTGTCTGTCTGTCTGTCTGTCTGTCTGTCTGTCTGTCTCTCTCTCTCTCTCTCTCTCTCTCTCTGTGTGTGTGTGTGTGTGTGTGTGTGTGTGTGTCCATCCTAGACTTGGATTTTACTTCTATTCTGAACCATATTTTAAGTTTTTACTCATCTAGTTCATTTGAGTATTCAAGTGGGACTCCACACTAAGGCTCACATAAACAGCGAGCTGGGTCTTGCCCTCGGCCTAAGGGCAACTACATCCCTTGCTTTTCCAAGACTGCTGACTGAAAGTACACCTCCCAGAGCACACCCTTGGCTCTTCAAAACATTAGCATGAGCATTGACATCTAATTTTCATCAGGGCTTTCTTAAACCTTGATTTGGGTTCTTTCTCCCTCTTTAATGGATATCTTATGTGTATGATTTGATCAAGAATCTCACCCTGGAGAAATATAATTATATAGGAACATATACATACATATGTAATTAGTGTGCAACACTTCTGCAGAGAGAAGTAAAAATGTCAAAACTTCTACCCAACTTCACACTATTGCTGAACTTCCCAGGTCTATCTTCCCAAGACCTGTCCATACCTAACAATTTTTTTGCCACAGATGGTCCCATTTTTCTGAATACTCATCATTTTTTATACTATTATAAGGAGAATTGATAGAATCTTGGAGGTGTTATTCGTATAGAAGATGAAAATATATTTGCCTTTATTTTTGAGTATTCATAAATTATTTTTAAAAAAGGAGCAGGGCACCCAGGCTGTATAGGACTGCACAGGGACAGAGTTGACCTCGACCATGGAGTGTGTCCATTCACCTTTTCAGTCATGTCAGAGAATTACACTCATCTGGTTCTATCCAGTCTCTCAAGGGAAGGACCACATGTCTCCAGAACCTGAAGCCCAGGTTCTGAAACTCCCTGATGGAGAAGAAAAATGCATCTAACCATGCATCCTGAGCCTCAGTGAGTCAGTCACTCTTCTTTAGTTACGTCCTCAAATACTGTAAAATTATATTTTATTTTTTCCTGTGAGATTTTTGTCCTAGATTTCATTTATCTATTTATTCAGCCAGCATGTGCTTTTGGAATAGCTAGACCTGCAGATATTGGTGAAGGACTGAAGGGGAAATGATGTATGAGATGGGCTTTGCTCCAGCCAAACTCACCATTGGCTGGGTCTTTCCTTCTATAGTACGTATAGAATACTCCCACATACCAGAGAATGCTCTAAGTTCTTGGACAAAGCGCAGAACCAGCCACAAAGCATGTACATGTCACTTTGGGAATTCATGTGTCATAAAGAAAGGAAGTTAGTATAAAGTGATCAGTGTGGACATGTTTTTTGTCTATTGTTTGTTTGGGGTTTTGGTTTACGGTTTTGTTTTGATATTTTACAGATTAAACCAAGTGTTGATGATATTCAGGCAAAGTCCTGAATGATTAAAAAAGTGAGGCAAGCATGTTGGTAAAAATCAGGAATACAACATTATGGTTGACAGAAGATAGACTTGAATTATTTCCCTTCAAATATCACCATCCTGTCCAGCTCATGTAAACATTTTTGAACTATAATATTGGAAAACACATATTAATTTAGTACCAGGGCCTCACACATGCTATACAAGGGCTCTGCCAATGAGGTACATCCCCAGGCTGCAGTGTTCCAAGTTAAAGCTATGTGCCATCAGACAGAAAGCACACAGTCAGCAGAACACTCTTGGTACACTAAGATACTAGTGAGTTTGATAGCTCAGACTTTTCTCTGCCAGGACTCATAGATTTGCCGTCCTGAAGTCTTAAGGAGAAGGGAAAACAATTCAAGCATCAGTAGCCTAAGATGTTTCTTGGGGAGGAGTTCCCATATTTCTCTGTACTGATATCTTCATGGCTCTCTGGGTAGACTGTCTTCCTTTCCTCAGCAACCCACACATGTTCCTCTCTTATGCTGACTTCCCTAACTTCTAGCTCCATATCATCTCATTTTTAGGTTAGTTCTCATTTTAATGAAATCTTTTACTAACTTAAAAAAAGACATCAGGAAAAATGGTTAAGACATCGAGTATCTAACCATGGCATCCTTATACTGAATTGAAAGTTTATTTAAGAGCAGAACTCAGGGTACACAGTCATTTTACCATGAGCATTTAAAATTATTCTTCTTCTGTGTTCTACCTTTCATACCTTTCAGAGTTGCTGTGAAGTTTATGGCATTTGTATTTAGGAATGAGCTAATGAGATGTAGATCCTTGGTAGAGTCTACAAGTCCCTGGGTATGGATATAGGGGAAGAAGATATAGATATATAGAGAGATAGATAGATAGATAGATAGATAGATAGATAGATAGATAGATAGATAGATAGATAGATAGATAGATAGATGTAAAGAGAGAGATCTTGAAGAGATGTTCACTATGCATGGACTTTGGATATTAGACAAATTAAATTGTGGCAAGTCTGAAGCTCACAGATCTAAGGTAGTTACCTCACTCTGAGATAGACAGTGAGGATACAAACCTGAGGCTTTATGGAATTTTAACCATGGGCCATATTCCCAACACAGAAGATCTAGATTTAAACCCATTCAGATGAGGAGGTCTACTGAGTCCCTGTCACTATACCCCTCAAGCCTCAGAATGGTTTCCAGATAGTGTCGATTTTAATATTCCCTCCAGCAGATGTTTGGAACACAGAATTGTTTTCAGAAAGATTTCAGAACTAAGAAGCCGAGTTCCTGACTCCTCTGTAAGGTCCCCATATTGTCTGCTGTAACCAAGGGCAGTGAAGTAGATCCGTGATCTGACTCCTGTCCCTGTTAAGCTCGGGTTACATGAACTCTGTGGGGAGCCAGGAATAGGAAGGTCCTATAGATGCATACGCCTGGGAAATTCTTCAGGTAAGACTGGGAATTTCTAAGTCTTCTGTGGACTTCTTGGTCTTCTGGATCTAGCCAAGAGTCAAGTTTTAGCATACGAGCTTTGTCCCACTCATGGCTAATAAAAGGAAAATTGTTCATGCTCAGAAACCAGCAGGCTGGGGGCAACGGCGGAAGTGACTTGGGTTGTCTAGCAGCAAGTCCATGCAGTTAGCTTCAGGGTCTTTTCTGGAGAATTTTTTTTCCTCCATCTTTATTAACTTGAGTATTTCTTATTTACATTTCAATTGTTATTCCCTTTCCCAGTTTCTGGGCCAACATCCCCCTAATCCCTCCCCCTCCCCTTCCTTATGGGTGTTCCCCTCCCCATCCTCCCCCCATTACCGCCCTCCCCCCAACAATCACGTTCACTGGGGGTTCAGTCTTAGCAGGACCAAGGGCTTCCCCTTCCACTGGTGCTCTTACTAGGATATTCATTGCTACCTATGAGGTTGGAGCCCAGGGTCAGTCCATGTATAGTCTTTGGGTAGTGGCTTAGTCCCTGGAAGCTCTGGTTGGTTGGCATTGTTGTTCATATGGGGTCTCAAGCCCCTTCAAGCTCTTCCAGTCCTTTCTCTGATTCCTTCAACGAGGGTCCCGTTCTCAGTTCAGTGGTTTGCTGCTGGCATTCACCTATATATTTGCTGTATTCTGGCTGTGTCTCTCAGGAGAGATCTACATCCGGTTTCTGGAGAATATTTAAACCCTTATTTATCTACTACACTTTAAAAGACTGTTTGTCCATTTATTCCTTTAAAGCTGGTTCTTATTATGTAAATTTGAATGTAAATAAAATAAAAATAGAAGCTTCTGAGAAGCCATCGGAGCCTGCCATTGTGTCCATGGACTGATCCCACTTGCTACGCATAAAACAAGCTAGACCTCCTTAGCGATTACCCCTCTGAAAGCCAGACTTGCATTCCTCCTTATCGGGCTATGTGCCTTGCACTCTTAATGTCTAACTACAGTAGCTCATGCTTCTTCTACTTACTTATTGGGCATGCTTACATTCAATAGGAGCTGGTCTTAAGAGTAAAGAATCAAATGAAAACACTTAGATCGCCTCAACAACAGCCATGACTAATAGCACAGATAAGATAGAAGGCCAGCGTCATAGATATGAATTAGCGCTGCATCGTAGGGGAAGGGTGTGTGTGTGCATGTGCGTGCAGGCACACACGTGTTCTCTGTCTTTAGAAAGAATTAGCACATATAACTGCACACGTGAAATAAAGGCAGGCCCTAAACAAATGCAATCAGGTAAAGGTTAGGGTTTCCAAACCATTTGCTTTTCTCAATAGCACAAACGAATGCGAACAACTCTAAGCATATTTTTGGAGTGTTTCCATGGAACCTCATGTGTGCCCAACCCATGGCCCACAGGTTGCATGAGACCAAGAACAGCTATGAAGAAGCCAAACACACAATCATAAACTGAAACATTAGGAAGGTGCTGTTGTCCTTCGAGCTCTCCTGCACGGTTCTCAGTCAGGAACCTGGCAGATGGCAGTGTTGCTACAGGGGCAAAAGGCTTGGCCTCCAACTACGCAGAATGCTGAAGAGGGAATATTCCTCATGTCATTTAGCCTCAACCATCCCCACACACACTGAAATAGATGCCATTTTCACAAATACAAGACAGGATTCTCCATTTCTCCCCTGACCATCTCACCAGTGTGGAGGTGCATTATCATATGTAGACGAGGGTTCCTGAGCGTCTCTGGTGCTGTGAATCACATAGTCAGACCATGTCAGAGCAGTGTGACAGGAGCCTTAGTCCTATCAAAAGCAGACACAGTGACTGCAGTAAACATCAGGTATCACAAACAATAAATGATTTTTCTACTTAACAACTCTTGGCATCCAGTAATGTTAACTTTCACAGAAGCACCCCAACAGCCCATGGGAGAGTACCCTAGCTTCTTAACAGAGTACACACAGGCCGAGAAGGAAAAACATGCCCAACAGCTGCTGGTGAGTAGAAGCAAGGAGGCCTGGGAGCCAGGCGTGCACTCACAGAAAAGCCCGAATGACCAATAAAACCTCTGAGGCCTCCACTTCACTGAAATCAGAGAAATTCCCATTTGAAACACAAGACGAAAGAATGCTTTGCCCTCAAATTAATAAGAAAAGGGGATTTGTCCTTGGTTCGTGGTATGAAGGATCTGTGGGTGCAGGCACATTCCCCTCTATTCCTCTGAAAGACACTGAGCTGCATGGGCTGGACCTAGGTGTCAGAGGTCCATGGAAAGAATTACTGTGTGGTTTATA
This sequence comes from Rattus rattus, assembly GCF_011064425.1. Taxonomy (NCBI): domain Eukaryota; kingdom Metazoa; phylum Chordata; class Mammalia; order Rodentia; family Muridae; genus Rattus; species Rattus rattus. The sequence continues at coordinate 23,327,451 of NC_046168.1, read as the reverse complement.
AAGTGTCCCATATAAAATCTGCTGGTATAGTGTGTGTGTGTGAGTGTGTTTGTGTGTGTGTGTGTGCGCGCGCGCGCGCGCGCGCGTGTGTGTGTGTGTATGTGTGTGTGTGCATTTTAGAAGAATGCTGATATAGTCTGTGTGCATTTTAGAGGGATACTGCTTCTGCGGAAACATGGCCATATCTTTGCAGAGAAACTGCTTTTTAATCATTACATGACTATTAAAGTTGTATTCAAGTCGTAGGAATTGAGGAAATTTGAGGATTCTATTATCAATCATTGATTTTTACTTTTAGGTAGACTTACCTTGGTAATCGCCATGATCTTGAATCAGCCTCAGCATCATCAGCAATATTTCCACCAAATGCTAAAGAAAAATGATTTTTTTCAAAATAAAACCAAAGTTTTCACATTTTATGGAGTAAAGCACAACATAACACCAGCTATGCGATATACGAGAAATTGTAAGTGATTTTTATCATCTAATCCCTTCCGAGCAGATAAATCGGTTAATTTTTCTGAACTTGTAATCAGCAGTATCAGATAGGATGTTTAAAAGTACATTCTATCCACATCACAGTTTTATTAACATTTTTCTTAATGGCATAACAGCCCTTTTCACGGGCTTCTCCAGTACAGAACTGTAATTATTCACAGCACATTCGGCTCTGACAGGCAGGCAAAGAACAGATCCGTATTTCCTCAGAGTCCTTTATGCAGACGTGTGTCCCCAGCATCACAGACACAATCACACAGAAATCTCCTAAAGGCAGCAGCACATTGCAAGCTGGTGTTCTCGGTCTCTGCAGACAGCTTCTCTCATTTATGAAGTCTGATTTCACAGCAGGCGAGAGCGACTGTCAACAAGACAAGCGCCACCGACTGAGTGTCAAGTGTCCCAGCGCCTCACCCAATGGCAGAATTTCTGGGGTTCCTAAGCTGCGGCAGATATTTACAGACATGTGCAGTTCAGTACGATACTCTTGTCTAGGCCCCTGATGCCTGTGAGGACTTCCGTGGGCTCCCTCATTTTCCTAAACGCAAACGTTAAGTCATAATGTGCCTGGTGTCCATCCCACCACCCCTACTTCCTCTTAGAAACATTTAATGAGAGGAAAATAATTTAAATGTCAATTATTTCTATAAATTTTTCACAATACTGATTAAAAGTTAGTACTAAATACTAGGATCATGATCACCAAAACTAAGAGTGGCCCTGTGAATCAGGAAACAAATTGTAACTTGAATACATTTAAATAAATTTAAATAGCGATCCTTCCATTCTTCCCTCACCCACTTCTTCTGCATTTGGTTCTCTTCACAATATGGCTTCCATAAAGCCATGGTGTCTTCTAGTCTGCCAATCAAGTCCTGCATGTTCATGTCCTTTAAAACCGCAATGCACTAGCCCATGTTGTGGCTGCTATTACTGACCTCAAAGGGAAATGACCTAATCATGGTGTACTCACTACTGTGATGGTGACCACAGTGTGTGTACTCACTACTGTGATGGTGACCACAGTATGTACTCAGTACTGTGATGGTGACCACAGTGTACTCACTACTATGATGGTGACCACAGTGTACTCACTACTGTGATGGTGACCACAGTGTGTGTACTCACTTCTGTGATGGTGACCACAGTATGTACTCAGTACTGTGATGGTGACCACAGTGTACTCACTACTATGATGGTGACCACAGTGTACTCACTACTGTGATGGTGACCACAGTGTACTCACTTCTGTGATGGTGACCACAGTGACCACAGTGTACTCACTACTGTGATCGTCACCACAGTGTACTCACTACTATGATGGTGACCACAGTGTACTCACTACTGTGATGGTGACCACAGTGTGTACTCACTACTGTGATGGTGACCACAGTGTGTACTCACTACTGTGATGGTGACCACAGTGTGTACTCACTACTGTGATGGTGACCACAGTGTGTACTCACTACTGTGATGGTGACCACAGTGTGTACTCACTACTGTGATGGTGACCACAGTGTACTCACTACTGTGATGGTGACCACAGTGACCACAGTGTACTCACTACTGTAATGGTGACCACAGTGTACTCACTACTGTGATGGTGACCACAGTGTGTACTCACTACTGTGATGGTGACCACAGTGTACTTACTACTGTGATGGTGACTACAGTGACCACAGTGTGTTCTCACTACTGTGATGGTGACCACAGTGTACTCACTACTGTGATGGTGACTACAGTGACCACAGTGTGTACTCACTACTGTGATGGTGACCACAGTGTACTCACTACTGTGATGGTGACTACAGTGACCACAGTGTGTACTCACTACTGTGATGGTGACCACAGTGTACTCACTACTGTGATGGTGATCACAGTGTACTCACTACTGTGATGGTGACTACAGTGACCACAGTGTGTACTCACTACTGTGATGGTGACCACAGTGTACTCACTACTGTGATGGTGACTACAGTGTGTACTCACTACTGTGACAGCGATCATTGTCATCCCTGATTCAAGACCTTACCTGAAATCAAATTCCTCTTAAGGAAGTGTATTCAGAATGTCTGGGACAAGTGAAACAGGTACTTCATGTTGTCCAAACAAACCGTCTAAATATCCCTGCACTCACAGCTCTCTGAGACCCCAGACGTCAGGGCCTCACTGCCCCCTTTTCCAGGTTGTCCACAGCTGAGCAGCTGTCCCTGAGCTGACGTGTGTGGCCCCACAGCTCATGGGTCCTCACCACATATCCCACAACCAAAGTGCACAGAGCCAAATTCTGGAATTTTTTGATGACCTCCAAACTAAATTTTAACACCCAGTTGTCATCATGTATGTAACAAATATGACTTCCATTTCCTGGGAGGACATTGTAGCTGCTTGTGACACAGCTTCAGAGACAGGGCACTTCATACACACACATCTTGGAAGCCAGAAAACCAACCCTCAAATGCCCATGCGTCTCAGCTCAGAGAAAGGCTCCATGATGCAGGCAGCACATGCAGCGTTCTGGAATTATATTTTAAAGCTTTTCCCTGGAAGGATTTTTCTTTTCTCCACTGCATTTCATTCATCCCATTTCTTTGCTTCCCTTTTCTAAATATTACCTCCCTCCCTCCTCCCTCCTCCCCTCCCTCCTCCCTCCTCCCCTCCCCTCCTCCCTCCTCCCCTCCCCCTCCCCCTCCCCCCTCCCCTCCTTCCCCTCCTTCCTGCTTCCTTTCCTTCTCTTCTCCTTTTTTTCCTTTCCTTTCCATTTTTCCAGCTTTCGCCATGTCTGCTCTGTCAGCTTAGCAGATATTGGAGATTCTCCCGGTGTAGTTCCCAAGCCTGGGTGCGAACTATAACTGCTCCGCCATAACTGGATGAGAAGTCACAGAAGCGTCAGTAACCCAGACCCCATATCTGGACATCTGTAGCCGTGACTGTGTGGCACTGAAGTCACGATTCACCCAAATAACTACGCAGACAACAGAACACAGAGACAAGTTCTGCGTGATTGATTTATCCATTAAAAACGGAAATTAACCAAGTCACTCATCTAATATCTGATTTTTTATTTTTCACACTTGAGGCTTATAAATTTAAAACTTTAAAAAAAAAAGTCCTCCCTTTTATATAAACAAATCAGCACAATCACGGAAGCGGATTATAGGTTTAGACAAGGGTGTGTAGGAAGGAAGCCGCCTGCTAGGTTCTAGTCTGCAGGATGACTGTGAAGAATGGAAGGCTTAAGGAAAAGACGACGATGTGAAAGACATGGGACACGGTAGCGTAAACAGAAGCAGGCCTGACTGGTACGGTGTGGGAAAGTCAAAAAGAATGGCGGAACCGGAAGCTCGGGTTTGAGAAACACTGGAAGGACCTATGTAATCAATTACTGCCCCAGAGAAAAACTGAGTGACGTGGGCAAATGGGAGAAAGCAGAGGAGAGAGAATTGGGTTTATAATGTTGAAAACAACCCTAAGGTAAGAGAAGGACCTAAAAACTAGAGGGAAAATGTTCGCTGAGGCTGTAACCTCGAGAAAGAAGCAGAATGTTTAGCTGGACAGGAGGGTTGGTCTGAGATCATCTGCCAAGTGGAGAAGCCTTAGAGTCCACAGACAGGAAGTCCCAGATTGCTGAGAGGATCCGGGCGCTGACACAAACCAGGTCAAGTAAACAATGAGCCCTAGCAAACGCATTTCACAGTGTGCCTGAAAGGACAACACAAAACTCAATCATCACTGACGCGGAGATGCGCTCATCTCCAAACATCACTTCTTTTAGCTCATCGCAGTCTTGCAGGGTATGATCATCAGTGACCCGTGCCCAGCAGCAAAGGAGTCCCCGGTGCTCAAACACAGAACTGAGCAGCCGTCCCCTGACAGCACAGAATTGTGTGTTCAGCCACATGGAAATGTTCAAGCTTGCACTGAAGCTGGGTTTCTGTGTGTCCTGACCCCTCCTTTGAAACAAAAGGAATCCACGCAGTTCTTTTCCAATGGAAAAAGAGAGAGAGGAGAGGCAGAGCTGCCCCAAGCGTGCTTTCCTTATTCGTTGACCAGAGGTTTATCAAGCTGGGATCACCAAAGGTATCACCCCTCCATTACCCAGTCTCAAGCTCCCCATTAGAATGACTCAGCTCTGTGCACTTCCAGGACAAGTGGGGCAAGAGGACAATGGAAACTTAGTTCCCACCATTTGTAGGTAATGGTCTGTTGTCTTAAGCATGTCACCACACTTGACCTGGGTGAGTCAGCCTGTGCTGTCAAAGAAATTCCACTCCCACAGTCAGTCCAGCAGCCAGAGACAGGAAGCACGTGCTTACGACCAGGTTCTCCGGTGACTTCTGGCTACCAAACGTGACTGTGTTCTTCACACTCTAGGAAGCCATGCTTAGAATTACTCTTCAGGAGAGAGAGGAGGCCCGCAGGTACTCGTAGGCACAGTCTTGAGCTTATTAGCCCTAAAATATGTTTGCTGGCCCACTCTCTGAGCAGTTCTAAGATGGCCCCAAACATTCTTTATAAAAGCAAATTATGTGAGGTCTGTCCCTAAGTTTGTATGTCCATTCATGTGTGTGCATGTGTATATATGTGTTTGGTGGCTTTGTCTATGTAGGCACACCTGCACATGAATGTGCCTGTAAGTCAACTTCTAGTATGATTCTAATTTTTTTATTTCATTTTTGAGACATGGTCTCCTCATTTAGCAAGTAGGCAAGCCAGGCTGGCTAACCAGCCCTAGGAATCTACCTGTCTCTCCCTCAGCACTGGACAAGAGAGAGAGGGAAAGACAAAGACAGAAAAACAGAGCAAGAAAGAGACAGACAGAAAGGGGGAGGGAGAGAGAGAGAGAGAGTGAGAATTAGCTGATGGTAACTGATAAGTACACTTGAGGTTTACCTCTGGTCTACACACATACACACACATGCGCACACACAAACATACACAGTCACCCTCATACACATGTTTGTTCATACACAAACACACAATTATAACAAAATAAAGCAGGAGAAGACAGTTTTTTGTAGGAAATGAGTTGGTGATGGACTTGGAATGTGGAGCTGGGGCCTCAGAGAAATGGTATACAGAGACGCTTTACAGTAAGGCAGAGTTTTCAAGAAGAAAGGAGGAAAAGAAATGGACGTCAGTGAAGGAATGACACAAGCCCTCAGTCTGGGGGAGGAAGTATGCTTTTGATGTCTGTACGAGTAGAAAAGGAGAGAGAAGGGCCAGACCTAGCTGCTGCTGAGTGATTGTGGGAAGTCGGGGCGTGGTCTTGGGATCACGTGACCGCTCAGAGAGCCTGGTGGGTAAGAAGTGAACTGAGTCGGAAAAAGATAAATAGATGTGCAGCATACATTTCAGGAAAATTTCCAAATGACAAAACTGTACTTATTATGCCTAAATCCTGAAGTAAAATCTAACTGCAGACTCCGAAGACAAGTTTAACATGCATAGTGAGTAGTCAGAGAATTCCCTCCTGATCGTTATAAGCACAGTATCCCTGTCTAATGAGTGGATGTTGGTTGCTGGCTTTCTCCTATTTTCTAGGTGAGAAAAATAGATATGTGATTATTTAAATGATGTGTGTGTGTGTGTGTGTGTGTGTGTTTGCAGGAAACAAGGGCAGATGGTCCAGTCAACAATGATTTCCAGCGTGCTCCACAGCTCTAATCAAACTTTTTCAAGTAACTTTCTCTTTGTCTGCCAGACTTTGGATATGCGACACACTTTTCCTCCAGACATTAGTGTCTAGCACGATAATGTCATTCAGCGACTTCGAGACATACTTTTACATCGTGGAAAGAGGGCAAATTCTGGAAATAAATTAGTGACGGTAAAACTTTTTTAAAGAAAGAAAATCTAGGTTTTTCATTTCCAAAATTTGCCCCTAAAATGTTGTCGAAATCAAGGAACTCAAAGTCACTACAAGAAACATAGCTTTCAGCCATTCACTGTAACCTCATCAGCTTCCAGTATTGGCCAAACGATTATTAGTTGAAACAATAGGCCGAGGCTCTATGGATGCGGGTGGAAACACTTGTTGCTAATCGCACTTGTGAAATAAATAGCAACACCTGGGTTGCGCCTCCCTCTCCCTCAAAGCAATGTGTAACTATTCCCCACAAAGAGATGCAGAGGGCCTGACCCCTTGATCACAATTCTGAAAATGAATGAATGGCCCGTATCTATGTCACATGGCTACATGCAGTACCACAACTTGGGAGTACTAGTGTATAAAAGACAGTCAGTATGTACTCCAGTGTTTCCATGGAAATTTTTAACTTAATAAAAATTATGTAAGAAAGCTATATCTTTTGAATTTTTCAATGATTTTATTTTATGTGTATGAGTTCCCCTGTACATGTACCATGTGCATGTTTAATGACTGGATCCCCTGACACTGGAATTACAGATGACTATGAACTCCCATGTGGGTGCTGGAAACCAAGCCCTGGTCCACTGAAGAGCAGCTTACACTGCTCTTACCTGCTGAGCCATCAGTCCAGCCCTCAAGATTTATTTATTTTAAAATAGGCCATCTTTTCTGGGTATTCATGTGGTGTTTTAGTCCAAATTGAAAACTTTAAAAATAAAAGTCTCTCAAGGAAAAGGCATCCTGAATGAATACCAAACAGGTCCAATATTTCTGAGTTGTGTATTTCTATGCTTTTACAAAGCCCAGTTTGTGTGATAAAATATATCTCAACGGTATGGCTGCCTGAACCAAGACAACACCAATGGATACACCAAGCAGAGGGGAAACCTCAGGGCTCTCAATTCCAGACGAAGAACTCCAGACAACTAAGGACTGCAGAGAGAAAGAATTAGGTTATTAGAATAAACACTCTAACGGAATCTCCAATACAATGTGGTCAGTCCTGAAGTCATATTCAAACGAGCAACTCCAAATGGAGTCACCACGCTGAATTTATGTGTGCTTACATAGAGAGAGATAAAGATACATAGAGCAATTATAATCAAAGAAAAAGGAGGCCATCAATTTGACAGGGAGTCAGAGGAAACATGGGTGGGACTGGAGGAAGGAAAGAGAAGTGGAAAAATGTAATTAGATTTTACTTATAATTTAAAGATTTTTACTTAAAATTTTAAGACTTCACTTGAGATTTAAAAGTTGTACATGAAAAATTATAAAAAATAATAGTTAAATATAAAGTAAAAATTTATCAAACTTTTAAAGTGGCTTTTAAAAAGTCCACACAGTATTAATCAACTACACTTCCTGTGAATATCTACATGTTCTGGAGTCCTTGGACATTTAATTGACATAGTTGTGTTCTCTCTTGCTCACTGGCTTTTCCAGTTCCAACCCTGTGTTTTAAGCATTTTTTCAATCAGGGCAAATTAATAAATCCCCCTATTCATGGACACCTGCTGATTCAGAATGAGTCCTTTCTAATTGTTTTGAGCGCTCATGGGTGTTCACTGTGGCTCTTGGCCAAACATGCAGCCATCAGAGAAAATTGTCCTTCCACACCCTACTGAGCACAGAGTCAAAGAATAATTCTTTCGGTGATCAGCATCACCAAATAGGACTTTTTGCTTAGTGTGTGTTTTTAGATGAAGAGCTGTTTGTTGACTAAAGTCAACACAGTTTTCACCCAGTAAAATATCAGATGCCGTTGTGCTTTTTAGTCTGCACAGATAGCATCTTTACTGGAATTTATGACCCTCATTAGCAAGCTTTAAAATCCCAATTTGTGTTATTTCCTACATGAAGTTCTTTTTTTCCCTGTTTCTGTCTCTTTTATCCCTACCCTTGCAAAATGAATATATATTTTTTCCTATAGACTCTTACTGTTCTTCATCACAGGTCTTTGTGTTAGCTCTTTCTTTTGTAGATAAATATTCATACTACAGTTTAGAAAGAATTCTCATGTCACGGCATAAAACTTCTTGCATAGTTTATTGCCATTCTGGACCTAGAACTGGGTATTGTCTTTGGCCTGGAAGATGGCTTGAACTTCCCCGAATGCCTGGAGGAAGCTTCTGTGTGGGAGATCTGTTCGATTCAGAAGAATGGGATAGGTTGGGTCCTCATGACAAGAAAATGGAATGTTTTCACAAGCAAGCCAATACTGTAGAGTAAGATGGGGAGCTTTTCATACAGCGCCCATATCATAAACACCAGGAAGCCCCATGCTGCTGTTGGTGGTGAGTCAGGATGCCACTCATCTCAGGGGAGATCTCAACAGGGCTAATTGAGGAACACCCCATCGAAGATCCATAGTCACTGCTGAGGCTAGAGATTTCGTCATGTGGCTTGTGCAAGAAGGGTTTTAACTGCATTTTCCCCCTTATTTTATACATATGGGTGTTCTGCCTGCATTCATGTATGTGTACCACATGCATGCAGTACCTAAGATGGCCACAAGAAGTCAGATTCCTTGGGACTGGAGTTACAGATGGTTGTGAGCCACCAAGTGGGTGCTGGGAATTAAACCCAGGTCCTCTGGGAAAGCATCCAGTGCTCTTAAGCACTGAGCCATCTCTCCGGCTCCTCCGCCACAGGATTCTGTCTACTTTGTTCAGTACTGAGGACCAAAGGAAGTGCTGGGTGTCCTGCCAGTGACCAGCAAGCCAGTGCTTAGAGGCAGAACCTCAACAAACAATCCCAAGAAAACGGCTTTAGGGAATTAATCAGAGGCGGGAGTCTGAAAACATCCCTGTCTTCCGCAAGGCTGTAAGAGTTCAAAGGGAATGGCCGTAGGTACTTCCTGTGACGTGGCGGCAAACCTGACGTAAGCTAAAACGTAAGCTAAAACGTAAGACACAGAGCGAGCTGTTTACATCCCCTCGGAGGATGCACACAATGCTGCTGCCTAAGTGCCTGCTCGCACCTACCAGCCAACGTCTAGATCAGAAAAATAAGGAACTCCCGGCCCCCATTTTCGGAGGATCCCCCACCTTTTATGAAAGGTCAGTTAAAAACCTGCCAGCTGTTTGCAGACCTCAGACCTCATCAGGGAAGTTTTGTTGTTCCATGGAAGGCAGTTAATACAGAATGTTACAATTGGTCAAATAGGGAGGACAGGTAGATGTCAGTGGACTGCTGGCCACCAGTGGGATGTCCACATCTCATTTATCACACTCTTGTCCCACCAAGACCCCAGCCCTGTGATGGGAGAAGGTCCAGAGAAGACTGTAAGAAGTTAAAGAGGACAGGGTTAAATAGTGTCTTCTGCGCAGGACAGGAATGCGCTATTCACATGCTAGCAACAGCTGCGGCTTCCTGCATAAGATCAAGAGAGTCAACACCGCAGCTTGAAGGAGGGAGGGGCTCACCAGCTTCTATCCCTAACTGAGGAGCCCCGGACTGTAGATGGCTGGAAGACGGAATAGTTGCTTTTCCTTAAGGGTGTGGCCCTTGGTAGATTGAACAACCCCTACTGGGTGGCCCACAGTGCACAAAACGTACACCTTGGGTTATAAGAGAAAGAAGACATATTGGGAGGGGTAACGTGGATATGGGGGGAGTCAGGGAAGAACATGATCAAAATATGAATAAAATTCTAAAGAATCAATAAAAATGTTATAGTAAAAAAGAAGCTAGGTCTCTGTAGCACTTCTCCAGATCTCAACCACATTTTATTTCTCACAGAGTTCAGCAAGTCGGAGCTTGTGTCCTGCCAGGTATCCCGCTTGCACACCCTGTTTATGGAGGCACCTCAGCTGTGGCAGTCAAACCACAGAACAGACTCGCTAACCGCGTTCCCCTGTCTTCCTTTGTTCTGTGCCCTTCTTGAGGTAAATGCTTTATTAAACGGAGACATACAAGCATTCTTCACTCACACCTCAATTAAAGGCTTTAGAAATGGTGCCACTTAATTGCAGCTTACAATACAAGTAAACAATGTATCCTAATTCCTCCGGGCTTCTTCCCTTCTTTCACTTCAATTTTCTTTCTTTCTTTTTTAAATAGAACTCTTCCGTATGTAGAAATGGTCAAGAAGCATCTACATAGCACTTTCCATTTATTTACTCTCCCAAATGGGTTTCTTCCTCCTTTGATGAGTAAATATAGTGGGGAAGTTTCTGTAACAGCTAGAAAGGATGTGTCCTCTTCCTTCTAGGAGGGTATACTGAGTGTGTGGTGTGTGGGTGGGTTGATGGGTGGGTATGAGTGTGGAATGGTGGTGTGTAGGCATGTGAGTGTGGGGTGCGGGTGCACGTGTGGGGTATCAAGGGGTTGTGTGGTATCAGTGAGTGTGGACCTGTAGGTGTGTGATACGAGTGAGTGTATGGGTGAATGTGGGGTATGAGTGAGTGTGTAGGGTGTGTGGCATGTACAAGTGTAAGAATGGGTGTGTATGGAGTGATGGGTCAGGTGTGTGTGTAGAGTGTGCAACAGATCATAATAGGCAGGGCCATGGACATCAATAACCAACTGCCACTCAAGTCGGAATGAGGAGATGGTTTGTAAGATTATAAGAACATATCCAAGAGGTATGTCGAAGGAAGCAACGTCTCTTCCCCATGGGTTAGTCCTGGCGGCACTGTAATGGGCAGAGCAGAGGACTCACTCTCTGTAGAAGCTGAGAGCTGAGCTTCGGGTTCGGGATGGGGCCCACTGTCCGTGAGGGAAACGTCCAGCCTCTTGTCTGTCTTTATATGGAAGGAACTAGATGTCTCCTAGGGTTGACTCTGGTGCTCACACCCCATGGTCAGGTGGAAACTTGCACTTTGTAAGATGCACACAGTCTCAGGTAAGATCATTGAGTCTCTAGGTAAGAACTCAGCCTCTCAATGACCACTCTCTTGTGGAAGTAAACCATTTAGTTCAGACCTTGGGATGATGGTGTCTGGGTCTCAGTCTGAGGCTTCATTTTCATGTGAAAATCTATTTAATCAGTAAATACAATAAAAAAATGAATGGAAGTAAAACTTGCTAATGATGAATCTAGAAAGCATATGATCACCTCACAAGAACTGACAATTTGGTGAGTTCTGAGACCCATTTACAGATTTTTTTTTTCAGTATGATTCCCCTGACTTTCTGACCACTTTTCTTTTTCCTTTCTTTAATGAGTTTAATGAAACAGGGTCAACAACAGCCTGGCAGGCCTTTGCTGATGCAAAAACACAGCTTCCGTGTCCAGTGAGACATTTATCCTGGAGACAGATACAAGTGGCAACGGCCCAGGAACGTAGATAGGTTCAGGTTGCTCCAAATGCCATGTTCCAATGCAATAAACAATTTCAAAGGTTTTCATAGTAAGAGAACAAAGACAGTTATAAGTCAAGGCATTAGTAGAGTTAAAGTACAGTGCTGGTAAGACTGGGTAGCAGGGAGAAGGCAGAGCAGAAAGTTTTCTGTTACAGCCTCAGATGTTACACAACAACATTCTTGCCTTTGTATTGCTGGAAGTGATGGGCTCTGTTTATGCATTCCAGAAAAGGGGATTTTCAGCTTTAATTCACAAGGACATTAGGTCAAACACAAAGGTGGTTAATAAATATCTATTTTGTAAGCTAAAGATAAGTAAGGCAAGATAAATAACCCTGGGCCCCAAATGTTCTACCCCTCTGTGATTATTGACATTTTAATCAATCAGCCTGAGCCTTAACAGATGTGTAACTTTTTAATGTTCCCCTTTGGGGAGGGAGCTGGAAGTGGCGCTCATTCCAATCCATAATCATGAACTTCCGTTCTCCCTGCCTCCACTTCTCGAGTGCTGGGACCATAGGCATATGGCACCACACCAGGGTTGGTGGCTTATTTTCTGAATAACTAAAAACTGTCACTACTTATCATTTCCAGCATGTGTGACAGGATGGTGTGTTCCAGTAATTGTGGGGAATTTCGAAATAAGACATTTCGCAAGCGTTCCTGGTGTCGTGGGGGTTCTTTGCTTTGTATGTTAAAAAACAAAGGAAGCTGGAGAAGTGCTCTTCACTTAAGGATCTGCGAACGCTGTGCCTGCCGTCTGCCCATCAAAATGAAGGATGGTTTCCGAACTTGGCTCAAGCTGGCCCTGAGGTAAAGCCAGGAGTGACAAAGGTAAGAAGCCCTGTGGAAAGTGAGAGTCTGAGGACGATTGACAGGCGTGACCAAGAGACTAGAGAAAATAGAGTTAGAACGGAGGGCCTCACTGAAGTGAGGGACAGAGTCAGCTTCCTGCTGTGATGGTAGCTGTGAGGCCTCCCTCAGGTTTTACAGCTTTCTGGTCTGAGTTTGAACTCAGGGACAGCTCTGTGTAGAAAGAGAAAGTGTGAACTCCAAAGCAGGACTGTCTCCAGCCACCAATTCACAGTCCAGACAACTCCAGCTCCCTGGTTGGAAGGTCACCATGGTGTAATTTCAAAGCCCTTACAGAGTCTCAATCCAGCTTCATCTGGCCAAGGCAGAAGCTTTCTATGGGTCCCTTTAAATACAGCTTCTGTGACAAGCACCCTGCAATTCCTGATAATTCTAATATAAAATAAACAGTTCTTGGGCCTCTGAGATGACTGAATGAGTAAAGGCCCTTGTAGCCAAGCCTGATGACCTGACTTTGATCCCTGGGACCCACACAGTGCAGAGAGCCAATTCTTTTTTTTTCCCCCATTTTTTAAAAAATTGAGTATTTCTTATTTACATTTCAAATGTTATTCCCTTTCCCCATTTCCTGTCCACCAGTTCTCTAACCCCTCCCCCTCCCCTTGTATAAGGATGTTCCCCTCCCCATCCACCCACCCTTACTACCCAATTCTTAAAAGTCTGACCTTCATATGCCCATCAGGGCATGCACACATATATACACATAATACACACACAGAGAATAACTACATGTAATAAAAATGTTTGAAGTACTAAGTAAATAAGCAGCCCTCCCTCGGTGCTCTTGGCTTACCTGAATTAAATGAGCATATATAAGACAAGAGTCGTCACTGTTCACAAAGGTCTAGCACTCACTGTTAAGCTGTGTCGTTCTATTTAGTTCTCAGAGCTGACAGGGGAAAGTCTTACTTTATTATCTTTCTGCAAATGTGTAAACTTGGAAAGAGAAAGTTGAGGTAGCCTGCTGTAGGCCACATGGCTCGTAACCACTATAACAGAGACAGCTGACACACCAGCCAGCCTGGGGTCCAGACTCTCAGCCAACCCACTCTGAAGAAAGTCTGCAAACAAAAGAGCGAGTGCATCTGACCGTTGTGCTTCCGGGAGCTCATTCGGCACTGGAAGCATTCGAAGCCATCTGTTGTGTTATGATCTTATCTCTCGAATGTTGGTGGATAACTTCAGGTAATTTCCTGTGATGTTATATCCTGGTCTCACTGCCAGATGGCCAGGAGGCCGTTTCTAATATTTATCTTGAATCTCCCTCTATGTGATGGAGAGGCTTTGTCACAGACTTAGTCTTACGAGACGACTATACACACGGCTGGAGAGGTGGTTAAGAGCATTTGCAGAAGACTGGAGTTCAGTTCCCGGCATCTATATGGTGGCTCGTTCCAGTTCCAGGGGATCTAATGCCATCTTCTGGCCTCCAAGGCCACTTCATACACATGGTACATATAAACATGAAGGCAAACACTTATACCTATAAAAAAAATTTAAAAAAATTTTTTTTAAAAAAACATATTCCCTGGATTGAATAATTCTCCTGAACATACAATGTTCCTTTCCCAAATCCAAACTTGTTTATTTTCATGCCTTGGAGAATGTTTATTTTAGCTCAATTTCTTTTGTTTTTATTTATTTATTATCTTCCTTTGCTTGGCTTTGTTTTAGTAGTGGCGGGCACAGGGCTGCATGTGTGTGTAGCCCAGGCTGGCCTCAAGCTCAGCCATGTAACTGAGGGTAACCTTGAACTCCTAATCTCCTGCCTCCACCCTCCCGCCCCCCAGTTCAGAGAGCATGAGTACACACCACGGTTTATGCTGTTGCTAAGGATGGAGCACAGGGCTGTGTTCATGCTGTGTTCAGCCTTGCTCTGGCCGAGCTACACCCTCGGCCTCTCTCTCCGTTATCTCTCTGTTTAGGCAAAGCTGCTGGATGAATTAGTTCTCTGCATTCACTCCTCTCTTCCCTAGACCCCTCCCTCCTGCTTTCCCATGCCTCAGTTTCTCAGAAATTGGAACCAACTAATAGTCAATGTCGTGTGCTCAGTATAATGTGATTGCACTCAGTGTAGAAAGCGTTGAGGCCCCGCGTGCACACTTCCTGTTCTGCCTCCCTGCTCACCCATCCCTACACTCACTGGCCAGCTCTGAGTCCCCTTCCTAAAGGCTCAGGGTTTTTTGTTTGTGTGTTTCACTCCCCAGATCCAGCACTGTTGCTCATCTTTCTCCCTCCACCCTATTGACTTTCTCCTCTCACGGTCTGAAAAATTATGTAGACAACGGCGACTACTGGCGTTTTATATCCAGCCCAGTCTTCTTTTCTGAACTCATATAGATTTATTCAAACTCTAACTAAACATCTTCTCTTAGAAACTTCATCAGAATATCAGGCTTAACATTTTCAACTGAATTCTTTACATATGCACTCATTTGACATCAAACTACGGTATCAATAGCTGTTCACTGTTGAGATAATCTTTATTTATAACTCCATCTCTCCAGGTGCTCAGACAAACAGGGGCAGTGTTATAGATGCTCCTTTCTTCCCACGCCCATATCCTCCCGGCCCCACTTCCGGTAGCCATTCTGCACAGTTGACTCCCGCCCCCGCATGGCTCCAATACTGTCCCAACTGAGATGGCTCTCCTGAATCACTTTACTAGCCTCACAGCTCCTGCGTCTGATACTCTTTCTACGCTCTACCACAGCAGTTCTCAACCTGTGTGTCATGCCCACTTTGGGGGTCATATATCAGGTATCCTGCATATCAGATATTTACATTACAATTCATAACAGTAACCAGGGGCGTAATAGTGTGGTCGACAGCTTGGATAAGTCCCGTGGAGCTGGTAGTGACACTGACACTGAAGATGTGTAGGGTAGTGGGAGCGGCCCAGAACTAGCTCATCTCTCCGATGCCATGGAGCAAGTGGGCCAGCATAAAGGTGCCCACCAAGTGATACCGAATGGTGTGAAAGGCAGCACCGAGGCAAAGCGATTACGAGCTCAGTTTATACCAAAATTCTTTAAGAATTTTCCAGAGCTGGCTCATTCTGCTTTCAATACCCAGTTAGACCTCTGTGAGGATGAAGATGTGTCAGCCCAGATACGACACCAAACAATTAAAGAGCTGCCTCAGTTTGCCACAGGAGAAAACCTTCCGAGAGTAGCAGATATACTGACCCAGCTTCTGCGGAGACATGACTCTGTAGAATTTAATTTGGTGAACAGTGCTCTGTTAAGTATATTTAAGATGACTGTAAAAGGAACATTAGGTGGTTTGTTTAGCCAGATTCTTCAAGGAGAAGACATTGTTGTTAGAGAACGAGCAATTAAATTCCTGTCCACCAAACTCAAGACACTCCCAGAGGAAGTAGAGGAGTACCTGCCCCCTCCCCACCCCTCCCCGATTGAATCCAGGAAGGACCTAGAACACGTGACTGGTGAAGACTTTGTTTTGTTCCTGAAGACACTGGCTGGGTTAAAAAGCTTGAAGTCGGGGCTGGGGATTTAGCTCAGTGGTAGAGCGCTTACCTAGGAAGCGCAAGGCCCTGGGTTCGGTAGGCAGGACAGGCTGACCTGGAACAGACCGTCAGCACCTCACACCCTAACTGCGTGGACAGGGTACTGCAGTGCACCCGGCAGGCTGTGCCCCTCGTCTCTAAAACTCTCTATCCCACAAAATTTGTGACACACTTCTCTCGAGCAGGATCTCCCTGATCTCAGTACCCCGACGACCCCAGTGGAGGGTCTCGATATACAGTTGGAAGTATTAAAGTCGTTGGCAGAGAGGAGCTCATTTTGTGGTGACATGGAAAAGCTAGAAACAAATTTAAGGAAACAGTTCGTTACGTTACTGGAGTATATGCCTCTCCCTCCCGAAGCAGCAGGAGATGGAGTGAAGCTGGGAATGCAGAGGCCAAGCTGCAGTTCACTTGCGTGGAGAGCTTACTGTACAGTTTTCATCAAGCTGGGCTGGAAACTTCCAGCATTGTTGTGAGATTGTTACACTTAAATCTACTGCTACTCATTGGGTTGCTGGGAATGTCCCTAAAAGGACTGCTGCCTTCAGCTGAAAATGTAATGTTCTTTCTACCTTTATAGTATGATCTACTTTTGTGAAAGACCATGGCTGTGTCTGAGGTAAAACGAGAACAATATTTTTGGATGCTTTGTCTGCAGCCTGGACCTGTTTTCTCAATACCCTCATTATCCACACTTCATCTTGTGAATCTTGCTTTTGCACATCTTGATGATTTGTTACAAAGAACTGACTCGAGTGGGAAACTCAGTCTAGCTTGTGATCTGGTAAAGATCATCACTTTTTGAAATGTTACTTATTTTCCTCCCCATTCTGTTACAGTTTTTTGCCCAGTACATGGAGAAGAGTAATAATCAGTCTTAACCTTTTGCTTTCATTGTTTTCTATATGAAGTTGCTAGGCAGTTTTGTAACATTCCTGCCAAGGGTCATAGAAATTAAACACCAGCTTCTCACAATGTACAAGTGTCAAGGGCCTTTTAGAACGAAGCTGCTTTGCATTGCTCCGTTCGCTCTTCTCCATAATTTGGGATACAGCTTTGAATGCAGGGTCTTATTATTTGAATAGGAGTACATGTGCATAATATACATACAGACATAAGCATATGTTGTGTGTGTATATGCATGCTATAGAACCTGAGTGTACGACAAATCAATACTTTAAATTCTCAGGATGGGTCATCTGACATAGTGATTATCCCTTTGAGGCTGAATCCATTACTGACTTGGTATCTAGGTTTTTACTCCAGTAGGGAGGAGTTTCAGTCAGTTGAACTCACATGGTTATTATTGTTTAAAACTAAAAACAAAAGCTGTTTTTGCAGAGACAAGTCTGTTGGTGAAATACAGCCAGATCTGGTGTAAATACAGGTTCCCACAGGATAGAATAGGATTTGGAGACTTAATAACCAGGGCTACCCAGGAAAGAGTTGCTCACTCAGCTGGCTTTTGCCAGTTTCAAAATTTAACTTCTCAGGTTATTAATCAGAAATTAATATTAATATAATAATATTATTAATATGTTAAACAATAGTCTTTAGATTAAGACAACAGATGAGGGAGGTTTGCTGAGTGTCTTGTGTTGGGCATTTTTAGTAGCCCGGGCTCTGTTATTCTTTTTTTTTTTTTTTTCCGGAGCTGGGGACCGAACCCAGGGCCTTGCGCTTCCTAGGCAAGCGCTCTACCACTGAGCTAAATCCCCAACCCTTCTGTTATTCATTTAAATGTTTCATACGTTTTTGTTCCACAGTTAATCTTCCTTCTCCAAGTTTACTATTAAAATCAGAAATTCAGATGACATTTCTGGTGGTTTGTTGTTTTGTTGGGTTTTTTCGTTTTGTTTTGTTTTGTTTTGTTTTTTAAGGTTTCGATTCCTACATAGTTGTCTTCACTAGCATCAGTTCTACCCTGGGGGAAAAACCAATCTCCTTTCTGAGAATCACTGCACGTATTTATAGTGAAAATATTTCTGAAAGTCTAGAATGATGCACGTGAACACAGGAAGTTGGTCAGCTTGACTAAGGAGTGCTGGCAATAAACTCTGAGCGTTCCATGGGACTGAGCTGAACCTAGGCTCCCTTGGAATCTGAACACAGTCACATGGGATCGCCAGTTGAATACTCTGACCATCTAGTTATGGACCTCAGAGATAGGTCAGCCATGGCCTAAAGCCATTTCAAGAACAAAACTGAACTGGACTATAGCAATGTAAGTTTGAACGCAATCATGTTTCCTCTCTTGTCTGAGGGTATTTGTAACTCAGCAGAAGTAACTTGACCTCATGTCTACTCATCCCCTCCTCATCCTTCTGCTTCCTTTCCCTTGCCTAGTCAGAAATTGGAAAGAAAATCTTCATGCCATGAGTCTTTTTCTTTCACAAGGACACCTGTGTATCCCCTTATTTAAATGTAAATGTTCCCTTATGCTTTTGAAATAAATTTCCTTCTGTAATTTTGTTTTGTGTCTTAATGTGTTATAACTTAGGATTCTTGATTCTTAGATGTCAGCATTTATTGATTGCTTCTCTTATGGCAAACCGTGTTAGACCTTAAATATAAAGATTAAAAAAACAACAGTAGCAAAATTGCAGTTATAAAGTAACAATGAGGGATTGGGGATTTAGCTCAATGGTAGAGAGCTTGCCTAACAAGCACAAGACCCTGGGTTCGGTCCCCAGCTCTGAAAAATAAAAAGTATCAATGAAAATAATTTCATGGTTGGGGGTCACCACAACATGAAGAACTGTATTGAAGGGTCTCGGCATTAGGAAGGTTGAGAACCACTGCTCTAGAATCTATTTTACGCACAGGATCCTCTACGTGTGAAGGTCAAATCACATCTTCTCTCTGTTAGAACTAAACAATAGTATAGTAGGTTCACTGCAGAATTCAAGGCTTTTTTAGTGTTTTTTACAAAGTGATGACATAAGCCTATAATCCTAGGACTGGGCGGCAGAGGTCACAGAGTGGGCTTGATGCTAGTCTGGGCTGGAGGAGACACTGTGGTTTTTGTGTTTGGTTTTGTTTTGTTTTTTATTAGATTTTTTATTTACATTTCAAATGTTATCCCCTTTCCTCCTTTCCCCTCCAGAAACCCACTACTCCCCCTGCTTCTATGAGGGTGCTCCCCCACACACCACCCATTCCCTCCCACCTCCCTGCCCTGGCATTCCCCTACACTGGATCATCGAGCCTTGACAGGACTAAGGACCTCTCCTCCCATTGATGCCAGACAAGGCCACGCTCTGCTACATATGCAGATGGAGCCATAGGTCCATCCCTGTGTTCTCTTGGGATGGTGGTTTAGTCCCTGGGAGCCCTGGGGGGGGAGGTCTGGTTGGTTGATATTGGTGATCTTCCTATGGGGTTGCAAACCACTTCAGCTCCTTCAGTCCTTCCCCTAACTCCTCCATTGGGGACTCCGTTCTCAGTTCAATGGTTGGCTGCGAGCATTCACCTCTGTATTTGTCATGCTCCGGCAGAGCCTCTCAGGAGACAGCTATATCAGGAGGAGACTGCTTTAAACAAAGAAAAAAGAGCAGAGATAATTGCTTGGCTCTTTCCTCCCAATGAAACCTCCATCCCCCAGATACCCGAATGGATAGTCTCATTTTTATTCAAAGTTGGACTCAACAATCGTGGGCTTCGTAAAACTCAACTCGATCCCCTTATCCAGCTACATGAAGTTCCACTCTTATGTTCCCCTTACTTAATTTATTTTTTCCCAAAGTGATTCACACATTCTTAACTGACAAACCATTGATTTATTTTGTTATCCTTGTCTGCTTCCCTGTGCAAGACTGTAAACGCCAATAGCTCAGGGATGCAGGGATATTTTATTTGCATTCCAAATGCTTTCAATGGTGCCTTGCCATGGTGGGGATTGACGAGCAGATGCTGAATGAATAGACACAAGGATAATTACCTTCCTTACAACTCTGCACTCAAGACTGGTAAGCACAGCTCATTGCTTTAAGTCTGCTTTTAAGTCCCCAGCTCCCCATCCATATTTATCACACAATTGCAACTCTATTTGTTGTACTATTCCAAAAATCTAGAAATACTTTGTCTTAGAAGGAATACAAGAAGCTTGAGTCCGTCAATAGTGAATGGGTCTGGCCTCTGACAACTACATGATGTGACTGGCAGATTATTTGCTCCTTGTATAACCTCTTGACCTGCCTTGCAGATGTTTGTAAGATTTATGGTCTGCTGCTGTTGTTATTGTTGTTGCTGTTTTGACACACAACCTCTGCCTTTGAACTGAGTATCTGAGGGTGATCTTGAACACCACCCAGATCTTTCTGCCCCCAACTCTTCATGCTGGGATTACAGGCATGCATTATCCTTATACATCTGTATATAGTATAAAACTCTGAGTCTGCAGTTCAAGAGAACAGATGACGTTTTGGTTTGGGGTTTCTCCTATAACTAGAAGCAAGCATTGGATTATTCTGGAGATGGGGGGGGTTATTCTGCAACAGGAAGGTAACTTTCTGACAAAGGAACCACATGACAGCAATAAAAGCTCATCCTTGAGTCAAGCATAATTTTATGTCAGCACCCCATCAATACCTTTAGGAATCACAGTTATTTTGAAAACAATTTTTAATTTGAGGGTCAGTTGAATAGAGAAGGGTAGGAAAATGGCATGTTCTCTCTTGGTCTTTTTTGAGGGATTCAATTTACATTACGACCTCTTGACCGTAGAACTTGATGTATTCATATTTGATTAAAACAGACACTCATTTCTCTGTCAAGAGAAGGCTTACAACAGAGCTTCTGAGAGGTAACACATGGTGCCCAGCTCTGCTGCCTTACAATTAGTGAGCTTTGCTCAAGTCAGAGTCAAGTCCATAAGGCATAGGTGTTCATATCAACAAAGAGCTTATAATTTAATAGAAATGCCATTTACACTACTTTATTTTTCAACAAATACTTCAATATCTTATGCCACTTCTGCTGTGTATGTTTGACATAAAGTAGTTAAGTAATAGCCCAGGTTTTCCATTGTTCTTGTGGGACTTAATCACAGCAACAAAACCTCTTTGGCTAAGCATGGTAGTGTTGTTGGGAATTTAAGAAGCCATTTATAAAGTATGAAAAGGAAGGCAAGTCCCCAGGCAATGCCTCTTTTTATCCAGTGAATGGTGCCCTTTGCCCAGCACAGCAATTCTTAACACTGATTACAAGCAGAAATTCCAATCTGGAGTTCAGATCATTTGCTTGTAATTGATGATGAATTTGAACATTGCTTGGCAAGTCAAGTGTCTGACCGTACATCATCTATTCTCTTCCGAAACTTTCTATGGGGTAATGAATGAACCTGACAGAGTAAGCTAACATGGTCTCAATTTTGATGCCAAGGTCAGATACTCATTTCTCTTTTCTAGGTCTGTTTCATGCAGAGAACCAGAGAAAGGGTCTTAATTTAATGACCCCAGAGTTCCTTTGCAAGGTTTTATAATTCTACTTCCATTAATTGTCCCAAATATGTATTTTTAAGTATCAAAATATATTCTAAATTTGAAATACCGTGCTCATTTATGCATTCATTCATAAGTGTTCTAATTTCATGGATTTAGAATGAATATATACATATATATGTATATATACATATATATATATATTTCAAATTTACCACTTCTAAATAAATGAACCTAGTTTTCAGAGTTTTTGTTTTGGTTTCCTCTGCCTTGATGTCTCTGCCCCCCATGTGTCTCTGTCTCGCTCTCTCTCTCCCTCTCTCTCTCTCTGTCTCTCGCACACACATTAGCACGTGTGTGTGTGTGTGTGTGTGTGTGTGTGTGTGTGTGGTATGTAGTTTTTGTTGAGGTGTTTTAAGGAAAATTAGTGTAGGAAAAGAAAAAGTGAAGAAATCAAATTATTTATGTCTTAGTTTCTTTTTTTTTTTTTTTTTTTTTGGTTTTTTTTTTGGGACTGGGGACCCGAACAGGGCCTTATGCGCTTCCTAGGTAGCGCTCTACCACTAAACTAAATCCCCAGCCCGATGTCTTAGTTTCTATTTCCATGATAAAACACCCTGGCCAATCTCCTATAACAGGACTTCCCGTGGAGGTATCCCACAAAACCTACAACCCACAATTTGCCCCAGCTACAAGAGGTGCAGGGATAAATATGGAGCAGAGATTGAGGGAATGGCCAACTAATGACTAGACCAACTTGGGACCTACTCCGTGAGAGAGAGAGCCAACCCCTGACACTATTAGTGATACTCTACTCTGCTTGCAGAAGTGTCTCCTAGGAGGATTCATCTAGCAGCTAATGGGAACTAATGTGGAGACCCACAGTCAAACATTAGGCCGAGCTCAGGGAGTCTTGTGAAAGGATCGAAGGAACCAGATGGGTCAAGAACACCACAAAAAGACATACAGAGTCAACTGACCTGGGCTCATGGGACCTCACCAACTAAAAGTATGCATGGACTGGATCTAGGCCCACTACACATTTGTAGAAGATGTGTAGCTTGGTTACCATGTGAATCCCCTAATAATTGGAGTAGGGTCAATCTCTGACTTGAACTCTGATGCCTGCCTTTCGATCCCTTTCCCCTAGCTGGGCTACCTTGTCTGGCCTCCGTGGGAGAGGACGCACTTGGTCCTGCTGCAATTTGATGTGCCATGAAGAGTTGGTATCCAACTGGGGGTTTGGGGTGAGCTACCCTTCTCTGAGGAGGCAGAGAGAGAGTGATAGGAGAAGGGGTATATGAGGGTGAGACTGGGAGGAGAGGAGGGTGGGGACTGCGACTGGGATGTAAAGTGAATAAATAAATTAATTAATGAAGAAACAAGCATCATGGCCAAGAGTAACTTGAGGAGGAGAGGATTGTATTCCATCTTATATGTCGGAGGTACATCATCCAGGAAATTGGGGCAGGAACTCAAAGCAGAAACTGACATAAAAGCCATCAATAAGTGCTAAGTGGCTTCTCCTGGCTTGTTCAGCCTCCTTTCTTATAGCAACCAGGACCACCAGTTCAGCAGTGGCACCACCACAGTGAGCTATTCTCTCCCACATCAATCACCAATCAAGAAAGTGTACTCAGGTTTGCCCGCATTCTGATCCATTGGAGACATTTTCTCAATTGACGTTTCCTCTTCCAAAATGACTCAAGCTTGGGTCAAGAAGTCATAAAACTAGCAAAGAAGCACATATACACATCAGCTTAGTTCCCCGCACCCTTTAATCAGAATGATAAGAATCAAAACAATGTTATCTTTTTTTAAAAAACATGTTTTACTTTCCAAGTGGTGAATCTATTACAATAAAAAAGAATCCTTGGTCTTCGGCACATGGCCAAGAATCAATTTATACAAAGCTGTCGTTCAAGGGTTTGGAATTATAGGGAGAGAAGAAATATTCTTTTTCATTTAAGTCACTTCCATTTGATATTAAATGTCTTATCAAATGATCTGCCAAACCATGTCATACCCTAAATGGAATATTATTTAAAAAATATGACCAAACCCCACAAAAAACTTAGACAAGAATTAGAGAACACAGATGTTGTTAACCACTCCCTGCATTTTCTCTTCCAGTCAGTCAAGGGTACGAAAGCACTTCCCACAAGCTCTAGTCTACCCTTTGCTGAGTGCTGGACAGCAGAATACAGTCTAGGATTGGGAGCATCACGCAGAGGTAGCATGCTTACCTAGTGAGCAGGGCTTTGCACTCAGTTTCCAGCTCTAGGGAAGAAAAATGAATGCAGCCCAGTATGGAAGACATACTAGCAGCCAGTTAAACAGCAGAGTGTATTGGGCACCATAGCCCACTAGCTCTTCTCAGAGAGTCAGGAAATAGTGTACAGAGGAGAAACCATCTGAGATCCTTCTTCTCAAGGGAGAAGCTAGAATCGAAGGGAAAGGGAGAGGAAGGAGGAAGAAGGAGGGAGTAGGGAGGAAGGGAGGGACTGAGAAAGATTCCGAGGAAAAACCACAAAGGCAGTGCCTGATAAGAGTAAAGGACTTTGCCTCTGGAACTAAGAATCAATAAAAATGGACTATGTGCTGGATACCAGCGGTGTCTGGGTAAGGTTCTGATCAGTTTTATATACTGTGCACACAACAGTATTTTGAAGCTAGCAATACTGCGCACGCGCGCACACACACTCACACTCACATACAAACACACACATATACACACACATTCTAT
Organism: Rattus rattus; assembly: GCF_011064425.1. Classification (NCBI taxonomy): domain Eukaryota; kingdom Metazoa; phylum Chordata; class Mammalia; order Rodentia; family Muridae; genus Rattus; species Rattus rattus. Next base: position 23,303,182 of record NC_046168.1, on the reverse strand, counting down.
ATAAAAGCACAGCCTCAATTCGTGCCTTCATGGCGCTAAGAATTAGGAAATTAGATGACGACTGAGCACCACCCTCATGACTAAGGTACACAACCGTCACTCTAAGTCGCTTTATTTAAAATAAACGCAATACAACAAGCATCTCTCTCTAGCTCCAGCTCTCACATCCAGAGAACCCCACGGCTGCTCAGAAAAGAAAACTGTTTTTCTCTGCTGCCCTATGCATTCTTCCAAACAGGAATGCGTGATGCCGCGCAACCCACATAACATCGAATCCCACTCAACATTTACACGACTGATCCAACAGAGGGAAAGGTCTGAGAGCCATTGTACATGAAGCCGTGATGACTTTGGCTGGCTCCTGCTTCTGTGCTGTATATGAGACGGTGTCCCATCCCTAGGAAAGCTATTCTGGATCAGCTCTGTTCTAGACCATCCAATGTGTCTCATCCAGGCTCGTGAACTTGTCCTCAACCTTCCACTACTCTCTCTTTCTCCCCTGTCTGGCCCACTCTGGTGACATTTTATTCCTGGGAAAGAGTGCCCGGGATTATTACCCTCTTCTACTATTGTGTCCTTCCAGAGGAACCTAGAATCACCAAACTGAAGAAACGACAGTGGATTTTCCAATGAGCAATCAGACATTAAGGAGACTTTTCCCCCAATTAATCGTCATCCACAGGTGTCAGCGAAAAGTCACTGCAGTGCCCACCCAAGCTTCCTTTTCACTCTGTCTTCAGTGAGACATCCTGGGGTCAGGAGAGGTACATGATGAACAACATGATATGTTCCTGCGTGTGTGTTTGTTTGTTTTGGTCTTCCTTTCCCAACCAATTTCTGAATAATTTTTCCTCGCTCTTTCCCCAAACAGGATTCTCCCTTACGTAACCCATCAGTCCCTGGTGTGCATGTCAGCTCTAGCCAATCCCCTCATCTTACTGAACCCAGAGGTGCACAACCGGAGAGCAGAAAGCGAGGCTTCTGGTATTTACACTCTTGGTCCCACAAGTCAGCAGCTATTACATCTTAGGACACACAGAAAGACTAAATTTTATGTGATGTTTTTATTCTTTCTAAGTCCCAAAACAGTTCTCTGTTCAAAAGTAAAAACTGCTTTTGGATGTCTAAAATGAAAGGATTCATACATTTTTCTCCCCCTCTAGCTATGAAACTTTGAAGATTTCAAATATTTTTAAAATTAGGTGAAGATACAGTCAAGAGTTCAAATAACCAATATGTGGCTATGAGGCCAGGCAGAGAGGAGACAGGAAGAGTTGAGTCCAGCTGCAGAGTCTGGATTCTGAGAGGATGGAGCTTATGGAGCACATAGTGTCGTACATCAGCAGAACACCTCCTGCTCCACGTATACCTGAGCGGTGGCTAGCGAGTGTTCCAAACCCTTCATCAAAAAAACCTACTTGCTTATTTACACGACAGGACCTTAAGCCACAGCCCTAGCTCTGTGTGCGTGTGTGTGTGTGTGTCTCTGTGTGTGTGTGTGTGTATATGCGCGCGTGTGCGTGCGTGTGCATGCGTGATTGTGTGTGTGTTTGTGTGCACGTGCGCGTGCGTGTGTGCGCATGCGTGCATGTGTGCGCATGTGTGCGCGTGCGTGCGTGCATGTGTACGCGTGCGTGCATGTGTGTGTGCGTGCGTGTGTGTGTGTGTGTGTGCGTGCGCGTGTGCGCGTGTGTTGCTTCTCAGAGGAAAGCTTGCAGGAATCATCTCTCTGACCTTCCATGTAGGTCCAAAAACAAAAAAAGCCAAGTAGTAGTTTGATGGAGAGACTCTCCCCAAAATGAGCTGTCTTGCTAGCCCTAGTGTCTCCTTTTTACTAAATAGATACATAAATCCTCAGCAACCTTAGCTAGGTTACCATGTGACTTAATATCTCCTCAGAGAAGGTCCTTAACAGATTCCGTAACTAAAAACATTACACATCGGCTTCAGTTTTTTATAAACTCTTCGATTAGACTCAGCCCGTCATCAGCTGAAATCAGACACCAAATTTAGGCTTTGCTACTGCGGGCAGCAACAGCCTTCTGCCCTTCTTCGATGGCTCCAGTGTAAATCGTACACTGCAGCATGGCACTGATGACCATTGTTCCACGCATCTCTTACTTGGCTTTAGGAGCACAGTCTAAGGCTCCATCTTGAGTCACGGGGACGCTAGAGTGTCCACAGTTTTATTAGTTGATGACAACCTTTCCTTAGCTCATCTCTTCAATCATCATTGCCCCGCCCCATCTCTCCCTCTGCCTTTTCCCCACCAAGTTTTCAACAGCATCCTCCTCAGAACTGCACCCTACACCGTGCAAGTTCTGGCAAACGTTCACATGTTTTTCTCCCTTCTCCCAGTCTTCATGCCACCTTTGCAAGGCCCAAACATGCCTAATCTCAGCAAAGCCTCCTCAGCCCTCAGTATGTCCCAAGCCCAGCCCAGAGTCTGAAAGCAGGTTGCTGCTTGCTGAGGGATCTCCTCGGCCCGCCCTGCCATCTCTCTCCACCCACCGCCCCCACCTACGCCAGTCTACGCCCAGAGGTGATCACCTGCCCCGCCAAGCTAGTTATTGCTCTTCCCAGCCCCAGAGCAAGTTTTACTGCTCATTATTCACTAGAGGGTGGAAAGCAGTGAGGCAGCACTCAGTCCCTCTCAGGAGGCTCCTGGGAGGAGCGTCGGTTCCCTAAGACAGCGAGCGGCCTTCCATCTTTTTCTTCTTCACATCAAAATACATACACACACACACACACACACACACACACACACACACTCACACACACACGCACACACACATGTACGCACACACGCACACTACACACACATACGCGCACGCACGCGCACACTCACACACACACACATCCCAAAGAAAATAGAAATTAACCCAACACAATAGAAGAAATAACTGAATTACAGGATAGTATGTATATACAATTAATTCACACTAATTCAACTACACGGTTAAAAAAAACAACAGAGATTAAAATTGTGTATGTGTGCTTTTCATTATTTTATGCGCTTTATACATTTCTGTATTGTAATAATAAGTTATATTTGCTCAACACTTGCTGGAATCTAGAAAATGTGTTAAATTACACAATCTTCTAAGGCATCAAATAAGCACGGATTTTGCTCGGTTTTCTGGTAAGATCCTCAGAAGCAGGAAGGCTGAAGAGCGTAGGCAGGCAGATAGAAAGTGGTAGGAGTGGGATCTGAACCCACACTGATACAGTTCGCAACTGAGGCCCTGGCCCTGGTATCACATGTGTGTGACTTCGTACCACTGCCTAAGAGTAGCTCATACAGTGAAGTATATTGCTATTCAGGGTAATTTAAGGCTTTTTGCAGATTTTATGATTGTAGTTATCTTAGCTACAGGCCCTATTCAGAGGAAACACTCATTTTACACTTTCTAGTAAATTTTTGAAATGATGTAATCATCTTAATACAATAATTTGTTCTTAACAATATAGTATTCCTGTTAAATATAAAACACATTTTCAATCAGTCATGTATCTAACTTTTCAGACAGATGGATATCCTAAATTAAAACATGAAAAGCTTTAAGCTAACCCTCCTGTGTATCTTTCTTTTATTCTTTAACTAAAGAAGAGAAAATGGGTACTAGTAACAATACCAGAATGAATGGCAAACAAAAAAAAAAGAAGAAGAAAAATATCCTAAAAATGGGACTATAATCATTTCCCCACAATCTTAAAACCAAGAGTCTTATCCCTGCCCACTCTAAAGCTCTATTTGAAATTGATAGCTACTGGGAGAAGGAAAATCCACTTATTTCAATGGAGTAGCACTGAGTATATCAACCTAGTGTAGGTCCCATGCTCAGGTGAAGTTAGCCCACACGATTCAAACTCTATGGTTTGTTTGTTTATTTATTGTTATTTTGTTGGGAGTTTATTTTCATTGTATATAACTTCATTTATTTGGTTATTATTATTATTAAACTTGAATTTAAATGGGTAGACATTGGGGAGCATCCACAAGGAGCTAAAGAAGAGGAAAGAATATGGCTAAAATATACCATATGAAATTCTCAAATGTTAAATAAAAGCATTTTTAAAAATCAACAGGATTAGCAAACTAAATAGAAATGTTTCTCTCATGTTAGGGAAAACAACAAAACTCTGACCCTGTACTTCAATTTTGTCCACAATTTTAACTATTAATTTTGTCTTGCCTTGTTTAACTGTGAAACAAGTAGAAGTCTTGATATTAGTTTCACTACAGCTAATTTTTCTAAGTCACAGTGTCGTATCTAATGAAATGATGAACGGACACCGTATGGAAGCATGCATAAAAGGAGTCAGTGGACTTAAGTGACTCTTGGCCTACGCTTTCCTGTCTGTGGTGGCACCACAGAAAAGCTGCTCCCAAACTCAGATTTGATTCCTCTTAAAAAATACAGAATGCATTCTGGGAAGTACAAACTCACTAGTGCCGGAAAAAGAAACAACTTGCTATTTATTACACCAGATTAAAATTTTCAGCATGCAAAACAATCATCAGGGAATTAATGATTGCCTTAGGAGCCGTCCAGCTCAACGTAATTCCAATGCTCCTTTTCTCTGAAATTTAGAAGTGATTGCATTTATCACTGATGTTTATTTCCTGGATCCTCACACTGTTATAGCTAAGAGCAGCCCTACTTCACCTAACAAAACAACTCACTCTAGAGGAAAGAGGTCTACAATGCAGGGATGGGCCAACATGGTTTAAGCATAAATTATTTTAAAGTGAATGGCATCAAGGCCTGACCCACAACTTCCTTTAAATGTCACCGAGCAAACTTCTCATCTTTAATATCACAAAACTGTGAGACGTTTTCGAATTGAGCTTAGCTTCTTAAGGCTCTGTACGTCTAAACTATTTGAAGCCCTTCATCCTCCAAACTGTTTTGTGTGACTAAAAGTTGGTCAAGAGGGAGAACAAGTAGTGTGAGCAAGGCGCACCCACGCAGAGAAGAAACAAGTTTAACATGTTCCTGCTGGGCACACCCTTAACCAGACCCATTAATTTAGAAAAATAATGGTAATATTAGTATAAGCAACTATGGTAGCCAGTAGGATAATAAGACAGCATCCAGCATAAAACAGTGGGAAAACCTTCCCAAGTTGTGCAAGGTTCATTCCACTTCAACACGAACCTGAACCATGAAGCCCAGTGGGAGGTGTCTACTCTGTGCTTGTGGTCCTACCTGGGAGTTGCCGCCAAAGGATTGACCATGTAGTTAGTCAGGAAAAGAAGACTATTCCGCTTCTAGCAATACCTCTAAACTCAAACCATTCTGAGATGCAAGGCTTAATGTTTTAACTGAATAGTCACCCCGGCTTACAGAGCTTGGCAACCAGGCATCACCATTTTACCTTAATGCTCCTTGCTAGTTGGTTTCTTGAAAATTCTGCAATGTAACAACATCAAAATTCAGCAACTGCCCAAGGTTCAGGAGACTGATTTCCCAAGTAGATTCTGCGAACACTGTCTTGATATGTTTGGACCCTCTAGAAAGCACAAAGCACTAAGGCTGTGTGCAGAAGATCAGCAAAGGGGCCACATCTGATTTCTTCCTAGCATTGATATTGGCTGCTTCTAGCCTGGGCCTGGAACCTAGCCTTGGCTAAGCAGCCCAAGCTGACTTAAGCCCCACAGCTTCCTGAAACTCAAGAGCTGTTAAGTAAACTATGTAAAACACCCTTTTAAAATGATTCAAAAAGTGGCGAATATTTTACTTCAAAACGATTATAAAGAAAGAAATCATTTTTCTGCAAAGTATACAGTAAGTTAAAGGTCAAGAAGGCTTCTCAGCCGTTTCCACTCAGCTTGAAAATCCTTTTATCACACTAGTGTAGTAAAATATATGTGGCAGATTAATGTTTTCAAACTCTTTCAGACCATGTATTTATTTTAGATACAAAACAATACCATTAAGAATTACTTCAATACATTTGTTGATTTTATTTTAGAAACCTTAATACTTCTTTTGACATTTCTTAAAGAAAGTTTAATTGAAATATAATTACATCATTCCCCAGTTTCCTCCCTCAAACCGCTTTCATACCCTTTCTCTCAAGTTGATAAGTTGATAGTCTCTTTTTCTTTGATTGTATTTATTGCATATATATATATATATATATCCCACTGAGTCCATATTTTGTTGTTTGTGTGTATTGGACAACCAATAAGGGAGCTTGTCCCAGGAAAAGGCTAATAATTCTCCTTTTAGCAGCAGTCATTAGTCACTAGGGGTAGGACCCCCTGAAATGTCCCCCTTCCATGTTAGCACATCTACTGACGCTATCGATGTCCTGGTCTTATTATGCAGCATTTCTGTCCTACAGTGGACTTCCTAGTATTTTGGCTCTTACAGTCTTTCTATCCCCTCTTCTGTGATGTCCTGAGCCATAGATGCAGTGGTTATGATTCAGGAATACCCAGGATCCTTTGATCACTGCCTCATATCTTGTTGTATTTTTCCATGATGATCTTCAATTGTTGTAAAGCTTCAGCAACGAGGGCCGAGGGCCACACCTGTACAGGAAAGGTGGCACACACACGGGAAAGATTTATAATTCTTTTTTAAATAATTTCCCAAATAGTTTGTGAGCGGAGAGGGTAATTTAGACATCAAGGGAAAAAGAGGATTAGGGGAAATCGAAACTTCTACTTTTTCTCACTTAAAACACACTGGCTCTGCAGCCACTGCTTCCCACACTCTTACCTGGTCATATTATCTACTAACATTGATAGCATTTTAGCTGAATATTAACAACTTTGTATAAAATTAATAAGAAAATAGATTCATTGCAGAAAAATTAATTGATTCATGCATTTTGCTAAGTAGCTCGTTTTGAACACACTTATCATTTGACATAAAACCATTGCTTTCAAAGTTCTGGTGACTCAGTTCTCAAGAACTTGAAATTTTTAATGTATGAAATTTTTCTTCTAGTTATTATAGACGTTATGGTTGTATAAAAAGGTTTTACTATAGTACACAATAACGTCTGTCAAGCAAATTCTCAATGACTAAAGTTGCAACTAATTGATTAATTAGTGTTTTATTAATGTTATAGCACTTTGCAAGGAAGTCACACCCTATAAATACTTGGGAGTGTTCCTAAGATGTTTTATTCCAAATAATGAGTGGAAGATGTGCAGGTTTCAATCTAACGATTACTTAGAGTCTGATGATGGATTCATGTACGCTATCAGAGGCGCCTTACAGAGAATTCGACAACCCAATTCCTAGTAACCTTATTAAACACATCAGACTAATAGAAATATAAAACAGGGCTCTCCAGACTGTGAGTTCCCGTAAGGGCACGCACTTACACAGAGCATTGCACCTGAAAGTAAGTGTTCAACTTCTGCATGAATCAATACATGGTCAACAAGGACTCCTTGCCATGATCATTTACAAGTAAAGACACATAGACAAAGGGCTATCCTGTGGGACACACTGTGACACATTACAGCTTCCATAACGAGATGGGTTTGTTGTTCGTTTGCTTGTTTGTTTTATTCTATTGCTTTTGTTTTAATTTTCTAAGGGCAGATGGTAAGTACAGAGAGAGGGGGATGAGTGGGATTGGGGCGCATAATGTGAAATTCACAAAAAAAAAACAATAAAAAGTAAAAGAAAGGAAGAAGAAATAAGTTGACAAATAAAAATAAATGGTCAAATTGCACTAACTAGCAAGTCCATAAATCCATTATCTACCAGGTCTTCAAACTGTTCTTTTGTTAGCTCTTTCTGTGTGGCAACCTCTGCAGATCCTTGAGTGTTTATGGTGCAGAGTGTGGTGGAAAGCAGGTACACTCATTCTAAGGGAGAAGCAAGCCTGTGCTGTCACTCACACCAGGCAGTGAAACACTGTCCCCACCACTGGACCCACAGCAGCAGCAAAACAGTTTCTTTTTTAATGTTTTTTTAAAAATTATCATGCAAGGTATTAGATGTCATGGTTTCAGTGTTTTAGTGACTCTGTTCCCCGCCTGTCCCACCCTCTGCTAACCCTGATCTCCAAGTCTCTTCTTCCCTTCCATGTGTCCCTTTGCCCATCACATATCTTTCCTCATCAGCAGTTTTTGCTCTCTCTTGGGCTCCATTCTTAGTTTTTAGGATTTATTCACGCTCACATCTGGTTAAATGCACACACGAATGCTTTCTAGCAGTGTTCTCAGCCTGTGGGTTGCAACCTCTCTGGCAAAAACCTGTCTCTAAAATCTACTTACATTATGATTTGTAACACTAACAAAATTAGAGTTATGAAGTAGCAACAAAATAATTTTATGGTTGGGGTGACCCCAGCATGAGGAGCACTAAGAAGTCTGGGAAATGGTTCTTTACAGGATTAAGACCTGAACATGAGACTCTGAGGAGCTGCCTCAAAAAAGCAAAATAGGAGTATCTAACCCCTGAGGTCTCCAGAACCTTCCACAGACACACGTGCACTGCATGGTAATTGCTGCTCTGTGAGCAACAGCCAACGGGCCCAACCTACATAACCATCAACAGATAAATGCATAATGAAAATATACATAGAAACAATGGAATATTACTCATCGTAAAGAAAAATGACATTTCCAGGTAAATGGGTGGGTCTAGAAAAGGTTTCTTTTTTAAAAAGGAACATGTCCCCCAAGGTCAAACTGACTCTTCTCAAGAATTTCGATCTCAAAAGAACCCTGGCCTGAGCAAAGCATTATTGGTAATGCCAAACCCAAGGCCAAAGAACCCTTATCCCTAGAATTAGAAAGAAAAATGTGGACATCTCTTGAGAGATACATAGCTTCATAAGAAAGCTTTTTACCCCTAAAGCCTTTCTGCTGTTGCTGTCTTGCTTTGTTTTTCTGTTTTAGGCAGGGTCTTTCTATTATTTAGCTCTGGCTGTCCTGGAACTTGTAACGCAGGTCTCAAACTCCCAGAGATCTGCCTGCCTCTGACTCTTGAATGCTGAGATTAAAGATGTACAACACTGCACCTGGTTCTGTCCCAAAGTCTTGAGAATAAATAAAAGGCAGTCATGAAAGGAGAATGAGCATTTAACACACTAAGCCTTACATAACACACCAAGAAACATACATGCACTAACACACACACACACACACACACACACACACACACACACACACAGAGAGAGAGAGGTTAAGAAGACCACACCCCATCCCCCAGCAGAACATTCACGACAGAGATTGACACGAATATACTTTAAGCAAACATTTTGAAGGGAATATCTGGTTCTAAAAGTGCGTTTTGGATTCTAGTTGTATAAATAAAATGGATGTGAAATGTCACAATAGAACTGTCCTTCTCCACCTGAGCTAAAGAGGAAATGCTTGTTATAGAGCATCCCAAGATGCTGAAGAAAGAGCTCTCGCAGCAACAGCTGGGCAAGCATCCGGAAAATAGCACGTGGCCTTCAGAACAGTCACTCTGATGTGGGCTGCTGTGAGCAGGCTGGTGATGGTCGCAAAGCCACCTGTGAGGGCGTGGCTTGGTGAGGAAACAGGTAAAGAAGAGAATGACAGCCCACATGGCCTGCCAACCCTGTGAGGCTTCAGCAGCCCACTGTCTGGCAGGAGAAGGAAGTTCACTGATGAGCGCTAGTGAAGTAAAGAAGGGAGAGCCCTTTACAGCAGAGTCACCCCAGCAACAAGTGTCAAGACTCCATTTCTTCCAACGTGCTAGGCTTGGCACATCTCTGCTCCCTAGAATGACAGCTCCCTCCTCCCGTCCACCTCCGTCTAGAAACCCCCGCCTCTCCCTCCTCTCTATCCTTCTCCTCTTCCTCCCTCTTCCTCTCCCATTTTGAGACACACTTCAAACATTCAGTCCTTTGGGAAGTCCTTTGTCAGTCCTTAGTGGCTTTCCCTTGCCTTTTCCTATAGAGTTTTATGCAGAGTTTTATTACAAAATCAGCTACATCAGCCAAGGGTAGTGGTGTACACCTTTAATCCCCGTACCTGGGAGGCAAAGGCAGGCAGATCTCTGTTATTTCAAGGTCAGCCTGGTCTACAGAATGACCAGGACATCCAGAGATAAATTATGAGTGAGAAAGACCCTGTCTCAAAAACAAAAAACAAAAAAGCAACAACAAAAGCCTAAATTTGCCCCATGACATTTTAATTCAGTTTGACCTCCATGTCCACCCAACAGAGTGTGTTAATGAGTCCACCCACTGGCCTCGTTTCCATAGTGTACTTAGTAAATAGTAGATCGTGCAGCTGCTCCCTGAAGTACCCAATGTACATAACTTTCTCTGATGCCAGATAGCCTCCTCTAATGGAGCTCAGGTTGTCGCTGGCACTGTTTTCCATACCAAATCTTTCCCCACCTTTGTTCCTAAAGCAATTAGTGTTCTCCCTTCCTCCCCAACTGCCACCTCCTTTTCTAGATTCTTAGATAGGGAGGCTACAGTCTAATGAGGCTGGGTTTGTTCAAGGACAAAGCACGACTCTGGATATCTCTAATAAGTTGAAGACCATGAAAAGACTATGGGGTTTGGAAACCCGTCATCAAGTTCAAGGACTCCCTCTGGCTCTAAAACCATTCATAACCACGTCTGTGAGCTTCCTCTCTCTTGTCATTTCCTTTCGTGCTACAGTTCACGTCACACAAAGCTGCACAAATTCATCATAGTTCCTCACTCCTCCATCTAAGCCCCCACTTGCCCGCTGAACACGATGCTGATGTCCACTTTGCAAGTAAGAAAACTAAGACATAGTTTCTGATTGAACCAAAGTGGCATAGAGGAAGGCCCCGGCTAGAGCTCACCTCTGCATGGTTCAGAAGCTTGGCCTTTTCTCTATGCCTGATGATCTCCTCAAATCAGCAGTGGCATCCAGACTGCTGAAAAGCTCACAAACTAACAGGAGCAGTTCAGGTACAGATGTTCCCTGAGTGACCAGTCTCTGGTCATTTAGAGGATATTTCCAAAACGTGAACCAGGCCCTTGTGGTAACATCTTACCAAAGTCCATGTTCCCATATCAAAGATCTTCAAATTTAAGAAGACATCTACTTCATTACGGACGCTTGAACTAAGTAGTTTCCTGCCTGTGTTCTCTCAAAAGATGGATGGAAAGATGTAAAACTCTAGCAAAAAAAAAATCACATTTTCAGAAATAGTTTCTATAGGTTTTTTATACAAGGCAGTTGTTAAATATCTCCAGTAGGAAGTATACATGTTTGATAAAATTCTTGATAGAGTCCCTACTTGTCTGAATTTGACTAGGCCAACCTCTCCTCAGGCTGGTTTGAGTTAGAGCTGTTGGTTAAACACAGACCCAAGGTTCCTGATAGACTCATGCGTTACTGCAGTCCATCTTCTTGGTGTCTCTGATCATACACAGGTTTGGCTGGGTGTCTTCTCACTGCCTAAGTCCACCGCTCTGTGACTCAGAATAGACGAGTTCGACAGCTTGGATGTGAGCTTCCAAGTGTTAGTCATTGGAGTTTCAAAGCGTGTCACTGATTATATCATGGAATTTTGATGATGTTTGCAGATGCTTAAGATGAAAAAAAAAAAAAAAACTTCTCCCAAACCAGAAACATGTTTTAAAATCTGATCTCTGGTTTCTTCTTGTAAATAGTATCATAACTATCAGACACTATTCTGGCTACAACTACAACTGAATTCTTGAAGTCAACAATACTAGAAAAGTTATATATAATATTAATGTATATAGGCACTTTATACATACCCATCTCATTTGAGAGCAAGTGATGAGAAAACAGTTGATTTAGTAAAGACTAATTTTTCAATTATTCCTTCAAGAAACTGCAATGAGGTTGAGTTTGTACAGAAGTTACCATGAGGCAGAGTTAGATAAATGCAAAAACATAGTGGTAGATTTTCCAAAAAATGAGTCTTAACTGATATATTTTCCACTTACTGAGTCGACATGCAAAAGAAGGTGAGGGAAGAAAGGAGTTTCTCCACCTAAAGACCTTGTCAGTTAAGGGAGTATGCACACAGCTCCAGACCATAATTCATGCCTCCATAAACACCAGTTCCCAGGGCCACACCCTAAGGCTTTTGAGATCTGACGTCCAGGCACGTAACCTCTAAGTGAAGGTTTGGGGGCTGCAATCTGCTGTCCTGGAGATCACATTCACTTCTGGTGTCTCTTCTGATGTATCGAGGCCTCATATTCTTGTACCTGGTGTTTCTTAGCCACAGGACCTTCCACAATTTCATTTTCTTTACCTTCCAGAACAGTCCTCAGTCCAGCCTAGGGTCACTCTTTCCAAAGAGCACCCTCTTATTATTCGAGATGGTTCTAAAATTCTCTGAAATTCATTTGCTGTTTCTCGGTACTTCATTTCACTTGCTTATATTTCTCAATAAAACTCGCTTTATTCTTGAAAACTCACTTTGTTTTTATTTTATTAAAAAACACACACAGGAAAATGGCTGATCTTCTGAACTCTTTAGAAACCTTTTGTGTTGAAGGTTTGACTATAATTTGAATTACACTGGACAGAACTAGTTTGAGTGGTTCTTTGCAACAGTTTTTCAGTCTTCTTTGCTCACTCTTATCCAAGCAAATGAAAACCGGAGTCTCCCCTCAAGTAAGGTCTTCTGCCTTTCTCTCCAGGCCCACTTTAGATGGTTTCTTGCACTATCCAATCCCATTAGCATGTTTCAACTGGCAATTTTCTAATACCTCTCAGACTCAGATGGGCATTCAACATGACAGTCTGCTTATGTCACACCAGAAGGACAACCACGAAGCATAAGATATTTCTATCATTTATTATGAAGAGTGCTTTCGACTATTGAAATGGCTTGAAAGGGTACATATTTAAACATTTCCTTGTCCTATATGAAGATTTAGGTGAATAATTCCAGAAATGTTTGGGGCATATATAAATATGTATCCATAACATAGATTTTATCTCTATGCTGTCTATGACTATGATTTCGACCTCTTCCTCTACCAATACCTAGATATGTGCCTAGTTTTATTCTAGTATGCAAATGCGCACCAGTCACTTCGTCAACTCTGTCGTGATTGGCCTACATTGTTGCAATTTTTCACTATTCTACCAGCAATGCAGCAAACGTCCTCACATGTGATTAATAATCTGTTGAGCTGCTATACCTGTGGCTAAATTCAAAGCCTAAAAATTGCTGATCAGGGCTGGAGAGATGACTCAGTGGTACAGTAAGAGTGCACACTGCTTTTGCAGAGGCCTTGAGCTTGCTCCTCCACACCCACAGTTTACAATGCCTGTCACTCTAGTTTCAGGGGACTTGACTGACATTGTGGTCTCTGTACACATCCCACACACGGACACACACATACCATTAAACAATCATGAAATGCATACCTTAAAAGCTTGTTGCAACAAAAGTGTTTGTGCTTTCTAATTTTTGCTAGACTGTGTCAACTTGCCAGCCATCATTAAACCAACACGACTCTCCCGTTCAGAGAGACATTTTCCTGTTTCCCTATCCTCTTCCGTTAAAGGTATTGTCTAATGTTTTGCTATCAAATGTCTAGTGTTTGCTCATATGATTGGTGAAACCCTTTGCTTGTTTTCAGTGTTATTTTTATGTTTCCGACTGAGGTCAAACATCTTTCGTTCTGGCTGTTACTCATTACACATCCTGTTGAATGGCAGCTCCAGTTACAACCGCTGCCTGGGTTTGGATCATCAACTTTCTTAGTGATTTGCCATTACTCACTGAGCGTTAGGGAAACTGGACCTGTGCATTTTACACACGTAAATGATCTTATCCTGCTTTGCCCGTGTTCTCCTGGGCCAACGCTTGCTTTCCAGATAGACTTTCAAACTTTTTCTTGGCAAATGTCATCAGCCTTTTACTTGATGGGTTCTGGGTTTGCACAGGTAGTGCTCGCTTCAAATTTCTTAAATTCACGCTCAGTTTTCTTCTACAGTCAGCTTCTTTCTTTTTCCTTAAAAAAACTTTTATTAATACTTTTAAATTTTTTGCATAATGTGTTTTGAGCATATCCACCCCTTAGGCCCCAATTCTTCCCAGATTCACCGCCATTTCCCTAACCACCTAACTTCCTATCCTCTTTTTTCCTTTATGTTTGTCTTTCTACCCATCAGGTTCAAGTTTGTGCTGCCCATATGAGGTGTGGTCAACTCATCAGGGGCTACGCAGGAAAAAAAACCTGACTGTCATCTGTAGCAGCTGTGACTTGTCAATGGCTCCTCAGCTGGGGGTCAGATTTCACGTCCACCTCCACTCTCCATACTGGAACTTGGTCTAGCCTGAGCTTCCACAGGACTATACTGTGGTCTTCTATTCGAGCACAATCTTTACTCTATTAGAGATTTCTCTGGTATAAAGGAGTAGGCCAAGTTCCTTCCAAGTGCCTAGTCATGTGTCTCAGTGTTAACAAGCCATCCTAGTTTTAGACAGGAGATCATTTCTTAACACACACACACACATACACACACACACACACACACACACACACACACACACACACACACACACACACGGACTTGCTTACAATACTGAGTTTTTTCTGCACAAAACCAAGGTTTCTTTTTATCCACATTGCTTCCATGTCTCTCTGGAAATTGTTAAGTTTTACTTTGTGAGCATTTCACTTGTCAGAGTTTTATTCCAAAATACCTCAGATTTACAGCTGGTACACTGAGTGGTATATATTTCTTTTGCTATACGTTGTATCCAGTAACTGAATTTTTTTCACTTGATTGATAATTCCTTCACTTCATGATGCAAAAGTTGTAAGTTGCTGACTGTACTATTTGTTTGCATTTCAGTTTCTCATTGTAAAATGAAGAGCAATGTTAAAGTCCTCCACGCCCATTTTCCCTGTCCTTCTTAGCTGTCAATAAGCTCTGTGGATCAAACCAGACACACTCAAACTAATAGAAGAAAAAACTAGGAAGCATCTGGAACACATAGGCACTGGAAAAAATTTCCTGAACAAAACACCAATGGCTTATGCTCTAAGATCAAGAATCGACAAATGGGATCTCATAAAACTACAAAGCTTCTGTAAAGGCAAAGGACACTGTGGTTAGGACAAAGCGCAACCAACAGATTGGGAAAAGATCTTTACCAATCCTACAACGAATAGAGGCCTTATATCCAAAATATACAAAGAACTCAAAAAAAGTTAGACACGCAGGAGACAAATAACCTATTAAAAAATGGGGTTCAGAGCTAAACAAAAGAATTCACAGCTGAGGAATGCCGAATGGCTGAAACACCTAAAAAGAAATGTTCAACATCTTTAGTCATCAGGGAAATGCAAAATCAAAACAACCCTGAATTTCACCTCACCAGTGAGAATGGCTAAGATCAAAAACTCAGGTGACAGCAAATGCTGGCGAGGATGTGGAGAAAGAAGAACACTCCTCCATTGTTGGTGGGATTGCAGACTGGTACAACCATTCTGGAAATCAGTCTGGAGGTTCCTCAGAAAATTGGACATTAAACTGCCTGAGGATCAGCTATACCTCTCTTGGGCATATACCCAAAAGATGCCCCAACATATAAAAAAAGACACGTGCTCCACTATATTTCATTAGCCTTATTTATAATAGCCAAGCTGGAAAGAACCCAGATGCCCTTCAACAGAGGAATGGATACAGAAAATGTGGTACATCTACACAATGGAATATTACTCAGCTATCAAAAACAACGACTTTATGAAATTTAGGCAAATGGTTGGAACTGGAAAATATCATTCTGAGTGAGCTAACCCAATCACAGAAAGACATACATGGTATGCACTCACTGATAAGTGGCTATTAGCCCAAATGCTTGAATTACCCTAGTGGCCTAGAACAAATGAAACTCAAGACGGATGATCAAAATGTGAATGCTTCACTCCTTCTTTAAAAGGGGAACAAGAATACCCTTGGCGGGGAAGAGAGAGGCAAAGATTAAAACAGAGACTGAAGGAACACCCATTCAGAGCCTGCCCCACATGTGGCCCATACATATAGAGCCACCCAATTAGACAAGATGGATGAAGCAAAGAAGTGCAGACCGACAGGAGCCGGATGTAGATCGAACCTGAGACACACAGCCAGAATACAGCAAATAAGGCGAATGCCAGCAGCAAACCACTGAACTGAGAACTGAGGGACCCCCGTTGAAGGAATCAGAGAATGAACTGGAAGAGCTTGAAGGGCTTGAGACTCCATATGTACAACAATGCCAAGCAACCAGAGCTTCCAGGGACTAAGCCACTACCTAAAGACTATACATGGACTGACCCTGGACTCTGACCTCATAGGTAGCAATGAATATCCTAGTAAGAGCACCAGTGGAAGGAGAAGCCTGGGTCCTGCTAGACTGAACCCCCAGTGAACTAGACTGTCGGGGGGAGGCGGCAATGGGGGAGGTGGGGAGGGGAACACCCATATAAGGAAGGGGGAGGGAAGGGGATGTTTGCCAAATGTACATAAGAAATACTCAAGTTAATAAAAAAAAAAAATCTATAAAAAAAAAAAAAAAAAAAATAAGCTCTGTGGAAAAGCTGGCTTTTCTTCACGACTCTCACCTAAGGAGCCCTGTGAGCGCACAGATCTTGCGAATTCCTTCGCAGTCAGAGAACCAGGGGCGATTAGCATCATCGTTCCTTTGATACTTCTTGGATCAAAGACACTTAAGCTATTATTATGCAGCAAAAGTCTGTTATTAAAACATACAAACCATGGTCTTGGAATTAAAGCAACATGCTATCCTCAAGTTATATTCGATCTTTTAATAAAATAGAAACAAGAAATAGGTAAGAGGAGAAACAGCAGAAAAGCCTAATATGATAAAATGTCCGCCATATTACTATGCTTTATCTATTATCTATTATCCTGCCTTTGCATTTACCATCTACAAGAAAAGCTTTCCCTGCCCCCAAACCCTCATTCCCCGCTCCTCTCCCTCTATACAATCTCCTCTTGAAGCTTCTATTTCAACTTCATCATGTTTCCATCGACCTTTCCTGCCTCAGGGTCATTGTCCTACCCATTCCGATTGTATCCAGTGTGGCTCCCTCGAGTCTCGTCTCTTTTCTTTTCTTTTTTTTTTCATTGGATAATTTTTTATTTACATTTTAAATGCTATCCTCTTTTCTGGTTTCCCCTCCAGAACCCCCCTATCCCATTCCCCCCCCCCCTACCTCTATCACTGTGCTCCCACCCCCACTCCCTCCCACCCCCCCCCCCAATGTTCCCCTACACTGGGGTATCTAGCCTTGACAGGACCAAGGGCCTTTCCTCCCATTTATTCATGACAAGCTCATCCTCTCTACATATGCAGATAGAGCCATAGGTCCCTCCATGTGTACTCTTTGGATGGTGGTTTAATCCCTGGGAGCTCTTGGGAGTCTGGTTAGTTGATATTGTTGTTCTTCCTATGGGGTTGCAAATCCCTTCAGCTCCTTCAATCCTTTCTCTAAGTCCTCCATTGGGGACACCATTCTCAGTTCAGTGGTTGGCTGCAAGCATCCACCTCTGTATTCGTCATGCTCTCACAGAACATCTCAGGAGCCAGCTATATCATACTCCTGTCATCAAGCACTTCTTGGCATCCACAATAGTGTCTGGGTTTGGTGACTGTATATGGGATGGATCCCCAGGTGGGGCAGTCTCTCGGTGGCCTTTCCTTCAGTCTCTGCTCCACACTTTGTCTCCATATTTCATTCTGCAAGTATTTTTGTTCCCCCTTCTAAGAAGAAATGAAATATCCACACTTCGGTCTTCCTTCTTCTTGAGCTTCATGTGGTCTCTGAATTGTATCTTCGGAATCCAAGCTTTTGGGCTAATATCTACTTATCACTGAATACACACCAAGTGTGTTCTTTTGTGGGTTTCCACACTCAGGATATTTTCTAGTTCCAACCATTTGCCTATGAATTTCATGAAGTCATTGTTTTTAATAGCTGAGTAGTACTCCATTGTGTAGATGTACCACATTTTCTGTGTCCATTCCTCTGTGGAGGGGCATCTGGGTTCTTTCCATCTTCTGGCTATTATAAATAAGGCTACTATTAACATAGTGGAGCATGTGTCCTTTTTATATGTTGGAGGACCTTTTGGGTATATGCCCAGGAGTGGTATAGCTGGATCCTCAGGTAGTCCTATGTCTAATTTTCTGAGGAACCTCCAGACTGATTTTCAGAGTGGTTGTATCAGCTTGCAATCCCCCCAACAATGGAGGAGTGTTCGTCTTTCTCCACATCTTCGCCAGCATCTGTTGTTATCTTATCGTAGCCATTCTGACTGGTATGAGGTGGAATCAAGGTTGTTTTGATTTGCATTTCCCTCATGACTAAGAATGTTGAACATTTATTTAGGTGCTTCTCAGCAAATTGATATTTCTCAGTTGAGAATTCTTTGTTTAGCTCTATAATCCATTTTTAATAGGGTTATTTAATTCTCTGGAGTCTAACTTCTTCAGTTCTTTGAATATATTGGATATTAGCGCTCTATCAGATGGAAGCTTGGTAAAGATCTTTTCCCAATCTTTTGGTGGCCATTTTGTCCTAATGACAGTGTCCTTTGCCTTACAGCAGTTTTGCAATTTTATGAAGCCCCATTTGTTGATTCTTAGAACATAAGCCATTGATGTTTTGTTCAAGAAATTTTCCCCAGTGCCCATGTGATTGAAGCTCTTCCCACTTTTTCTTCTATTAGTTTGAGTGTATCTGGTTTTATGTGGAAGTCCTTGATCCACTTAGACTTGAGCCGTGTTCAGGGTGATAAGAATGGATTGATCTGCATTCTTCTACACTCTGACCTCCAGGTGAACCAGCACCATTTGTTGAAAATGCTATCTCTTTTTCCGCTGCATGGTTTTAGTTCCTTTGTCAAAGATCAAGTGGCCATAGGTGTGTGGGTTCATTTCTGGGTCTTCAACTCTATTCCATTGATCTATCTGCCTGTCTCAGTAACAATACCATACAGTTTTTATCCACTATATTAACAAACTCAAAGAAAAAAATCCACATGATCATCTCATTAGATGATGAGAAAGCATCTGAAAAAATTCAACACCTTTTCATGTTTAAAGTCTTGGAAAGATCAGGAATTCAAGATCCATGTCCAAACATCGTAAAAGCAATATACAGCAAACCAGTAGCCAACATCAAACTAAATGGAGAGAAACTGGAAGCAATCCCACTAAAATCGGGGACTAAACAAGATTGCCCATTCTCTCCCTACTTATTCAATATAATACTCAAAATCCTAGCCAGGGCAATCAGACAACAAAAGGAAGTCAAAATGATACAAATTGGAAAGGAAGAAATCAAAATACCACTGTTTGCAGATGACATGATAGTATACTTAGGTGACCCCAAAACTTTCACCAGAGAACTCCTAAACCTGATAAACAACTTCAGCAAAGTGGCTGGATATAAAATTAACTCAAATCAGTTTTTCTCTACTCAAAGGATAATCAGGCTGAGAAAGAAATTAAGGGAACAACACCATTCACAATAGTCACAAATAATATAAAATATCTCGGTGTGACTCTAACCAAGCAAGTGAAAGATCTGTATGACAAGAACTTCAAGTCTCTGAAGAAACTGAAGAAGATCTCAGAAGATGGAAAGATGTCCCATGCTCATGGATTGGCAGGATTAATATAGTAAAAATGGCCATCTTGCTAAAAGCAAGATGCAATCTCCATCAAAATTCCAATTCAATTTTTTACAGAGCTAGAAAGCAATTTGCAAAATCATTTGAAATAACAGAAAACCCAGGTTAGTAAAAACTATTCTCAACAATAAAAGAACTTCTGGGAAAAACTCCATCCCTAACCTCCAGCAGTATTACAGAGCAATAGTCATAAAAACTGTATGATATCAAGTCTCTTTTCTAACCGTACCTCACAAAGCTTACAAAACAAACTCATACCGTATAATGCTAACGTGACACCTTACAGTGGTGACTCTATGCCACAGAATACCAGGGGCATCCCTCAGCTGGACCTTCAAGCCACTGCCCTTGCTCTGCCCGCCCTCAGCCCTGCTACGTCTTACAATGTATGGCCTGAGAAATAACATTTCTTCCTGCCTCTGTTCTCTCTCCATTGTGACTGTGATCATCACAAAGTTTCCACATGTCTCCTGTACGTTTCTTCAGCTAGCGCCCTCAATATTGAAGCTATGCCCCTGGTCCTGTTAAGATCTTGTCCGCATTATCACTGTCTTTGTGATGAGAACATTTTAGAATTTGTTTTCAGTTTGAGGATTTCATACCCGATTATGACATGTTCTCACTAACTCCACATCCACTCCCTCCGCTCCATTTCCTCCCCTACTACTCTCATTGCTTATCCCCCCTAACTCAACCTGGGTTTTTTTTTCCATTTCGTTTTGTTTTGTAATCCACTGAGTCCATTGGTGCTGGCTATATGTGCATGAATATAAGACCTTCTACATGAATATAGGTAGCCTCCCGGGGACTGTATCCCTGAAGAAAACTGATTCTTCACCTCCTAGGAACCATCAATAGCTAATAATTTCTCAGCTAGGGGCAAAGGAATGAGTCCCTCTGATATCCATGTGGGATTTTGACTGTCTTGATCATATATGGGTCTTATGCTTGCATTTATAGACTCTGTGAGCTGCAATATTCAAGCAATAACCTTTAGTATCTGACAGCTATTGCTCCACTGGAAACATCTACTACCTCTCATCTTACATTATGCCCACTCTTTTTTCCACTCCAATTTCTCTGACTTGGTCAGGGGCGGAGGGTTCTCTGCAGGTGTCAGAGAAGCAAATCACAAACAGATGAGAATGGAAACTCAGCTCAGATTGACTTCCTCAACCTGGATCAAGCCTTCTAATGAACCTGATTAATGAACCTGATTAGGTTTATGCCCAACTTATTCAAGCCCAGAATAATTTTGGAGAAAAATATTTCCCAGTATAATGCAGTCTTCTGTGCACAAGGAACTGTAATTACATGTAAATTCAACTCAGGGTACGTGTCATTTATTCCTAAGAAGATGGGTTCTAAACATAGCCTACCTACATTAGTTTAAGGACTAAAGGTCTGGCCTGGTTTTGGACCTACAGATAACCTAGATGTCATTTGGGCATTTATTAACCACTTCTGATCCTGGCTGTAGAAGCTTGGGGAAGCCTCTGGCTCTAAGGGTCATTTACGAATGATCATTACGAATCTCCAGTTATAGCTGTAGAAGCTTGTAGGAGCCTCTGCTCACGAGGGTCATTTAGACCATTAGGTATTTCCTGTCCTGTTTGGGGGGGCTTGCGGAGCTCTGGTCTGTAAAGGTCACTTAGATTATTAGCCGCCTCTGCTTCTGGTTGTAGGAGCTTGATACGGTTGGCTCAACAAATAATGTAGATCACCAGGCTGTTAATCAGCTGTTAATTCTCAGCTTTCTGGGTGGAAGGACAGGTTTTTCATCTTTCCCATTGGAAAGACAATCCTGTGTGCTTTGCATAACTGGTTTCAATGGAGATCTGTGGACACCAGGACCTTCATGCTGTGCTCCCAACAACTTGTGAAGAAAGGTGTGATATAGATGAGAACTCCACAGTCTCTTATCCTCAACAAATCACCGGAGACTCTGTATCACCATCTATGGTAGAGGGAAGCTACTGTGCTGAAGTCTGAGAGATGCACTAATCTACGGGTAAAGGTTAGAACTCGGGTGGCAGTTTATTACTGTGGCCAACAGTAGAATAATGGCATTAGGTTTTATGACCTGTGGACCCTGCATGCCATAGATTTTGGGCTCTGTTAATGATACCAACATGAGTTTCATCTTCTGTAACAGATTTTAAAATCCAATAGTAAAATGGTTTGTTACTGTCTTTGTTACTGTTCTATCGCTGTGAGGACATCCTTACCAGAACAACTCTTATAAAAGAAAACTTTTAACTTGGGACTTGTTTACTGTTTCAGAGGATTAATCCATTATCATCATGGCAAGAAGCATGGCAGTGTGCAAGCAGGTGTAGGGCTGAAAGCTTCCATTCTGGTCCATAGGCAGGCAGGCAGG
This sequence comes from Rattus rattus, assembly GCF_011064425.1. Classification (NCBI taxonomy): domain Eukaryota; kingdom Metazoa; phylum Chordata; class Mammalia; order Rodentia; family Muridae; genus Rattus; species Rattus rattus. The sequence continues at coordinate 23,281,160 of NC_046168.1, read as the reverse complement.
CAGGCAGAGAAAGAGAGACACAGAGACAGACGGAGGGATGGGCAACAGAGTCTAGCCCTGGCTTTTGGAACCTCAAATGTATCCCAGTGACACCATTCCTTCAACAAGGATGTACCTACTCTAACAAAGCCACACCTCCCAGTCTTTCCCAAAGTGCTCTGCTAACTGGGAACCAAGCATTAAAAGCCATGAGCCTATGGGAGTCTTTCTCATTCAAACCGTCATGGTCACTACCATAACATTTGCGCCAGTATTGAACCAGAGCATATTTTGCCAATCCAGTCATTGTAGCTCTCAGTATTCGTGCTGCTTGGTAGGACTCTTGATGGCTTTTCTCTCCAGCTAATATGCACAGAACATCCAGCACCATGAAATCTAGGGATGAGAGCACTGATACTAGTTTGATTTCTCCTCGTCAAGTATGTGGTGGCTCAGCAAAATGATCTTACAGTCAGGCTGTGGAGAGCACCCAGGAGCAATGACAATAGCCTGCAAAGTTTGTGGTGTCTAGGAGAGCCTCAAGCAATGGGCTTTTGGTTGATAGCCCAGGGTGTCTCTGGGAAGCCTTGTCTCCACACTGTATGTATATATCTTAGAAAATTTCCAAAGTAGCATATTTATATTACATACGTTTTTCCAAGTTTTTAAGTTTAGCTACTCCTTGCTCTAATCTGCCCACCCATTACCCACCCCATTAGCCCCTTCCTGTTCTCTTATTCCCTTTTCTCCTTCATATCACCTGCTTCTGTCCCCACTTCCGTGAAATTCAATCCCATGGGCCTCGCTGATGTCCTAACTTCTGTACGTGCCCCAATTTAAACATACATATCTAAAAATTCAAAGTTCTAAAGATCCAAAGATTCCATGTTTGAGAGAGAACATGAGGTTTTAGTCTCTAAGCTCTCGATTACTTCCCTCCAAATAGTTATTCCTGGCTCTATTTACTTAATTACAAATCTTACCATTTCATTTTTCTGTGCAGCTGAGTAATATCCCATTGTGTATATGTACTGCATTTTGTTATTCATCTGTCGATGCACACGTACACTGTTTCTATTTCCGTTTGAAGTGAATATCGCAGCAATGAACATGAATGAGCAAGTGGTGTTTCTGAAGTAGGGTACAGAGTCCTTTGGAAACGTGCACAGGAAAGATATAGGTGGCTTACACGGTTGATCTATTTCTAGATTTTAAGAAACCCCTATACTTGATTTCCACATGGGTTGTACCAATTCACACTCAAATCAATAGTAAATAAACGGGAACTTTTATGAATATATATGTGTGTATATATATGTGTGTGTGTGTGTGTGTGTGTGTGTGTGTGTATGTGTGTGTGTCCCTACAACCCCAGCAGTCCATAATAATCCTAAGAAATGTTGGTGGAACTGAATTTTAAAAACACAGCAAAGGCAATAATTTCTGAAAATTCTGGAAAAACAGTAGGTGGACTAAAGCCATTAGTGAAAAATACTGTGCGCGAACACAGGTTACTACCGTCTGTAAAATTACATAAGCTGTTATCTTTTAAGCTCTTTTGACCACCTGTTCTCTATGAAAACTCAGTGCAGAATGAAATTACCCATAAACCCTATGTAAGATCCCGTGAGACTGCTGGCATTCCAATTATAAACAAAAACAGGCCAATAGCCAGATTTGATCAATGTTTATCATTCTTAACTCCTACTCTGGTCTATTATTATGAAATGTTTAAATTAACCAAAACAAACAGCAAAAAAACCCAGAGAATGTCTTATGCTAGCACTGAGCATTAATAGTTGCTAACATCTTACTGTATTTATTTCATTTATCTTAATTGCTGAGCAACCAGAAGAAACAAATCACAAGAGTTCCTTTCCTGATATATAAATATATAATGTGACCCACCCTAGGAAACCTTATACTAATTCTCTAACAATCTTGTTTAAACTTCCCTACACATCCCCATGACTACTTTCATAGCTGCTTTTCTGAGCCAGCAACCATTAAACATAAATTTGCACTTCATTTTTTTATATATGAGTAAATTCTTTTTCATCTAGTGTAGACACCAATCTCTTGGGTATTTTTTGTGCATGACACTAACTCATTAAGGCATCACCTCATTTTGAGCAATATTAAACACTATGTCATTGGAAAATTATTCAGTAGCTGAGAATGACATAGAACGTCTATCCTCCTGTTTCTACCACCTGAGCTCAGGACTACAGGCCTGCACCACTGACCGGATTTATGCATAACTGTGGATGAAAGCCCCTCATCTGTTCTCTATAGCATAGGATTGGGTAAGATCATTTTGACCCATACATCACAGTAGCACATTCTTGAAGGTTTTTCTGAAATTCGAGTGTCTGCTCTGGGCACTCTAAAAAGGAGGTCAGATAGGAAATAAATTCCATAGAGCATGCCAACGCAATTCTAGCTTAGCATAATCTATTATCCTTAAAGATTTGTTTGTGTTCCAGGAAAGTGCTGAACAGAGGCAGAAATGCCATTCCTTTGAGGTGACTTTCCGGGGTTTACCATGTATTATCAAGAAAAAGGGAAGTTGACTGAATTTGTCCGCTCACTAGGGAAAAGCCAATTCAAAATTACCCTCTCCCCTGCCAAATTTCATAAAAAATTCTAAGAAATGGGAATCGCTATAAATAGTAACCAGGACTGAGGGGAGGTTTGCGGTGTGTGGAGATGGACAGGTGCAAACTGAGTAGTGGTTACGCCAAGATGAGGAAGGGGCTGCCGAGCGAAGACCATTTGAAAAATGGAGGAGAATGAGAAGACTTCCACAGTTCACCTCAAGGGAGCGTCACTCCTTAGCATCAGGACCAGGGAGCAGTACCGAGTCAGGAAAAGAGGCTGTGCCCATGACCGATGCAATTCCTTTTAAACAAGGGAATAAAGGGTAAGCAGGCACAATGGCGTACAGCTGCAACCGCAACTCTAGGCAGGCTCCGGCAAGGAGGTGCTGAGTTCAAGGCCAACTTGGACTGTGTAAAGAAGCTTCCCCAAAAAAAAAAAAAAAAGTGCATACGAATGCATATATGCACCACATTCTAAGTAAATAAAAGCACTTCCTCAGTGCTTAGACGAACTGAACGATGAAAAGACAAGAGGCAAAGGAAGGGCAATGGAGACTTGGAAGCATCCTCCCGGCTTTGCTTGATGTGGCTGATTCTCCCACTGAGATTGTCCCTGCTCCTCGAGATCAGGGCTCCTCCCCAGAAAGCTGCTAGATAAGTTGCTTGTTCCCCACACCATCTGGTTGGTTGGGATTGTTGGAGCAGGGCCTTGAGTTAGGGTGGGGCCAGGGAAAGATAATTCAATGGGTGAAGAGGGGCCGGGCGCTTCCTGGCAGCAAGCCCAGAATTCCAGATGGGTAGAATATTCCCTGGTCACGCCAGCCTACAAGAGTCGGTCCTCCAGTCTTTGGTGCCTGGTGAGTGCTCTGTCATTCCCAGTCACATGATCTATTTACTAATAATGCATTGTTCAAACTGAGTCATAGGTGGACCCTCATCTTCTCGGTTACTGGTGAGGAATTCAGCCTACTCCTCTCATTACTTTGTCTAGTCACAGCAACCAATCCCTACCAACCATTTTTACTCACTGCAAGCGCAGAAGGCCCCTTTCCACCCCTCTGTGTCCTCCAGTGAATCATGTGACATTTCAAACCGCTGTCAGGTAAGTGTTGCCACACACCAAGAGCAAAATGACAACACCGTATAGGCTGGCCCCCAGAGAGATCTTCCTTTTCTGGGACAAGTTTAGCATTCTCTGACAATAATCTACACGTTATCACACTGGCCTTGCTTCCGAGTGCCATAACAAATCCCGAGGGTGTCCAGCTCCGACTGGGTTCCTGAGAGGGTATTTGAGAGAAGATATCCCAAGAGACTGTTGCTGTGTGTGGGTCAACATTCTTGCTCGCCTCAAGCTCTTGCAGCGCTGCATGTGTGGGCAGCCTTACCCTGTGTCTTAATTGGCTCCGTGTGCAGTCTTGGCCCTGTGCTTGGGAATCCACACTGACTTTTAACCACCTCACCCGAAGTGAATCTTCCGTACCCTCGTTAGCATTTCAGCACTGGACAGGATTTTAACTGGAGACTGTGGCTGTTCCCTTCAACTCTACTTTTGGTGAAGTTTTCAAGTTTGTTTTAATGCATTTTAAAAGGACAGGCCCTTAAAGAGGAGAAAATTAAAGAGGGAGATGAAAATACCCATAGAGAGAAAATGGGGAGCTTCCTGGCCTTAAACAGGTCACATAAAGGAGAACAGGAGTTACACAAGGCAGTAAATGATCGGAAGAGTTATGCCTTGTTCGTTCAAAAATGCTTTTTAAAAATCCTCACTCGTCATTAGTAATTTTTAACCTTAATAACTCTGGAACTAGCTGCATCTTTCCTAACATCTACTAAAATGAGAAGCTTATAATTTTCTACTATGACCTGAGGGTTTGGCTCTGAACATAAGCTATACGAGTCTACGAATGACACAGACAGTCCAAATATTCTTGTCTTATTAATCTGATGAAGAGCGGGAACTTCTGAACAGCTGAGAAGCCTTTCAGCACAAGCAGGAGCCCCCATGCTTTGGCCCTTTTGACTGTCTGTCACCAAAAGCCTTCAGTAGAGAAGAGGCAAGTCCCACCCCCACAGAGAGCAGCTTTTCGGCTGGCAGAGGGTGTGTCCCTTAGCTTTTACCTGGGAGCAATGATGATCTTGTCAAGCATTTCACTGAGACCAGCCCAAGTTTTTAGGGTGGGGATCCAGACTGGTTATACGTACCTTCCCTCCTTCTCCCAGTGGAAGGCAGAAACACCTCAAAGCCTGCATGTAAGAACATCTACTGGGAAATTATTTTAATCAGACACCAGCGGAGTAGGAGAAGGAAAAAGCAGAGAAGAGCAAACAAACTCCGTTGGCTGTGGATGTAACAGAAGCCAGCTGCAGCGATGGACTGGCACTCCTTCAGGAGAGCTGCCCTGCTGCTCGCTTTCCTGGTAAGTGGATTCTGCTCGAAGCATCCTCTACCCCCTAGCCCCAGCTTAGCCGAGCGAGGACTTTTCAGAGAATGTTATTTCCAGGTACTTCTGCGCTAAACCATTAAAAGTTTATGTTAATGACAAGGTGGTTTTTTATGAACTGTGATTTTAAGTGGCGTTTCTCTCTTTAATTGAAGACTCCACACCACACCATATTAATGTCCCAGTGTCCACTCACCAAACCATGTCTGACATCCCAGTCAATGGTTGGTCACTCCGGGAAAATATTGAGTTTAAGATAGACCTAAGGTTGCTGTGTTTGCTTGTTTAAATTCTCATTCGCATGGATGGATCTTTTCAACTTGATATGCCAGCTGTGTCTGGGTTATGAATTGAAACATTTCCCCTTCTCGGGGTGTTTTGATTGACAGACTGACATTGTGTTTTAAAGCCAGGAAAGGATTTATAGACATGAGGATTACAGCTGTCGGTGATGAACCTCACAATCCCAGCCATCTCTTCCTTCCCAGAGGTTGTCAGAATCTTACTAACGCCAAATCCCTCTGCTGTTTAGAGCGTGAATGAAAATTCCATTGCTAATTTCAAAAATGGCGAATACAGGAGGAGTTTTATATAAATATATAGCAGGTGATGGGATGAGCTTCACTAAGGGATAGGTGTGATTGCCGCTGTCCGTGTCCTCCAGTCAGGATATGGCACAGAAGCTGTACACCTGTTAGTCAAACCATGCATGGGAATGATTTATTATTGCCCCCCTTCCAAGCTACCCACTTTCTCTCACAGTTCATAAACGTGCCACACCAAGATATTGATCTCATGTTCAGCAAAGAGTTTTAAAGTCATAGTCTCTCTCCCAGTGGGATAAATGTCATCTCAAAGGGCCAGGGCCAGGCAAATCCCTCCCCGGCTGGCTTTCGACAGGATATGGCCCTGCACTGTTTTCACCTGCTTGGTTTTTGAACTGCAATGGTGGATTCGCATCATACCACGTTAGAGTTTTGGTTTACTATATGCTGGCTAGTTTGAATTCAGTTTGTTTATTAAGAAGGGCCATGGGGCTGGGGATGTTGCTCAATGAGGGGATACCTGCCTAGCAGGCACCAGGCCCCGGGTTCGATTCTCAGAAGGGAATGATAGAAGGGCAGGGGCTCGTGAGTACTAACGTGTAGTTACAAGTGAGTCTCAGGAGCTTTAGTTCGAAGCCACCCTCAGGTGTGACTGCTGTCCACATGCTTTTTAACTGACTTTCTAAGGCTCACGTGATGTCACAACCTGGACTATGGGGGAAAAAATCAATGATTATTATACCCCATGTCATTTAACCACAGGGATGCCTGTGTACTGCTAAATAATCCAATGCTTTAATTTTTAATTTCATATAAATTTGACTCCTTAAGGCTTCGTGTGGCATTTCCTCTCATTTGTGCTGTTTTAGCGCCTATCTGCTAGCCTTCATTGAATTCATGAAAAGTCTTTGTTTCTTCATGTATACAATTATTTCTAATTAACTGCATTTTACAAAGTTCCTCCAAACAGGATATTTCTGATTTGTCAATAAAATAGATCATCTTACCAAAGTCCTCATGGAACTGTTGGCCTAGGGGAAGAGGTTCTGGAAATATATAGTTTATTCTCTAGACTTGGAGGGGAGGGAGAGACAGAGACAGAGACAGAGAGAAACAGACAGGGAGAGACAGAGACAGAGGGAGAGAGACAGACAGACAGACAGAGACAGAGAGACAGAGAGAGAATTGGTTTGGAGAAGAGAGAGAGTCTGTGGAATCTAAGACATGTTTCTCAGACATTTTATCTTTATTTCTGTTTTTACTTGTGTGTGTGTGTGTGTGTGTGTGTGTGTGTGTGTGTGTGTGGTGTGTATGAATGAGTCTGTGTGAGTGTATGCTACAGGTGTGTGGGTGCCCCTGAGCAGGTGTTCCCAGTGCTGACTAATCAAGGAGTGTGGGTGCTGAGGGCTGAATTCAGTCTTCTGCAAGAGCAGTGCACGCTCTTCACCACCCAGCCTTCTCCCCAGCCCATCTTTAGAAACTTTTACTGTAACAACTTAAAATAGCATCTTTCCAGTTAATTCGACTCTTTTTGGTGAAATATTTTCCTTTGAAGGCCTTGGCTATCCTATTTGCATTGCCAATTTTAGCAGAGATTGCAATCCCAGTCTTCAGTCCTCAGCCTCACTGAGGGAGGTATTCACCTTTACCAAAGTAAAAGAGTGGAAAGCAATATGAAGTCTATTCGCTGTTAAAAGTTGATAAATAAAAATCCATGTTAGGAATGTATTTGAAGAATGCCAACTTCTTTCAAATGTGAGAGCTGATAATATTTTTATATAAAGCTGTTTAGAGGGCTTCCCTAAATAAGTAAGTTAGGTCAGAGAGACTACAGCAGAGAAGTTACTCCTAAAAGGACCAGGATGGTGGCATGAGCTCCCCACTGACTCACACATCCACCTGGGTAGATGGTAGCTCATATCTGTTACAGCACTGCAAGATAAAGGCATGAACTGACTCTTACTCCTCCTCATCTCCACCCCCTTTTCCTCATCCTCTTCATCCTCTTCTTTCTCCTCACCCCTCCTTCTCTTATCTATCATCTATCTCTCATCTATCAATCTATCTATCCATCTTCTCTCATCTATCTCTCTCATCTATCTCTCATTTATCAATCTATCATCTATTTATCTTCTATCATCTATCTACCATCTAACTATCTATCTTTCTGTTTATCTATCTTTCTATCTATCTCAATGTATGGAAAGAATATTGTATTTTTTTTCCTGCCAGAGAACAGTGCTACCTTTACAACAAAAAAAAAAGAAAATCTTTGCTGATGGTTGTGATGCCTATGATGACCTCAGCCTCTATGATAAAGAGAATAGTAGGATCTGAGAGCTCGAACAATTGCTGGAAATTTCACCTACAAAGTTGCCAGGTCTGGTTAATCTGCCAAACATGAGTATAAATCTGAAGACAGCTTTTCCTATAGAGGCAACTTCTACAGTTTAAGGATAAAAAGAACACGATGGAGGGGGGAGGGGGACTCCTTTTTTTATCTGTTAACAAAAATAATGTTAGTCATAGTTTTGGTTTTTGTTTGATTTTAAATTTTTGATTCAGGGTCTTCCTCTGCAGCTCAGCCTAGCCTGCACTCACCAGGCAGTGCATGCTACTCTTAAACATATCCTCCTGTCTCAGCCTCCTCAATGCTTCGGTTATAGGCATGCACCACTAGAGTAAGCTCTAGTCTACCCTTTTTATGAGATTTTTATGATATTACTCTTTCATTCAATTAAAAATAAAATGTCTAAATGCCCAATAGACTAACCCCGCAATGTGAACTTGATTGAACTTTTTAAGCATACATGAAAGAGTTAAAATGGCACTCGTTTATGACATAGTTTATTATGTTATTTGAACCAGATATTGAAAGTTCCCTTATTTTTGTTAACTGACACCAAAAGTAAGAAAAAGTATTAAACAGCTGCTCTAGACCAAACAGAAGAAAATCCAGCATGGAGCCTGATGCTGGACCTACACTGCCGAGAATAGCATTTCAGTCCCTCATGTTATAGGGAATGGAATTGGTGTTTCTAGTCCTCTGGTGAGTGAAATATAAACTGTAGTTACACAGGATCATCTCCACAAATGTGGTGTTTGCAAAACCTTCCTAAGTCTCTGACAACTTAGCAGTCATATCTTCTTTCCATTTTACATGAATGGAGAGAACAAATCCACCACCAGGCAATTGGGGCTGCCCCAGTGTGAAAGAAAGCGTTTCAATAGCAAGAAAAGCCAAAGCCAGGATGCAGTAGAGGTGAATCGAGAAGCACCTGACCCGCTGGTCCCTATGCACATCTCCTGCTTTCTGATACCTCTCTATTTAACAAGGACTCTGCTGATGAACATCCCAGCACCTTAACTGTCATTGCCTAATGCCCAGGCAGGAAACTTGGTCTGCTGGGCATTGTGGGTAGATTTCTTTTGCTTCCTCAGCTGAGGTAACGCCCTCCAGGGTGCTAGGTCATGCCACTTGTACTAGTTATGCTTGGCATGCGAACTCTTGTAATGGTCTTAGATAGGTCCAACTTTTCTCATGCCAATGGCTGGTGATCCATGCTCTTAATTGCTCTACGAGCATGAGTAGTCTTTTATACTTGTGTAATTAGAATTATATTCCTACAAATTAACAGCTGATTGCTGCTTTTGAAACTTTTTAATTCTAAGCTATTTGAGGGCAAGCCCCATGTCAGATTAACCTCTGCATCCCTCACAGTTCTCTCAACGAATGCAAGACGACTCCATGGCGTCTCATTGCTCAGAGCAGTAACCCAAAAGGGACATTTTTAATAGCTCAAGTTACTTTTCCCACACATACTCCAAAATTATATGCTATCAAGGAAGTCAGTATGGAAATAATCATGTTGCCTTATCCCAATATTTTGTGATAAAGTGTTGCTCCACCTGTTCAATCAAAGCTTGCCAGAATGTTCAGGGCCTCATGCTTCCTAAGGCTGTAACTCTTTAATACAGTTCCTTTGTGTTGTGATGATCCACAACCATAAGATCATTTCATGTTACTTCATATCTATAGTTTTCTACTGTTACAAATCATAATCTTATGTGCAGGGCATCTGACATGTGACCCCTGTGAAAGGGTTGTTCTTCCTCCAGAAGTATCATGACCTTTGATTGAGAAGGTTAAGAAGCACTGCTTTAAGGACATCATGCTGTCTTAGACCCTTGTACCACATGTTCCTCAAAGATATGAGCAAATCATGAATAAATAGGAGAAACTAACACACTGAAGTATGGCCAACCCCAACATCATAGCCATTTTTGTCAGAGAAATCTAAAAGAAATATAAAAGTCGGGTGTGTTTGTTTTGCTGTTTATTCTGGGGGTGGGGGTTGTTTGTTTTATAAGAAACATTCTATTTTACCCATTCTTTCTGGCTTATGCTTGTAAAGTACCTAATACTTATCAAAGACATTTTATTCAACAAACTGCCACTTCCTTCATTATTAATATAGGACATTTTCCTCATAAAATTACCCTCAAGTCAAATTTTATTATAGCCAAATGACAAGTTTTAATAAAATAAAATAAAAAACTTGTTAAAATTCACGTCTAGTGGATAATCACTACAAGTGCCATGAATTTGCGTCCTTTGGTTTTTAAGTGAATGAACTTTGGCTATGGAAGCAGGTGTGAAGGGAAGAGCCTATTGAGATGAACTACTTACTGATGTTATACAACTTTTGGACTCCAAGAGAGTTTAGTTTTCAGTGCTGGTGACATGACACAGAGACACAGATAGATGAGGTTTTCAGTGGGCAAGAGAATAGAGTCTCGCTGAACACTTGACAGCCCATGTCTCTGGAGAAACTGCCACTGCAGAAATTTCAGAATTATTTCGGAGCTCAAGCTACTCCATCATTGTCAGAACATTACCATTTAGGTCATTTAGGACAAGTGTTCTCTGACAGTGCTTTTCCAATCAACTTATCATAATCTCCATCTTCCTCATTTCGTGCCTACCCCCACCCTTACACCTCTTTTAAAAGTAAGCTTCTTTCTAATCAAAATCTCTTCTCAACTTTCAAACGTAGTATCTCCCTCCTCCACAAAAATTTTCCTGATTCCCACACCTAATGCTACAATTCTGTCTTGTTCTTTTATCTTATCAAAATTCCTGGGAAAGAAATTGTATGTCTTCCAATTTCTCTTCATCCTTTGTTCTCTTTTGGTAAGGCCAACCTTTGTCTTGTCTACTTGAAAACGTTCTCCGGAAGGACCCTGGAACTCCAGGATTTCCTCTCATTTCACACAGTTCAATTTTTTAACATCATCTAACCTTTCATCCGGTCCTTCAACACCCAGTCTTTGACGTCTGTGAGTCGTTTTATTCCCTCCGATCTGTATGGTGCCCTTTCACACCTGCCTTTCTTCCCTCCAGCTCCCTTGCTCCTTTCTTTCCTCCTCTCTTTCTCCATCTGTATCTCTCTTCCTCCTCACTGTCTCTTCACAACCAATGCCACCCCTCAGCTCTCCACACCCCACTTTCCAGTTACTCCCAGTTAAACAAAGTCCCCTGTGCCATCCTTGGCCACAGGCTGTTTCTCTGCCGAATCTTCGACTTTACAAGTATCCAGTTCTCCTATGATTTCAACAACGCTGCCCGAGTGGATACAGCTCAGCATTACAAACCCAAGCTAGGTGTTTGCTTAGTGGCTACATGCCTTTATCTGGCATCCCTCCAGCACCTCCAACCTTCTCCTTCCTCCAGTTCCAGCCCACTCTCTATCCCCATCCCGCCTGCTCTCTATCTCCCATCCCATCTGCTCTCTAACCTTGTGGATCCTGTCAGTCCAGAATCTCTCCCTCGCTCTTTTCCCGTGGCTCCCACTCCCTCAGCATCTACTCAGCTCTTCCTCACCTCTGCTTTGATTGCTGTTTAAGACCCAACAACCTTTAGCCTGTAATTTCTCAGTCTTCCCATTGCTCCTACCAACTGTTGTCCAAGTAATCTTTCAAGCCTATAATTTCAGCATGCCTTTCCCATGACCATAATGCTTCAGCATCCCTGTAGCACACAAAGAATGATGTTAGGACTAGAAAGGCATCTGTGTGAGGTCTGGTTACCCACATCTTGAATGAGATAGAGCTATAAAAGTGATATAGAAATTAATGTGCATGTGTCTTTTGGGCTATTTTTATATAGAATTTATATAGAATATATATACATATACACACATATAGATAGGGCTCTGTGTGTGTGTGTGTGTGTGTGTGTGTGTTGCTTTTAGACTACCTAATGATCTTTCCATGTCATTGTTTTGTCTGTAAAAGCCTAATACCTAGTGTATGAGTTTATTCTGCATTCTGATAAAATGAAGAAGGGAGGAGGAGGGGAAGAGGAGCAGCAGCAGCAGCTCACACACATTTTAAAAGGCAGACTAGGCAGTTTTTTAATTACCCATCCAATTGTGAGTCTGACACTGTGGTGAAACCTTGGTCTTCTGCCGAAGTCGCCTCTCATGGGAAAGAGGATGACCTAGCTTCGCAAAGCTGGGCAGAGTTCTTAGTCATCTGGCCAGTTACCCAAAGCGGCAGGCACGGGCACCTCACTCCAGGAAAAGAAGTGCAATAACAGATAGCCGATGAGTAAACAGGCTGTAGCTATGAAGAAATGACTTCCAAACAGACAGATAAGGCAGCCCTGCAACACCATCACACCCAGAAGCACAAGCAAGCAAAAAATGCCCAAAATAACACAGGCAGCAAGAACTCACTGGGATAAAGGAGTTCTGCACTCAAGCCCAACTCAAACAACAGCATTGCGGTTGTGCACCCTAACTAACAAGCCATGTGGCTTCCATTGTGACCTTGTATAGGTCACATGTGCATAGGCATTCACCTGAGCACACATGTATTCATACATGAAGCACACACACACACACACACACACACACACACACACAGGAGAGAGAGAGAGAGAGAGAGAGAGAGAGAGAGAGAGAGAGAGAGAGAGCAAAAACATGACTAATATGAGATTTAGTTCTCAAAGATGTAATATCAAGGTAATGTTTTAGTTAATAATTTATTTGAGAAAATAGGCTGTCTTACATTTGACTATGAAATAAACACATGTTTAGACTAAACTTTGTAAGGTTGCATTTTGCAGTAAGCTGGTAGCCCCATCTCAGTTTCTTTGCCTGTATAAAGGAGATAATAATGGCCGCCTGTGTTTGAGATGACGATGAACGTGCAGATTTCACTGGTCACATTGTCTTCTACTTAATTATCATCCAGTTAATGTTAATAATAATTACAATGACTGACATAATATTGTGGGCAATAATTCTCTTCACGCTACTCATGTAGACTATAAATACATGATTGGTTGGTTGGTTAACTTTTCCATTTTGACAGTTTTTCCAAAACATTTTCTTGGAAACCGTAAGTTCATATTTTCATTAAGGATGAACCTGAAACCAGCTATAAAAAGCTAATCACTGTTTAAAAGGGATTATTCATATTTTAGTGGTACACTATAGCTTTTTGTATCGTCACTAAAGTCTGATTGTAAGCATGGATTTGAGGCTTTGCTCTTATGAAAAACTCAATTAGAAGCTGAATACTTCTTATTTGAAAATATATTTGCAAAACCTAAGGGTTCACACTCACATAAACTAACCCTCAGTGCAAAATAAAGTAAGGAATGTAAAAAATGTTTTGTTTTTAATTGTACATTTTACCATGTCTTAAACAAATATACAGACACATTACTTTGACAGGTGAATATCAGTGTTTTAAAAAATAATCACAATTTTTAGATTAAAAATCACTTAATATATCCTGCTACTTCACCGCAAGTTATTGCAACACTCAGATCTGGAACTTAACTTGAGCAGAACACTGCTCATAGCACATGTTTTAATGTAGAGAGCGTTTGCTGATCAGGAGAAAGAGATAAGGAAGAGTTAGTGCCATTAATTTACACCTATATTGTTTGGTTTTATTTTTATTTTGTGTGTTTTTATTTATTGAGTAATATAGACTTTAAAATAGTTTAAAGTTAACCGTTGTGGCTGCTTTTTTACAGGTGGTGCTTGAAGTTAACAGCGAATTTCAAATCCAGGTAAGATTTGAAACCTTTTTTTCCCAGACTAATAGAGTAGTGAAGGCTTGTGACCCCAGCACTCCCGAGGCTGAGGCATGAGAACTGTGGATCAGCGGTCCCCTGGGCTACAGAAAGAAACCCTGTCTCAAATCATGTAATAAACAAAAGAAAAGAAAAAACTAGAAAGAGAAAATGGGGAAAGGGACAGAGGGACAGAGGGAACAGACCAAAGGAGAGTTGACTTGGCCATGAGAGCATGTCCTCAAGAAAACCCTCATTCTTATAAATACAAAACCACTACAGTGTGACAGTTCCAACTGCTAAAATTACCAGGATTCTTAGTTTGCCACTAACCCATCCATCTTCTCTTCCTGACATAATTGCTCCTCCTCCAAAATCCCCAGTGGAATACCCATAAGTAACAGTTAACAGACACAACGTTTTACCTATTTAAGGTAAGAGATCATAACGCCAAAAATGGTACCGTCAAGTGGCATTCCATCAGAAGGCAGAAACGAGAATGGATCAAGTTCGCTGCAGCCTGTCGGGAAGGAGAAGACAACTCAAAAAGAAACCCAATTGCCAAAGTAAGTGTGAACCCAGAACAGGAGTCTGGACCGCACAAGGGCTGGGGCGCACTTCTGGAAGAGTCCAGTTTTCATGTGCTTTGTAAACACATATTACTGAAAAGGTACGGTCTAACAGCACCGCCCCACTCAAATTATGAAAACCAAAATTCCTAAAGGGATAAACCAAGGACGTTGGGTGCTTGAATAAAGCGCTAACACCGTTTTGTCTCATTGGCAAAAGTAACACCCATGGACGTGCGTAACACTAAACTCCAAAAGGACCATGATTTACAAATGCACTGAGGACTCAACGTGGTCAGAGTATGTGCTCTTTCTGCTGCATAACCCTCAGAATTAACTCCTGTTTGCCCATATTTACAAACATCCAGAGGTTGTCTCATTCATAACCTCAAGCTCCTCTCATTCTTCTTCTTTTTTTCATACACAAAAGCACAAACTCAGGAACCTACTCCCTACATACACACAGATTCACCCCCACAGACATGTAGATACACACAGAGATGCAAAAACAGCCATTTGTACAGATACACAGGCAACTCCCTTGTAAGATTTGCTTATATTCATAAACTACTTAGAAGTTACCACCCTTTATTGGAGTGGGTATTTTCCTTCTCCTCCCCACTTTTAAAATTAGAAGTTTCAAATAGCCTGCTACTATAAAGTCCATTTAAATACTTTCCTGAATCTTTGTATTTTTAAAGTTATATTTAATTTAAAGAACAACATTACGTGATAACTCTCTAAGAAGGCTATCTCTAGACAAAGAGCTAGCACAGGGTCCAAAACGAATATGAAAATAAAACTATAAATGTTTAATGATTATGACCTTTACAACCGATGTATATAAAGACTTCTTAGGGTGACATTTGTTTCTTTATTGTTTGGTAGACATAGAAATGGAATTGTTTTGTTACATTGTTATTTATCATTTCCCCGTTTCTAAAAACTCCCAGGTGATGTTGTAGACAGCATACTCAACAGTTCTCCAGGAAGACAGTTGTCGTCTGTTGCGTGTAGAAGTTCACACGGCCCTTGTAACATCTTCACTGTGTCTTTATACAGATTCATTCAGACTGTGCTGCAAACCAACCGGTAACATACCGCATCTCCGGAGTAGGAATTGACCAACCACCTTATGGAATCTTCATTATTAATCAGAAGACTGGCGAAATCAATATAACATCCATCGTTGATCGTGAAGTCACCCCCTTTTTCATTGTAAGTGGGCTTTGTGTCAATATCTTTATTCAAGTAGATGTTATTCCTGGAAAAATCTTAGACCATACCAGATTTGATTTCAAGAGTCTCAATATTGGGCCTTCTGAGATCTTTCTTAATTCATTACCCCAGTAGATGAGGAAATATTAATAGAGAAATGTTTCGCTTATGTGTTAACAAAAATCTTAGTTTACATCAGCTCTGTAACAAATTAATTTGTTTGGGAGGACAAATCTTTAACTTCTATTCAATCTTTAAAAGAGAAACATCAGTGGAAATCAATAGTTCCTTCTTTTCATTAATTAACTTATTTACTTTGCATCCAGATCAGAGCTTTCCCTTCCCTTCCCTCCCCATCCCCTATGTCCCCCTGCCTTTCTCCTTTTAAGCCAAGGGATGAGCCTGGAGCTCCTGGAGGCCAGTTGTTTCATGTGAACAAATTTCATTATAATCAAGCTCATCTGAGCTCTAAATTAACTTCAGAAACTCACTCATCCCTACCTGGCCTTATCTCTCTTTTTCATTCCTAGACACTGTCGCACAACTTCAGTAGCCTCTCTTCTAATGTGCCTTAACCTCTGACTTACCTTTTCTCTTCTGTTCTCCTCATCTATCGACTGCCTCCATTTCCATCAATCACATGACTGACATTTCTTAATTAAAAAAAAATAAAATAAAAATAAAAACAAACTTTTCACTGATCTTACAGTCTCTTCTATTAAAATCCCATCAAAGATCGGAGGATGAAACTCAGTGATTAAGCATTTGCTGACTCCATGAAAAGGCCTGGCTTTGATTCCCAGCCCTGAAAAAAATCATATTCCAAGCTACCTTCAGATATTCCTTACTTTTTGCTGCCTTAATTCACACTGCTCATCTGCGTCCCTAGAATTACTTTAATCCCTTGGCTTCCAAGTCCAAATCGGTATTCCAACACTTAAGAATGTCACTTATTGTTTACAGTGCTCCTGACGATCCCTGACCACATTCTCTAATGTCCTCCTCTGGCATGGCTTGATTGTAAACATAGACTATGCAACATTCCTTTTATCTAACGTACCAGGCTGTTTTTAAACTTGCATTGAATGCTCTTCCTTGCCTTGTCTTATTGATTGTATAAGTTGCTCGTGTCACTGTTTTAGTGGGAAATAATAATAATAATAATAATAATATGGTGTCCCTTAATCCTGTGGTACCCAGGGATGCCTGCATTCTGTGAGAAGTGACAAATACATGCCTTACCACTGACTTTTTCCTTTCCCGTCTAGATCTACTGCCGAGCACTGAATGCACAAGGTCAAGATTTGGAGAATCCACTAGAGCTTAGAGTCAGGGTGATGGATATAAATGACAACCCTCCTGTGTTTTCAATGACTACGTTTCTAGGACAAATCGAAGAAAACTCTAACGCAAGTGAGTCACCTGCACTATTAAAGAAACAATGTGTTGATGACTAAATTGCTGTTGCTAGGCAACGGGGCTGAGCTGTGGCAAGGTAAACATCAACTGGGAGAAAGTGTAGAAAGCCTCCGGAACCGACGACTCAGGACACAGTTGTGGTGTCAGCCCAGGAGCACCTCCAAAGCAACACATGCCTCGTGCCCTAGCTCTTCGGAGATTCTTACACTACATCCCGACAGGATCTGCAAGTGCCTACAGGCTCAGAGAAATGGGAATATACTCTCTGCCCAAATGTGTTTGAAAGGCAATCCCACTCACATATGATCAAAACCCTTACTTTCAATTTATTTTTTACCCAGACATAAGAAATGTACCTCTTTATGGGAGTACATTATTCAATACAATACATAATAACCAAACAAGGATCAAGAGAATTCCCCTGTCATTAACCAGTAAGCACTGAAGAATTCCATACTCTCCTTCTGCAATCATTTCAAATAGAACACAGATTGACACTCTATTCTGAAGAGCTCATGCATTGTAACTTAGATCACCACTACACAAATCAAGCCAGACACAAAAAAATAGACATCATCTGTTCTCACTCATTTCCAAGACAGAGGGATGGAGTAAACAGCGCCCAGTAAAAACTGGGGAGTAGTAAGTACCAGAAACAAAGCTGATTACCTTAAGTCACTCAAAGATATTCAATATACGTAATCTGTTTTGATGCTTAGAGCTTTTCTTAACAACAAATGAATGTCAAGAAATCTTTGCTTCCCATTTTCACTCAAGCTATAATAAATGTAGTCATTCCTCTTTATCTGGTTTGGTTCTAGGACCTCTAAAGATAAAGGGATCTATGGAGTTCATATCTTTTTATAAACCATATCTTGTTTGCATAGGTTCACATACTTCCCTTCACGTATTTTTAATTATTTCTAGATGGCAATAATGCCTAATACAATGAAAATGTCATATAAATATTTATTGTCCTGTGGCTCATGACATGCAAAAGTCTTTACATAGTCTGTCAGATGTAATGTAAGTTCTTTGGATTTTTCCCCATTCATTCTGGGCTGAACTGTGGGCATGGACCCCAGAGCTGCAGAAGGCCAATTGCAATGATTCGCTTTGCTCAAGTTGCTGGTTTTATACATTGGAAATGTGTTATAAATGTAATTCCATAGGGCTCACCATAAATACTGGAAGCATATCTCTCAGGTGGTGCTAACTGGTGGCACTAACAGTCTAGTCCACTGTAGCATTTCTCTGACAGGACTCTGACAATCTCAGAGTACAGTTGCCGCCCTGTGGTTCCCTGTACCTAAAAATGTAATTACCAAATACTCAGTAACTAAGTGGGACAGTGCCCACCATTGAAGATTGTTCAAAAGATGTGAGGCTAAGAGAGAGGCGAGAAAAGAGGAAGGGGAAAAAATGACCCAGGGGAAAGAAGCAAAAGGAGAAGGGATGGGATGTCCTGGAAGACTAGAAAAGTGTGTTGAAAACAATTTAGAGTAGCAGAGCATTCCAGATGATGAAGGAGTGCCAACAGCTTTCACACCCACGAGTGTCATTCATCAATACTATATACTAGATTGTGAAAGAAGATACGGACGGGCAGTGTGTGGTCAAACATTTCCTACAAGTTCCTAGTTACACAGCACCTACCCAAGAGCCAATTCCAATCTAAATAACAATGCCACTTATTAAATGCCCAAGATGAACAATAATATTTATTTAAAGTGCATTATTCAGTATAAACATCAGTCAGTATTCTCATTCGCTATTAGATTCTCACATGAACTTCATAAATACGGTGTTATTACCATTCTCATTTGTAACTGTGGGGAGTAAGGACAAGATCATATGGCTATAAATAAGGTCCTATAGCACAGTTGAGAAAAACATTAATTGTGTTTTAATGCTATTTTACTTGACCATAAGCATCTTGCTTAAAACAAGTTATGGTAGATAAATAAACAGAGTCAGAACACAGACTCCTTTCTTCCCTTCTGTAATGTCTAGGCACCTCTCTAACTGTGGTCCTTTTATTAGGACAAAAGTAAAGGGAGGAGCTATTACATCGGTATGTTGGTGTTGTCTAAAGGGGAGAGAGTTAACGCGTGCTGTACGGACACAGGTAACATATTGGACTGTAATGGTGTTCATTACCAATCCTGCCAACTGTCCTTGATTTCTAGACACACTGGTAATGAAGCTCAACGCTACCGACGCTGACGAGCCCAATAACTTAAACTCACTGATAGCCTTCAAGATCATAAGACAAGAGCCTTCTGAAGCACCAATGTTCATCATCAACAGAAAAACTGGAGAAATCAGAACGATGAATAATTTTCTAGACAGAGAGGTAATCCTTCGTCTTTTAATGGATTTTAATTCAAAGGAACTGACTCTAAAGCAATGGTACTTAAGAGAAAGAAAAACTAAAAGAATGTGTTCAAATGTTGTATAATCTCTCTCTCTCTCTCTCTCTCTCTCTCTCTCTCTCTCTCTCTCTCTCTCTCTCTCCCAAAAGAAATAAAAGATCAAAACAAACTCACAAAAACTAGTGATAAAAATTAAAATAACACACAAACACACACACACACACACACAAACACACACACAAAACACCACACACACACAACACACACACAACACACACACCATACATACACAACACTCACACCCATATCATACACACACACCACTTCCAACACACGCACGTACACACACATACACATACCATACACACACCACACACACATACACACACCACACACACACACACACACACACACACACACACACCCCACACACACAACCCAACACACACATATACACACATACACACAACACACATCCCACACACACACACCCACCCCACACACACACCCAACACACACACCCCCCCCACACACACACCACACACAACCACACACACACACACACACACCACCACACACACACACCACACACACACACACACACACACACACACACACACACATACACACACACACACACACACACACACACACACACACACCACACACACACACCACATACATACACACACACCCACATACATGCAACATACACACCACACACACACACACACACCATATACACACACACCACACACACACACCACACATATACACACACCACACACACACACACACACACACACACACACCACACACACACACACCACACACCACACACACACACACACACACACACACACACACACACACACACACCACACACACACACACCACACACACACACACACACACACACACACACACACACACACCACACACACACACCACACACATGCACACCACACACACACACACACCACACACACACACACCACACACACACACCACACACACACACACACACACACACAACACACACACACACACACACACACACACCACACACACACCACACCACACACACACACACACACCACACACACACACACCACACATACACACCACACACACACATTACACACACACACACACCACACACACCACACACACACACACCCCACACACACACACCACACACACACACACACACCACACACACACCACACACACACCCACACACACACACCACACACACACACACACACCACACACACACACACACACACACACACCACACACACACACACACACACACACACACCACACACACACACACACACACACACCACACACACACACACACACACACACATGAGTCTGGTTTCTGTAAGCACTCCTGGACATGGGCTCTGCCCTGGACTGTGGCTGATGTGTGGCCCCCCACTGGAGAAAGCTGTTTCCTCTTTTCTAGCAGGAATCACTTTCAAATAGCTTCTCGATTAGGAGTGGGACTTTGTGTCCACTTCTCCTCAGTCCTGGGATTTTGTCTCATTTGAGCCTATGCAGGTTTTTAGGTTACTTACATTTCTTTACTGACTTGTTTGAAAACACCTTTAGAAAAAAAGGTATGGCTACCTAGCCTTTTCCTTTTCTCTCAGATTATTTTACGTGGTCCAACAAAAATATATTAGCATCAAAATAATTTTAGCAGTCGAGTTCTCTAAGAAAGGGGGTCAGAAGTTAAGGTCATCCACAATCATTGATGATTCTGGGGAACATAAACAGAAGTGCTGAAGTTATATCCATAAATGGGAATTATGTTTATGCACAAGTCTTCCCATAGCTTTTACCAACTTATTTTTTTTAAGATTTATTTATTATATTTGAGTACCCTGTAGCTGTCTTCAGACACTCCAAAAGAGGGTATCAGATCTCCTTACAAATGGTTGTGAGCCACCATGTATTTGCTGGAATTTGAACTCACAACCTCTGGAAGAACAGTCAGTGCTCTCAACCGCTGAGTCATAAGGAGAAGTGCTGAAGTTATATGCATAAATGGGAATTAATATGTTTATGCACAAGTCTTTCATAGCTTTCACCAACTTCTAAAAATGGAGTCGCCACTGAATAGAATTAAAATAGAAGCATCATAAGTGACTCTATTTCTCAGTTTCCCCCTTCCACTAGATACCACTGTACTTGTCTTAACTACTCAGTGGCGTATTACTCATAGCATGCGTCTTTAATGAACCAAATCTTTCTTACCTTAAATATTTTGGCCTGTCTCGTCCTCTATACCCTTCTCTCTCTGCACACACAATGAATAAGTAATGAAGTCTTGAACAGCACGGTTGCGTCTTCGAGAGCATGCTGGGTAAGCGTCATTAGAAATGGACGCCACAGGTTCCATACTGAGTGATATGAGATCTGTGGGTGTTCACCTTCTGTCACCTTGTCTTCTATGGTGGCTTTATGCAGCTGTTGAGCCAGTGTCTACGTCCAGTGTGTGATTGCCCGTAACGTGTCTTTTTCAGCAATACAGCCAGTATTCTCTTGTGGTGAGAGGCTCAGACCGTGACGGTGGGGCAGACGGCATGTCTGCCGAATGCGAGTGCAGCATCAGCATCCTGGATGTCAATGACAACATTCCGTACTTGGAGCAGTCATCTGTAAGCAATCCTTCTTAAGGATCAGACTCCACGACTTCACATTCGCCACACCCCAGTTCTTACAGGAACTCACTTGGTTTTCAGGTTCACTTGCTAGATTTGCTCTCTAGAGCACCAGCGGAGACACACACTTTCTGTTGAATTGTTTCTTCAGTGGGCAAGTGGACTTGAACTAAGTATGCAGTTACACGCAGGGATGTCGTTAGCTATAAATAGTGAGCTTGGCGCAGACGGCTTGGTCCACGGATCTCACCCGTGCTTTGTTCTGATATTTTGCCTCTTGTTCCAGTATGACATCCAAATTGAAGAAAACGCACTGCACTCCAATCTACAGCAGTTCAGAGTCATTGATTTGGACGAAGAATACTCGGACAACTGGAAGGCAGTCATTTTCTTTGTCACTGGGAATGAGGGAAATTGGTTTGAAATAGAAATGAATGAAAGAACAAATGTAGGAATTCTGAAGGTTGTCAAGGTATGGCATGATTACCCTAAACCATTTGTTTTGCTGGTCTTTTTCTATTTCATAACATCAAGTTAAAATGATATTAGCATTTCATAAATGAGTCTATGAAATAAAAAAAATCACCGAGCTTTAAAATTATGCAAAGTACAAGTAATTTTAATATGAATGTATATGCTTATACAATCTCAGGAAAACAAGCATTAAAGATTTGAAACTCTTTTTACGCATGCAATTCTTTCCAAAGATCAGGTCTGGGAAAAGCATTTCTATATAAGAGGGTTTCAAATTTTTGTTTACATTTATTTAAAGATTTACTTCATCACTTTGAATTGCATGTGTGTGTTTCTGTATCTGTGTAAGGGCATGTGCACGTGGATGTAGTGCCCTCGGAAACCAGAGGTACCAGATCCCCTCAAGCCAAAGTTTTGTGTGGTTCTTAGCTGCTCAGTGTCTGCCCTGGGATCTGAGCTCTGGTCCTCTTCGAGAGCATTATGTGCTCTAAACCACTAAACCATTTCTCCAGCTTCAAAGTCAGTAATTAAATAATATTTTTAAAACCGGATTTTTAAATGTGCCCATGCCAACGTTGAGATGCTAATATCATGCTTTAGGAATATTTATCATAAAAATTAAGAGTTGATTCCCTCCCCCAGGATGATAAAATTAAATCATTGTGATTCTGCCAGTGTGGTTCTATGGGATTAAACTGTGACAATCATAGAATTATAGAACCCTCATATTCTCATTTCACCATGGCTGTTGGCCAGGCTTATTTTAGTTCTCCTATGTATCAACTACTCACCACATTTACATTCAGTAAGCTATCCTGGGCCAATGTAAGGTGAAATCTGACTCAGGAGAAGCTGAGAGTGAAGAGTTCAACCTCTTTAAGTCTTCAGTAATTGTTGACAGTTGTATGTGACGCTCACCGTGAATCATTCGGGATACAACACAGTCCCTCTTCATCTACCTCTTACTTTCCTACCTCCATAGGGGTGTGGGGTGGGCTCCATTCCCTGAGAATTCTGCCTCTTAGTGTAGGCCCAGGGTTCCCCCAGCTCCTTCACTCCTGGTCTCTCCAGACTTACGTTCAATCCAACTTGAGTCTGCCTTTCAGAGTAACCTTATGAAGCAGAGTTCCAACAGACTCGGTCCCTTAGGGAAGTGTGGTCTTAGGACTCCCATGTCTCTTAAATTTTTATTCACCGAAACTGTTGCTTCCATTTGCTTGAAACGGGTTCCAGACGCTTCTGATCAGCTCCTCCAGCACCCCTTGAAAATTAGGTTATACTAAATCTATATTGTGACAAAGAAATGGAGGCTCAGAAACCATGCAACCTGTCCTAACTTTTACTGCTAGTAAATGACACAGTCATTTAAACCTAGGTGTCCTTATCTATTAAATTCATTTTTTTCTGGTACTATCTAAAATTGAATGCTAGGGAAATGAATTCTGAATCTATTCACTTTCAATTTAATGTTACTCTTAAAATTACTCAACTTATCTGTTCTTAATATCTCTACCTAAAAACTAGGATGCTTTTCCCTGATATGATAGCATACATCAAATCCTTTACTATGATTATAGAAAAGTAATATGATAACTACTTTATTATGATTACGGAAAAGTAATAACCGCACACACTTATATATGTTATAATTGGTGTTTAAAGTTTCAAATAAAACTAATTCTAAATCCCAGAATTTTAGATGATCAGGAGAGCTCAGTGTATGAATATTTTATTTAAGATATTCATAAAGATTCAGAAAAGATATATTTGGTACATGAGGAATACATCAGCCATCTAGTAAATTCTATGAAGCATGGATTTGGATATTGACTTGTATAAGAAAACTTACTACTTGATTATCTTATAGTATGAAATAATTTTAGAACATATTGAAGAAAAGCATATATGTATGCATTTATGTATAACATTGACATTCAAAATGTCACACTGAGGTGAGTATTTTAAATAGTTCTTCAGGGATAAAACGAGTTAAGTCTCTAATATATTTGACTCATGTTTTGTTATTAAAAGAGTTACTGTGTCAGAAACATGAAATGTCAGCTAACAAATTGTCTTTGCACTGCAAATGTATTAAGTGAATCATATTTTGAATTTAAGTAATTAACTGGTTTGGTGAGCAATTGGAGCTCATGACCCATGCTTTCAACCTTTTCAACAAAAGATCCAGGACAACTAGATTTCCCCCCTTCCTATGCTTGCATGTGTCTACCTTGAACTTAATACCCAGCAAGTAAGACTAGACTGGGTAATCACGTGAATTTGAGTTCAAACACATAATTCAAACAGTAACATAACAAATGTCTTTGAGTTGTCTCAAAGGATTTCTCTGTCCTCTGAGTGGTTTTCTTACAGCATAACTAATTCTCTCTGTGTTTTCTAGCCCCTAGATTATGAAGCCATGCAGAAACTACAGCTTAGTATTGGTGTTCGAAATGTAGCTGAATTCCACCAGTCAATTATTTCTCAATATAGACTCACAGTGACTATGATCACTGTGAAGGTATTGAATGTCATCGAGGGCTCCGTGTTCCGACCAGGTTCAAAGACATTTGTGGTAAACAGTAGAATGGACGCAAATTATAGAGTGGGGGAGTTCACAGCTACAGACCTGGACACGGGTACGACCTCCACCAATGTTAGGTAAGAATGGCATTGTCTAACTAAAATGTTAACCTTAGGGGATCATGAGAACGGAGAGGGAAAGAATGAAAGAAAGAACTGTTTGGGGAAAGGGAGGGAAGCAGCCAGGAGGGCAGGCAGTTTGAGGTGGGTGGGAGGGTAGGAGATTGACTGAGCACAAAGTGTATCTGACAAAGTATGTTTCCAGACACACTTGAAGAGGCACAAGAAACCCATTATTTTGTATACTAACCTTTCAAATGTAATTTTACAATGCCATGATTTGAAAGAGAGCTTTGATTTTTGCTGTATTCTTTTAAATACAGATACGTAATGGGAAACAACCCAGAGGGCCTGCTGGCTATTGACTCAAGAACAGGCATAATAACTTTAAGAAACAGAGTTACCATGGAACAATACCAAAGGCTTAATAAGAGATATGAAGGAACAATTCTATCAATAGATGGTAAGAAATCAATTTAACTTCCAGAGGAAGCCAAGTATAAAATTGTTAGACAATTTAAAAATTCTTATTGTAAAAAGAAAACCTCTTTTCTGGATCCCTGTGAGGAGAAGGGGAAGGGGCAACATGGGAAAGGATTTGTAAGGGTAGAGCAGGGAAGAAGGAGCTGTGATCAGAATACAAGTGAATTTGAAAAGCCCCTTTTCAATAGAAGTGGTCCCGTTGAGCTGAGCACTGGATATTCAAACTGACCTGTCTCATCATTTACTGCTTATTGGATCCTAGAGAAGCCACCTCACCCATCTACACTCCAGTCTTCTGCACAAGGGGGAAATAACAATATATGCTGATAAATGTTTTTTTAAAAAGGAAAGAAAATAGCGAGACATGTTAAAATAGCATGAGCATCATTAAATGACCTTTAAGGTCAGATAACCAGACTTCGAACCATGTCTGCTGCACATCTCCAGGGATTTCATTTCCTTTATTCACAGAGTATTTACTGAGTCTTAACTAAATAATGCTAGTCATCCTGCTAGGCTCTAGGGCTCTGTCAGTGAGAGTAAGACTCATATCTATAGAATAGCACAAAACAAACTCAGCTCGTTTCTTTATTCCTATCTGATAATCCCAGTAACAATGATCATTGGGGAAACACTAAATATGGAGGGCTGAACAGAGATGATAACACCTGTGTCCTTACCAGTTCTATTGAAAGCAGGTAACTAAGGACGGAAACTATAGCCCATTCGCTATAAAATCACGTACCCAACAGAAACTATGTTAATTAAAGGTGTACTATGGCATGAAAAAGTGCACACAATTTAAAGTAAAATCTCAAGTCCCACTGGAAGTAGAATGAACCATAAGATTGTATAAATGTATCAATGTATAACACAGCCCTTATCACTAAGGGCAACTGGTATTGAAGGAATCTAGAAGGGTATCTATTAGGTACTGATGCTATGGGTTAGCTTCTGGTTTTGTTTCACATCTTTCTGTACTTTGACACTTTTCAACCTAGATAGACTATGTAACTGGCAACACTATAAACTATCCAGTAAACAGTTTTGTCAGTAATAATGTTAAGGTTGGTTATAATACTACAATCCCTGATTGGCTTAAAAACTGAGTAGAAGGGCAAAGGAGGTAGATGAATCGGTGAAGCAATTGCTTTCCAAGGATGGGAGTCTCTAGAACCCCCACAAGCTGCTGGGCACGGTGGACACTTGTAATCTGTTAATTGCTAGGCTATGTGTAGACAGTAGTTTCTTCCACTGTGAACCTTGTTACAGATTCCCTTCAGAGGACCTGCACTGGAACAATCATCATTGAACTTGATGGCACTGGCTGGGAAACAGGTGGTGGTGGCGGTGGCAGTAGTGGTGGCGGTGGCGGTGGCGGTAGCGGTGGTGGTGGTGGCAGTGACGGTGGCGGTGGCGGTGGCAGCGGTGGTGGTGGTGACGGCGGTGGTGGTGGCGGCGGTGGAGATGGTGGTGGCCAAGTGACTAATGGATATAAAGACACTTCCACTGAGGAACCGCAACGCAGCACATTACCAAGGGATATTGACAATACTGACACTTTCCAAGCCTACGAAGACAACGTTCACTTTGGTCCTGCCGGCATCGGTCTGCTCATCATGGGGTTCCTAGTCTTAGGATGTAAGTATTCCAGTATTTCTTTTGACATGCGTCTCCCAAAAGATACAGCGAAAGAAATCAAACCGTTTAGGTGTTCAACTTAACAGTGTATGTCTTGCAAGGATTACCTAACCGGTTGTTCTGAGTTTTGCTCTTGTTCTTGCTTACTTCACAACACCACTAGGGGAGGAAAGGTCCCACGAGTGAAGGCTATGCTACATCTGGGGCCACTACAGTAGCCTTAGTCGTGGACAGAAACAGAAATATAGAGTCCAGTGGATGTTCCGGGTGGAATTTAATATTGCCCTAAATTACGACAGAAACTGGAATGGAATGGGGGGGGTAATATCTTGAAGCCTACACACTGTCGTTAAGTTAATATAAACATTGACAGTTGCAGCTGAGCGTGGCGGCACACGCCTACCATCCAAGCAGTTGGGAGGTTGCCATTTTCAAATATAGAATCATAAAGTATTGGTGGTAAAGCAAGCTTCACCTAATTAAATAATTAACCACAAAATGTACATTGAAAGAACTCACGCAAAATTTTAAAATATTTTTTCTACCTTCATTTCTTTCTGTTTAAATATATTTATTTTTATTTTATGTGTATACGGGTTTTTTTGCCTACATAAATGTAAACAAAAGCACGTGGGCCTGGCCCACGAATTCCTTGGAACTGTAGCTATGGATGGCTGAGAGCCGCTTTGCAGATGCTGGGGACAGACTCTCAACCCCTGAGACCGTGCTTAGCCACCTGGCCAGCCCCTCCTCGTCTGTCTTAATGAGTGACTAACTACTTCTTCGCTAGGTTTTCTCTGACTTTAAGGAACTCACCTCTGGGAACATTTCCTCAACACAGATCCATATAAACCACAAAGAAATTTGGGCACAGGGAGAACACAGTTTAAAATGGAGCACTTTCTCTAGAATTTGAAATACACTTCAAAAAGAAGTGTTAACTAACAGGAATTCATCCATGTTGGCTCATAACAAACGGAAAGAAGAACCGGGGAAAGTCCTATGAGAAAAATAATGAGTTTGAAATGGAGTCTTTTCATCAAATTAAACCAAAAGATGCCCGAGTGCTAGCAAACGTGTGGACTACATGAGAACAGAGACAGTCCTCTACGTTTTGTAGTCAATTCTTTGCTTTACTAAAGCAAACTAAACGCCAAAGAGCTGCTGATAATCGCCATAAACAACAGCTAACTTTCAGTTTAGGTCTCCCTGATATCAATGTCCACAATCGGATAGCGTGGCTAATAACGGTTTTCAGTGTTGTATACAAGCCTTTGGGTCAATAGCTTTACATTTCATTCCTTCTCTCCACCTTACGGATTTCCCAAAAACAGCAAAGCCAGTCGGGTTCTTTGCCTTTTCTTTTTTCTGTCTCCCCCACCCCCCGCCCGCCCCACCTTCTCTGCTTTAGTTTTTCCTTCAATTAATACACATCCTTTTTTTTTCTATCTTTTCATTCAGAATTATCTAGCAAGATCCTATGACAATAGTAAATAAATGAAAAACTCAAACAGAAAGAAAAAGACATTGCTAAAGCATGAATGCCTTTACGTGAGAATATGTCCGAAGACAGATGTCTCTGTAGGGGAAAATAATAACCTTCCTAAGAATAACTGACAATTGAGTGAGATTTTCCCTTGAAATAGAGAAGGAGACTGGGTGCAAATGGGAAAGTAAATGCAGTGCGAAGGATCAAAGCTGATACCTGTCTTTAGTCTCTGCCCTTTCTTGAGTGATGATGGGGGGGAAAATCACCTATTTTAATTGTATGATTGTACATATGATCTCAATACTATAAAGCAAATTAAAATTCACGGCAGTCTAGGGTTTCCAAGTTCATGGTTATTTGGGGATCCAGCCACATTAATATTCATTGTTCCGGTAATAGCGATTTTGAATTCAGACAACTCAGGAATCTCATTTGACCATTGAAAATCAGAGTGTTTTCTTTCAACATGGCGCACCGCTGACCCCTTACCTCTCTCTCCTTCAGTGGTCCCATTCTTGTTGATCTGCTGTGATTGTGGAGGAGCCCCTGGTGGTGGAGCTGGATTCGAACCTGTTCCAGAATGTTCTGATGGAGCAATTCACACATGGGCCGTAGAAGGGCCACAGCCTGAACCCCATGATGTAAGTGCTAAGTCTAAGAATGAGATTTCAACAAAATCCCATCTCCGGGCGTGCCCTACCGTGATAGAAATTATTTATTCTACACTATTCGCGGTTCTTGGGCACCTAGTGAAGAAAGAAAGAGGATTCAAATGTACCTCAAAATGCAATAGAGGTCACCAGGCAAGGCTTAAAAATGAGATTCGATTTTTACCTAGAATTCAAAATCATCCTAAATAGTCTCCTTTTAGGAATTCTGTGATAATTTCAGAATAAAAATAGACAAGTAGAGGAAGAAAAGACTCATTAAATGAGAAAACGTTGTCTCTTGTCTTCTAGGGTATAACCACCATCTGTGTGCCACAAATGCCACCTGGTAATGCCAATATTATAGAATGTATTGACAACTCAGGTAAGAAAAAGACCACTTTCCAGCAACTCAAGGGACTAAGATGGGATTTGTTTTCTCTGGTTGGGCATCTTACTGCTTAGGGTTTTTGTTTTCCTGGGTTTGGGGAAGGGTTGTCCGGGAGGGGTTGGTCTTTAAATGCGTTTTTATAATGTGTTTCCTTTTCCAATGACACATTTGTAAATGAAACGAATGGTAAAGGAAAGCCTACGTTATTGATCTGGCATGCTAGATATTTTAATTTTGGTTGTCAGCCTATCTGTCCTTTAACAGCTGAGCCATCTCTCTGGCCCACATGCTATATATTTTAAAATCTCCCTTGATCATCAGAAAGATGATGTAATCAGGTTCTCTATAAATGGGAGTACCAAAATACCATCATGAATAATCTAACAGATGAAGTACTGTATATGTGCATGTGTGTGTGTGTGTGTGCATGCGTGTATGAATGTGAGTGTTTGTGTGTAGAGAATCTTATCCCACAGTTTGTTCGATCAGTGTTTTTAACATTAGCAACACATTTTACAGAGAAAAGTATGTCCTTTCTTAGCATAAGTATAACCATTGCCCTTTAAAACATTTGTTTAAATTCTTAAGCTGAAAGCAAATAGACAAAACACTTTCAAAACCTCTCAAAGCTAAGGTTGTACACACACGGGGGAGTTTCTCTTTGCTTAATCTTAAGACAAGGTATCTACAATTATCTTGAACCAAATATCTAAACTAACTCTCAAGCAGAAGCCGGGAAGCTACTGCTGTAATAAAAAAAGAAATGAAAATAAATTATTCTTCTGTCAGTAGAAACAGTCTTACTGTTTTACTTTTTAAAAAGTAAACGTTACTTATTTTCTGTTTTCTCTTAGTCTTTTTAGCCATTGCTTCTTTTTTTTAATTATTTGCTTTTTATTTTGTGTGTATGAGTGTTTGTCTCCTTGTATATCTGTGCACAATGTGTGTGTGTGTGTGTGTGTGTGTGTGTGTGTGTGTGTGTGTTGCCCTTGGAGGCCATAAGAGAGCATCAGATGATCTGGAGCTGTAGTTACGCACAGTCATAAGCTGTTATGTGGATGCTGGGAGCTGAACCCATGTTCTCTGCAAGAACAGCAAGCACTTTAACCACTGAGCCATCCAGCCCCGACAGCATTACTTCTCTACTTTAAAGAGTCTAAAAATGCACCAGACATAGAAATGTTTCTATCTTGTAGAATTGCATTCAATAATCTGTCTTTCTTTTGTGCAACAGATCACTGTTCCCATTTTTCTTCCTGATGTGCCTATGCTTGTTAGTGGTGCCAATATTTCCCCATGCAGAAAACAGAAATTCACTGAGTCACATCCCACCACCCCACCCTACCACCCCTTCTGCTGTTGGTTCCTGAGACCCGTCAGCTCATCAAACCACCAATATTATCTATGCATCGATTCTCTCCTTAAGTCTATGAAGTTTCACACAAACCCTAAAGTAGCATCAAGGGCATCAGACTCAAATTAGAGTGCTGTGCCATGCGCACTTGCCCTCCTGTGAACCCTGCTTCTGTTCACCACATTTAAATTCATTACCTTTTTATTTCACTACCTCAGCATCTTGCATGCTCCTCCTTGCCCCCTTTCATAGCCAAGTACACCCAAGATAAATCCAGCAACCTTTTTTTCTCATCGTAGCTATGGCCTCTGTCTGAAATTCAGTGGCTCCTATGCCTTCTACAGGACACCACGGGCATCCGGCAACACATCAGAAGTATGCTGATACTATTATTTAATTTTTAGAATTGGAGCTACCTGACTCAGTTTGAGATCCAACTATTCAGCCCACAGATTTTTATTATCTCTCTGCACTTTTTTGGCACATCATATAGAAAAGTCTTTTAGCAGATGATTAAAATTATCGCGATGGTTAATATTACTTTGTCTATTAACACAAGTTTGAAATTAACACTTTCATGATCCCTCCTCTGTGCATCATATCCATCTCTTCTCTGCTCACAATGCATACTTAAGTCAAAAAATTTATACATGATAATTTAGCTTAACCACACTAGAAAAAAATTAAATTTGATGGGTTCACTGTTTGTAGGAGTTTATACAAATGAATATTGTGGCAGAGAAATGCAAGATCTGGGAGGAGGAGAAAGAACTACAGGATTTGAACTGGTGGATGGAGTTAAAACATCAGCTGCACCTGAGATATGCCAAGAATACTCAGGAACATTAAGAAGAAATTCAATGAGAGAATGTAGAGATGGGGGCCTCAATATGAATTTCATGGAAAGTTACTTCTGCCAGGTAAGGCTTTTAGCACATGCTTTTCTCTACATCCACCTCATGCGGCAGTCTCACCAGTTCCCAAGGGCCTGGCCAGTGGTCTCCTCTTCATGCTCAACTGTCCTTGTCTGTTGGTCAATATGTTTGAGGCTCTGCCCTGAGCATTTTACTCTCCCGGTTAAACACTGCCAACGGCTCTATTTTGTTTGTAATTTGAAGTCCAAATTTTATGATTCAGGCGCCACCACCTTAACAGCTCCATCTTCCCCTCAGCACCAGCCTGCTTGCCTCACCCACAGGAGACGGCTCGCCTCAGGCCTCTGGTTGTTTTGATCCACTCTGAAATGTTGAGTTGTGATTTGTTTGTTTGCTTGGTTGTTGTTCCCCATTGCTTCTCCTCTCCCTGCACATTTCTAGGCACCCTTCCAGAGTCAGTTCAAATAGCCCCACCTCTCTGAAGCTTTAGCAGTTAATTCCTTCATTCGGAATAGAAACAAGCTTATCCCATACTTCATTATATTGTTTTTCAAACACAGTTCATACATTTTATCATTGCTAGGAATGTGTTAGGTTTTCGTATTAATTATGAATTATGTTTTCATTTTAATTTCAAACACATAAATTCTTTACATGACACTGACAAGTGAAAAACCTGAATACAGAATCAAATTGTTCCGTCTTGCCAAAAAAAAAAAAAAAATCAAAACCCCAACCAACTTGCCTCAATGAAAGAAAATACAATGTTAGTGAACCCACCCGTCAACTCTAAATTTCCCTTTCAGAGCAAAAATAGTTCCTCCCATCAGCTCTTTTGTTCACATTACTTTTATTTCCCTCCTAAATTATGATAAGATAGATTGTGTATGGATTTTCATATATGATTTTGTGTTCAAAGTGCACTATTTTAAGCAAGTTCACCTAGTTTAAAGAGCGACATGTATTAGAACTATAACTAAAATAACTTCGAACTGAACTCTTTCAAGCATCTGTGAAATAACTTTTAAAGCAATTCTAGTAAATATCAAAATTTAGAAACATTCATCTAATCATAAAAAGGACCTTGTTACTCTTTGTTTAATGTTCTTTGTTCTGTACAAATTAGAAGGCCTATGCGTACGCAGATGAAGATGAAGGACGTCCTTCCAATGACTGTTTGCTCATCTATGACATCGAAGGCGCGGGCTCCCCTGCAGGCTCTGTGGGCTGCTGCAGTTTCATCGGAGAAGATCTAGATGAAAGCTTCCTGGATACCTTGGGGCCCAAGTTTAAGAAGTTGGCCGATATCAGCCTAGGAAAAGAAATAGACTCATACCCAGATCCCGATCCTTCTTGGCCTCCTCAGAGCACTGAACTGATTTGCCCCCAGCGTACAGAGCCCCTTGCTAGTGGACACCCACCCATCTCCCCACATTTTGGCACTACCACAGTAATTTCTGAGAACACCTACCCCTCTGGCCCTGGCGTACAGCATCCTATGCAAATTCCTGATCCTCTGGGCTATGGTAATGTCACTGTGAGGGAGTCCTATACCACCTCTGGCACTCTGAAACCCTCTGTCCACTTTCATGATAACCGACAGGCTTCAAATGTGGTGGTGACAGAGAGGGTGGTGGGCCCCATCTCTGGTGCTGATTTGCATGGGATGTTAGAGATACCCGACTTGAGAGATGGATCAAATGTTATAGTGACAGAAAGGGTAATAGCACCAGGCTCAAGTCTACCCACCTCCCTAACCATTCCTAACCCTCTAGAGACCTCAAATGTAGTTGTGACAGAAAGAGTGATCCAACCAACTTCTGGCATGATCGGCAACCTGAGCATGCCCCCTGAGTTATCAAGTGCCCACAACGTGATTGTGACAGAGAGAGTGGTTTCTGGTGCCGGTGTAAGTGGAGTTACAGGCACCGCTGGGATAGGTGGGGTTGGAGGCATAGGCACCATGGGTGCTGGTGGAGTAGGTGATGGTGGCACCGGGATGAGCATGGGAGGGACAGCCACCATTGGCCACATGAGGAGTTCCTCTGACCATCACTTTAGCCAGGCAGTTGGATCTGCCTCCCCTAGCATGGCTCGAAGTCGAATCACAAAGTACAGTACAGTGCAATATACCAAGTAGTCATGATCCCAGAATACAGTTCACCACCATCTCTGTGATTTACATCCAACTCCTGCCCTCCAAATCTAAGAGTGCAATTTACGATGCAGAGCAGGCTATAAGGAGACTGTGGAGTAAGGAAGAACCACAGTGACAGTAACACACGGAAACATCACCATGGAGAAGAGTGCTCCCTAGCAGTGGTAATTTTTTTCTCATATTAGCACTAAGGAAATAATGACAGTGAACTTGAGGTACAATCTTATCTGTGGCTATGTGATCTACAGGGTTGTCTGTGCTTTTTAATGTGTGCCCTGTAGGGTATCACCAGCATGTTGAATAAATAAAATGTGGCTACATAAACGCACTGGCTTTCAGTGGCGATTGGAAGAATTCTTCTCGCTGTTCAGAAATTAACCAAAACTGTTTCAATGTGTAGCTTGAGCTCACACAGGTGAGGGAAATCTGACATTTCCTTCGCACGTGTCTTGTCTGTTTCACAGGTAATACAAATTAAAAAGCCCTCCCACAGATTCAGGCTAAGGTTAATAGATTTCTAGCTACATGGTTATGTGTATAAGATACCAGTTATTCTTACCGTGGCCACACCTAAGCTGCATTAGATGGAATCCTTTCCAGATTTAGAAGTATGTTCTAGGAGGAAAGCCCATAGACAGGAACAATACAGTGAGTCTCATTTGGCACAAACTGAGCCTGGATCTCAAGATGTGGTTTTAGTTAAGTTTCCTGTGGAGTTGGGGACTTTCCTGGCTCCCATGTGTTTCCTAGGTGTGGCTTGAAGAACAGTGCTTACTGGGTGGAGAAGGGCACCGTAATCATTTTTGCCTATACCACTGTGGTTCAGGGGAAAGTTGTAAATGGCATGGCTGCCCTCACAAGTGTTAATTCTCCTTCCAAGTACAGACAGGACAGTATTATCTCTTCAGTAAGTCATACCCGTTCCTGTGCAGCTCTTTAGTGAATAAACCCATAGTTAAGATAATGTACCTAAGTTGAGCTGTTGGGAAGAAGCTCGCAGTATGGCTAAGCATTGGGGCAATTTTTCAAGGGGATCTGAGCAGGGGGAGGGACTGTTTTTAGAACATGAAAACTGTCTTCAGTGGGAAATGTTAGAAAATAATTGTTTGTTCAGTAAAGGAAAACTATATGATTTAATGTAGTTGAAATTAGTGTCTTCCTTTGAATGACTCTCTGATGTCATTTGGAAGTGATTAACCATGACCCTTTACCAGAAGTGGTGTTACTTTAGGAAAAAGTGATGTAGATACTAGACAAGTCCTTTCCTTATCTAAAATGTGTCATCCACACAACTTGGAAGTTTCTCATTTTGCTTTGTTAATAATCTCTTGGCTTCTAAGCACTCTGACTTAAAGACAGTTTACAAGTTATAGTGTGATATATTTTTCTAGCTTCGAAATTTAGTAAGGTGCTATTTATGATGTGTTGTTTCTGTATGTTTGCCAATTGGTGTTCCCTGGTTTACAACCTCTCGGAAGAATCGAAGCTTTCTAAGAAACAGGTACATTTATTAATGCAGGGTAGTGGAATCTTTTCTTGCTTTCAAATTCACCATTAAAATAGGCTAAAGTAAAATGCTGTGTTTATATGGCATATAAGAATGGGGAAAATACTATCCCTGAGTTGTGAATTGTATACAACTTTTAAAGATATATTCATCACCTTACCATCCATTTCTCAGGATGTCACAGAATCACAGCATCATTGTCCAAATTCCAGACCTAGGAGCAATTGGTTGCTCCAGCAAGAGCTACTTTGTTCTATATGAGTGGATACAGTGGATATTAAAGGCCACAAATGTCAAATTTTAACTGTATAGAACATGTAAAGTTTTGCTAACATGTAGCAAGCCAAAATGCAGAGGCATAAATAAAGTCACTCAAAGGAGTCCTTCTTTTATTGTGCTCGAAAATTTAGGGTAATGCATTGAGGATATGGTTTGGTTTTGATTTTTCGCTTACTGGTTTCTTTTGCTTTTAGAGATAACTCAAAAGGTATTTGTTGAAATATACTTGAAGATGCCTAGGTTTGGAAGTTCGAACAGATAGAAATAATTAATATAGTTTTCCTTCTTTCTTTTTTCATTCATCCATCCAAAGGAAAGTGTACTTTTGCCTTAATGTGCTATAACCTTGCTATATCTTTGCTTAGATGTCTGATGAATCCCAAATACTTTTTTCATTGCCTAACAAGTGGTAATATGACGATCTTTAATAAATGTGATCATCATTCATCAGTTATATAAGACCTGGGAAAATAAAACTTTGAACGAAGAGCTTGTCTTCCTTCTTCCTGGCATAGTTAACTTCTGACCAAACTATTTCTTCCCAGACTGTATGATGTGCCCTGTTTAGTCCTGCATTTTACAGTGCTGTTTAGTAAAAACACATCATCGTATCACTGAAAGGCAGTAGCTCACCAACACCCTTTAGGCAGGATTTTGCTCCTCTCTTACCGTGCTGCAATCTGAACTACGAGTGTTATTCCACAGATATAGGAGAGAGATGAAATCCTTTCACAAATAAATAGCGAAGTTTGTGATTCACAAACCAGGTTGAATCTCAAAGCAACACAAGCAAAGGAAGAAGTAAATACTACCATAAAGTTATTCATATGTGTTTTGAAAATAAAGCAAGGGGTTAGGGATTTAGCTCAGCGGTAGAGCACTTGCCTAGCAAGCGCAAGGCCCTGGGTTCGGTCCCCAGCTCCGAAAAGAAGAAAAAAAAAAAAAAAGAAAATAAAGCAAGATGCAACATCTGGCTTTGTGAAGAGGGAGTCAATGTGTCACAAATGCTTTATTGTTGAGCATGAACCAAATGACACTCAGCTGATTTTGACATATAACTCCCAAAATGTCTGTTGTATGCTGTTTACCTCCATGTACAGTGTAATAGGTGGACAGAATTTTAATCATGCATCTTTAAAAACCACACTTCTATATTGAATGGATGTTTTCAGTTACATTTATTTCTGAATTCAGGCCAAGATTTGGTTGACAACCAATATGCCTTACATAACTTTAATAGAACCTTTAAAACATTATAGTCTCCTTTGGAAAGACATTGGAAATCCAAGTAAATGCTCAAGTCCTTAGCACACTTTCCCATGTGTTTAATAAGCCCCAACCCTTGGGATAGTTCTGGTATTTATAGGATCCACTGCACATAGCTCTCAGGTGTTTATAATGTGGCTTCCACACTACAATCACTAAAACTCAATCTGCCTTCTACCTCCAGATCATTCATTTTGTGTTAGGATGAAGCTTGAGTAGATCAACCTACCATGCACCGAGTACTTTGAAACACTGAGTAATTTATTGTTTGATTCTCCATATTCCCTCCCTTTTAGTTGTATTTGCATACATGCTCTGACTAAAATGTACTTGCCTTAACTTATATTTTTACACAGTTCCCCAAGCACTTTAAATTCTCATAACCACCTTTCGCAGTGTTCAAAGCAAAGGTGATTTCTTTCTACTATAAACGTTTGGGGATGGTTCGGCTGCTAGATCCTTTCTTCATCATCTGTTGACTATTTTAAGACAGTTGGTAATTTCTGAATAGTTGTGTTTCTAACCATAAACTGATTGGCATGCCTCTACTGTCTTTCTAGAATTAAAAGCTTGGAGAGATTTTAGATTAGAAGAAATAATTAAGATTTATTGAATCCAGTTATAATTTTAATTCCATATTCAGGGAGATGACAATTTTGCTGTCACAATATTTACATACGTTTTCATTCTCCTTCTCTTAGCTTCTGCTTATTCTGTGTTACTGGTCAGCCTCCTCTTCCAAATGTCTCCTAGTGACACCACAGAGGAGACATATGGATGAAAATAGTAATAAGGCTTGCCTTTTAAACTTCTTCAGAGACAGTGTTTCCTATTTACAGATGTATTTCTGTAATGAGAACGCTAAAACAGCAATAAAGCAGGAGTTAGGCTTAAACGTGTTGCACATCCTCCCTTCAGCCCCTGGCATTTTCTGGGAACCTCATAAATGAGAGTATTAGCATGGCAGACAGTGAAGGTGCCCTAGATCCTGCATCCCTGTCATCTATACTTTCACCTCAGCAACTGTAAGCCTATGAGGTGGTCCTCAGGAACTACCCCAGGATTTCACTGAAATTCCTTAGCAACCATTTAAGACAATAACTTCATAATCAACCCAAATCCTGCCTAGCACCACTGTAAAAACCATGGTGTAATCTGTCCTCGAGAAGCCCATACCCATCGTCTCTGCTGGGCCTTGTTCTTCCCCTCAGTATCTCTGTCTGGGAACTGGTGTTCTTAAATCTATTAAACGCCATCTTTCAATAAACTTTCTGTTCTGCTTCTCACTGGTTCATGTTCAAGTTGCTTTCTGTGACAAAAATCAATGATCAGGCTTTGCCCAGGATGAGCTCGCTAAGGAGAAAAGGAATCTCAGGATGCTGTGGGTATGAGCAAGGAGCAATGCCTCCAACTTTCCTTTGCCTCTCTGACCTGTGCCATTGGCAAATCTATGGAAGACGTTTTATGTTCAAACCACAGTATCCTGCCCCTGGCCCGACAGACTGGGGGGCACCTCATAATAAAGGATACTTTCGCTGCAATTTCAAGAGTTGCCATAGTCTTTCCTTATCTGTTTAGTTTCAGTTTTTATGTCTTTCACTATACTAATTAAAATAATAATGGGGTTCATTATGATAGATGAGTGTGTGTGTTTCAATCGTATTTAACCCTCCTCCCATTACCCTCTCTAGCCCCAATCCCATCCTCACTAATCTCCTTCTTCTCCTCTACTTCCTTTCTACTGTCTTTTTTTAAAGATTTATTTATTCATTATATATAAGTACACTGTAGCTGTCTTCAGACACACCAGAAGAGGGTATCAGATCCCATGACAGATGGTTGTGAGCCACCATGTGGTTGCTGGGATTTGAACTCAGGACCTCTGGAAGAGCAGTCAGTGCTCTTCACCACTGAGCCATCTCTCCAGCCCTTCCTTTCTACTTTCATGGTGGTGTGAGTGTGAGAGTGTGCTGAGTGTGCATGAGTGTGCTGAGTGTGTGAGAGTGTATGTGTGTGAGTGTGTGTATGTGAATGTGTGTGAGAATGTGTGACTGTGTGTGAGACTGTGTGTGTGAATGAGTGTGTATCCGTGAGTATGTGCATGTGAGAGAGTGTGTGTGTGAGTGTGTATGTATGATTATGTGTGTGCATGTATATGAATAAGTATGAGTGTATATGTGTATGAGTGTGTGAATGTGTGTGTGGGTTTGAATGTATATGTGTGAGTGTGTTTATGTATGAGCATGTGTGTGTGCATGTGTGTGTGTGTGTGTGTGTGTGTGTGTGTGTGTGTGTCCCAGTGTTTTTCATTAGGATTGGCACTATGAGCTTAGGCGAAGTCTGTTTACAGGAGTGTGGGCCCTTTACTGATGACTGTGCAACTGAAGAAATTATCTCTACCCCTCCCATCAATATTAAGTATACATAAATCCTCTTATATTGGGGGGGTGATGGAAGGGACCTCACATGCCCCTCCCCCTTCCATGACAGACTGTTGACAGGCCCAATCTTGTCCAGATCTTGTCACTGTAATTATAGCTGCTATGAGTTCAAGAGTGCAGTGGCTGTCGTGTCTGGAAGTCACTCCCTGCCACCCACTCCTCCTTCTCCTCCATTCTTCCCACCTCTTCTGTGGTGTGATGTTCCCTGAGCCTTGAAGGGAGTGACACAGGTATCCTGCTTATGGCTAAGAATCCAACAGTTCCATTACCAGTCCTTTGACCAGTTTTGAATCTCTGCAGCCACCACTGACCACTACAAAGAGAAGCTTCTCTGACCAAAGCTAACACAGCACTATGCGAACATAGTTACCTAGCATATAATTCCAGGGGTTCATTTTGCCTATTTAGCATAACAAAAGCAGTTTTGCACTAGGTCCTGTGAAGGAGTGTCTTGGGGTCTTCTCTTGAGGACAATCTGTGTACTGTTTCATTTGGCTCAGAAATAGGATATAGATAGCCCTAAGGGGATTTCTCTCTCTGGTGTCAGTGGCACTCATTAAACACTACATGACTCTCTGGGCAGAAGACAAAGACATGGAAGCAAAGAGCAGCAGAGCAGAGCAGCTGAACAGCCATTGAGAAAATTCACCAACGCTTCTTATAGATGCTGGACAGTGCTTCATCTAGATGCTGGGCAATGCCATATATAGATTTTGGGCAAACCCACAATGATGTCAGCACTGGCAGGAGCAGAAACACTCTTCCAAGTTAGATCCTGCAGTGCCTAGCAGTGTTTTTCTGAGCTCTCCATCCAAAAAAGCCATGAGTCTTGGTGTTGCCTCAGCAAAGAATTTTGGGATAAGCCAGAGTAGAGCAGAGGTGGAGTTCAACAGAAGACTTTTCAACAGATTTCAAAATGGGGAGGGGGCTAACAGAAGGAGAAGTGCTCATAAAAGAGTAAGAGATACCATGGAGGTTTCTCAATGGACAGTCAGGATTTAGTAGTATGTGGGGACTTCTCAAGGAAGAGTTGAGGTTCAGTATCTCTAGAGGCACTGATGTTGGTGGCTTTTGAGGTTGCATGTCAAAGGTCTGCTGGGAAACCTTGGTTGCAGGAGGAAATGAAAAAAAAAAAGGTTTTGGAAAATTGTAGAGTATTTCCTGACCAGCATTAGATGTTTTTATAACTGGTGTGGTAAAACCCTAGACTCTGGGGCTGCAAGAGAATTGCCTTTATTATAAACAAAGCTTTAGTCTTATGAGATTCCCAGAAAAATGTCTGAGAAGACCATGAGGACACAGTCCAGGTCAGCCAGGAAAACTTAAATCTCATTGGAAATTGCCTTGAGAAAAAGTTAAGAAGAATAAGAACATTACATTGATCAAAATATATGGAAATGCCAAGTGTGGTGCATGCCTTTAAAGATGCCACTTTCTAGCCATGTACTTGATGGCTGAATTCAAATAAAGCATGAGAGAGCTGGCCCTGCCACTTACCTGCTGGCTGATGGTAAGGGTGAGGGAGGAAGAAATGCCCTCCCCCTCTCCCCTACCACACCTGAGGCAAATAGGAGAGCTGGCCCTGGGGTCATGAGAGTGGAAGAACTGGCCCTGCCTCTTGCTGCCTGTGACATTAGATGTGCTGGCAGGGCAGCGTGGTAGAGCTTGCTCTGCTCGGGAGAGCTGGTGGGCTAACCTAGGCTGAGATGTAGGGTTCTGAGTTGACCCACCCCGACTTCTACCACATTGTTGAGTTACTGGAGTATGAGAAGAGGCTGGCCCTACAGATCCAAAGATGCAGGATCTCCATGACACAGGGCAACAACAGAATATACGAGAGAAGTCCTGGTAGGGATCTGGTATTAATAATATAGCAGAAGCCTCAAACCAGACCAATGGCTTACTGCAATGAAGACCAATGGCTTACTGCATTGAAGACCAATGGCTTACTGCAATGAAGACCAATGGCTTAGTGCAATGAAGACCAATGCCTTACTGCATTGAAGACCAATGGCTTACTGCAATGAAGACCAATGGCTTAGTGCAATGAAGACCAATGGCTTAGTGCAATGAAGACCAATGGCTTAGTGCAATGAGCACATGCAAGGCAAGAATGATGGACAAAAGGGTATGGTATGGGACACACTGTAAAACACTACAACTTCCACACAAGAATTTTTTCTTTTGCAGGGGAGGTTGCAAGGGTAGAAGGTGGATAAGGAGGGACAGGGAGAGAAGTGGGGTTGAGTTGTATCATGTGAAATGCGCAAAGAATCAATAAAAAGTTCAATTTTAAAAAGGAGGGGCTGGAGAGATGGCTCAGGGCTTAAGGGCACTGACAGCTCTTCCAGAGGTCCTGAGTTCAATTCCCAGCAACTACACAGTGGCGTATAACCATCTATAATGGGATCCGATGCCCTCTTTTAGTGTGTCTGAAGACAGCTTATATATATATATGGAAAAAGAAGAGGAAGGTCACTCTTAGCTAATAGTTTCAGAGGTTTCAGGCCATGGTTACCTGCTCCTGTTGCTTGGCTTGTAACCAAGCAGAGCACATGACAGACAGAGTGGTAGAGTCTGCTCACCACACTGTGGTCCAATAACAAAGAGATAGAAATCGACAGGCACCCAGGTATACAGGTGTGCAGGTACTCAGTGCGCCCTCCCAGGCCACTCCCTAGATAAACTAGACCCACTTCCTATAGGCTGTATCACCTGCCAGTCACATCGCCATCTAGGAAATGAGCCTTCAACATACATACTTTTGGAAGATATTTAAAATACAAAATGTAAAAACAATATCTTTAAAACTACCTAAATAATGAGGTAAATTTTATTTTAAAAATAAAACTAAAAAAAAAAAACTTCTAAAGCTTTCCACACGTTCACTGCAATAAAAAAGAAGAAATATTTCCTCTACAATGATATATGTCAAACTATCCTCCATCTTTGCTCTACTCAGGATGGATATGTAATTTTTAGACTGCCCTCTTGGTTCTTAGGGCAAGAAGAGGTCAGCCTTTGCAAAGAAGCTATGAACTTTACGGTTCTCGTGCACAGACAGCATTATTCCACACGACCAGTTAACAGATTTACTCCTGTGTGCAACATCTACAGTTGGAGCTGGGACTTCATTGCCCTCAACAATGAGCTGCTTCCAATACAAAGAAAAGGACAAACGTGAGCCTGGAGGAACCTTTCACAGGGAGAATGCAATTCATGGGAAGCCTGGAGCCTGCCTTCCCTGGGAAGACTGTCCTATGAAGCCTGCAAGCAAGGACAAGGGACAAGATTCTCGGAAGACACATGAAGTGCTTTACGTGTCAGGACAGCCACGAACAGGTTAAAAGCAAAGAAAATCTCAGATAGCAGGCGAAAACTATCAGGAAGGATGCCATGAGTGAGAATAAAAATAAGAAATAAAACCTACATTTAGTTACTTTCATTCAAAGTATGTTAACGTGTAGGAAAACAGCACATCTACGCCTGGTGCCATAGAGCTTAACAAACTTAATAAAGCTTAATAAAATAGGTTAAAGGTTAGACATACTAGAAAGTTGAAAAAAATTACTGCTCAGAGGAGGATCTAACATCTCCGAGCTTTGCTACATAAATAGATCTAATTTAATCTCCCGGAAAATAGAAGAAAATAGAAATTTGTAATTAGGAGTAATTCAGTAACTCGCTCAGAAAAACCGGAGCAGGTGAGGGGCACTGGTGGAACCAGATAAATGTCACATCACCCTGCTGTCACCCTGGCATAGCATACTTAACTGCAGACAAGGATCTAATCTAACAACTGTCAACAGAGTGGAATGCACAATTTAGGACAGGCTTTCAAAATACGAATACATTGTGACAGCAGCACCGCAGACCTAATAATGACAACCAGTGAAGGCATTGGGGACTTTCAGGAAAAGATGGCAGAGCCCACGCATTTAACCCTGCCCGGTTCCAGGAAGCCAAATAAAAATAGGACGCAGAGTAAGAATGGGGAACAATCCCTCCTCTCAAGGAACTCGCCTCTGACCCAATGCACATGCAACACAAAGAAGGTCCCATACATCTTAACGAAGTCTACATTCAAACTAGGAAAAAAGTATGTCCAATTTTTTGTTTGTTTTTCAAGTCAAATTCTTGTCTTTTACATTTTTATTTATATGCTTGTGAGTCTGCGTGGGTATGTATGCACAGTGGGTCCATAGGCCATTGTTTACAGAGGCCAGTAGAGGGCACAAGTACAGTTACAGGAATTGGGGATCTCTAGGTGCGCTACGTGGATGCACACATCCAAACTCCAGCCCTCCTGGTTTCCAGGCGAGCCTTCTTCACTGCTGCACCACCTTTCCAGACCATTCCAGTCTTTTGATAATGTCATCTAAAGATCCTTGAAGCCAGGGGTGTTGGCTCACACCTGCAATCTCAGCACCTGGGAGGTAAAAGCAGGCGATTCCTACAAGTTCAAGGCCAGCCTGGTGTATTTAGCAAGTTTCAAGTCAGCCAAAGCTACATAGTGAGAGCTTGTCTCAAAACAAAAACACAAGCAAAGTTCAAGCTCTAGGGCCCTGAAACTCTAATTTTAAAAAATTAGACATGCACGGAAACCTCACACT
Organism: Rattus rattus; assembly: GCF_011064425.1. Lineage (NCBI taxonomy): Eukaryota > Metazoa > Chordata > Mammalia > Rodentia > Muridae > Rattus > Rattus rattus. The sequence goes on along the minus strand of NC_046168.1, from coordinate 23,236,983 downwards.
GTTTTAAGTAAGTTCACATTTGTAAATTGGACCACATTTGTAGTGACCCTCAGCCGTATGCATCCACTGAGTGTACCTGGTAGTTTCAGTTTGCAGTTGTAATTCAGAATCAATGCCATCTGATTGTCTATCTGCCTCCAAACCAGTACCTTGGAACCTTTGTGAGATTTCACATTGACTGTCAACTTGACAGGTTTTAAAATCACCCAGGAGACAAGCCTCTAGGCATGTGAGGAAAGATTACCTAAGCCACCATAACTATGGGCTTCCCCAGTCTACAGACTGGAATATAAAGGAGTCCAGGACTGAACATGAAGGAGAAAGACAGCTGAGCACAAGTATTCATCTCTCCACTTCTTAATTTTGGACGACATGTAAGAGCCACATCAAGTACCTGTTGCCATGACTTCCTCCCTGTGATAGACAGTGTCCCCTCAACTGTAAGCTGAATTAAACCTTTTATCCCCTCAGCTGCCTCTTGCCAGACATTTTGCTACAGCAATAAGAAAAGTAACTTATATAATCCTAAACCCAAGGTGACAATATCAGGCATGGGACCTTCAAGGAATGATCGACATAGTACATGGCTTCCATGAATGAGATTATTACTCTAATAAAGACAGGCTCAAAGAAGCTCATGGACTCTTCCACCACGAAAGCAAACAGCAAGAAAGTGTCATCTGTAGGACAGAAAATGAGCTTTCAACACACAGAATCTGCCAATGTTGTGGTCTTGGACCTCTAAGCTGTCAGAGATATAAGCAGCAAATCCCTGCTGTGCATGAGCTAAACAGCCTTTGTTTTTAGCAATGTGAATGGGCTGAGACAAGAATATAGTGTTCTCTAAAAGTAATATAATCCCCCATAATATATGAAGCAACTATAAAGCTACCTGATGATGGGAACCTGGTTCCACATCATTGATTAGCATGGGAGGGAAGGTAGAAGGTCAAGCTCCTTAGAGATGCCATTTGTGCTTTCTAAGTCAGTTGTGCGTGTTTATAAATTAGCAGTAATGATATCATCAACGAGATAGAATAAAGGGGAAAGGAAGCAACCCTTTCATATAAAAATAAATGTTAATGGCTAATTCACCCTGCCTCCATTAAAAAGACATTAAATTACATTAGAAAAATGTCCTCACACTAGCAAGATGACTCAGATACTAATTAACCAAGGCTGGGGACCTACGTTCAATCCAGCAGGGATCACACAGTAAAGAGAGAAAAACAGAACCAACTGTTCCCACATGTTATCTTATGTCTCACATGTACACTATAGTGCACATAAGAATGCTAACACACATACACAAAATAAATAAATGTCCTCACACTAGCAAGATGACTCAGATACTAATTAACCAAGGCTGGGGACCTACGTTCAATCCAGCAGGGATCACACAGTAAAGAGAGAAAAACAGAACCAACTGTTCCCACATGTTATCTTATGTCTCACATGTACACTATAGTGCACACAAGAATGCTAACACACATACACAAAATAAATAAATAATATTTTTTAATAAAAACTATGGTTCTTATTTACATAACATCCTTTTTCTCTGGTAGAATAAGATAATGACTTTGAATCCCTGGTTGCTTTAAAATGCTTTCACCATACATTATTTACTTTGTGTATAGGCATACAGGGAGAGGCACACATGCATGGTATATTTGAGGAGGTCAGAAGGCAACTTCAAGAATGAGTTCTCATCTTGTACCATGGAGATCCTGAAGATGTACTCCAGTTGCTCTGATAAATGCCATGACCAAGGGAAACTTGTGGAAGAGCAATTTTACTTAGGCTTACAGTTACGGAGGGAGACGTCCCTCTGGAGACATGCATGTCAGTAGACAACCAGAGCAGGGATCTGAGCGATCACATCCTCAAGCCTGAGGGTGAAGCACACAGATCAATCTGGAAGAAGGAGAAGACTATGAACTCTAGAAGGCCACCCCGGTGACATCATTCCTCCAGTAAAGCTGTACCACCTCCCCAGTGTCATCAGCTGAGGGTCAAGTGTTCAAATACCTGATCCTATGGGGGACATTCTCATTCAACACACCTCAAGACGAAACTCAACTTGTCAGGCTTGGAGGTAAGCACATTTACCCATGAAGCTGTGTCACTGACCCATGAGTCAACAGGTCTTAACTCCAGCCAGCAAACCCAGAATTATCTGGGAAGCATAGAACAAAGTAATTCTTTGTCTCACCCCAGATTCTAACTCAGTAGACCAGAGGCCTAGAAATCGACAAGTTCCCATATTAGCCAAGAAATACAATCCAAAAGTCATACCTACTTTTAGATTTTCTTATTCCTGGATTTCTTCCCCAAACTGAGTTGCCCAGAGACACATGTGCCTCTGTCGATATCAGGAATTCAGAGGCGTTTTCAGGATAAGTGTATAGTGGCCGTGTAAGTGGTAGACTTTGATTAACACAGAACCAGAAGCCAAGCTCTTCTGTGCATGTGTTTGGAATACATCCTACACACAAAGAAAATCAGCAGTGCACCTCAGTTAGGGTGCATGTGTGATTTTAGGGTGCAAACTAGCATCATCCTCATGGTATTAACAACTCTCAGGAAACTAACATTTACCCTCCATAATTTCTAACACTTACCAAATAACTTAATAATAACCTGGCTAGTTCTTGGTTGCCATACATAAATCAGCTTTAATGAGGGCACAGGATGTTTATCTTCAGTGCTAAAGGTGACCCATCAGATATGTCATCACAAAAGCAGCTATACTGGGTCAACACAAAGTAAAGGATGTTTACATTTGCCCATCTTCCAGACCCAGGCTAACAAAGATCGCTTTTCAGGCATCAGTTCTAACACTACTGTATTGTATTTGACAAACTAGTCCATGACCATAAATATTTCTAAATTTCTTTTCCTCTAACATCATCTTTCAAAAGCTGTCTGTAGATGGCTAAGTACCACTTTCTGGGAATCTTATACTATCATAACATGAGGGAAAATATTCACTTAACATTCTTGTCATAGTCTCTTGACCTATGTATGTTATCAGTCCCTTCCCTCCCCCCCAAAGAGAACTTGTTCTGGGGAAAGTCACAATAGAATGCGTGTCTGTATAGTTACTTCACAAATCACAAGTGTGAGCAATTCTCACTGTGCTTCACATGGATGTGACAGATGAGTGTCCTGCTGTTGTAGACATCGTGAGGAAAAAGCAAGAGCACTGATAAACTATCTAGAACATCCTCAAAATTCAAGGTGCATTTCTTTTCTGAGAAAATATTGCAAGCTTGATGTCAGCTATACATATAGTAAGTAGAGGACTCACTAAGATAACATTCTGCTCATAACAACAACTACTGAACAACAGCTTGGTGAGTTCTGACGTATGGGAAGGTCATTTTTAAGCAGTAGCATTCAGCCACCAATTATTTTCACCCTCACACATGCAGGCAATGCCGAAAACTGGCTGGCATTTGAAGTCTTTACTGGCTCTGGGGTGGGGGATGGAATGATTGCCTGTCTTTGGCAGGTCTGAGCTATCACTGAAACAAAGGTCACAGGGCAGGAAGAGAAGAGAGATTGGATTCTAAGACCTCTGCTTAACCTCAAGCACTAATATTTAATGCTCTGCTCTTACAGTGCCTGAAGTCCCCAGGAGAAAGAGATTAGCTGATCTTTGTCTGCCTGTGGTGAGAGCCAAGGCCATACTTCATCTTCAAGACTGGCTGTCACTTGGATCTGACCTCAGAAAGTGTTCCTGTGGCTCTTAAGGGATCTGGTTAGTTTCCCAAATTATAAAATAAGCAAACCTGGACTCTGACTCTCATTTGTATTTTTCTAAATGACATGACCCCGGGATGGCATTAGCCTCATCAGAAGCCACACCAATGGATTCTTCCATTCTTATACTTTTCAGTTTCCAAAACTAAATTAATATTAATTAATAATGATAATAATCTCTTTTCTTTTTATAGTACTTAGTCTTTGGTATTTCTTCATAGCAACAACAATAAAAAAAAAAGACTGATAGACTAGAATTGGGTTTTAGAAAACACTACACTCAAGAGTTACAAATGTAGAAACACAACCAAATGATCTTGTACCTGCTTCTGTTGCTTGTTTTTGTAATCATTCTATGGATTGCATTTGTACCTTACCTGTGTTTCAGAAAAAGAAAGCATGTAAAATATGTCCGTCTACCAGACAAGAAAACAACAATAATAAAAAATAATAAATAACGGTTTTCCCCTGTGAAACGCAATGTGGCACAAAGACACTGGTTAATTTAGTTCTTTCAGAACAATAGAATTGCCCTAATTCAATATTGCCTGAATAAAAAACAAAAATAAGACTACCACATTAGCTAGCTAAGCCATGGAAATTTAGACAATGCACATTAGCAAGACACAGCAGCTTAGATCACCTTGGGGTGTCCTTGAAAAAAATCAAAAATAGAAACCCCTCACTGCAACCCTTGGCTGCTGGCTTCTCTCTGTTCCCTTAGGCTTGTTTGTTTGGTTTCGTTTGGGTATTTTTTGTTTTGGGGGGAGGTTGCGTTTGTTTGTTTGTTTGATGCTCTGGCTGAACCATGGTTTGCATCCATGAGCTCACCTCAAAATTCTTCTTGGCACCTCACTTTCCGTAGTGACATCGACTTGTGTGAGAACCACTGTGATTTCTCATGGCAATCAAGTCATACACAGCCTGGCAAGATGGTTCAGCAGGCAAAGGTGCTGGTCACCAAGCCTGATGACATGGGTTTGAAAACCAGAATCCTAGGACCGATGTGGTAGAATGGCAGACCCGATTCCCTCAGGTTGTCCTCTTCATTCCACATGTGTGGCATGGCACATGCATACAATTAATTAATATAAGAAATAATTGAAGGATTTAAGTCTCCTGTATTTAATTTTATTTGCTATCCCCAGAACACAATAGCTGAATGCTGAAATTTCTAAATATGCTCCAACAACCTCTGATATTCCCTTTATGAAAAGACCAGAAAACGTTTTATATTCAGGAGCTGTGGTAAACTAGCTAGTAAATGTGTGTGTGTGTGTGTGTGTGTGTGTGTGTGTGTGTGTGTATAGAAGTCCATTAGTTTGAGACACTTTACATTCTCCTGTGCTTCTAAGATTCCAATTTGAGAAATATGAGGCAGCCTTACATCATAAATTTCTGAGATATAAACCATCTGCACGCGTGTTGACAAATGTCTGTAAGGTTAGAAACACACACTGAATTGATAGCCAAGGGACATTCCACATGCAACACGCACTAACACAAATTCTCACTGTCTTCTTATTCCATAGTAACTTGGCGAATGAATAACTTTTAAAGGACCGCAATGGGGTTAGAGCCAATGAAAAGCTTGACATTGTGGGTGGGAAAGAATCGTTTCCACTGTTGCTTGCACTGGGTCTCCAGTTAGCCACATCATGTGGACTTCCCACACCCTGGGAATCAAGGGACATTTCCTGTGTCCCAATCATCCACAGTTCATTGTCATCGATGTGCAACAAGCCGTATGTGTTCTTAGTGAAAATTGGGCACAGCTCTGGTCTAGATATAAAAGAAAAACAGCTTGTATAATAGATACGGGGGTCATATTTTCCAAGATTCTATACACACACTCATATACCACACAAAGACACACACACATACACACTCAAAATCATGAAAATAAAAGTTAATTTCCACATAAAACAATGATAAAAGAATTTCTTTAGATGGTCACTTGGGCACATATTATTTCTCTGTGTTTACGTTTAAGGCCCTATATAGCATGCTCAACCACGGGTTAGTAAACTGCCGGGAAGTGCTGTTTGCTTGCTGTTCTAGACAGTCCGCCCCAAACACCAGCCAACTCAAATGCCTGCTCTGCCATTAAACACACTAAAATAAACTGGAGCTGACCTCAAGCTGACTTCTGCCCTTCCAACTGTTCATTGAGACAGTGCAGTTGGTGCTTAGATTGGAAATCCATTTGTAGGGGCTTAGTTTCCATAGCGCCTCCCTTCAAGTAACTTGGGACTATCTGAAGAAGCATTTTAAAACTGATACTGGACATGTTTCATTTGTTCGCTTTACGTAACTTTAAATTAGACAGATACTCTAAAAATTAAAGCTTCACTCCGATAGGTATCTTCAAATACTGTCTCTTTGTAACAATTTATTTTTTTCCCACTACGTGAACAAAACTCCCTTCTGTCCTTCTTAAGAGCGTTCTAAACATATAATTAATTTCTCTTCATTTCAGCATACCACACTAGCCTTCTAATTGCCTATGTTCTGCCCTCTGCTTCCGAAAATGTTAAGCCAAGTTTCTCAAGAGACCAAGCACCTTTAGAAATACTCCATTAGTGTAGTCAGCCTAGTCTCTACATTACAGTGACAAGGGACAGAAAGTGCAATTTCTCTTTGAAATTTTCTAGTCGGGGTGGATTAGCAATTAGAGAACATTTAATTACATTTCTTTCTATGTGTGGGTCTGGCTGCCAAACTGCACTTCCCCCATTAGAAACTCTACACTCCATTCAAGGTGTGCTTTCACAAAGACGAAAAAAATTAGAAGACAAAAATGACCATCAAAATTATCTAGATACTATTTTGGTTCTTGTTTTCTCAAAGTAATCTAATTTCTATGTTCAGCTTCTTAATAGATATGTGTGGAGATTTAAAACACACCCTTCATTTGCGTGATTTACTCAATTACTTGGCTTGAAATTGTCATCAATTTCTCATACAAATTCCATGAGCAGTAAAAATAATTAAGTTCCATTGTATCCTAGAGGTTTGGTTTTGGAAAGGAACATACCAGTCCTGGTTAAATCAGATGCTCTTCAACTTAAATGCCTATTCCAGGAAATCTTTAAAGTTGAGATGGCCTTTCAACCACAGGACTTCTTAAGCAGAAAGCAGAAATCACAAAAATGAAGAGACTTCTAGCACTCATTTTTCCTGTCAGTGTTGGGTCTGGTGCCTTTTTAAGATGTCCTGTGCTAAAGGTTCCATCACTTGAAGCTGGTTGGGTAGTGGACTTGTGTGTGTGTGTGTGTGTGTGTGTGTGTGTGTGTGTGTGTGTGTGTGTTGTTGGTCTATGTAATTTTGCTTTTACAATGTTGGCAGTCAGAAGGAGCCTTCTAATTTTATTCACCATGATGATAGGCCCTAGCGTTTTAATTATTTTTCATGTTGTGAGTAATTTATTATTCATTGGGTATCTTCCCTGTAAATCTTGCCCTCACTCTATAAGATTTTTCTTTGGTGTCCAACAAAGGGTTTCATTGCAATAAGAATCAAGGTGTGTCTAAGTTCTTACCCAGAGCCCAAACAATGCCAGCCTTCCAGACCAGCCCAGGAGTTTGGGGTGGAGAAACAGAGTCATTATAGAATATCTTCATCCCTGTGCCCAGGGAGCACCACAGTTATCATCCATGCCCTCCTGACAGAACATCTCCTAGCACATCCTGCTGCAAAGACTAATTTAGGATCTGGAAGACCAGGACTAGAACTGATTCTCACTGGGGTTCGAAGCCAAGAGAGACTCTACGCAATGGACTGGCTTCTCTTCAGAAATATTTGCCTTCTGATCCTATTTATGGTAAGTGGAAAATTGAGGTCTGGGAAGAAAAGGGTCTAGCTCTTGTTTTTTCTGTCCACCTTCAGGTTTCTATATGGACTTTCTTATTTTAATCTGCTTTCTGCAAAGATCTGGCAAAGAGCCCAGCCTCTGTAGGTCCTCGAGACCTCTCTGTGGCACAAGGGACTTGCTGGGTTGAAGGAGAGTGAGAATGGGCAGAATTAAATTGATCCAGCATGACATCAAATCATATTACTAGGGAACTTCTAAACTCCACGATTGGGCATAAAAATAATTCCACTTCTTTTTTATTTATACTTAAATTAGACAGGTTGTTATGAAAATTCAGAGGGCTTGAAATCTGAAGGGGGCAAAAATTGATCAAGCCCAATGCTGATAAACAGCTACTACCCTCTGATAAATGGTTAATCCCCTATGAGTGTCGTACAAAGAAGAGGACTGTCAACTTTGTCAAAATTATGTTGCAACTTTTTATGAAATATTTAAGTCTCATTAAAAAAGCATCCCTAAAGGCCAGGAAGGGAACATTTAAATGATCTGTTTATTTAAAGTAAACACTTGTGCCTTGGCTATAGAATTATTTCTGTCCCACTCTGCAGTGGCCCAGGTGTGAACATAGCCAGCATCTCATATTCTTGAAAGAAAGATGACAACTACTTCTAATCCTATGTCTGTAGGGAAAGCCAAGCTCAGGATAGACAAGGAATCAAACCATTTCCAATTAGAAAATTTTGCTTGAAGAAACAATTAAAACGGTTTGGACTGGATCAAACTTAAGCCAACTGATGATCAAATGACAGAGCATAGAAGTCAAAGAGCATCTTACAAATAACATAATGATAAGGGAAGGAAGGCATCCCTTTTTCAAAGAAAATCAAACACCTGGTTGTCTACCTGTCTCTGAGAAATGTCCACCTATGTGCGCTAACAGAAACTTGCAAAATGACACCTTTGCTAACTCAGGCAAGGGGCATTATCCCGGTTTATCAGAACATTGTTCTTAGCAGTTCTATCAGCCAGGCATGGTACAGGCAGGGCTGGGAGGATGGGAGTGCAGCCCTGGCCAGTTGGCACAGTAAGATCATTCCAGAGCTTACTTTCTAATGGACTGCAAGTGTGGCACAGGTACCAACACTGCCCAAGGGCATGGAGCCCAAGCTTGAAATGGAACATGGGAACAGTGGAAGAACATTCCATTCTCCATTTAGAAGATAGATTATTAAAACAATTCTTTAAAAGAGTTTTAGAAAATTCCAGGTATCAGTGCACTGCCTTATTGCAATGGCCAGTTTGAAAAAATAAAAGAATCGTTTAATAAAAGGGGGCTGAAAGAAAATTCCAGAAGCTACTGGGTACTTCATAGCTAGAGTCAACTGACAAGATGCTCCTCTTACTATGCTTTTGTGGGCTGTTTTCATGCTTTCCCTGTGGTACACCTTTAGGGCTAAGCATGGAAAACTATACTTCTCAAGAGTTTAGACACAATGTACAGGCACTCGATCTGGCTATGGCTTTCTTCACGGGCATGCTTAACAATAAAATTGTGTAATTGAAGAGTTCATTTCTTTGATCTGGAATGAGAATCATAATTCAGGTTCTCAGGATCTCCCTTGGGTAGTGCTAAGCTATTTTCCCATGGTAATGTTAATGGTCACTGATGCTGAATTCTTCTTCAATTCTCACTGAAACTGAAGTTTTTTGTGCTGGGTTTGGATGGTAACTGTGAAAGATGTATGCTCTTAAACATTTGCAAAGCTTCCGTTGTAATGTCTGCAAATGGGGAGTGAAGATGTGCAGCACACTTAGACAAAAAGATTGAGGAGAATGTACATGATAGTGTGGGAAAATGCATGTTCTTCCTACTTTACTGCCACTGAACTCCATCCCTTTTCCCATTAACTAAATCAAAGCCTGTCTATGACATCATGTCAACTTACTCTCATGAGGGCGTGGCAACTTCTCAGGGTTACTGATTTTGTGTCTGCTAGTTCTCAACCACAAGAAGTACTTAGGACAAGGTTTTGAGAGACAGCCAATCAAAAGTACTCAAACCTGGAGGTTTCAGTGGGGCGTTTCATTCCATCACAAGGTGCCTTGCTATCTCTCTCCTGTGGATACTCATCATGCTCTTCTGCCATAAACTGGATGAGGAACAATTGACATTCACCGATACTCGGCTGTCCCAAGTTTGAGTCATGGTTCCCTTCAAAGAGGCTGTGTAGCTTTGGGAGAGCAATCTGTTCTTCCAGGGCTTTATTGTGCCCCGTGGAGACTGTGCACTTAGACATGATGTCACTAAGATGCTTCCACAATAGAAACTCTGGACTCCTCTAATTACTACCACGAACAGCTTATCCAATAGAAGTTCATGCCTGGCTATGGAATTTGGTTTTCATAAATTTGCCTGGAGAATCGAAAGAGGTGGGCAATGCTGTAGGGTGAATAAATTTTATTAGGCAGGAATCACCAGAGACTGGACAGTTATTAGGCAAATGAGACCTATTTTTATGGAGTTAATAAGATTATAAAAAGCAGTCACTGATCAGATAAGAATTTTGACTGACACATGTTGACCAAGCATTCTACAAGTGACATGTAAACATTCCCATCAAACACCCTGGCTCTTGGAAAGTAAAGTATGTAGATGATGAAGCAGATGATATTATCTTACCCTAAGTTGAAAATAGGCATTAAAATTTAAAAGCATAGTAGAACTAACCTATCCTCATTAACTTAGTCCTCACAGTAAACAACATTATTTTGGTCCAATTGGTCTTTAAAAAATTGGCAAACAAACTTTCAGAAACCCAATGATGGGGTGAAAAAAATGCATTGTTCCCTTTGTTCTAAAGCCTAGAAAACTTTAAATGATTGGTTTCCAAATGACTGTCACAGAGGCTATGGTGTCCTCATCAACGGGAGACTCATGAAACTAAATCTTACTTCCTGTTTTGGTAGTGGTGGTGGTGATGATGGTATAGAAGGCTAAAGACTTGCATATAGTATGTATATTTTATAAGACAACTGGACAATTTTATATTTTCATCTTCAAAGTGTTGTGGTGTTTTGTGGCAGGAATTTTACATAAGAATAATTTTTATATCCTATCAGCTAACTAGTATTACAACCATAATAAAACCACTAACTTTAGCACATCTTTTTTTCAATAAGCTTTACCTAGAGATAGAGTTGCAGAATAAAAATTCTATCTAATCCTCTGGATACTGTGGCCAACTGGCCAACCCATCTGAATCAGTGAGTTCCAGGCCCCTTGAAAGACTCAGAAAACAACAAACGCAGGGCTGGTGGGGGTGGGGATGGGGGAGCACATGTGAGAAACAAAACCTAGAGTTGACCTCTGACCTCTGGCCTCCAAACACATGATTATACTATGTGCTCACACACACACATGAACACCAACACAGATAAACAGAGAAGAATACACACACACACACACACACACACACACACACACACACACAGAGTCCAGCTCTAAAAATATTACATGGCTTTTTATACTAAAATACTTTTTATTTTGCTTCTTTGGTTGTTTGTTTGTATTTGTGGTAGTAGTGGTAATTTTTTGTTCACTCTTGTTGTTGTTGTTGTTGTTCTTGTTCTTGTTCTTGTTCTTGTTGTTCTTGTTTGACTGGTTAGTTGGTTTGGTTTTGGTTTTTCAAAGTAAGGTTTCTTGGCTATCCTGGAACTAGTTTTGTAGATCAAGATGGCCTCCAACTCACAGAGCTCCACCTGCCTCTACCTCCTGAGTGCAGGGATTAAAGTCTTGTACCACAATTGCCTGCTGTTTATTTTTACAAGACACTTCTCTTCCTTTAAGAACATCCTGCATCCTAAATACCTAGTTTTACTGTTTCTTCCTAAAGCCTAAGATCCAGGGAAAAGCTCTTTGAGATGCAATTGGACCGTTGACTGGGCTGTGGCCATGTTTCCTCCCTGCTCTCAATGCTGCTGCAGCTGGAATTCCCCTGTGACGCACTGCAGCTCTGATGATAGGCTGGGAGACAGGAGTGACCAGCATAAAGCCCTGGAACATTACTTGCATGAGAAATGTTTGCCCTTCCTTTCTACATAGAAAATTACATGGCTTACAAACGAAAAGGCCAGTACTTGTTATGCCTTCAATTACAAACAAAAGTAGTATAATTAGGCTTGAACTTGGCATCTCTACCATAAGCCTAGGAAGATGGCAACTGCTTTACTCAATAATTTTATGAGCATTATTTGAGGAAGAACTGCTCATTAATAAGTTGGTCCTGGACGACTTCAAAATTGACTTCAAAAGGACAAGTCATAGAGAGAGTGGAAAAATCCTTATTCAGTAGCTATTACTTTAAATATAAATATAAGAGACAGAATATAAGGGATTAATGCATTTTAATATTGCAATGAGTCCAGAATATACTGCTGATGTAAGATCACCAGGTAGTCTGGGGAAAATATTGAAAGAAAGCATAGGACCAAGAGAAATTTCTGATATTTGCTAAAACGAAATAGAAGTGAAATATTGTATATTTCACTCTTCCATTGAAATTTAACATCAGAACTTGGCATGCATGCAAAGAACATTGCCTGTCATTTATTTTGTCAATGAAACTCGTTTAGTGAATGACTAGCTTCAGTTTCTAACATGGATCCTAGTTCATGCTATTGGCACATTTCCCACACACCCACAGCTTTTATACAGGGACTGGATTTCCCAATGAGCTTGAAAGCCTTAAACTGAGATGAGGAAGAGTCTGGTCTCTAGGGTGTGGTCTGCCATGGTCACCTTACATTGGTCACCTTGCCATTCTGTCACCTTACAGCAACAAACATCTTACTGCTAACAATATTATTTCAAGATAGTCTGAAAAGTAAATGCATTGCAATGAGAGAGACAGACAGAGAGAGAGAGACAGAGACAGAGACAGAGACAGAGAGACAGAGAGAGAGACAGAGAGACAGAGACAGAGAGAGAAGAGTGAATTAAGCTAGTACTTATCATTCAGACTGTCTGAGGCTGAATCCAATTCTTCAAGACCAAAATTCTTTTGGTTGAACTAAAATCTATTCCTATCTCACTTGGGGGACAATTCCAACCCTGACGTGCATCTCTTGTGGTGTCTGACATATTCCAGTATCTGTTTTTGTTCTTTGTTGCCCCCTTTGGCCTTACTTTTCACTGTGTTCTCACAAAATAGCACATATATGTGGGAGACAGCGTCTCATTACCTAAAACATCTCCTTCCATAAATACAGTTAACTCTAAAATAAGGGCACCCAGAGAAGAAGGGTAGATGGAAAGCGGTCTCAGCCTGTGGCCCTCAGAAACAAGCCCAGTTCGGAAGCCACATCTCTCCAAGTTATTTTACTCCTTCGGCAGCAGGTGCCTCTAGTTTCGTCTCTAGTATTCTATCGTCCTGACAACTGGTTCAGCCAGTTCCCTTGTACATGGGAGTCTCTAGGCAGGCTTTCCAGCCAAGCCACATCACAGGAGGATGGCTGGCCCACGTGTGTTCTGAAAAGGTAACTTTCCCAGGCGAGGGATTTCTCCAGGCGTCCAGAAGCCTGTGCTGTAGCTCACAGCTTGACAACCATGCAGCTCAGCTTGATGAGCATTGTCCTCTAGAGTTTTCTCTAAGGCACCCATCCCCAGATGTTTTCCTGCATGGCGAGGTAACAGGGCTCAGTCCCACAGTCCCACAGGCTGAGCTCTTTCAGGGAGTCCAGATAAGACATCTGCCCAGAGATCTGGCATTGCAGGTGCTCTGGCTTTGTAAAGGTCAGTAGGAGAGGAGGGATGTGGAGGTTACACACAAGGATCACTGGGGCTGCCCTGGAGGTTGGTCAGTCATCAGCTGAGCTGGCCTCTGGGAAGAGGCACTTAGCTCTTTTAAATAAGCCCCACATCTGGCTAATGTGGTAAATTTCAGTTCTTTTGATTAAGCAGTACTTTTGCGTATAGAGGAACACCACGCCCACACTCCCCAATGCGGAAGGCCTTTCCCTAGCCCTTCCTCTTCACAGATGTGCCAATTCGCTACCGCTGTGCTTTCCACATCTCGACTCTGTCCAGATGGAGACCTACTTAGATTTGAAACAAGAAGAGCTAGGGGACTATCTAAGGTCACCTAAGAGCACAGAAAGAATGTGTTCATCTGTCTCTAACTCCCGGGAATTTGTCTCTGACTACAGCGCTTTGTACCAGGTCAGATTACAGGTTAGGGTGTGACCCCCCACTATGGGACAGCAGTTCTTTACCTTTAAAGCTATACTGATCTAAGAGACTTGTCAGTGACTTGGTGAAAGCATAGGAACAGTCATTTTGATGAAGGGCACAGTCGTGTCAAATGGTCTAAGGGCAAAAATGCTTTTAAAGAAAATGTTTTCTAGATCCTCAGCTTTCGTGCACACGTAGATACACACATACATTAGGAGAACATGTATGCACATGCACCTTTTCCACAAGTCGACGTACTCCTCTTTTTAAAAACTTCACACCACTCACCCTTAGGAAACAGAAGGATGCAGAGCAGGGCAGTGTGAAGTTGTCTGAGAAAACAGACCGGGAGATAGTGAGGTGGCACTGACTCAAAAAACTCAGAAGCTCGTAGAGAACCCTTTACAAGTAAAGTGGTTTTGAATAGTCCAACAAAACTGGGCAGCCTGTAAGACTCATCAGCTGAGAAGTCGCTTTAAGATGATTTCAAGGATGGATTGTTTTGCAGATTTAGGTTGTATAATTTGGAATAAGTTTAAAGAATTATCTGGGTCTGGTGGCGTGAGCCTATACTCCCAGCTACCCAGGAAACCGAGGCAAGAGAGGCAGAAGCAGAAGGACCACCTAAGCCGCTTAGTGGGATGCTGTGTCAAAATAAAGAGTACAACAGATCCAGAGACAGGGCTGGGTACTGGCCTGTGTCGGTCTTCAGCGATGAGAAGAGAATCTAATGACCTTGCCAAGAGAAAGTTCTAGTGATGCTGCCTACACAGTAATGTTAACGAGTACCCTTGGGACTGCACACACAGGCAAAGGATAAAGCCAAATAAAGCAGGATGCAATGCTTGTTTAATTCTAATAATAGGCTTATCCAAAATGAGTTCTGGAAAACTCCATCCATTCGTAGCAAGACGCTTCTGATCAACTTTTAGTCTCTACACTTAGATCTCCATATTTGCATATCGTCTATCAATCACACTGCTTTCTATTATTGTAAAGCTAATGCAGTCAGTTGGTTCATCGGGAGAAACAGGATATTGGAGGTCAGGGGAAAACAGAAACTAAACAAATTCCAACTCAAAAGCACTTAGTTATCTATTGTGTCTCCAATGGAGGACAATGAGTATCAAGTAACAGTGGCATTTAAACTCTAGTTGCCCACCCTTAAAATGATACAAATTTTATTTTAGGCCTTCAGCATTTATACTATGTGAGAATTTACCTTTTGCAACCCTGACTTTATGATGAACAATTTTAGCTCTTAGTCACTACAGGAAGAGCTCAGAAAGCACATCCTTCCCTTCAAACATTGCTAAGATTCATAAATAAAAACCACAAAGGACAGCCGTAAGGTGACAAAAGCAGTCAGACATACACTGATTGAGAGCACGGGGCATAAATATGTTACCAAAATTCAGACAAAATTAAAAACAATTTGATAAAATTGATACTAAATGACTGGAAGCATCTGTGGGTGTTGTATAAAAAAATCATAATCAGCAGAACGGGGCCACACTCACTTGCTGCCCCACCACGAGATAGACGCAGTGTCAGCCCCGCAGGTTGGAGGCAGGCAGGAGCCAGGAGAGATAGCTCTCGCTCGCTGCAAAGCAGAAATTACCTGGCAAATCTCTCCTGGATTTATAAGCAGGACCCAGCTAAGACTCACTCTCGCTGCTTTCAAGTTAAAGTAGACTATCGGTTGATTATGGGTCTGAAGCTCCCAGCTCTGCTGGACTTCACCAAAGGTGAGTGGGGATGCAAGGCAATGATGCTACCACCATTCTGTCAGGCCTGAGATGATGTCAGGAATGGAGGAGGGCAACTTCTAAGAATGACGCAAAGTGGGAATGAGAGAAGACAGAGCAGAGAGAGTGGTGCTGAGGAAAAGATAAGAGTTTTTCCAATGGATTGGGGAGGTCCACATGTGTCTGTGTTCATGAAGCAGGCATACTTGTTCACATGTATGTATTTGTATATCGAGGTTACATGTGTGTACATGTGTGTGTTCACATGTGTCTGTTTATGTTTGAGGGTGTGTGTGTGTGTGTGTGTGTGTGTGTGTGTGTGTGTGTGTGTAAAATTAGAGGATAACTCCAGGTGTTGTTCCTTTGATTCCTGCAACTTTTTAAGAGTCAAGATCTCTCGTTGGTCTGCAACTCACTAGATAGCTATGCTAGTTGCCCAACAAGCTTCTAGGTTTCCACATGTCACTACTACCCATGACACCACCCATGGAATTACAAGACTAGCCCACCATACCTGGCTTGTAACATAGGTTTTGACATGGAATTGAGCATGGGTTCTCATACTTGGGAAGAAAGAGATTTAGCCACAGAACCATCTCCCCAAAATTTTCTAGGTAATGATCTCACATGCTCATTGACATAATATTACCGAGGTGGGCCCTCCAGCTGGGAATTGAATGTTACATTTAGTTTGTAGTCCTCACTGTGGGGTGTATGTGGTTCTTACTTACTCTAATTTCCCACTGACCAAAATGAACCAATGGCTACTAATGAGATCTCTAAAGCAGCCACCAAAGAAGATGTCTACAATAGTCACTGGCACAGAACCTTACAGCAATAATCACTAAGTACAAACAGCAAATTGTAAAATCATATGTAGTCTCTTCCGATTAAAACAACTGCAAATGTAGACTTAAGTGTTTGCAAAAAAAAAAAAAATCAAAGAAATTTTACTCTCTGAATAGTAAGATTCTGTTCGATTTTTTTTATATCTTCCAGAATGATCTGTTTTTCTAATAAAACTTTAGCCTTGAATCAAGACCATGGTTATAAAATAGTACATTCTGTGCAACCATTAAGTACTGATCTTCCTCCACAGGCTTAGACACTATTAATGTCTAATGAGATTCCACATGCAAAAGACAGTGACAGAAGAGTAGACTCGATACCGACTGGCAGATTTCTAGTTTGCTGTTGTCATTCCGGATTCATTTGCCATTTCAAGACCCATTTTGCTCTATTTCCCCCTGCACTCACTCTCATCTGTCAGAATCTGCTCTGTGTCTATGTCGGGTGACGTGCTCCCCGTTCTTAAGGTCCTCTTCTAGCTGGAGTTTGGGTAGCATCTTACCATCACCCCAAGTCTTCATAGCACCCTCAGATTGCCAAGTTCTTCTGTACAAGAAACAAAGGAACTGCTTGTTCTGTTCTTCCTGTCCCAACATGTCTATATAGTTCAACAGCTATGGAAAAGTTTTATATCTGTTTCTCGTGTGTGTGTGTGTGTGTGTGTGTGTGTGTGTGTGTGTGTGTGTGTGTGTGTATGGAGATCTGAGGTTAAAATTCCTATTTTTATCAAGTTAGAGTTAGAGTCTCTCACTGAACCTGGAGCTTTCTTTTTGTCTAGATTGGTTGGCCAACAGTCCCAGGAATCTGCCACCCTAGGGCTAGTGTTACAGATACATACCATAGTGCCTAGATTTTACAGGAAGTGTGGGCAGGGCCTCACTCTTCCACAGAAAGCATTTTATCCACTGAGCCATATCCTCAGCCCAAAAGTTATCTTTTTGTACTCTTGAAAAGTTCAAAAGGCTATTAACAACAAAAAAAAAGATCTGTATTTCATATCTATAATTCTAATTATATTTTATATTATTAATTGTTTATATACTTAAAATGATATAGGAAAATCATAATTTTGTAATTCTGATGCCTTCAAATTATGCAAATGTATGCTAATGCTTTGTCTTCTATTATAGGTGGTCCTAGGAGTGAACAGTGAATTTATCGTTGAGGTAATGTGTGACACCTATCTTCTCTACTTAAGATGAAAAGATAATTAGATGGCAAAGCACATCACGGATTACAAATTGAAATATTGGAAGCTGTAGTTATCCTGACAAAAGTAAAAGGCAGAATCTGAGCCAAACTGAAATAGCAACAGGAAGGGCTGTGGGTCCTGATTCCTAGGCCTCTAAGGCAAGGTTTCCAGAGCTTGTCTTAGCAACTTCTACTCTTCAAACACGCTAGTAGCCTACTTACAAGCTTCCCAACCTACAGCAAAACAAATGAAAGATACCAGTGATACTCTGTAAATTAAAGAAACACGCAAATTTTACAAATGCATAAATGGGCTCTTCTAGAGACATGAGACCATTCCAACACAGTTGGGGGCGGGGAGGTTTTGTCTGTCCAGAATTATAAATTAGAAAATCAATTATTTTGTTCCTCAATTTATCATTACCTCTGGGCACATCTTAGAATGCTAAGTGATTGTCGCAGTACACGGTCCCCTAACACTATGAGAAACATGAATCGTTTTTGCTTTAGGTAAAAGAATTAGACATAGAAAACGGCACCACAACCTGGCAGACTGTCAGGAGGCAGAAGCGAGAGTGGATCAAGTTTGCAGCGGCCTGTCGGGAGGGCGAGGACAACTCCAAGAGGAATCCGATTGCCAGAGTGAGTGACGGAAGAAGCCAGAGCTCACAGCAGAAGTATTTGCAGTTGAAAAGCTCTGGAATATTTGCTGTCATTGGCCTGGGTTGTTCAGATGTTATTTTTTCAATGTGTGTGCATGTGGCATGTTTGTGTAGGTAGATGCACTTGTGTGAAAGTGTCTGTGAAGGCCATTCGATGGGTCCCTCAGAGCTGTTTTCTCACCTTGTTCTCACTGATCGGGAGCTCACCCATTAAGCTAGGCTGGGTGACCAGTGAGCCCCAGGGATGTACCTGTCTCCACTTGCCATGCCCCTGGATCACAAGCACACGCCACTGAGTCCAAACTTCGTTAATGTGGGTTCTGGGGAGCAAACACTGGCCATCATGCTTACAAGGCAAGCACTTGACTGACCAAGACACAGTCCCAGCCCTGGGACACTATTAAATATCCCAAGCTAGAGGTTGATACACAACAGAAAATTTGTTTTAAGTCATTCTGAAAGATAGACTTGGATGTCCAGCATGAGTGGATGGAGCTGTGTCCTGTGCTCTGCTCTTTATGAACTGCATATGTCACAAGTCTGTGACAGTGGGAGACCAACTCCAAAACAATTGTTTAAAGTAAAGATGATGTGGTAAGTGCAAACCACATCTCTAAGCCCTGAAACTGGGTGTTTTTATAAAGAAAATTTCAATTACATTTGTGTGTGAGGGTGGGATGTGAAAGAGAATGTATAATAAAAAAGAGAGAACGTGTGTGTGTGTGTGTGTGTGTGTGTGTGTGTGTGTGAGAGAGAGAGAGAGAGAGAGAGAGAGAGAGAGAGAGAGAGAGAGAGAGAGAGAGTATGACAAAGAACAACTTGTGGGAGTCTCTCCTTCCATCAGGTGTGTTTTGAGGCTCAAACTCAGCTTGTCAGGCTGGGCTGCAAATGCATTTACACATCGAGCAATCTCACTGGCTGTAAAAGCCAAGCGCTGTAGCAGCCATCCACAAGCAAAGGCTAGCAATGAGAAAGAAATACTCTAAGAAAAACATGCACTTGCTCAGGCCATGAAAAGTTGGAGGCCACTTAATTCTGGACATCTTGACCCTGGACCTTCACTGAAATCAAGGAGGGTTGTCCACCAAAGCCCTTCTTTACAGCTCTAGGATGAAAACAGAGCAGGCGTCGGCAAGAGTTTTGCACTACGTTCAAGAAAGAGACACAGCCTCCCACTGACATCCAGATTTTAGGAAAGCGTTAAGATACCATTTCCATTGAACTCTTCACAAGTTATAGAGCTGTTATCCAGGTTGTACTACAAACTCAGTTGCATTTGCCTTGGGGGAATTGCTAGGTTTTCTCCTATGTAGAAAAGATCTTTAGAATTGAGCTAACCAATGATGTATTCCCAGTCTCCTTGAATTGTAACGGTTAGGCAGCAAATCTTAGACATTTAACAGATATTCTCTTCTGCAGTATAGAGGTAAGATTCCAAAATGTTAATGGTTTAAATTTGTGATCAATGGAAATAAAACTATTAAAGCAAAATTCACATGGCAGATTTACAAATAAATAGATGATAGATAGATAGATAGATAATAGATAGATAGATAGATGATTGATAGAGATATTTTGTTGTCTCTAAGCACCACTTTTTCATCTCATGTTCACTTGCATATCATTATAAGTTTCCACAAAAAGTAACACTAATATAAACCAAATTTCTTTTTAAAAAAATTCTAAAAAGACACCAGGGATGTAGACCAGTTGGTAGAGTGCATGCCTACCATGCATACATTGTTGGGTTCTGCCCCTAGAACTACATGAAACCAGACATATTGTTTCCTGCCTGTGGTTCCAGCTCTGGAGGGAGTGAAGGGACAAAGAATCAGAATTCATGGTCATCTTCAGCAAGGTTGAGGCTCACCTAGGTTGTTTCAAATATAAAAGCCAGGGGAGGCACTCTGCAGAGATAATGCAGAGTAATAACGCATACTGCGCAGAACTTAAATTCCATTCTCAACATTTCAGGTGGCTTGCACTTGTCTCTAATTCCAGCTCCAGGAGGGTCTGACACCTATAACCTCCAAGGGCACCTGCATTCATAAAGACACACGCACACACACACACACACACACACACACACACACACACACACACACACACCCCTATGAGCTAATGTCATTTTGCCCACCACAGTTTGAAGCTTGGAGAGGCTCAGTTGTGATGTTCCATGTAACCTACACTGTACCTACACTAGATCCCAATCCTAGCCACGTCTCTTATAGATTAGATCAGACTGTGAAGTGAGCCAGAGGATCACTTACCGAATCTCTGGAGCGGGGATTGATCGGCCACCTTATGGAGTGTTCACCATCAACCCTCGGACTGGAGAAATCAACATTACCTCAGTAGTGGACAGAGAGATAACCCCACTGTTCCTGGTAAGTCCTGGTCATGGATTTTTATCAATTTTTAAAAATGTTTCCTCTTGAAAAAGAAAAGAAAGAAATGTATCAAGTCTGTGGACTAAAAATAAAATAGTAGATAGAAAGAATTGAAGGGTTAGAAAGAATCAAAGGTCTGAAGGAGACAAGTTGGTGTCCCATGTACTACGCCGATTTGTGAACAAGTTCCAATGATATGCAGTATAATCTGAATTGTATTTCATATTCTGAGAAATATTATTTCTTGGAATGTCTCATCATACGTTTTCAAGCGTGTTGCTAATTAAGTGGAGAAAGACAGCTTTGCTCTGAATTTGCACAGATCCATTGCCGAGCTCTCAACTCTCGAGGAGAAGACTTGGAGAGACCGCTGGAGCTCAGAGTGAAAGTCATGGATGTAAATGACAACCCTCCAGTCTTCACTCAGAACGTGTACACAGCCAACATTGAAGAAAACAGCGATGCCAGTGAGTGTGCACCGCCCCTTTACTGCCCTGTCTGTTCACTTCCTCCTCAAAAGCCTGGGAAGACTGATACGCCGACTTACTCAACTACCAGAAAAAGCCCAACTCTGTTTTGAATAAACCCCAAACATTCTGATGTTTAGAAATACAAAAATACGTAGTTAAAATGCTAGATGGACTCCTAGTTCATGGACGATTCTTACACATGCAGGTGAGCCAGTATTCAGTATCATTCTCAGAAATGGGTAGATTGACTTACTCTGAAGAAATAAACAGAGAAAACTAAATACCACAAGACTCCAATCTGAACTATGGCTCTAAAGGACATAGCTGAACCATAGGAGAGAATAGCAGTGCAGGAGGCATTCTCCCCATCAGAGCAACCAATGCAAGCAATCATATCTTCAGGCAGCAAGAGAAACTCTGTTCTCTCTTCCTCTCTCTCTATCTCTTTCTGTGTCTCTCTCTGTCTCTCTATCTTTGTGTCTGTCTCTCTCTATGGCTGTGTGTGTGTGTGTGTGTGTGTGTGTGTGTGTGTGTGTGTGCGCCTGTCTTTGTGTCTCTCTTTCTCTGCCTCTCCCCATCTCTCTGCCTCTCAGTCTCTCTGCCTCTTAGTCTCTCTAACTCTCAGTCTCTCTCTCTCTCTCTCTCTCTCTCTCTCTCTCTCTCTCTCTCTCTCTCTCTCTCTCTCTCTCCCATCCCCCCGATTTTTCTCCCATTTCTTTCCATCCGGCTTAATTCCAAGCCTAGTACCTCCCTTATTCTCTCTGTCTTCCCTTTTCCTTCTTATTCTTAGGCTTCTTTGCTGCTGCTCCCTTCCCCTCTCTCTCCTCCCTCTCTGCCTATTTCCATCTCTCTCTGATCCGCAAATGTTCCTTTACTTTTCAGTTCTGCATCTCACATTATACCTTGAAAGACATTCCAGAGGCAATAATAGAAAAATTGAAAAGAAAGATAGAAAAACACATATGTTTGGAACATACAGAGTAAGAAGGCATAGAAAGGCAGAAAGGTTTTGTCTAAGGGACAGGAGAGAGGTGGTTGGGGGTGGGGGTGGGGCGGCAACTCTGGCCTTACCTTCTTGCTGACCTTCCTCAGAGCAGCCTAGGTGAGGGAAGAGGAGAAAGCCACACCTAGTTCAGTGCTATTTCCTCTTGCTCCTCCCCCTCCCCCTCCTCCTCTTCTTCCTCCTCCTCCTCCTCTTCCTCCTGTGAGCACAGCTTCAACACAATGACCCTCAGGACCAGGACACACCTTCATAAGCTCCAAACTCCTGGTGCCCCTGCATTTTTTGGTTAAATGGTACCAAGATTCAATGCAGTAGGGTCTGCACTTGAGGTCTGGGAGATGAAATATTGACCAATTCTGGAAAATCAACCCTGTAGATGGATGTTACCAGTGGGGATGGTCCATGGAGCCTGTTCTTTCTCTGCATGAATAATTAAGAACTTCTTATATTTCTCTGATCAATTACTCATTTTGATAACTATATAACTTTTACTTTGATAAGTTATCCCTCGTGCAAACAGTAGTAATTCTGCTGTAAGTGACAATTAGTAATATACACATTTACCAGGTGTGATGATAACATGTGCCTTTGATCCAAGCACTCCAAGGCAAAAGTAGACACACCTGCAAGTTAGAGGCCAGTGTGCTCTACAGAGATACCCTGTCTCAGAAAAGATAAGCAATAAATGATTGCAATGTTGAATTTTAACTAAGTCATCAACTTCTTAATTAAACAATAGAAAATAATTTCACAAGACCATGGTAAAAACAAATCCAATCAAATGGATTCCGTCGGCTTTATGACACTCTACTGAACTTTTTCATATATTAAAGGATATCGGTTTGCTACTAACTTATCATTAGCAGAATGAAAGAATAAACTGCCAAGAACTTTGTATGTTGGCTACTGTTATTTTTGTAACTACTGATGTGGTTAATGTAAGCTACAGTAACATACTCTCAAGGAAGTCAGGAAAATCAAGGAAAGGCCAGCCACTCTCTTTATACCCAATGCCTGGAGGGATTGATTCTAGTAAAATTCCAACCATTCTCTGCCTCCATCCTTACTTATAGATGCACTGGTGGTGAAGTTAAGTGCCACGGATGCAGATGAAGACAATCACTTGAATTCTAAAATTGCTTACAAGATCATCTCCCAGGAGCCTGCTGGTGCACCCATGTTCATGGTGAATAGGTACACTGGAGAAGTCCGCACGATGTCCAACTTCCTCGACAGAGAGGTAAAGCATTCTATGAGTGACTGGTTTTATAAAGACAAAGAACAGATAATTTGTGCATGACTTTAGTCTAGTGGCACAGGAGGGAAGGAAAAATACTCTAGTCATTTTTAATGGAAACTAAATGACCAGTGATACAGATTTGTTTTATGCACCTATTAAAAACAAATAATGGCGCGGAGTTCTGTTGGAGTCACAAGACCTAAGCTTTCTGACTCTCTTTCCTTCTAATTAAGCAACACAGCATGTACAATCTCCTGGTGAGGGGCTCGGATCGGGATGGAGCCACAGACGGGCTGTCCTCTGAATGTGACTGCAGAATCAAGATTTTGGATGTCAATGATAATTTCCCCATCCTGGAGAAAACCTCAGTAAGTCATTGTTCTAATGATCTTTCTCCCTTGTCGGTAGTCAGTTTGCCTTTATGCTTATGCAGAAGCCTGGCTGTTACACTGTGGGTGAACAGCTTTGTGATATAAACTTACACGTCTTATGAAGGGTAGCACACCTACATGTTTGTCTTTTTATTGCTTAACATTTTATATTTTACTTTAAAACATTTTACTTTTAACATCTTCTAAATTTTATTTTTATTTCTATATGCATTAGTGTTTTGCCTGTGTGTATGTCTGTGTGAGGATGTCAGATCCCCAGGAAGTGAAGTTACAGACAATTATAAGCTGCCATGTGGATGCTTGGAATTGAACCTTGGTCCTTTGGAAGAGCAGTCAGTGCTCTGAATTGCCAAGCCACTTCTTCAGCCTTATCTTTTTTTATTTTTATTTACACTTATTCTCTCTCTCTCTCTCTCTCTCTCTCTCTCTCTCTCTCTCTCTCCCCCTCTCTCTGTGTGTGTGTGTGTGTGTGTGTGTGTGTGTGTGTGTGTGTTATATGTTATGTGTCAGCACACACAAGTCATGGTGCACATGTAGAAATCAGAGGACAACTTGCAAGAATTGGTTCTCTTCTTATACCATGGAGGTCCCAAGGTTCAAACTCTGCTTATGTCTTGACAGGAAGTGCCTGAACCCCCTAGGTAATCTTTCCTGCTCCTATATACATATCTTTGACTCACTGTTCCAAGCAAGCCTCCTCTGGAAAACCAGCCTCCTCCACATATTCTACTCACAGAAGTGTGGGAAATTTGCTGATCCAATGAAACAATGGTAGCATTTCTGTATAGGCGTTGGAAGTTGCTGAGTTAATTATAATAGAGTCCCAGACACCCTCAACTCCCATTCTCACCTTCATCACAAAGTATCATAAAGCTGGGACTAGGAATGCAGTTCAGTTGGAAGAATGGTTGCCCAGCATGCTTGGAGCCCTGGGTTTGATCCCTAACAACAGTGCTGTGGAGCATACCTCTAATCACAGCTCTTGGGAGGTTAATGCAAGAGGACAAGTTCAAGGTCATTCTCAGCCACATAACAAATTCAAGACCAGCTTGGGCTATGTGAGACCTTAAGTTAAAAAAAAATTACAAAATCCAAATAACAGAGCCAGGAATGACTTGTCACCTATTTTAGTCAAAATATTTTTCTCCTCCTCCCCTCCCCTCCTACCCCTACCCCTCCCCCTCCTCCCTCTCCCCTCCTCCCCTCCCCCTCCCCTCCCACTCCGTTCTTCTCCCATGTTGTGTGTCACTACCTTCTGCTGCAACAGTGACATGACAAGCAGTTCCTGTGAAGAGTTTGCCAACCACAAAGTCCAATGTTTACTATAATGTTTACTAAATAGCCATTAACAGATTATTTAAAACTAAGTCATTTTTTAAGAGTAAAGTAGGTTAAATATAAATATGAAAAAATGAAGCAGCAATGGAATATTGATTTCAGATGTAGCATAGGAAAACAAATCTTACACTCATGTCATTCTTACATTCATGACTGAATAGATGACATCTTAAAATGATACAAAAATCGCTGGCTCAGTTCGTTGTATTTTAGAGGATAATCATACGGTAGCAAATGTCTTTGTTCCTTTTCAAATCTGCACCACAAACCCGCCCTATGTATTTCAGTACTCAGCAAGTATTGAAGAAAATTGTTTGAGCTCAGAACTGATACGACTGCAAGCAATCGATCTCGATGAGGAAGGCACTGATAATTGGTTGGCCCAATACTCCATCCTCTCTGGCAATGATGGGAACTGGTTTGAAATCCAAACAGATCCGAAAACCAACGAAGGCATTTTGAAATTGGTCAAGGTAAGCATGGGATCCATAAGGGCTCCTTCCAAAGAAGTTCCAGGTGATTCTTAGGTTGGGAGGATGCCTTCGGAAAGTACTTCAGAGCCCGAATGCCCTTCATATGCACGACTTTCCTGGACTGTGATAGTGGGGCCCTCCTGGCCAGCAACACAACATGTATTAGCAAGAAAGCCAAAGCTATATTGTTCTTGTACTGCTCAATGTTTCACTGAGAAAACAAGGAAAGTACCCTCAGAGTAAGTCGTATGTCTGTTACAACCAATAGTGGTGTCTGAGTATGACATAAAGCCCCAACAAGGGGTGAAATTCCACCAGGAGAGGAGAAGGGGACATCTTCTGAACCAGGTTCATAGAAAGGCTGCTTACTGCAAGCAGAGGAACTGGGGACCCTCTCCTCTGGGGGTGTTGATATAATAAAAAAGGAGAAAACACTAGTCTTTACTAAGCAATTGCAATATTCTACACCAGCTACCAAAGTCCATCCGTAGGAGGGCTCTGCACACAGACCCTCCTCTAACCCACACCACTCTGAGAAGAAAAGCTGTGATCCCTTTGTAAAGAAAATGAGACAAAATCAAAGACTGAATTGCCTCAGTTCTCCTAGGTGGCAAATGACAAAGATGAGATCCAACACGATCTGTGAGCTCTCGGTCTGGAGATTGCAAACCGGATTTCAACAGAGCCAGTGTTGCTTGCGTTAGCTTCCACAACAGTGTCTCTCAGGCAGTGTCCAGCACACCTTGTTTCTGCCATGGCCTTTCCACATGTGACCTTTCACTTCTGCCCATAAGTCACTCTAGATCAAACGACCGAATTCACCTTTCATCTGGGAAACTCAGTTCAAAGGTGACTGTTTCTCAGGGTGTGGCGTTTACTCGAGTGTGCCTAACAAAGGAGTCATCTTGTCAACCAGACCCAGTGCAGCTAAGTGACAGTATTGGGCAGCCGGTAATAGCATGATAACTTAGAAATGTTTGCATCATCTCAATAGTGATTATATGTTCGCTTACAACCTAGATATTGTCTCCTCTGTTCTGTCATTACTACTTTAAAGAGAGTCTCAGATGTGAATTCTACAAAAGGAGGTCTGAGTCCTAACTGCTCAGTCAATAATTATGGGTGATTTTTTGATCCATTCTAGATTTACTTCTTATTTTTTTTATAAAAAGAGGTGGGTTTTGTTTTTTTTTTTTCATTTTAAAGTTTTTTTTTATGTAAACAGTTGAAAACTCTAAAATACTCACAATTTTAAGCCATGGGCTTAGGAATTGTACATATAGCCAGTGGTGGAATACCCATCTAGCATGTTCAAGGCCCTGGGTTCTATTCCCACCATCATAACAAACAAAGATAAACAAATGAACCTCTAAATTTAACTGACCTACACATGTGCAAAAGGTTTAAGTGATTGCATGCATAAAACACCTTTTGAAGCTGAGATTATCTCAATTTAAAAATCAGAATCACACAGTTCCAGGACTTTGCTCTAGCGTATAGGCTCGTGTTTCTTATTCTGTGTAAAGGGAGCACTGGGCTGGGGAGATGGCATGGCTAGTAAGGCACTTGCCATTAAGGCATGAGGACCAAAGTTCAAATCCTCAGAACCCAGAAAAAGTCCTTTGAGCAGGAGGCCCATCTGTAACCCAAGAACACAGGAAACAGAGACTGGGGTGGGGGGTCCTCAAGGCAAGTTCGATAGCCAGATCAGCCAAACATTTCAATTTCAGAGAGAGACTCTACCTCAATATACAAAGTGGAAAGCCATTGAGAAAGACACCCAGCATCAGCCTCAGGCCTACACACACACACACACACACACACACACACACACACACACACACGTGTACCTACAACACTCATGAAAACAAACACATCTATATACACCGCATCCTCCATCTTCCTCCCAGAGAAAGAACCCTTTACTAGCTCAAAGCTGTTTCTTTCTGTTCGTCATTTCAGATGCTGGACTATGAACAGGAACCTAACATTTACCTCAGCATTGGAGTTAGAAACCAAGCTGAGTTTCACCATTCAGTGGCATCTCAATTCCAAATGCACTCCACTCCCGTGAGAATCCAGGTTATTAACGTGCGGGAAGGACCAACCTTTCGCCCAAGTTCCATGACATTTAGTCTACGAGGAGGAATGAGGGGAGACTCCTTAATGAACTATGTGCTTGGCACATACACAGCCATAGATATGGACACGGGGAGCCCTGCAACAAACGTCAGGTATGGCAAGCACTTGTGTGGCAGTCCTACCACTGTTCATTCATGAGGGGTGTGCAATAAAATTTGTGTAGTGCTTGGGGAAAGGGGGTGGGGGAGTTCTCTTGTTGCTTGTTTTAGAGGACTATGACAGCATTTGGCATTTTCTTGGAATTTAATAACATGCTAGTGGGAGCTCTGGCTAGTTATAGAGTCAGTGGACCTAAAACATGATTACAACATTAAAGCTCTACCAACATTGCTGTGAGACTCTCTTTGATCCTTTGAGCTCAGCTGTACTACCCTGAACTAAGCCTAAATAGGTTATATTATAGCCAGTGGCACGCCATAAAAAATGATTCACTTCCTGTTTCCACAAAACCTCTGGCTATCTTTGAGATGACTTTCAACTCTCTGCTTGACCTAAAAGGGACAAAAAAAGAAAGAGTGAAAGAGGCTTTGTGAACATAAAGAGCGAAAACAGGAAAGAGAACAGTACATATTCGGGGCACTGGGCACAGGGACTATACACAAGAGACTCCAGAAATCGCTATAAATGGTCTCTCTTCACCCTTTCATCTGTATCTCCTCTTCCTCCTCAGTACTTATGGAGTGATCAAAGTCTATAAATGTAATAACCTAATTGGCTTTGAGGAAAACTTCTGAAGTCTACTCACATGAGGAAATGACAGAGAGAATCAGATGAAGGAAGTGTGTGTGGGTGCTTGATCTCACCTGCTGGAGAGCCCACTATTCTTCCAATCAGCTTAAGGTCTTTAGATCCTTATCCATGAGGAAACCCAGGCAGAAAGGGGGCTAAGGGCTACCACCAGGCCCTGAGCAAGCCAGCAGCAGCCAGGCCCTCTGAAACCAGCATGCCTCAAACCCACAACCAGCAAGCAGAGCCTGCCATGCATAAAAATAAATATTTGTTTTTCAAACTAGATAAAGGATATATTGTTAATTAATAGACCTGAGCTATATCCATACATTTTACTATATAATTGAAAATCTAGAAGAGGAATGATGGATTGTTGTTTTCAACCTATCACAAAATATGTAATACTGAATTCCCACTGGAATATAACACACACACACACACACACATACATACACACACACATACACATAAACACACAAACACACACACACCACACACACATACACACACATACATACACACACATACACACACACATACACACATACACACATACACGTACACACACACACACACAGAGTACATTTTGTAAACTAAGACAATTGTCATGATGAAGCAAACAAACACAAGTATGGGTTCATTGTATTGTAGTTCTGATGTGATTTAAAAGTCTAACTTTCACGGAAGGAAGCATAATGATGAACTTGTTTATTTAAAAACAGGTATGTCATAGGGCACGATGCAGGCAGCTGGCTAAAAGTTGATTCAAGGACTGGTGAGATACAGTTTTCTAGGGAATTTGACACGAAGTCAAAATATATTACAGATGGGATGTATGCAGCAGAGATCCTGGCTATAGATGGTAAGAAATTTCTTTTCAGTATTTTATATAATTAATATACAAATGAAATTACATGAACTATTACTAATACAGCTATTCTAATGTTGATAATTGTATCAGTCAAAATTTATTATTTAGTAGTATAAATGAAACTTAAGACAGAAAGTTTTAAGTATGTTAGATTAAGAACTAATCAAACTTGAAAAATAGAAAGAATTGAAGTATACACAGAACCACAAATTATACTCATGTCAAACTTTATCTCATTTAGTTCCAAATCAGAATCATGCGTGATTTGTGGTATGTACAGAAGTTAGATACTGTATAAATGAAAGTTCGTTTCTATTTATGACCACATAGCTTGAGTATGACTGATCTCACTTGTGGAGTGCGAGAGGAATGCTTCCTCACAGTCAGGATTACAGGGTCATTGCAGGGTCACCTTGGTGGGTGGCAGTGAGCCTGAGAGCACACTTACTTCAGTCACCAGAACTGAGCTATAACGAGAAGCCTGCCTGTCACTCAAGTAGACAACATTTATAGACAACACTGTCTGTTGTAAGATGCTCAAGAAATTTTCAGGTGATTCAAATCCTACCATCTTTAGGCAAAGATTGATCCACTTCCTTCACAGAAAAATTGATGACAGATTCTTTCTGGAGAATAGCAACAGGAATTTATTTGTTGAGGATCAAAGTTTCTCCAGAACAGGACCTAGGAAGCCTGCTGCTATAGAGCAAACCAAGCAAAGTCAGTAAGAAAGAAAAAAGATAAATGTCTCAACTATATCCATAAAGAAGTCTGAGGAGGTTGGGTAACGAACGACTCTATCTGGCCTTTACCATATATGGAGAGAAAGGCGAATGACTCAATGTATGCTCAAGGGAAGTCAGAGGTAGTTGTTAGTGTTCAGAGAGACAGGTGACGCTCTATCTGGACACTTTAAAGGTGAATGACTAAACACAAGGCTCAGAAGAAAAAAAAAAAGCAAAGCACAATAAAGTCCAAGAAATGAGCCACGAGTGCTTGTCTTCATCCAGAGTGCCTCTTTCAATGTTCAGGTCAGTTATAGATCTAACATTTTCTTGCTTATTGTCAGCATTCTGGAAGGCTATTTTTTTTTTCAAAGCAGAGTCTAACCACGTTGATCATACATTGATCATACCTTGGTCATATGTGAAAATCTGCAGTAAGTAGGACAAAAAGATAATTATGGCTCAAGAAAAGAAAAAGTGTTACCAAAAGATTGAAAAAGGTTTTGCTTACCTAAGCACAGGATCTGTGTAGGCAGAGGGCCTTGTCACCTGGGTGGTTTTCTTTGAACCAGAATGTCTACCTAACGAGCAAAAGTGGAAGCCTTGGAGAGCAAGCTTTATTAACAATGGCTTTGCTTCAGTTACAAATCACAAGGCCACAAGTCAGCTACAGAGAGCCAAAGATGGAGAACTAGAACCAACTACGGGACAAAGTGCTGTGTCTCTAACAAAAGAGTAAACAGACACCTTAGAAAGTCTCATGATGATAAACTATGGGGACAGAATCACATGTGATAAAGACAGCCTCTTGATTTATCATCACTTAGGTATCCAAAAGCATCTTTGGGGTGGGCCAGATAGCTCAGTGAGTAAAGGTCCTTGCTGCCAAGCCTGCGGACCTGAGTTGTGTCTCTAGGTCTCACATGATAGAAGTAGAGTCAACTACTACACGTTGTCCTTTGACTTTCATGTACTCACTGTGACCCACACATACGGACACATGCACACACACAAAGACACACATACACACACACATATACCAGCACACACAAACACAGACATAGACACACAAACAAATGAATAAATAAAGGTAATAAAATATTACCTTTAAAATAAGTGTGCTGACATCTGGTGACATGATTTAGCTAGTCAACCCAGAAAGAGGGGATAATATCTGAGTTTTCAAATGAGAAAATCAAGGCTCCTTGCAAAGTAAAAACAATGATACTTTATTCACTATAACAACAGCATAAAGTAAGTGAGGACTTCACTTGGACCTCAATTTTTATCTTCTGCCTTTTTTAATAAGCTACACTAATACTTTCTTTCAAGTAGATTAGAGGAAAACTTGATATTTTTTCCTAGAAGAGTCATTACACAGAGAAATAAATAAAATTTCTTACCAACAAAAAAAAAATAAAATATGCAAGCAATTCTTTAACTCCCCACCAGAGTTATGAATACTGCAGCCTGTCAGACCATGAGTGGGGAGGTTGGCAGCTGCTTTGGGGTCTGCCTCATTAGGACAGGATGAGAAGAGCAAGGATGAACGTTCTTTGGAAGATATCCCATCTTCCATTTCCATGTCCACTGAGATCAAGGCAATGAGAGGAAGGGAAAGGCATCTGCAGAAGAGCGCGCAGTGTAGAGCGTGCAGTGTACACAAGAGAAGAAAGGCTGAAAGAAGGCTAGGAAGTCACGGTGACTGGGGTAACGCAGCCAGCCGGAAACCGTCACACCTCCCACGTCACGGTGACTGGGGTAACGCAGCCAGCCGGAAACCGTCACACCTCCCACGTCACGGTGACTGGAGTAACGCAGCCAGCCGGAAACCGTCACACCTCCCACGTCACTCACACTATTCACACTTCCTGTGGCAGCGATGTAGGGTATGAAATGAATCTTCTTCCTGGCGTTGCTCACCCTAACGCCCATGATGCTCTCCCTTACAGATGGCTCTGGGAGAACAGCTACGGGAACCATATGCATTGAGGTTCCGGATGCCAATGATTACTGTCCCGTCATTTATGCTGAAAGTAGAAGTGTCTGCACCCATGCTTCGTCTGTCAGGATCTACGTCAACGACCATTCTTTCGGGGCTCCCTTTACCTTTTGTGTGGTTGACGAGTCGCCAGACACGGCTGATATATGGGATATCAGGTCCATCAATGGTAAGCAGACTGGAAAGTGCTCACATTCAAAGGCCCGAAGCAAAGCAATGACCAAATATAGTCCAGTAGTCAAACACAATTTTATGTGTTTCTATGACATAGCTACATTAAATAAAAATTTAAATTAAAAGCCAGAGAGCAGTGGCACACAGCTTTGAGCCCAGCACTTAGGACACTTGGGAAGCAGAGGCAGGTGGGTGAACCCTCTGTGGTTCACCCATCAGCCTGGTCTACAGAGTTGAGTTTCAGAACAGCCAGGGCTACAAAGCGAAACCCTGTCTCAAAAAATTATATATATAAACTTTCAGGTATACTAGACATTGAGGGGGAGGGGTTAGAAATCAGTCTGAAGAAAAAAGACGAAAACTATAGTGTGTAAATACTGTTGCTATTTAATCTCAGATATTAATATCAGATATCAGTTGTTAATAATATCAGAATAATCAGACGCACCCCTGGGGAAAGAACACACCAAACCAATACCAACACGGTTCCACGTGGTGAGATTTTAATGGGGGGAGGAGTCAAAGGGAAGAGGCGAGAGAAAGAAGAGAAAAAGAGGCCTAGGGGGCAGGGAATTTACCTTTTCTTTGGAATGAGGTAAAGGTTCCCAGATAGAGGTGTAAATTGAACCAAAAGGTCTTCCGGGAAATGTATGGCTGTTGCCATGGCAACAGTGACCAACCAGTGTCACTGCTAAAGGCAATTCCTGATACCAACAAATACCAGCTAACTAATCATTTTATACACATGGACGGTTTAATCCCTTGAAATAAACAGGTCATTTGACTAACACCAAAGGTCAGACTTCCCCACTTTAAATAATTCTAGGCAAATACACAGACGTATCTCACATCCCCCTATCTTAAAGATATCCCCTCACTTTCTTCCCACCAATGAAATTGTTTCTATGATGAGCTATTCGAACATTCCTATTCATACGGGTAAAAATTTAAATCCAAATTGTCAAATATTGCAGAAAGAGATGAGCAAACCATGGGACACGTCACTAAGATGTGGTACTCTTGAACGTGGCAGTATGGGCTACAGCTGATGACAGGGGTAACTGATAGAAAGGGAGGCAAGTATGGAGTCCGGCCGTCTCCATGTGCAGAGTCTCCAACTCTGGTCTTAAAGACACAGAACTTAGAGGAGCTGAGTCTGCTGCCTAGGGCACCAGGAAGAGTTACTTCCAGGGGAATTTTCACCTGCTCCCTCTACCTTCTTGTTTTCCAGGAACTTCTGCGATCCTTATGACTGAGCAGACCTTGTCTCCAGGACCCTACCAAATCCCCATCCTCGTGAAGGACAGTCACAACAGAGCATGTGAATTGCCACAGACTGTACTGTTAGACGCCTGCTTGTGTGACGACTACCATGTGTGCTTGCACTCCAGCACCACAGGCATCTACACTGGGGACACCATCTGGGTGACCGATGACATGCCTGGGACGGTCACTGATGATGGACTCAGGCAGTCAAACGTCGGACTTGGCCCAGCAGGGATTGGCATGATTATTTTGGGTCTCTTGCTGCTGTTCTGTAAGTAGTGCCTACATAGAGTCTCTTCTTAGACTCACCAGGATCGCTAAATTCACGTGGTCATTTCTTTCTGGCATCTGTAGCTATCTTGGGGCCGACAAGGGCTCACACCTTTTTGATAATGCTAGCCACAAAGATCAAGGGTTTGTGATCGTCCTAAAGATGAGAAACATGTGCAAACCATTAAGTATAACAAAGACACGTATAAAATAGATCCTATAATAGAAACTTTATAAAAAAATGAGTCAAAGTAGAGAAGGCAAGAACAAAAAACTCAAAGGAAGTAAGTTGTGGAATTGTTTACAGACACGGATTTAAACAGGGCCCTGAAAGTTGAGGATTTTTCTCAACTTACAATGGTGATCTAAGAGACAATCTAGGGCAAAGAGGCAGCCCTGAGCAATAGCCAGGTGGGATATTGCAAACCGCTAGTCAGTGAGGGCCCTGGGCACAGCCTTGAGCATCAACAGAATAACACACGGGCTGGGGAGAGACTGAAGGGCTGAGCACATGGAGGAAGTAGAAGTTGAAAAGTAGAAGCAGGGGTTGGGGATTTAGCTCAGTGGTAGAGCGCTTGCCTAGGAAGCGCAAGGCCCTGGGTTCGGTCCCCAGCTCCGAAAAAAAGAAAAAAAAGAAAAGAAAAGAAAAGTAGAATCAGGTAATAAAGGGTCAGCGTGGAGGCACTTGGGTAATCTGCCTGGAGCAGTAAGTGTTCTGAGCTTTGGCTCCAGGCAATGAGGGATCAATGAGGACTGGGCTCTTGGGTGAGCTGCTCCCTCTAATAGAGCAGGATTCATCTCGAGTAGTTTCAAGAAGCCCCAGACCTCTACCCTAAAACCCTGGTCCTAGGAATGTAAAAGCCCTGAGCAAAATTCTCAGAAGGAGGCCTGCCCTCCCTGTGCTTTATTTTCAAACATAGGGGTTTTTTAAACAGAGTCCAATTATGTATTTTAGATTGTCCCTAAAGTATTTAGACTTCATGGGGAATCCAACACTGGGTTCTTAATCGAAATGATTAAACCGTACCGTTAAAACACTGTCATTTTGAGATACAAGAAAATAGTGTCTGCTGTTTGGACAGACTTTCCTAAAATGAATTGGCAAGGTTATACAAAAATCATGAATGATTCTCAAAATGTCTCTGGAAATGTCCCAGAAGCTGACCTATGGCATGTTAGCAGTCATGATAAATAACTTTTAAGTCACATAAGAATTGTTGAGACGTCTTTACAATGATTCATGTCGGACAGGACCTAAGCATTAGCACGGGAGGTCCCCCCCATCTAGGCTTTCAAACACCATGTCCACAACATTCGCATCAGGCTACCTGTCCTAGGGAAAGGTCAAAATTCAAATTTCAAAATGCAGTTTCTGTTGTCTATACATCTTTCCTTCAGTCTTCTAAAGTTGGGATGTTACATGGGGAACCATCAAAAGTGGAGGAGCGGCTGTGTGTACGTCGGTCAGGAGTTGCATATTATCATAGACATATGCACATTTTTATGCATGTAGATGAGAGTTGGAGTCAGAGAAATGAGTTAGAATCCTGAATATGTAGTCAGCTGACTTAGAAGTCCTGGAGTCCAGGGAGAATGGAGCTAACTTGGTTAGGGTTTCTATTGCTACAAGGAATCCCCAGGACCGAACACAGGCTGGAATGGAAAGTGTTCATTTGCTTTCACTTCCACATGGCTGTTCATCCCCAAAGGAAGTCAGGTCAGGAACTCAAACAGGGCAGGAACCTGGGGGCAGGAGCTGATGCAGAAGTCATGGAGGGGAGTTGCTTACTGGCTTGTTTTCCCTAGCTTGCTCAGCCTGCCTTCCTACAGAACTGAGACCAAACAGCCCAGGGATGGCAGCAGCCAAAATATGGGCCTTCCCCCATTGATCACTAATCGACAAAATGTCTTGTAGCTGGGTATCGTGGGGGCATTTTTTTTTCAACTGAGGCTCCTTTCTCTCTGATGACCCTAGCGTGTGACAAGTCGACACACAGAACCAGCCAGGACAGGAGCTTTCCTTTCAAATCAGTTAGAAGAGAGTCTGGATTACAGAGCCTCACATCTCTCTGCTTCCGGCTCTCCAGTCCCTTGTGATTTGGTGTTTGTATTTATAAAGATGGACGGTCACATTTGATGCTTCATTCTCTGGGGAGGAGGCATCTGATACATGTTTGCCCTTGTGTTTGTCCCTTTGGTTCCAAGTATGGTACCTCAAAAAGCGTGACTTTCTAACCTGGGCAGTTGAGATTAACTCTCGTCACTTTCTTGGCCAGTGTCACCCCTTTTACTGCTCATGTGCTGCTGCAAGAGGAGACAGCCGGAAGGCCTGGGGACAAGGTTTGCCCCTGTGCCTGAGGGAGGCGAAGGAGTGATGCAGCCCTGGAGAATCGAGGGGGCTCATCCGGAAGACAGGGTGAGTGGACCACCACTCTGCACGGAAGTGGGTGGTTTCCGTGGGAATTCAGCCAGCCTTGACAATTGCACGCAAGGCAAAGTAAATAGGTCTCAGCTTTCAAGGGAAGACTTCGAAACATTTATTTTAAAATCTTTTTTCTTTCAGGATGTATCAAATATATGTGTGCCCATGACAGCCTCTAACACCCAAGATCGCATTGATTCCTCTGGTCAGTTGACAACCAATTCTGTTTCCCTTTCTAAGGTTTACAAAAGTATTTTCTATCAAACAGTCTCAAGTTAAAGTACCTTATAAATTAGCGTATCTGTGAACGTCATTGCATGAGAGTGCATTCAGACTGTGACACACCTGAGGTGGCCACTCAATTTTTCTATCTGAAGTTACGGCCAAGCATAGTATAGCACAGCAGTTTGACAGGCACATCCTGAAACCATCATTGAGTTTTGTTTCTAGCTCTGCCCCTTATTAGTAAGAAGTTCCTAGAAAGTCCCGCCTCCCTGGATGTAGCCCTTCTCCTTGAAAGGAAAGCTACATGGCACTTATGTAATTGATGTTGTAATTATAATTCTATATAATGTGATTTTTTTTTAAAAAAAAATGCCTTTACACAGCATTGATACAAAGATTTTTTTAATGTCATATGTTATATAAAATATATAACCTTCCAGGTGTTCAATAAGATGGATGGATGGATGGATGGATGGATGGATGGATGGATGGATGGATGGATGGATGGATGGATGGATGGGTAGGTGGGTGAGTGGATAGATAGATGGATGGATGGATGGATAGGTGGGTGGGTTTTCCAGTGTGCTATAATGTACATAAATAGAGTAGTGCCTGGTTACTGTAATGGATATCTATAACAAAAGTTTAAAAGTTATTTACAGAAAAGGGAAGAAAAGAAAAACAGCAAATGTGTTTTTTGAACACTCTCCAAATTCACATGTACTTTCCCATACCAGTGTCATACACTCTGCTAACTTAACCAGTCCTACACAGCACAGAAAATGCAAAAGCACCTTGCAATTGGGGATGACTGATTCAAGCAGAGGTTGTCCAGTTCTAGAGCAGATATGAGCATTTCCAGTGCTGATTCCTTAGTACCCAATGCCTAGTACTTTCCATACAGAGTATGCGTGCTTCCCAAGTGAGCCAGCTCTCCAGCGCATGTGCAAATGAGGACTGGAGATTTGGCTGCTGGAAGCAGCCTGGTCTTTGCTTGGGGGGTCTGGGACTAGGGCATAGAGATTACTGAGGTAGTGTCTACCTCTACTTCTGTATCTTTAAATATCCAGGCAAATATTCTCACGCGTGAGCCATGTCCCATAGCTGCCTCCCTCTGTAACACTTAACATTTGTCAAATCAGAAAACTCCATTTATGATCAGAGTGGCTCCTTGCCCAGCTTTCTAAAACCATGTCTGTGTTGTGTTGATGGTGGAGGAGGGACTGACAGTGTTCTGTGTGCATCAGCCAGGTAACTTGAGCCTTGTCATGGAAACACCCTGTCTTTCCAGAAATCTACACCAACACTTATGCTGGTGGAGGAACAGTGGAAGGGGGTGTGTCAGGAGTGGAGCTCAATACAGGTGTTGGGACAGCTGCAGGCATAGCAGCTGGAGGAGCAACAGGGACCCTGAGAAAGAGGAGTTCAACTATAGGGACTCTTCGGGAATACCAAGACACTGGCATGAACATGGCCTTCCTGGACAGCTACTTCTCTGAGGTAAGACTCTTACAGCTTATCCACAGAGACTTGGGAAGAATAACTGTAGGAGTGGAAATATATTTGGTTGCTTTTAACCCTATCCCAATCTCACATAAAAAAAATTTATGATTTCCCAGTTCTTAAAAGACATAAAGCCAATTTATAGCAGTGTTTCACATTTCACTACTATGAAAAGACCAACATCTCCCATCATCCCCTCCTTCCCTTTTCTTAACATCTTCCCTTCTGCTTTCTTCTGATTTTTCCCTTTGATTTCCATAGTAACGACAGAGCAAACAGATGCTGACAAAGAATCAAAACTTCATTCATGCCCTAGGACACCCTTCTTGTTCTCCAGATAGATCCAATGAAAAGAGAAAACATAAAAGTCAGGGCAGGGCAATGATGTGGCTCAGTTGGTAAAGTACTGGCCTAGCATACACAAGGCCCTGGGTTCAATCCCCATCATAAACCAGACTTGGTGGCACACTCCTGTAATCCCATAATTCCTACATTTGGGAGGTGAGGGCAGGAGGATCAGAAGTTTGAGGTCATTCTCAGCTACGTAACCATCCTGGGATGACTTGGAGCTATGATGGATGGATGGGATGGATGCATGAGAATGTGTCTCTGAAGAGAAGAAGAAGAAGAAGAAGAAGAAGAAGAAGAAGGAGGAGGAGGAGGAGGAGGAGGAGGAGGAGGAGGAGGAGGAAGAGGAAGAGGAAGAAGAAGGTGGTGATGGTGATAGTTATTATCATTATTAGTAGTAGTATTATTATGACATGGGTAGGAACAAATGATTTAAAGGTGGACCATGCATTTTCACAATTTGGTGATAGATGAAAGCTGACAGATGAGAACCTAGGCTCTAGGTACCCTCTTCTCAGTCTAGTGCCCATCCTTTTGTATCCCGAGGAAAAAGTGTCACAGTTCTGTTAGCATGCCAAAGAAACATTCCAATATACTGTGTTTGTTTAATAGAGTGCCATAAATAGTAAATAAGTTCAGACTAGAAGGATATATTAGAAATTAAGAGTCCTGCATGCTCTTCAGGAGGATCTGGGTTCAATTCCCAGCACTCACATGGTGACTCATAAGCACCAATAACCCCAGTTCCAGGGGACCCAACACCATCTTCTAGCACCATGCATACATATGATGCATAAATATACATAAGGCAAAAATACTCACAGACATAAAACTAAGACAATTTTTAAATGAGTCAATAATTCCTCATATTAGAAAACTTTATTTTGTTTAATCAGCAATACATTTTTCTCTATCTCCATTGGACTTATTCTTCAAATGCTAATACATAAATTTCAACATTGCTCTTTGGGAAAAAAAAGTTTGAGCATTCTATGACCACACTAGACCACTCTGTTCAACATTTCATCATGGACAGGGAGGCCCACGAGACCACACCCTATGTGACAGTTAATGGTTAATAGCCGAGGTGGAAATGGACATTTTCTTCAGTTATGTACTTAGTAGGGAGCAGCTCATTGACCAGCAATTTCCCCCCTTACCTGTGCTTAGACTCAACCCCAACTTAGTACATTAAAAAAATATACTGCTAAAGTCACGAAAGCAGCAAGGAGACTAGAAAGGAAGAAACAGGGGTTCAGAGGTAGTGTGGGAGATTAGAGAGAGTGGAGGCAAACCAACATAATCACAATAGTATGCATGAAATTATCAAAAATAAGCAAAAGATTGCAGTTAAAATATTAATATAAAAATTAATAATTAATAATTATTTAATAATGGATCAATACTACTAAATCATTCTGAAATTTATAACTATATCCTAAATATACTATAATATATATACTATATACTAAAGATCTTCCGCTCCTACCACTACCTAGTGTTCCATGCAAGAATCTGAGGGAGTACCATTCAGACCATGAATGCCACCATGATTTGGTCTCAACTTCATGATACTCACTCACTCATTTCCGGTGGGAGAATGCGGAGAACAGAGCACATGGAAAGCAAAACACCACAGGATGAACAATGGGATTCACTTTCAGACTTTATTCTTCAACTCTTTGGGACTTGAGCATGCATCGCTCTCTCCCTCCCTCCCTCCTCCCTCCCTCCCTCCCTCCCTTTCTACCTCCCTCTCTTTAGTTATTTTATAACGTAGAAAGGCTAGGCTGTATCAAATGACACCCTGCAGATCCCTAGGATCCCATGGAAAGCCATGCATGGTGGCACAATTTGGAATCCCACACATGTAAAAAAAAAAAAAATTGAAGCCAGCCCAAATTAAATAACAAGACCTTCCCTCAAAAATAACATCAAGCCAAAAATAAACAAAAATAAAAGCATCATGGATGTGACGGAGAGTTGTGAAATCTCACCCTTAGCTGAAGAGCTATTGACAACTGATGGTCCCTGGGGAGGGAGTCGTTAGCCCCTGAGAGACTATGCTCGGTCCAGTAGCTGGTCCTACAGCCATGCACATGCAGGGAGCACTGAGTGGACGCAGTGGACACAGGAAGCTGAGAGAGAACAGTGAAAAAGGAGAAAGGAGAGGGGATTGGGGAGGAGGGGATGAGTGGGAGTTGAGCAAAACATATAATACGCGTATATGAAGATATTGAATAATAAAATAAATTTTTAAGGAGAAAATATGCTGAGGCTGAGATTGTAAAGCATGTATGGAACCCTGCTGGGCCAAAACAAGAAGCTGGCTGGGGTCTGCTTCCAGCTGCTGGTCTAAACAAAGAGGCTCACTTTCTGCTGCTCTCCTTTATCCACTGGGCTCCTGCTAAGAGTGTAGACTTTGGCTGAAGAAACGGCTTAGTAGTTAAGAGCACTGACTGCTTTTCCAGAGATCCTGAGTTCAATTCCCAGCAATCACGTGGTGGCTCACAACCATCTGTAATAAGATCTGATGCCCTCTTCTGGTGTGTCTGAAGACAGCTACAGAGTAGTCATATAAATAAAATAAAATAAATCTTAACCAAAAAAAAGAGTTTAGTCTTAAAAGTCCTTTTTGAAAAGTAATTTGAAGCAAGGCATGATGATACGTGCCTATAACCCCACCTTTGGAAACCTGAGGCAGAAGAGGTATGGGCTTGAAGCCAGTCTGAGCTCCACAGTGAGGCTGTCTCCACAATAATAATTTGTAAAACATCACAGGGACTCATCTCTCAGACCCTTCCTTCTTTAAACTTATTCCTGTCATCATCTTTGAATAGCTAAAGTCACACAGATCTTCAAGGACATTCTGAGAAAAGTCTCCAACTGTCAGAGAGATTTCTATCTTTACATATGCTTTTGTTCCAGATTGGTCTAATGTATCTCACTACAGAAACATTTGGAGACTAGCAAGATGGCCCAGCATGTTTAGTGTTTTATGCCAAGCCCAACAACCTGAGTTCTATCCCCAGGATCTGCTTCTTAGTAGGAGAGAGCTGACCTGAAAGTTGTCATCTGACCTCCATATGACAGCATGCAAACATATCCA
This sequence comes from Rattus rattus, assembly GCF_011064425.1. NCBI lineage: Eukaryota > Metazoa > Chordata > Mammalia > Rodentia > Muridae > Rattus > Rattus rattus. Next base: position 23,195,630 of record NC_046168.1, on the reverse strand, counting down.
CATATGTGCAAACAAATAAATGCATCAGTATAAAAAGCTTTTATGAAATGAGTAATTTGAACATAACTAAACATATTTTATTTCTAGGTGACCTCAGAGACAAAAAAAATCATAAATCAAAAAAATTGAAATTTGAATATTATAATATATTCAAAACACAATGAAATATATGCTGTCGTTTATTACTTTTAAAATTAGGGAAACTCACACGCATTTCTGAAGTTCTATACCCCATTAACTCACACAATGATCTCTCTTTAAAAACACAATAATTTAGTAATACATCAAAGCGTTATTTTTTTTTTTAATGTAGTCACAAAATCTTTAGGTCGGAAGTCTCTAAAGCGTTGCTAATACTCCTCACTGGTTGATGTAAAGAAAAAGAGACCTTAATTTCCTGTCTTTCCTCCCATCTTAGAAAGCGTATGCGTATGCAGATGAAGATGAAGGCCGACCAGCCAATGACTGTCTGCTCATTTATGACCATGAAGGAACTGGCTCACCCGTGGGCTCCATTGGCTGCTGCAGTTGGATTGTGGATGACTTAGATGAGAGCTACATGGAGACTTTAGATCCAAAGTTCAGGACTCTAGCTGAAATCTGCTTGGACACAGAGATTGAACCGTTCCCCTCACACCAGGCCTGTATACCCATCAGCACTGACCTCCCTCTGCTGGGGCCTAATTACTTTGTCAATGAATCTTCAGGAATGACTCTCTCGGAGGCTGAATTCCAAGCAGAAATGGCAGCAGCCTCTGAACCCATGATTCATGGGGACATCATCGTGACGGAAACCTACACTGCCACTGACCCATGTGTACAACCCACGACGATTGTTTTTGACTCTCAGCTTCCACCCAATGTAGTCGTGACCGAAACGGTGATGGCACCTGTCTATGATGTTCAAGGGAACATCTGTGTGCCTGCCGAGATAGCCAACACACACAATGTATACTACGCTGAGAGAGTGGTGGCGAGCCCTGGTGTGCCTGACATGGGCAACGGTAACATAGGTGATCCGTGTATAGGACCAGTGATGAGTGGTGGTATTTTGGTAGGGCCAGAAATTCAAGTGACACAAATGATGAGCCCAGACATTCACATAAGCCAGACCACACGCTCTACCTCCCCAATGACGTCTCAACACCGAGTAACCAGATACAGCAACATACACTACTCCCGACAGTAAGCCCTCCATGGAGACTTTGTGTTCCAATGCCCACCAACATCCCATCAACGGTGCTGTAGTCAACTCTTTAACACTCAGCAAACGTTAACACGTTCTAAGTTCAGCGGGGCTCTTTGATGACAGCTTTGGGAGGATAAAAACGACTACGCATTTTAGATAAGCCTCCTTCTAGTTCTTTCTGTTTCTCAATAACAGGCCAAAAATACACCATAGCACATCAGTCATGGTTCCAATCCTGAAAGTCCCCGGGCTGAATCAGCAACCCAGGAAAGATGGTGTGCACAGAAGTTGCAAATGAACTTTCATCTGCATCTTCTATCCATATTTTTCTTTAGAGAAATATTTTGATCAGATTTTAATTCAGGCCAGAGCTACATAGTGAAACCCTGTCTCGAAAAAAAAGAAAGAAAGAAAGGAAAAGTCAGTTACTTCAAGACTGCAAGTGCAGCTCAATGGTAGCGTTTGTCCAGAATGCATGAAGTCCTATGCCCAGTCCTCAGCACCAGAGAAAAATTAGCTGAAGCAAGTGAAATGCAAATTTCTGAAAGGAAGGTGACACATTTGTAAGAGCATAGGAATTGCGTTTTCAAAGGGTTTCGCAAGACACGCAACATTAAGCATTATTGTAACACTAAGCATGCCTTATATGAGAAAAGGTTGGAGGCTTAAGAGTATTTACCGCTCTTGCACTGGACCCAGGTTCACTTCCTGGCATCCACACTGTGACTCACAGTCATGTTTAACTCCATTCTAGGGGATCTGATGCCCTCTTCTAGCCCCGCTGGGCACTAAGCATGAACATGATACACATACATACATGCAGTCAAACACTCAGACACATAAACGAGAGAGAGAGAGAGAGAGAGAGAGAGAGAGAGAGAGAGAGAGAGAGGAAGAGGAAGAAAGGGATGAAGAAAAGGAGAGAGGAAGAGAAAGAGGAAGAAAGGGAGAGAGGAAGAGAGAGAAAGAGAAGTTTGTTAACTAGAAATCCTTCCTCCAAAGGATATATACGTACATTTATCTATAAATACATATAGTTATATTTTATTGATTTATATTAACTTAAAATCACAAAAAGAAACAGATCTTGGAAGATGTATTAGTATTTTCCCTATTACAAGGATTTTTTTTCCTTTTGCTAATTATGTCAAAAATATGACATATTGTTTAATCAGTTCCTTTGGCCTGAGTCATGGAGGTTTCACTTGGCCACCAGAAGTTTTCCTGATATACATACACAATTATTATATTTTTAAGCAACATTTACTTGGAAACTGCCAGGTTTTGAGCATTGGTGCTAGCCTTATGAATATGGAAGGGAAGAGACCAGACGTGCCTGCCTCAAGCTTTGCGCTCATTTCTAGATGTAAAAAGAAAACATGGAGGTATGACTTTGCATGCATCCAAGAACAGTTAGGGAACAGCTCAAGGCCGTAACAGAGCTGTTCTTCTCTTTCTGACAGTGCGTGTGATGCCGAGTGTGCGAAATGTAAACAGTAACACAGACTTCCTGTTTTCATCAGGCATACGTCTGGCTCGGGAAACAGAAACTATCTAATTCTGTAAAATATGTAAACTGTGCAGTACAAACTCTAATATGACTGGAAAAACAATGTAAATGAAATAAATATCTTTTCAGGGCTGATTCCTTTTAGAAGGAAACAGTGAGAGAAGTTCTTAAAGTTCTTGCTTTTCTTTTTCTTTTTTCTTCTTTTCTTTCTTTCTTTTTTTTTCTGTTCAATTACCTAAAAGCTTTTGCACTGAAGCATCCACCATGAGCGTTCATTCAATTTTGTATAGAAAAGAAATAGAGAAATAAAGTAACCATAGCTTGTTATTTTTGGTGCAAAATCTTGAACCCTTGTTCAATCCCTTGCCAGTGTTCTGATACTATAACTGCATCAGAATAGAGACTGCCTGGGGGCTGGTGAAAGTGTTTGACAACAAACCTGATGACCTGAGTCTGATCTGCAGAACCCACATGGTGGAAGGAAAGAACCAGCTCCTGAAGGTTACCCTTAAAAAGATGAAGAAAATCCAATTTCACCTGTTGTGTGAACTGTGCTGTTTGTGAATTAGAACAGAAAAGAGGTCTCTTAAAAAGCTGACTTCATGAGTGTGTAAGTGAAGAATAGCTGTGGCAGTTGAAGACTTTTGCCTATCACAGGTAATCATGCACCCGAGCTATTTTGTAATAGTTTTCAAATACCTCACACTCTGATAGACATCTTGAGTTATTCCCATCATAGATTCAGCTACACTCCTCTCCTTTATAATTTGGTGAGATCCCTGGACGAGTCCAGCAGCTTCGTTTCTGTAGTCATCTTAGGGACAATACCTGCCTGACATTAGCTGACCACAGAGTGGCTCCTAGGCACTCCGTTTTGAGGCCTATCCTGACATGGACTTTTCTCTCTTAAGGTTTCTGATCCACTGAGCCAATGGCTCTATAAATCAAAAACACCAGTCAGTCAAAACTCAAAATGCTACTGTTAGGTCTCAAACCTAACAAAGCAGATGCCAAGTTCTCGCAGCATTCCTCAGCCCTTACCTGTTAAACAGGGTTGGCATACTCTGTACCCTACCCTGAACCTACAGACCAGGGCAGGACTGCCCTTCCCTGGCTGTTCTTCCCTATATAACCAACCATTTTTGCTATGCTGGTCCTTTTCACTCCTTTTGCACTTTTGGCCTCTTGGTATCCTGGCTCCCCAACCACCCCATCCCCCCCCCACCGCCAGCATGTTCCAGCTTGGTCTGCTGGTCATGTCCATTCTGATCTCTCTCAGAGGTCACTGGTCATGTCTCTGGCTGGGCTCTCCCTCTTATCTACTTCTTCTTCGTAATTCCTTTTTCATTCAACTATGAGATTTAAGAAATAAAGTATAAAATAGGGCCAATCGTGAGGCGAGAAGGAAATGTCTCTATGAATGTTTTCTTCTCTCCCACCATCACTGTGCTTCCAATTCATGCCATGCTGGGTCCTTCCTCCACTGCACACTGCCTGTGGATTCAAGGTCAACAGCATCTCACTTTCTCTTTCTGCACTAACAGTCAGCAAAAAGCCTTTTAATATACCATTGTGGTCAAGACCTCTCACACACCACTCAAGTTTCTGTAATTGGCATATTTTTGAAGATCTTCGCAGACAAAAAAGGGAAAAATCAAAAGTTGTACACTTCGGTTAGGAAGTAAACTTGAAGTGACATTTACATTAAAGGCTTGAAAAAGAAACATGGAAACCTAGGCAATAAAATTTTGATAAGTAAGCATAATAGCATATATTTGACTGACATGTGAAATTTCTTGAGAAGACATAATTATTAATGAATAAACAGACTCTCTTGGAAAGGTCTTGGGTATAGAGAAAGGAAAGCACTTAGAGTATGACCATGTTTATAAATTTATTCAAAAACTTCTGTTTCAAAATTTTTTCTCTTTGGGACTAAATATTTTCATTGCAGCAAAGTACTAAATGTGATGATGTTTTATATATTTCTTTAATAAAAGCACATGAGCTGAGACTGAAGGCGCTTCATTGGACTCTTGGCAGAGGTAGCATTTCATGCATGGCTGCAGACATGCTCATCCTGACAGTCTTCACTCACTCTTGTGTCAGTAGGCAGGGATTCTCCTTGTCCTCACTGTCCATTCAGAACAAGACTTCACTTATAAACTTAAATTCTGAATGACTAACATCAAAGGAATCATTCATCAGAAATTGCTGTAGACATTGAAATTACAGTTAAGTTCATCTCTTTACATCCCCTTTTGAAAATGAAACAAAATTACCACTATTATTTCTGTAGTAAACTAGGAAAGAATAAATAATTTCATTTTGTCAATTGAGAAAGGCTCTCTAAACACGATAAAATATGGTGATGACATGTAGAATTTTGCCTAACAAGTATCAAGAAAATATATGAGCCAGAACTAAAGAATATACCCAAAGACAAAGACAAAATTGAAGTCTGAATCAAAACAAAAATTATAAAATTATCAGATAGGCAGCCATTTTAATTATGACAACATCGTTCCACTGCCTTCTTGCTTAGCCAGCAATCCTGAACACACTGCCTTTCTTATGCACATTAGCCTATGTGCTCATAGAAAACAAAGACAATACTTCGCTTGTCTTCTGTATCTCCAGTGTCATACGTCTAGTACACGGCATGCAGTCCTTAATTTTAGAACGTAGTCTAACTCTCCCTAAAAGCAAGTATCTACAATTCACCAGTGCTGCCTCTAGAGGGCACCCTATGGAATAATCCTCCCAAAGACTATATCAGTCACCCTTAGCAAGAAGACACAAATCCATAGCTCATAACGTTGATTACGTTTCAGGAGAAACTGACTTTTTGCCAAAAGGATGCGGGAGATAAAGTTATGAAAAATAACTTCTAATTCTTTTTAAGAGTTTAGGGTATACTTGAAGAAGTAAATATGATAGAGAAAGCAAGTCAGAGATGTAGAATTCCTCCAACATATTAAAATTCAATGACCTGTTCAAGATCAGGACACTCGACAGGGCAGCATGAATTCAGTAGTCCAGACCCTACCCTGATTGATGAACTTCTAGTAGGTAAAGGCTGTAGGAGGTGGAGAGAACCATTTTTCTCTGGCTGCCGGTGGGTTACCCATCCTCTGATACATGGCCCTACACCCATGCATATATGGGTACCACTAATTGTGCTCCATAGGTTATGAAAAAAGGAGGAGGAAGAAGAGACATGAAATTGGTACGAGGATGTCAGGAGGAAACTGGAAGGGGCTGACAGAATGATAGAAAGTAGATACGCTCTACATTCATTGTATTTGTGTAAGAACAACCAAAGAATATATTGTTCTAAACAGTGGTGCCAGGCTCTATATCTCAAGCCCTTCTGCCCGATGGCCCAGAAAACCACTTCCACCTAGATTGTACCCTCCTAAAGGGTCCACAACATCCCCAAAGAGTACTGCCAGCTGGGGACCAGTTATTCAAACACATGAGGCCATTGTTTCTCTCCTAAATCTGAAACACATCAAACACACAGGGGACAGTTAATATCCAAATTATAACAGGTAACATGGAAATGCCAACAAATTATGTGACTAAAGCTAGCTGAATGAAAAGCGAAGACTATCTGTATGTGTTTCTGCCATAAAACTTCAACCAAGGAATGGGAAAAAGTCGCTGTGGGCTGGAAAGATGGCTAAGAATGGCTGTTGCTCTCATAGAGAAGACAGTTTCAGTTCCTAGGACCCATCTCCAGCAGTCAACAACCACCTGTAACCTCAACTCCAGGGGATCGGATGCTCTCTTCTAGTCTTCAGGATACTGAACTCACGTGCATATGTCCACACACAGACACACAGACATACGCATAATTTTAAAACTAGATATTTTTAAAATAAAAGGTCTTTTAAAAAATAAAATTGTACTTCGGTTGGAAGTCCATAGGCTGGGCTTCCCTGTGAGTACCCAGGTGACTGATTTCTAGGTTTAGATGCTGAGTGTGTGTTTGACTGGGAAGCAGTGTGTGTCTGTGTTGAGTCATGGTGTATGTGTTAGGGCAAAGGTCAGAGGGCAGGCATGTGATCATCAAATACATATTGACTAGAAAAACTTCATTATGAGTTTAAGAGGGAGGTACTGCCTGGGTGGGGACTTTGGTATCAGTGAGGTATGAGCCACCAGATGTGAAAAACACGAAACTAGGTGGAAGTTAAGCAAAGAGTAACAAAACCAAGAATTTGCTCATACTGTGCTAAGTGTTTCTCAGAGTTTTTCCTCATTAAATCTCATAATTTTCTTTTTATAAATTAGAAAAATAAAATTTCTATTTTAGATTAAGAAGAGTAAAAATGTAATATGAAGCACCATGACCAGGAGAAATTCCCATAGTCATGTGGGTTCTGTGTTGTTGGTTGGCTGGGGTTATTTTTTGTTTGTTGGTGTTTTTCTTATTTGCCTGTGAACAAACTGCTAAAGACAGAAAAGTAAATCGGGGTAGATATCAGGCCTTCACAGTCAGATTCAGGAGGAAATAAAGAACTTGAATCAGACGAGGGCACCTGAGAAAGACAGAAAGAAAGACCTTTGACCCCAGTTGAAAGTGTGTTAGTCAGTTAGTCAGTTTTTTCAGCATAGCAACATAACAACTGTCACAAGCAACTTAAAAGATTGAAAGATTGACTTTGACTCGTAGTCACATGGCTCCTGGGAAGTAAAGCATGGTGAAGACCATATTGTTGGGCACACCAGAGCTGCTCAGCTCACAGCGGTCAGGAAGCAGACAGAGAAGAGTCTATCTATATACAGGACACGTCCTTCCAAAGCATATCCTAGAGAAAGGCTCACTCCAGTGGGCTCCACTAACATCCATTCAGCTCCATACCCATCAAGGATAAGTACACTGATACATTAGAACCTCAGTGACCAATTTTCAAAGTCCACAGTAGAAACTAAGCCTTTAATGCATAAGCTTTCAGTCACAATGGGAATGAGCAACAAACAGCAAAGGGAAGAATAGAAAAGGCACTTCAAGACAGTAAAACAGAACAGGAGAGAACAAAACACCAATGGCTTATGCTCTAAGATCAAGAATCGACAAATGGGATCTCATAAAACTGCAAAGCTTCTGTAAGGCAAAGGACACTGCTGTTAGGACAAAACGGCAACCAACAGATTGGTTATATATCCAAAATATACAAAGAACTCAAGAAGTTAGACCGCAGGGAGACAAATAACCCTATTGAAAAATGGGGTTCCGGGCTGGAGAGATGGCTCAGTGGTTAAGAGCACCGACTGCTCTTCCAGAGGTCCTGAGTTCAAATCCCAGCAACCACATGGTGGCTCACAACCATCTGTAATGGGATCCGATGCCCTCTTCTGGTGTGTCTGAAGAGAGTTACAGCGTACTCATATACTAAATAAATAAATATTTAAAAAAAAATGGGGTTCAGAGCTAAACAAAGAATTCACAGCTGAGGAATGCTGAATGGCTGAGAAACACCTAAAGAAACGTTCAACATCTTTAGTCATAAGGGAAATGCAAATCAAAACAACCCTGAGATTTCACTTCACACCAGTCAGAATGGCTAAGATCAAAAACTCAGGTGACAGCAAATGCTGGCGAGGATGTGGAGAAAGAGGAGCACTCCTCCATTGTTGGTGGGATTGCAGACTGGTACAACCATTCTGGAAATCAGTCTGGAGGTTTCTCAGAAAATTGGACATTGAACTACCTGAGGACCCAGCTATACCTCTCTTGGGCATATACCCAAAAGATGCTCCAACATACAACAAAAACACATACTCTATTATGTTCATAGCAGCCTTATTTATAATAGCCAGAAGCTGGAAAGAACCCAGATGCCCTTCAACAGAGGAATGGATACAGAAAATATGGTACATCTACACAATGGAGTACTACTCAGCTATTAAAAACAATGACTTCATGAAATTCATAGGCAAATGGAATTAACTAGAAAATATCATCCTGAGTGAGGTAACCCAATCACAGAAAAACACACATGGTATACACTCATTGATAAGTGGCTATTAGCCCAAATGCTTGAATTACCCTAGATGCACAGAACACATGAAACTCAAGACGGATGACCAAAATGCGAATGCTTTACTCCTTCTTTAAAAGGGGAACAAGAATACCCTTGGCAGGGAATAGATAGGCAAAGATTAAAACAGAGACAGAAGGAACACCCATTCAGAGCCTGCCCCACATGTGGCCTATACATATACAGCCACCCAATTAGACAAGATGGATGAAGCAAAGAAGTGCAGGCAGACAGGAGCCGGATGTAGATCTTTCCTGAGAGACACACCCAGAACACAGCGAATGCTGTATTCATCATGAACTGAGAACGGGACCCCCGTTGAAGGAATCAGAGAAAGGACTGGAAGAGCTTGAAGGGGCTCGAGACCCCATATGAACAACAATGCCAACCAACCAGAGCTTCCAGGACTAAGCCACTACCAAAAGACTAGACATGGACTGACCCTGGACTCTGACCTCATAGGTAGCAATGAGTAGCCTAGTAAGAGCACCAGTGGAAGGGGAAGCCCTTAGTCCTGCCAAGACTGAACTCCCAATGAACGTGATTGTTGGGGGGAGAGTGGTAATGGGGGGAGGGTGGGGAGAGGAAGCCCATATAGAAGGGGAGGAGGAGGAGTTAGGGGGATGTTGGCCCGGAAACCGGGAAGGGGAATAACAATCGAAATGTAAATAAGATATACTCAAGTTAATAAAGATAAAAATAAAATAAAATAAAGTACAATCTCAAAAAAAAAAAAAACAGAACAGGAGAAAGACAGAGAAGGCTCAAATACAAATGAGACAAATTCTCTGAAGCGGAAGTGGTTGGTAAGACTGATGAATACATGATGGGGTTAGACCACAAAAAGACTTGGGATGCAGCTAAGTTGGTAGAGTGTTTGCCTACCAAGCTCAAAAAAGCCTCAGGTTCAAAACCCAGCACTGCATGAAACCAATTGCCCTAGTGCATATCTCGAACCCCATTATTCAGAAGGTAGAAGCAAGATGGTCAGAAATTCAAGGTCACCCCTGACCAAACAGCCAATTTGAAGCCAGCCTGGACTCCATGAGACATTGTCTTAAAAAATAAAATAGATTTTAAAAAGCCTCAGAAGCCTGAATTTGTGGTGATATGCTAATTAATCTATATTGATCTGAAATTGAAGTATAGCTGCTGAAAAAAAAAAAAACAAATGCTGGAAAAGAATCCTTTTGAGCCCTTTTGGTAAACATCTGTATTAGTGTAGCTACTATGAACATCTGTGTAAAGATGCTCCAAATAGGTAAGAATAGACCAACCATAGGATTCAGCTATACTACTCTTGATATTCACCCAAAGGAGTCAAAACCAACACAAAACATACACACATGTTTATTATAGCAGTATCCACAATGATTATACATGGAGTCAACTTATGTGACCAGCAATAGATGAGTAGATAAGGAAAAGCTTTTGTATACACTCAACAGGAAATTATTTATCCTCGAAGAACAAAGTTATGTCATATTCAGAAAAAAAATGGATACAGCTTGGTTTCATCATATTAAGGAAAATCAGCTAAACTCAAAGTAATTTGTATATTTTCTACCATATAAGTAACCTATTAGGGTGACTACATGGCAAGAAAACAGGTGACCAGTAGAAGAAAAGAAGGGGAACAAAGGAGGGTAAGTGGGGAAATTAATGCAATCAAAATATATTAAGAATTTTATAAAAATGTTTTCACAATGTATTATTTTATACAATTAATACATGCTAATAAAAATTGGAAAATAAGTAGAAATTATTGCTGAAATACTTGATGAAGAGTGGTGAATTTGGAATCACTCCTGATGTTTGCTACAGTACAAATACAAAGCAGATGAGGCCAGCAGGGATGGTTCAATAAAACAGAGCAGCAAGGCAGTTACTGGGGTCCCATCTGCACCTCAGTCCTCAGCATCGCTGGCTGGCTAACCAACTGCCATTCATAGCACCATATTGCAATTGTGCATCAAGTTAGGACACCTATGTCCCAAAGATGGCACTGCAGCCTAAAATTCCAGAGCCCAGGGAATCCCTCACACTGGAAGGCTCTCCCTGCAGGTCTGTGAGCTGAATGAGAAGAACCTAGAAACCAAGGCCCAGAATTTTATCTCAAGAGTAATGTGATGAGTGGATTATAACGGATGAATAACGGTGAATTCTGCCAGAAGAAGGAATAGAAAAGAAGCTGTCTTTTCTACTGCTGTGACAAAAGACTGACTGAAGGAACCTCTAAAAGAAAGGATGTGACTGGGACTTCAGTTTCAGAGGGTTAGAGTCCACAATGGTGGAGCATAGGCATGACACAAGGAACAGCTGAGAGCTCACATATTGATCCATCACTAGGGGGCAGAGACGGAGACACTGGTAATAGTAAAGGCCTTTTGATACCTCAGAGCCTACCACCATTAACACACTTCCTCCAACAAGGCCACACCTCCTAATCCTTCCCAAGCAACTTGACCAGCTGGAGACAAGTATTCAGACATGTGAGCCTATGTGGGTTAGTCTCATTCAAACCACCACATTCCACTCCCTGCATTCCACTCCTGGTGCCCACAGTTTTGTAGTCTTATTATAATGCAAAAGGTATTCAGTCCAACTTTAAAAGTACCTGTGGTCTTTCAGTCTCAATACCATTTAAAAGTCTCTCAAGTCCAACATCTCTTCTGAGACTCAAGGCAATATTTTCATGTCTTATTGATTAAAATTACTATACAAAATATGTATTCATGGACAACCAAGATTTAAAAATAGGCAAGACTATGAACTGAAAATCCAAATAGCCCTAGGATGTTCAAACTACAACCTTTTACTATTATTATTATTATCATTACTACTACTACTACTACTACTACTACTACTACTACTACTACTACTATTCTTTTATATATTACATTCTGACTGCAGTTTTCCCTCCCTTCTCTCTTCCCAGTCTCTTCCTTCTACCTCCCCTCAGAAAAGTGCAGGACTTGCAGGGACATCAACCCAACACCATATAACAAGCCAATGAGACCAGTCACATACCATACCAGCACACCAAGGCTAGGCAATGCAATCCAGTAGGAGGAAAAGGTCCCACAAGTGGGGAAAAGTGTCAAGGACAGCCCCCACTCCACTGTTAGGATCCTCACAAGATCACCAAGCTACTCAGTCATAACAGATATGCAGAGGCCCTAGGTCAGATCACTATAGGCTTCCCTAATCTCTGGGAGCCCCAACCAGTCCTGGTCAGTTGATTCTGTGGGCCATATTGTCATGTTCTCATATTGTCCCTGACTCCTCTGGTTCCTCTGATCCTACCCTCCCCCTCCTCCTCAGCAAGACTACCTGGAGCTCTGCCCAATGTTTGGTTATGTTACTTTGCATCTACTCCCCTCAGTTGCTGGATGAGTCTTTCTGGTCTCTTTAATTATGATTATGCTAGGCTCAAGTACCAGAACACTCTGCAAGCAGGACAAACATGCACATCTTTCTGGATCTGGTTTACATCACTCAGGATGTTTTATTTTATTTTATTTTTTTAGTTCCATCCATTTGCCTGAAAATTTCATGTCATTGTTATTTTTAATGGCCGAGTAATACTCCACTGTACAAATGAACCACATTTTCCTTATCCCTTCTTTGGGTGAGGGACAGCTGGGTTGTTTCCAGTTTCTGGCTATTTACAAATAAAGCTTCTGTGAACATAGTTGAGCAAGAGTCCTTGTCATAGGACAGTGTCCTTTGAGTATATGCCCAGGAGTGATATAGCTGAATCTTAAGATAAATTGATTCCCAATTTTCTAAGAAATTGTCATGTTGAATTCCAGAGTGGCTATACAAGTTTGCACTCCCACCAGCAGTGGAGGAGCACTACTTCAAGGCAATCTGTTAACTGTCTTGACAATCATCTGTAAAATCCAATGCAAATTACAACAGAGTGAACAATTCCAACAGATGTACCATTATAGTTACAAAAGGTAAAAGCCTAGGATAGTGGACCAAAGCACTACAGGAACACACCAGGGAAACCTCTACTTCCTGTAGCCCATGTCTGATGTCAGTGGGATTAGACAGCTCTGTGATTCTGGCTTTACCCATGCAATAGATTCCTCATCCTTGGTCTGGTTCCAGTCCTCTTGTATAGCTCCCCTGGGCAACTATCCACAGCTCTGGCACCTCTTGTATCTCACAGTCTCGAACACAATCCAGTCTTTCCCATAATGGGCTCCCCGCCACACACCCAGCCTCGGTGGTCAAGGAGGGAGAGCCTGAAACCCTTTCACTCTTGTATCCTTCATAACATAAAACCCAGAACTACTTAAGTTTGGCCACCAACTTGCGGCGGACCCTACACATCTGCAGCAGCCTTGGTTTGTTCCTGATTTGGAGGAGTAGAAAATTCCTTAGGCCTTTTTCTTCTACAAGTTGCAAGATTAGGAGGGTAAGGTCTTGCCCTGATGGTGCAGTTTTACTGTGGATCAGGCCTCTCCTTCATCTCCATATCAATTTCAACACAAGTCTGAACTCCAACATTATATTTCCTGGTTCTCTTTTCTTACCTAAAGTGCACATTCTGTATTTACTTTTGCTCGGCTTGTTTTTTTCCAATGTCGACGTGCAGGAGAGTGATTATTAACAACCGTGTGTCTTTAAATCATCTCCACCAAAGAAATTAGCCTAGTATTCTTTCATTCATCCATGGGCAAAAGTGTCAGGGCAAGGGAGAAGACCAAATGTCACAAGAACTGAGTCTAGCTCAGATGCCCTATGAAATCTGTTGAGCACCAGTATCTACCAAGGTCCTACTTGGATGGCCCATCAAGTTCTGCTTACATCATTCAACCATTTTCTTTTCCAAAGTCCTGAAATCTTCTACATTCTCAAAAAAAAAAAAAAAGAAAAGAAAAGAAAAAGAAAAAGAAAGAAAACCCAGCGTGGTCAAGCCTGTCACAGCCCATTTTCTGGTACCAACTTCCCTATTACTTCTCTACAGCTGTGACAAAACATTGTGACAATGGCAACTTATCAAAGAAAAATGTTCAGTTGGGCTTATGTTCTCAAAGCCTTAGAGTCCGTGATGCAGGAGTGAGGAACTGCTAAGAGCTCATCGCACCTTGGTCTGTGAGCAGCTGTCGGAGAAAGGTAAAAATAGCAACAGTTCCAAGACCACACCTCCCTGTGGAACGTGAGATTGTGGAGCTCCAGGGTGGGTTGAGGGGAAGGTTTTAACTGTAGATATCAGGGAGGGGACAGCCAGAGGCATCTGAATGAGTCCAGAGCAGAGGAAAAAGTACAAAAGATTGAATATGGCCATGAGGGGATAGGAGGCAGGGAGAAAGGAAGACAAAAGAGAGGACCAAGAGAGAGGGGGGAGGGGAGGGTGGGCAAGAGCTCACATGACCAAAATGAAAGGTTATATAGAAATGAGAAGGTGGGGGGAGGTGTTGGTATCAGGAATTGCCTTCAGCAGAGACACCATTTGGTCACTGTTGCCATGGCAATGGCCATAGATTCCCCAAAGACCTTTTGAACTCATGTATGGATGCCCGGTCCTAACTCCTGGCCTTTCACCTCAATGCTTTCCCCTCCTAGACCATCTACTCTCCCTATTGCTTTGCCACCTTCGTTCTCTCCTGTGGAACTTTGCTGACCACCATCTACCTTGGCCACACACTGTCCCTTGTCCCCTCCCTATCAATATTGGAGACCAAGTTCTGCTATCCCCCCCGCCACCGCCAGACCATCAGCCCTCAGCCCTCTCCCCTAAATGGCAAGGACCTTTTAAGGTGATTCTCTTGAAACCTACAGCTGCCAAAGTGGAGGGACTCCCTCATTGGGTCCACCTTTCCCACCTCAAACCTTTCACCCCTCCTCCTAAACATTCTTCATACACATCAACCCTAACAGGACCGTGCTCTGTTAAGCTCCAGAAGACATCGAGACCACCCACCTTGTCCCCAACTCCAGAAAATGCGACTCCAGCACTTCACCAGCTACATTCAACACCACTGGACTAGACGTGGGCTTCTCATCCTCCCCTTGATGCTTGTTTCTATTCAGGATAGCCCATACATCTGGAAATTTGAGGTTCAAGAAACTCCCACAGATAACAAACAGTCTTTCCAAATAGGGTCCGGAAACTGCTCCATGGTCGGGTGCCATAAACCGATCCACATTGCTGTCATCCCTGTATCGGTTATCCCATTTAAATATTATGATCTCTTTACTTGCTTTCTCTTTGACCAAACAAAAGATGATTGTAAAAAATGGCCAGACACATACGGGGCTGCCCTTATTGGTCTTGTCAGATACATATGCTAGGATCACGGACCAATCACTTCTTCTATCAACGACACAAGACGCTCTTCTACATAGGAGATCCATGGAATCCCAGGTGGGAGACAGGAGCTGTTGGTAAGCTCTACCGGAAAAATCAATCGGGGGCTCCAATAAGCACTATCCACATTCAGAGAAAATAAGTCTCAACTGCCCCTCCCCTAGATATCAGAAAGGTAGGAAAGGTAATCAAACACTCCTCCGAGATCCTTACCTCTCTAACATCTCCTCTCATAAATGATACTAACCTGTCATTCAGCCTTTTGCTCTAGACCTTGACCTCAGCATACCAACTCCTTAATGTCACCCGACCTGGTCACTTCAAAGACTGCTGGCTATGAGTCTCCCCAGGAACTAACTCAGAGCTGCCACTTAGAGTTTCTGCAGTGATACAACCTGATAGCCGCACCTCAGCCTTTGTCAGCTGCCCTGGCTCTGATCTTGCCATGACTCCATACCTTTCCTCTATTTCTCTTTTTGGTGTGGCAAACTGTTTTAAAACCTCCAGGACACATTCTGTAGGAACTCTAGGCTCCCTAGACTGCAATAGAACTACAACCCTTGATGCCCCATCTCTGCCACGATGCCCTGCAGTCCAGAATACGTCAATCCTCTGTGGCACCCAGGTATATCATCGTTTGCCTGCCAGTTTGCATGTTGGGGCTCCTTTTCCCTGAACTAGGGGTAATTCAGGGAAATGGGCTCCTGCCAATCCCAGCTGTAGATATGATAGCTGCCCAACATAAGAGGGCAGTTCAGGTCGTGCCACTCTTGGTCGCTGCAGGGGTAGCCATAGGTGCTAGCACTGGGGTTAGAGGAATAACGACTTCCATGACCCAATAAGTTCACTTACATGCTTGAATTGTCTGAAAAATGTCTGAAACCATGCTTACCATCTAGAAACAGATCGATTCTTTAGCAGCTGTGGTACTTCAGAACCGACGGGTTAGATGTCCTGACAGCTAAGGAAGGTGGTCTTTGCCTGTTCCTCTAAGAAGAGAGCTGTTTCTATGTCAACCAATCTGGGATAGTGAGAAATAAAATCCAGGAGCTACAATCGGACATGCAGAATTTCAAGGAGCGTGAGGCCTCCACTTCCTGGACTTTCCAAAACTCTGTATGGAAGTGGATACTCCCTTTCCTAACACCTTTCCTAGTCATCTTCCTGCTGTTATTATTCATTCCCGGCCTCACTCATCTTGTCTCTACATTCCTTCAATGACAGATACAGAAAATTTCTAATCAAACTATTAATCAGTTCCTGTTACAGGATTACCGGCCGCTGTCCACTGAGAAGCCAGATGCGAACATTTACCAAGTGGAGTCTGATGGTGAAAGTCAGCTGTCCCCTGACATTGACAACGCCCCAAGTCAGCAGGAAGTAGCCTAAGAGACACATCGCCCCTATCCCCTTTCACCATCAGCTCCCCCTCCCTTTTTTCCTTCTTTTTGTGATAAGAAAAAGGGGGGTACGTTGATATCAGGAATTGCCTACAGCAGCAACACCAGTTGGCCACTGTTGCCATGGCAATGGCCATACATTTCCAGAAGACCTTTTGGTTCAATTCACACCTCCACCTGGGAATCTTTACGTCACATTCCAAATAAAAGGCAGACTCCCTCTCCTTGTTCTCTTTTCTCTTCCTTCTCTCACTCTTTCCCATTGTCTCTTTCCCCCATTAAATCTCACCACGGAGAACCGTGTTGATGTTGGTCTGGTGTGCTCTTTCCAGACAGGTGCAGCCAATATTTAATAACAACAAGACTCTGATAACAACAAAAGAGAAGCCCATGAGCTGAAGAAGTTTAGGGAAGGGAGCAGTGTGAGAAAAGCCGGGATGCCGGCATGGGCTCTGTAACAGGTATCTGTGATGCTGAAGGAGCCTGGAGACCAGCATGTGCTTTGCTATGCTAATAGGCACCACAGTTAGCTGTTTGTCCAGACTTTCTTTTGAAGCTGACGGTTTTGGGGACCAAGTCTCCAAATATATGAGCCTAGGAGGTCCTTCTCATTCAAACCACCACAGGAGTTTAGAGAAAACACTATGGAGACTTTGGGCTATCTTTCTCTCTGGCAACCGTTAATCATTCTACTTGTACAACGCATGCTTATTACACATATGCTTATTATAGAAGCTAAGACACTTAAGGAAGAGTGGACATCCTATTCCAGCTCTAGAAATGTCTAAGTGCTTAAGACAGCTTTCTCAGGCAACGCCAGCACAGCAGTCTCCCTTCAGAGGACAGGTAGTCCCTATAAAATGCAACTTTGTCACAGCATGGACTATGCACCTCACTGTGTCTTTTTAATTGGGATTTATGTACACACGCTTTCACTGTTACATACATTAAACCTCTTCTGTAAAAGGCATCTTAAGAGCTCGTTCCTCCTGGGAGTGGGCAGTAAGGTTTCCCCAGCTCTTGCTTTCATATACAGTGTTCCTATGTGTGTTACATTATTTCTGCCAGAGCTAAATTCCCAAAGACGGGGATGCATCATCTATCACACCTTACAACATGAGCATAGCATGACAGTCCCAGATGTTGCCCATAGCAGCTTACAGGCAGGCAGGAATGCCTTATGGTTATGGTACCCCTAAGTCTGAAACCTCAGTTTCCTTTTCAGTTCCAGACCAAGTCTGTGAGTTCAGTATATACACGACATCATTCTGGGACCTTCTACTGCATTTCTCCACTATGGTGAACTCATTGAATAGACAACCCTGCATCAGGCCTGAGGCTAGCCCAGGCCATTTTGGCAAATGCAAACTCTGATGTTTGATGAAGTCGATGCAGAGCCTGGGGCCCTGGATTCAGATAAAGAGAGGGGGGATATTTTCTATGGAGGTGTGGGGCAAGGAGATGCCTCTGTGTGCCCATGCTGAGGCATTCCTTCCCCCTAAGGGACCATATGATGGCATAGTTAGAATAGAGTTTATTCGGGGCATGGGGAGGGGAGATAAGAGGCTAGTAGGGGCAGAGAAAGGAAGAGAGACAGAGAGACAGAGACAGAGGGGGGGAGAGAGAGAGGCCAGCCATGAGCACATGGAGAGAAGGGGGGAGGGAAAAGGGACAAATGAAGAAGAGGGTAAGAGAGCAAGAGCAAGAGAGTGAAGAGGGGGCAAGCAGCCCCTTTTGTAGTGTCAGACATACCTGGCTGTTGCCAGCTGTCTTAGTCAGGGTTTCTATTCCTGCACTAACATCATGACCAAGAAGCAAGTTGGGGAGGAAAGGGTTTATTCAGCTAACACTTCCACATTGCTATTCATCACCAAAGGAAGTCAGGACTGGAACTCAAGCAGGTCAGGAAGCAGGAGCTGATGCAGAGGTCATGGAGGGATGTTACTTACTGGCTTGCTTCCCTTGGCTTGCTTACCTTGCTCTCTTATAGAACCCAGGACCACCAGCCCAGGGACGGCACCACCCACAATGGGCTGGCCCCTCCCCTCTTGATCACTAGTTGAGAAAATGCCTTACAGCTGGGTCTGTAAGGAGGCATTTCCTCAACTGAGGTTTCTCTCTCTGTGACAACTTCAGCTTGTATAAAGTTAACACAGAAAACCAGCCAGTAGACCAGATAACTGTCGGGTGGAGCTTAGACAGAATGCTAAGAGATTCCATCCCTTGTATTGAGAAAAGACAGAGAGACCAAAGTGTGACTTGATCCCCATAGTCAGTGGCATCCCTGAGTCCCTGCTGAAGAGGACTGGATGATTGGCCATTGGTGCACATAGATGACAGCCATCAGAGAACGCAAGTCTTACCAGCTTGCAGTAATTGTTTGATGAGGTTGGCTGTGTTGTAATGAAAGTGGTGGGCATTCATTCACACGTCCAAGCCTTCCATCTTCTTTATTAAGGGGTAAAAACTTAACATTCTATGGCAGCTTTTCAATCTCCCTGTCATAGCTGCTTTTCTCCTGCGGATGCGTGGGAGCAGATGAGACAAAAATTCAAGTGTCCAAAGGGAGGAAGTGGAAATGACAGAGGATCGGTTAGAATAGGATCTGTTTGAACAGGATCTGTTTGAACATGACATCCACAAGCTGTGGCAGCCTGGTCTCAGCGCAATGTACTACAGACCCCGTAGAAATCTCCAGTGTTTAGGATTAAGGATGAGGACAAGCAGTGCTAACATAGGACAGTAGGAGATAGCATGATCACATCAGACTGCATCCACCATTGCTAAGTGTTTCACCCCATAAAGATCACCTTAAATCCAAGGAACTTTAACAAAAGGGGTGTGACTCACAGGTTGACAACCACTGCTTCCCCATTCATAGTTTCTGATGGGAATGCAGAGGCAGGGAAGTAACAAGCGGGATATGTGGACAAGTGTGAGACCCAACGTTATGTTTTAGGTTTTCGTTACTGTGCCTACAGAGATCCAAGAAAAAAACCGCCCAAGGACAGACACTTCCTGAAATGCTGTTGTTTATGGGAGATAACAAGCCACTGCTTTCACTTCCCTAGACAGGTTTGTTTCATTCAACTGCTCCAGATGTGCTTGATCACATGTGGGTGAGAGACACATGGGCAGGAAATGTGTCAAAATGTTTACTGGCCCCTGATTGGATGGGGGAGGGGATACCCAGGCAGGAAATACATCAGGATGCATGCTTGCCCCTGATTGGATTAATGGGAAATAAGGTGGCCATGAGGGGTTGCCTTTTTAAGCCTCTACATGGCGTGGCTCTGGAAACCCAGAGATGGACTTGGCCAGAGCCCATCAACCTGGCCAATATTTAATTAATGTTTGCTTCAAATTTGCTTGCTTTTAAACGGTGCTAGTGGTCTTTTTTTTTCCAGTGGGATTAACATAAAGAGTCCCAGCCGGAAGAACAAGAGCCTTCCTCTCTCCTCTCCTGTTTCTCTCTATGATGGCTCCGGCAGGCTACACCACAATGAAGTGGTACTCCAAAAGCACAGGAGTGACAAACAGACAGCTTTCAGGCTCTTCCGCCTTCTTGCAGGAGGGCAAAAAGGGAGGAAAGGTAGAAAAGTATGACCAGAAAATCCTGCTGGTTTAGGAACTGTGGTTTCTGTGGGTAAAAAGATATCCTTTTCTCTGGAGGCCAGGGTGTGTTTGATTCATGGCGTGTCTCAGCAAAGGCATTGGGAAGCACTCTTGTCTACAACAGAAGTTTCATGACAGACACACTGATCCACTGATGCGCAGAGAAAGCTGAAAGAGAAGAGCACCTTCGTTTTGTCAACTAGAAAATATCTAGTGAAAATAAGGAAATGCTTTGAAGCTGGGTTGAGCTGGTAATTTTGAGGTGGGGTGGCATAATCAGCTCCCTTCTGTCCTTGTGTATCTAACACACCCAGATGCGAGTTTGTCACACGGTCTCTGCCCTTGTATCTTGAGGTATAAGCTGTGTCCACACCTTTAGATATTTGGAAAGTTCTTGTGGAATGAATGTTTCATGATTGAATTGAATTTCTGTAATCAATTCTTAGTATTAAAGTGTTTTTCTCTAGAAGAGAATGCATAAGGTTGGAGAGATGGCTCAGTGGTTAAGAGCACTGACTGTTCTTCCAGAGGTCCTGAGTTCAATTCCCAGCAATCACATAGTGGCTCACACCCCCTGTAATGGGATCTGATGCCCTCTTCTGGTGTGTCTGAAGATAGCTACAGTGTATTCACATAAATAAAATAAATCTAAAAAGAAGAGAGAGAGAAAAAACATAAAAATACTTTATAACCTATCAGGAATGAAGGAAGAGATTACAAGGTTCAAGCTCTACCTGAACACTTTTAATCTCTGGGAAACTGGATAGACTTCTATTCCCATGTGGATACAACTCTCCAGTGAGTCACTAGTGTTTCCCCTGACTGTTTCTTTACGAAATTAAAGAGTTGTGCTAAGTCACGGTTTTCAGACAGGTAAGATCATTTCAGAGAATTCCTCTTCCCAGGAAACACTGGGGAAATAAGGAAGCACTGAACTCTGAGAAGGATTTATAAAACCGAGTCTTCTGGGATCCACCAGGTGTCTGCAGTCATTGTTCCTCAGGAGAACAGGCATCTGCATGGAAACAGGCCATGAGCTGGGGTGCATATTTCCTCATCAATTTATATTCACACACACACACACACACACACACACACACACACGCGCGCGCGCACGCACACGCGCGCACACGCATACGTGCACACACACATACACACACGTTTTAGACAGGATCTCACTACATAGCTTTGATTGGCCTAGAACTCAGTATCTCCTCCTTAGCCTCCCCAGTGCTGGGAATTACAGGAATGGATGGACACAAATGTACTTTGATTCTTTGTCATCCTCAACTCCTTTTGTATAAAGCACATTGCATTTTGTAAAGGTGGATGTTTGATCCCATCATCCAATGGCACTCTATCATCCTAACCTCCAAACCTAGGCATGGGACTGTGGCCCCAGCTCTGCCCACAATGAGTGACTCAGTGGCCAAGAAGTCTGTTATCTGGGCTTCGCAGTCAGTACCTGCAGAAATGTGAGTTTCTCCAACAACAGGGTCTCTAGGTGTGAAACTGCTCAGTACTCAGTTGTGTGTGTGGTGGTTGGGGGGGTGCATGTTTGTGGGTACGCGCACGCTAGTGCTTGTGCACGGACAAATCAGAGAATATCCTTGACAGGTCTTCCACAGGTACCAGCCACTTTTTATTTTTGGCAATACGGTCTCCCATTGGTCTAGACCTCATGTTAATCCCACCAGTCGAGAATAAGACCACTGCCACAATTTTGATCCAAATTTGGAGCAAGCTTTAATTAAATACTGGCCAGGATGGGCTCTGGCCATGTCCTTTCCTGGGTTCCCAGACCAAGGAAATGAGTCACATTTTGTGAAAGTTTAAAAAGGCAAACCCAAAAGGCCATTGTATTTGCCGTCGGTACAATTAGGGCAAGCATATATCCTAACTACCTCCCACTTACATGTGCTCAAGCGCGTCTAGTGCACTTGAGTCAAACAAACTTGTTTAGGGGAGGGAAAACAACTGGCTTATTATCTCCTGTAAACAGCAGCCTCCAGCATTTTGAGAAGCATCTGTCCTTGGGCAAGGAGCTTGCAAATTAGAGGGATTGGGGTTTCAAGGACCTCTTAGGCACAGGAATGAAAACGTAAAACCTAATTTTGGTTTTCACACTCACCAATCCATCTAAGCTGATTGGCCATGAGCTGTCTCTGCCTCCCCAGCACTGAGATTACAAGTATGCACGTGCGCACCCCCCCACACATCCCCACCACCCACACACACACACACACACACACACTCACACACTCACGCATGCACGCACCAGTGGCTTTCTAAGGTTTGAACTCAGGTCCTCGTGCTTAATGTGGCAAGGATTTCACCACCTGAGCCATCTTCCCAGCCCCCATTCTGTTCTGTCTGAGAAGATATTAGATGTTTTCTGAAACAAGTGACCGAAGTATTCCAGGCATTATATTTTAAAAGAAACCTATTCTGACAGATCCATGGTCCGAAGGGTGCGTCTGGTCAGATAAAGTACGGATGATGTTCTGGGAAGGCCAGGAACAGCTGACCCTGAAGGGTAACTTCTCTGGAAGGCTGTGGAATTTTTTGGTGGGTGAGTGCTCTATCCCTTTCCCTGTCTGACACTCTTGATAGGGTGCTTCAGCTTTTACTGAGGTCAGGCTCAGAGCACCCGAACCCACCCACACCCCATCCCCAACAGCTTGCTTTTACCTTGTAGTTTTAATGGTTTTGTTGGACCCCAAATGGAGCCCCCCACTCAAGTCTCGGGAGAGACGCGCACCCAGTAGGACACAGAGACCGACCTGCTGCAATCACATGAGGAAGTTTTATTGTAAGCAAGATGATATGAGAGCTCAGGCCAGCATGCTGGGGTCGAGACTCATACACCACACAGGGAGTAGAGGAGTTTGACCCGACCTGAATTTTCACAGAGCTTATAAAGGAAAAAACCACAAACCAGGGGGGGGAGCAAGAGGAGGGAGGAGGAAATTCAAGACCATAAACAGCCCATACAGCTAGATCATGCTAGTCATGTGCAACACCAGGCAACACACCTAGGGCTTTGTGACATTCTACAGGGTCATTAGAGCATTGTGGCCGGAGGCTATGGGTCATTGTGGCTGTTCCAGAAAACTTTTCATGCAAGAATGTTCCGGGAACCATTGTACAGCAGGGGAGGGTGAAAAGTTCAAGCTCTTACAGACCCCACTTCTTTTTGGGGTAGTTAGGCGGCTTATTATTAATTTTTAATTCTTCATTTCTTTTTTTCTTTTTTATCGCTCTAATCCTAGAGCCACTGTTCATCCCATTGTAGCTCTTGGTACTGTTGTCGCAGGACCAGTACCTGAACAGCACTCACTCTTTCTTTTTATAAAAGTCACCAACCTATTGAGTATGCATGGCCCGAATGTGAAAGTAGAAGCATGAGAATTACGATGGGCCCAACTAAAAGTAGAGAGAGGAGAGTGGTTAACCATGGGGACTTATTAGACCAACTTTAAACCATCCCTGATGCGCTTCTCTGTCTGCCTTTTGTCTAACCTTTTTCTAAGTTTATTTATGGAGTCTTTAATTACTCCCTGAATGGCAGTTCTGAACTCTCTATAAGCCTTGTATTGCAACAGCAGATGTCCTTGTGCTGCCCTTGCAGCACCTAGATAGCCTTTAGCCCCAAGTAATTCTCAACTCCTTTTTTTGTGTCTTACTAAGTCGTTAGCATCAGGATTCCAATCTGGACACTATCTAAACCTGCACACCAAGGTCATGACTAGCTTTCAGAACTTCTAAACTTATATAGATTGTGATCCTGAGGCACAGTCCCAAGAAGTGTTAGGAGTACTAACGTATGTAGCGTTACATCATTTGTAATGGAAATCAAGCCTATCCCACACCTATCTTGATAGAACCCAGGACAAACATGACTGAATTTCCCTCCTAGATCCCAGCTCTCAGCCCTAACAGCTAGTACACGGCTGGTGAGGGCTGAGAATTGATTGGCTGTCAGGGTGGTCAGCACCAGTCCTTTTCCAGCGAGGCTCGAGTGTCTGGGCTCAGTGTAGCTGCAATCTCCGACCTGGAACTGATGGGATGTCTCTGGGGTCTCGGGCATAGGCTGCTGTCAGCTGTGAGCAGATTTCTTTCTGTATCACCTATAGGTCTTTTAGCCTGCACACAAATCATTATTACTATGGCACTATGACATGTTGGTTCAGTAACATCATCTAATCACAGTCAGGGCTGAGGCCCCATTTAAGATCTCAAAGGGGTAAGGCTGAATCTGGAAGGGGTATTTCTTGCTCTGAAGAGAGCAGAGGGAAGGAAGTATCACCCAGTCTGTGCCAGTCTCCATGGTCAATTTGGTCAGGTCTCTTTTAAAATTTTATTTACTCTACCTGTCCTGAACTTTGAGGTCTGTAAATACAATGTAATTTCAATTGACCTCTAAATACTTGGCCACACCCTGGCTTACCTTGGCAACAAAGTAGGGCCGTTGTCTGACCAGATTACCTTGGGCATTCCAAATCAGGGAAGATTTCTTCAGTATCTTCTTGATGATTGCAGAGGCCGTCTCTCGTTTGGTGAGGAAAGCTTCTATCTGTTCTGGAAAGGTATCTACAAGCACTAGGAAATACTTGATCATATTTTTCTGGTTTTATCTCAGTGAAGTTCACTTGACTTTTCACTAAACTCTCTAGGTCTCTTTGCCCTGTTTGCTTGCTAAGCATTCACTACTGACATACCTTATTTTTTTTACTGTCTCTCTGGCTAAAATCTTAAAGTCTATTACATACACTTAACTACTTGGACAAACTTTTTATCTCCTAAATGAATCCATTTCTGTATTTGGCAAAGTGAGTCTTTTCTTTGTTCTCTGGGGAGTATAGCTTTCCCCTCAAGTGTGTCATTGTCTTTTTTTTTTCGTTTAAGCAATTTGAGCCTTTTCTTCTGTTTTACATTCTAAGTGAGGCCATCCCTTAGTCCAATCCCAGTTCCCAGTGGCTGTCTCTTGCAGGCCTGTAACCAGGATAGGCTCCTGCATAGCCATTTCCCGAGCCACTTTATCTGCTTTGTTGCTGCCCCATGTCACTGAATCTCTTCCTCCTGTTTTCCTGGGCAATGAATAGTACTCACAGTTGTTGGCTTCACCAGGGCATCCAAGAGATGGCAAAGGCATCTGCAGTGCTGATGTGCTGGGGTGTAGAAGTTCAGCCATCCCAGATGACATCATTTTGTCCCACCATGGCAGCTTCCACTTATCTCTGATCTTCATTCATGAAGAGAACTGTTCTCATCTGTGACAAGGTCCTCGGCTTTCAGCAGCGTCAATCAGCCAGTCACAGAGGTCTTTCCTCCACCATGGGCTTCTGCCAGTGCTTGACACTCTGCTGTGTGAGGTGGTTCAGGTCCCGGACTGGGCAGCAAGGTGACCAGATTGTCCCCACCCGGTGGAATCTAGTCCATGGCAGCTGACCAGTGGTCCCATCTTTTGGGACACTCTATTCAAAGGCAAACATCAACCACTCTATCACAGTTTAAGTCCTGGATTGGGTGATAATTGAAGTGCCGGCTGGCAGGAGTGATATGTTCCAAGCAGAACAGCGCTAAAGCCATTCATCTCCCAGCATCAGGTACTGGTGCACTGAGACAAGTCTTAAGCTCCACATATACAGTCTGTAGATATGCATACACATGGCCTCACCCAGCCATTTCAACCCACATAAGCCATTTTGGAGAGCAATTTCTCATGAGCAAGGGATAGGGGCAGTCAGGGATGACTATGAACTAGTGGGTTACCCGGCCCACGCCAAGGTCCACTGTTCTTGGCAGTCCATAAGTATTGTTAGTTTGCCAGCAGCCCCTTGCACTCAAGGTCTTGGATATTGGCCCACTGGAGGGGCATAGGAGCACAGAGCATTGGGTCCCTGTATCCACACTTCCTTCTATCTCTGTACATAGCCAGCACTTTCTAGGACCAAGAAGCTCTCCAGTGGCCCCTCTTGTTCTTTCTTGGGCAGTCACTGACCTGGTGTCCTTTTTCTTTGCATTAGGCACACTGATCTTTAGCCAGGAATTCTCTTCTGTTGCCAGGTACTATCTTCCTAGGTTCCCTAACTACTGTGGCCAGTATATGTTCCTTTCTCGTCTTTTATCTCTCTTTAGCTCTCTAACTTCCCTCTTCTTTTGTCTCTTTTCTTCCCTAGCTTTCTGCTCTTTTACCTTCTTTCTCTTTTAACCTTACTTTCTCTGTAACTTACACTAACTCTCAGCAACTTAACTTAACCCTTCAAGTTTCTGTAACATTCTCTTCATATCCTTTCCTTATCTTGGCCAGATTGGTGGGGGCACTTTCCAGCCCTCAGAGACCCACCCTTGAGCCTGGCGGCAGACCTGGAGCACTCTACCTTCAGGCGTCCTGAAGAGAGCAGGCAGAAGTGAGGGCCTTCTATCCGTGTCTGGAACATTTTTCTGGCCTCTAGTAGGATTCCGTCTTTCCTCAGTGGTAAAGAAGACCTGTAACAGCTACTAAGCATCTCAAATGGGATGGTGAGAAAACATAATGGATTCAAAGCCTGGTCAGGCCTGCAGGATTTTCTGAAAAGGAAGGGTGATTATTTTTCCAATTATATAGGTCAGCTGAGGAGAGGCCAATACTGCAAAGGACTAGTTCATGGGGCCCGGTGGTGGGCCATAAGCAGCGGAGGGGCAAGGCAATCGTGAAGTCTCCCCTCTGGGCTGCGGCCTCCTCGGCTCCACGTCCCGCCATGGGCCCTCCACCCCCTTCCCTCTCGGCAGGTGCGGGTCGGGGAATGCAGATGCGTGACAGAGGGTAAAGGGGAGGCTGTGGCTCTGTCCATGAAGGGTCCCTCGATCTCAGGGTAGATCTTGGGGGTGCGAAGGCCGCCGACAAGGTCTTAGGTTTAGCTGCACGCAACTGCCACTGTCCTCCGGACCCCTCACGGTCCAGGCGTAACAAGGTGGGGGATTCTGGACCAGGTCTGCCAGGCGGTGATATAGGGAATCTGGTCGGGATGTCTCCCCTACTTCCCTGAAGATAATGCGCTTGACAGCGAAAATGAGAGACAGGTTAAAGGCTCCCTCTGGTGGCCATCCTACCTTAAAAGGTCGGCCATTCAGATGAACAAAAAAGTCTGCCAAGGGTCCTTTTAACATCCACTGAAAAATTGTGAGCTCTAGTCCTTACTTCAGTCCAGTGATCCAAAGTCAAAGTCAAAGGAGTTACTTTCTGTCCCATGTCGAGCTAGACAACACACACCACACACCCACGAACACAAACAAAAAAAAGACAACAGAAAACAAAACCGACGTGGAACCTGCATTCCAGACCAGAGGCACTGAAACTGATCGGCAGGTCCCAGACCTTGCCCTAACAATCGATGGGTCAAGGAGTAAAGTCTCCTCTGGACCTACCAGAAGGGTCCACCAGCGTCCCTGGTCCCCTCCCCGTCTCTCCTCCTGGGACGTCTCCCAGGGCGAGCGGACGGTGGACACCTGGACACCTCTATCTCTATCCACCCGCCCTCCTTCCAGGAGTCTGCGGTCTCCCTGAGCGTCCATAAAACCCGAAACACGATCGCACCAGATTTCCAGACAGAACACAGACACAGCGCTGAGACAAAACAGAGAATCTTACCTCCAAGTGGGTCTTTGGACCCCTGGGTGGTCACGCTGATCCCGGACGAGCCCCCAAAATGTTGGACCCCAAATGGAGCCCCCCCACTCCAAGTCTCGGGAGAGCGCACCCAGTAGGACACAGAGACCGACCTGCTGCAATCACATGAGGAAGTTTTATTGTAAGCAAGATGATGAGAGCTCAGGCCAGCATGCTGGGGTCGAGACTCACACCACAGGGGAGTAGAGGAGTTCGACCACGACCTGAATTTTCACAGAGCTTATAAAGGAAAAACACAAACCAGGGGAGCAAGAGGAGGGAGGAGGGAAATTCAAGACCATAAACAGCCCATACAGCTAGATCATATGCTAGTCATGTGCAACACCAGGCAACACACCTAGGGCTTTGTGGACATTCTACAGGGGTCATTAGAGGCATTGTGAGGCTATGGGTCATTGTGGCTGTTCAGAAAACTTTTCATGCAAGAATGTTCCGGGAACCATTTGTACAGCAGGGGAGGGTGAAAAGTTCAAGCTCTTACAGACCCCACTTCTTCTTTTGGGGTAGTTAGGCGGCTTATTATTAATTTTTTAATTCTTCAGTTTCTCAACGAGAATCCAAGATTGTAACTAACTGGTCTCTCAAAAATGAGGGGGTGGGGATTTCAGATCTACCGTGCTCCCAGTAGGAACCAAAACGAAGAAAAAGAAAATATGGGAATAATAAAAAACAGAAAGAATGAAAGGAGAGGCAGAAATGGGGAGAACGAAGCACCAGAGGGGATGAGAAGGGGGAAATGATCCAGGAGAGACTCACCGTCCTCAGAAACCGAAGGGCATGCATGAGGGTGTGGCCGGCTGTGCTCACCTGCCTGCTGGGGATCCAACCGCACCCAAGTCCGCCCAGCCTTCTCCAGCCACACCGGGAAGCAAGCCACACCCAGTTCTCAGCAAGGGTGAAGTCCCTGTACTGAGAAAGTGGCTTCCGGCTCAGGAGTTGGGAGGACTAATGGCTGCCTGCTGATTCCTGAGATTCCCGGATTGTTCCCAATTTTGACTCCGCAATTCCTGTTGTTTTGTGTACTTGTTTTTCTCTAGCCTATCTTAACTTCATAATGCTTAGCTTTCCTTTGTTTCAGTTCCCAAACGCTGACCTAACAGACTCTGAACTTGGCCCTCAGTCCAGCCTGGTGTCTCCCACCCTGATTTTAGATTTGCTCTCAAGACTCCAGCGGAATAAATTGAAGTCATTTTCAGAGTCGTGAGCCCTAGCCCATGTTTTGTGCAAGTTTTGCTGCTATCCAACAAGTGTTGATTGACACGCACTGAGACAGGCACCAAGGGTACAAAGAGGAATACAGTATGGCACCTACCACTGGGGAATATCACAGACTCATTAAAGGAATCAACTCTTTTTTAAAAAATAGGATTTCATTATGTAGTTCTTGTTGGGATGGAAATGGTGGCTTGGGTCCGGACAAACCACACCAGACCAACACGGTCTCACGTGAGAGGAGGTTTGTGTGTGGGGGGGTGTAAGAGAGGGAGGAGAGAGAGAGAGAGAGAGAGAGAGAGAGAGAGAGAGAAGAGAAGAGAAAGACCAGACCCATGAGCACGTGGAGAGAAAGGGGAGGGAATGGGGACAGAAGAGACAAAGGGGGAAGAGGGTAAGAGCAAAAGAACAAGAACAAGAGAGAGAGGAGGGGCAAGCAGCCCCTTTTATAGTATCAGGCATACCTGGCTGTTGCCAGGCAACTGTGGGGCGGAGCATACCTGGCTGTTGCCAGGTAACTGTGGGGGTGGAGCTTAGACAGAAAGCTAACAGTTCTGGCTGCCTGGAACTGGGTTGACCTCAAAGGCATAGATAGGACTTGCCTTGCCTCTGCCTCCCAAGTACTGGGATTAAGAGATAAACTCTTAAGCAACATTTTAGTATAACATTAAAGGAAGTTCTCCCAGGAGCTCAGGGCATGCAAACACCGGAGGAGACCTGAAGAACACACCTCTTTAGCTTAGTCTCTAGGGAGCGGCCGCAAAGCAGTGGGAAGTGCTAACTATAGCTGTCTACTGTCAGCCAGAAAAGAGCAAAGTGCATGCTGGGAAGGGCAGGAGAGGTTGGGAATGTTCATTGAGCCAAAGCAGGGGAAACAGCCTGTTATCTCTGAAGAGCTGAGAGTTTGCCGGACGTCCTCTCAGTGGAGAATAAAATTAGATGAGGGCTGTGGATCGGGATGCCGAAGCTTTCAGTTCTGACCTCCGAGTCTTTGGCCCTGTGACTAGCAGTGACATGCTGGGCCCCTTTGGAGGTCTATAGACCTTGAAGAATCGATAAGATAGCGTAATATCTCTTATATTTCAGAAATCTTATCCTGCAACAAGTGAAGCATTTGGGGATTCAGATCAAGAGCTAAACGGAGCATCACTGCAGACCACCAGGAATTTTTCAAAAGTCTCTACTTCTCTTTTAACTTGAGCTAATTTGAATGTGGACCAAACAAACAAAAAATAAATATGAGTGGGTCAATCGATTCTGAATCCACCTTCTGATGACATGCAAAATGAAGCGGATAGAATGGACTGTGGCCCAAAGGGTCTGATTCAAATCTAATGGACCCTTGGTGACAAAAAGAAACATTTAAAGAATTGGAACTAGTCCAAGGATGGGGCAGCAAGGTAACTCGACTATGAGGTCGATACGAAAATGGGACATTTTCCTGTGATGATAACTGGCGCAGACATGCAAAGCTGAGGTCTTTACAGATCATAACATAGATAGAAGGCAACTAGTGTAGTGCCCTGGGTTGCTTAGTGTTGCCATACTGAGCATTGACCTAAAGCAACCTGGAGAGAAAGGGCTTTACTCGCCGTAAAGGTAGAGTCCATCACTGATGGAAGCCAGAGTAGAAGCCTTAACTGGAGCATAAGCTACAGGTGAATGCTGTCCTGGCTTTCTCCCCTGGCTTGCTCAGCATGTTTTCTTATACAAGCCAGGACCACCAGATGCCGAGGGATAGAACCACAAACAGTGCCCCGGACCCTACTGTGCCAGTTAACAATCAAGAAAAAGCCTCACCGCTGCGCTCTCAGGCCAATCTGCTCCAGGCAATCCCCAGTTGAGATTCCTTCTCCCCAGGAACTTCAAAGTTAGCATCCAAGACTAAACATCCCAGAATAAACAAAATTTAAGGTGGAACTGTGATTCTTAGGCAGACCCTTGGTTTAGACAAATCAACTCTAAAAGCCTTTTTGTTTGGTTGTTGTTGTTGATTTGAGATTTAAATAAGAACTGAGGGTCAGCTGTTCGATAGCATGGAGAGGGTAAAATCACCACAGAATAAGAGGAAAAGACAATGCAGCACATATGGTAGTCTCTTGTTTTTAAAAAGAATGTGATAGAAAAACAACAGAAAGCTTGCTCGAGGAAAGGGAAGTTGAATTCTTTCATACCCCTTGCTCTCTGCATGCTTACGTATGAGGATTTTCCCTCTTTTCTCCTTCAGAAATATCTAGATACCTATAAACACAGAGTTGTACTTATATACATTTTAACAAAATATAGGGCAATCTAAAAGTTAGGTCAATCTCAATACATTTTTATGTTATTTGACCAATATTCCTAAAGATTGTTAAATGTGAGTATTTTTTATTTTGGATTTATTCAGAATATTCAGAAAAAAATTATAACTTTACAGACATGTACTTAGAAAGGTGAATAAAGGTAATCTCAGAATTAGATGACAATTTTTTCACTTGAATTTTTTTATAAACATTTGCATTTATATTTATTAACCAAATGATACATGAGTCTAAAAAGTTTCAAGTTTAAATATTTTAAAATAAACAAAAGTGTGACTTTTAAAACACTGTGGGGTATGGAGAAAGAACATTTAGAGGGAAATTCACAGCACTGAATATGTATGTCAAATATAGAGAAAAATCTAAAACCAATAATCCTAGTTTCTAACATTATAATTAAAAATGAACTGGGTGTGGTGACATACACATATAATCCTAGCATGCTGAAGGCGGAGGCAGGGGGATTGTGAATTCAAGCTTAACTTGAGCTACACAGCAAGACCAATATCAACAAGAAAGAAAAAAGAATGATAAGGAGGGAGAAAGAAGGGGGAGAGAAAAGAGAAAGGAAGAAGACAAGTGCAGAGAATAGGCAAAGGCAGGAGGAAATATGAGTTGAATCCAAAGAAATCATGAAAATTAGAGCAGAAATCAACAAAATAGAAAAAAAGCAATAGAACCACAAGCTGGCTCTTTACAAGTCTAGCTTGGACAGGAAAAATGGAGAGATGACACAAGTTACTAAAACAGAAGCATAGGGAGGGGCTGCGGCAAGGCTCTCTGGTTAAGAGCATTGGCTGTTCTTGCAAAAGATGCAGGCTATGTTCCCAGGACCAAGTCAGTGGCTCAAAACCGCCTGTAACTCCAGTTCCACAGAATCTTACACCCTCTCTGGCCTCTGCAGATACCGGGACACAGCTTTATAATCTGTGATCCCAACTATGGAAGGTAAAACTACGGATCTAGTAAAGATCAAATTAAAGGCCAAGAGGAGTAAAGAATAAATTGGCAGAGTGCAGGCATTTTTAGGGCAATGAAAATACCCAGTCATCACATGTTTCCAAAACACAGAGAATTCTAGCCCTTAGAGTGAATGTTACCTGGCCTGGGCAATGTGTCAGAGAGGTGAGGAGTGGGGAAGACACAGAAAAAGGGAAAGAAGAAATTGAAGACAAAATAGGTAGTAAAGATGAGTGTTAGACAAATGAAGGCTCTGTGTTTCTCCTGTCAAACTACACTCATCAACACTAAACACCTCTGTGACTGTGAGCGTCAAGGGGATTTCTAGCCAGCAGCAAGCAAGCTGTCCAAAAATCTGCAGCAAACTCTGTGCTCCCTCTAAACCAATTAGGTCCAGACGCCACCCACCTGCAGCCAGTGTCAACCTCAGAAGCTCAGGGTTGGATCCTCAAGCTGACCACACATGCTTTGGACATCGGTAACAAACCACAGACTGTGCTTCTGACCCACCCATTAGAAATCAACTTCCTCCTCCAGGTTCCATTCATTTTCTCCAGAAGCTCCCAGAGCTGGGGCAAACCTTTTTTAGGCTTTGTCATAAAGGACATAGGTAGAGAGATGAAGAGGGTAAGGTCTAGGAGAAGGAAGAGGAAGCCCCAGTGCCCGCTGTGAAGACTCAGTCTTCCCAGTGATAAGGACCCAGAAGTTCTCTGAGCCCAGCCTTCGGGTTTTATGCAGAAGTTATTGTGTGGGAACAATTGCTAACAGACAGGACGGAAGAAGCAAGGTGTGTCCACTTCAGCATTTTTCTTGGCTTCTCTGGGTACCATTCCTCCCTTCTGGGCATTGGCAGAACCAGTCTAGGATGAGGAGGGCATCTTATAACCTTCCACGGAACAAGGATAAGCCAGAGGACTTTTTTTAGGAGCAGGTCTAAGACAAAAGAGCAAATTTAATTTACAAGCCAGAAAATGGGGGAAAAAACAAATAAAATTCCCACTATGAGAAGCACACGGATGAGAAGACATTTGACATAGCAACAAATACCACGATTTTAGAAAAGCAGGATCATGGTGCATACGTCTACTTTGTTTCCAGCCCACCAGGAAGGAACTTGCAGGTGACAGTCCTACTTCTTGCTAAGTTACCTAATGCTCCGTGATATAGTGATGGCCTCCTTTTTAAAAAACTGACATCCGACCGAATCCTCAGCATATCACCATTGGATAAAACCCAGTAGTCATTACTTCAGACCCTTGACCATCTGGTATAAAACAGGGTTAATAACATCTCCAGTGAAAGGTGTCTAGAGTAAACTAATTGATGTTTACTCCGGTATTGAGCAGCACATTGAATCTCAGCTTCCCGGCCTGGGAGAAGTCAGCCTTGCATAGGTGCCACTGGCTTAGGCTGTAGCCTGACGGGAATTAAGGGAAGCCAGTAGGACATCCTTTGCTCTGTCGCTGGCCCATCTGACCCTAACCAAGAAGCACATTCAATTCTCTTCATCTCTCCCCTCTCACCCAACGGTTTGCTCATGTTCTTACACACCCAGTAGGTACATAGTGAAAGCCAATCAGTGAACAGATAAGAAGTAACAGATGAGAGCTTCAGACCCTCCCCTTTCAGAACTCATGCTATTCCATTTGGAAGGGACCCACTCACTTGAACTGCACAGTGTTCCACATTAAATACTTCATTAAAGATGGCCTTGTTCTAAAAAGTAGTGACACGACTCAAACCACCTCCTAGAATCCTCATTAGTCTCTTGGATTAGACCTAACTGCTGTGCTCCTCAGTAGACTCTCCACAGACATTACCTTGAATTGATGATAAAGACAGCGGCAACCACATTCACCTATCCTTTACACTGAGCTTACCCTCCATCGACAGCTCTGGGATCTTCCTCCTCAATGAACCCAGGATCTTGGCTAAAGCAACTACTCGGCCACTGAGTGAACATCGCAGCCCTGGGATCCCATTTTTAAATCTTTTGGGGCCCTAAAAATTGGTAATGAGTCTCAGAACTATCCATGTTATTTTTTTTATAAACACCATTTTCCAGAACTGCAATGCTTCCACAATAGGAATGTTATTTCCAAATAGTAGAAGATGCTGGCTGGGTTTTTTTACTTCCAACCACAAGTGAAAAGGGTGTTCTTCCTCAGACCCACTCCTGTCTCTCATCCATCTCTGTCGGCCATAATAGAAGGAAATGCGTGCAGTTGGTCACTCTGCCAACGCCTTCAGCACAATGTGTACAGCTGATTCCTGTCTCCAGACATTTTTCTCACTGAAAGAAAAACGTGTCATTTAAAGGAATTCAATAGTTCAATGTCAATATGGTATTTTTTATTAGTAGAAAAAGTCCCTAACATAACAATTATATATATATATATATATATATATATATATATATATATATAACTTTTCATGTTAGGGTCAAGTTCCTTTTTTCTAGGTGACTTTGAAAAGTGAAAATACATTTTAATCAAGGTATTTTATTTTTCAGACGCACATGTTAAAAAGTTCCAGTGAGTTCCTTTTCCACTTCCTTTTTAGTTGAAATGACACTTGCCCTCTATGGAATATAAAGTAGTGGCACCATTTTATGTAAAAATTCACCCAAAGGCTTAACATTTGGTTTTTCATATTTTCTCTGCATATAAGATATTTACATATATAGCCACATACTAACACATGTAAAACCATGTACTACTTTATACCTCAGTCTTCTTATGCAAAAGGATGACATTGCAGGAAGCTAACTGGGATACCTGAATTAATTTTTTATAGATTTATTTATTTATTATATATAAGTACACTGTAGC
Source organism: Rattus rattus (assembly GCF_011064425.1). Lineage (NCBI taxonomy): Eukaryota > Metazoa > Chordata > Mammalia > Rodentia > Muridae > Rattus > Rattus rattus. Next base: position 23,160,563 of record NC_046168.1, on the reverse strand, counting down.
TATCTTCAGACACACCAGAAGAGGGCATCAGATCTCATTACAAATGGTTGTGAGCGACCATGTGGTTGCTGGGATTTGAAGTCGGGACCTCTGGAAGAGCAGTCAATGCTCTTAACCTCTGAGCCATCTCTCAGCCCGAATTAATTCCTTTTAATGTCTGCAGAATAGTTTACTTTCCACATCATGTTTATCTTATTTATGTTCTTGTGGAGCAATCCCACCCTCACCGGGTGTTGCTGCACTAATGATTTTCACCTTTACATGGTGGAACAATTGCAGGACAATCAAAGGAACAGACAAAAAACAGTACTGTGGTGACTGATGTGGGTGAGATAGCCAAACACAATGTCCACTGCCATGTCAGAATATGACAGTCCTAGGTAACTTTCACTAGTACTCCCAATGCCTGGCCTGTGCCCTGCTGAACTTACAGCTAGAATAAGCTTTAAATCTTCATCAGTGTCATTCCCTAAAGAAAGCTCTAGATGGGGAACTATGGCGACAAGGTTATGGTGGCTGAACCAGAAAGGCTTACTACCATCTCCCATCTTACAACGATTCCTTCTTCCATCCATAACAGGAACACAGAATTAGAAGCAAAGCCAACCTTGCTGTAGCCAAAGCTTTCCTAGAGAGCCCTGAGTCCAGACACATGGTTCGTTTTTGTTTTGTTTTAAGATTTGTTTTTAACTTTTAATCACGTGCATGTAAGAGGGGCACGTGCTCACAAAAGCAGGTGCCTGTAGGTGTAGAGCGTCCTCCTGAGGCTGGGGTTACAGGTGAGTGTACGCTGCCCAACATAGGTGCTAGGAATCAAACTCAGCACCACTCTACTGCTGAGCCATTCTTCTAGGCCTCTGGAAGCAATGGTTCTACCCAATAGCTGCTTTGGGGACAATAGAGGCACTAGAGTAAATTTAGATGCCTGCTAAAGCAAGACCCTTCACTGTTCTTCTCAACTATGCCTTCGTTATTGCTGGGCTTCCTTAGGTAGAATTGCTAGAGGATGAAGACAGAGCTTTGCACGTGGTAACCGCACACCCCTCCACTCGGTATGATGGCTGCCTCAGTTTGCCTCTATGAGCATTTCGGAACCATTTTTCATTTCTTCTTTATGGGTCTTCAAGTTCCCCGGCTTTATACTCTGCCCAAATTCCAAGTCAATCCTGAAAAAGACATGTAGACTTTTTAAAGAATTGTTTCTTTACAGGAGCAGCTTGTTTCATTCAGAAACATGATTTCTTACTATTATTTTCTTCTCTAATGGTCTTCTGGGCATCCTTAAGAAAATTACTTCCAAATATTTGATCATTTTTAGCTAGGACCTAAATAAATTATTTTTCCTCATGTCATTATCTAAATCTCATTACTATAGAAAAGCTACTTTGTTTTTTTTTTATGTTTATTCTATAACACCCCCCCAAATGTTTCTAGGGATTAGATTTCTAAAGAAAAGTACCATATACAAGTATGATGATAAATGTTAAAGACTGAAGGCATTACTTGATTCCTATGCAAATACTAACTATAAAAATGAGCCCCTCTCCAAAATATAGGAGAACGTTGATAAACTGGTTGAATGTTGAGGAGATTTTGAAAAGTGAACCTAGAGTTTAAATAGCCTGAGTTTGGCACTTCCTCCAAGAGATGCCTAAGCAGCCTACACTGTATGGCTCCTACTTGTAAGGAAATAAAAGGGTGTCTTGAGAATGTGTCAGCCTTACTCTGCACCTCAGAACAGAAGATTAACACTAAGCTACTATATTGCACAAGTTGAGGGGTGAGAACAAACATCCATCAAATTTGTGCTTTGTCTAATACATCAGAAACTCAGCCTCGAGTGACTCATGGAGCAGCAGTCATGTGGAGGGAGGAGAGAGGTGGGGCTTTCTCTACTTTCATCCTTCTTTTGATCCAATTTCCAGAAAGGGACCATATATGCTGCATCTGTACTAGTGTTGGATCAAAAAATATAAACCCCTACTCTAAGGATTGTTTTTTGAGAGTCACACCTAATGTTCAGACTAAATAATCCTGGGGATCCTTGAGAAACTTAGACATGGGAAGTAACTTGTAATCATAGTCCAAAGGGAAGCAGTGTAAAATAATATAGACAATTTCTATAGACTAACCAACGTATTCATGAACAGTTGAAGCAGACAACAGATTCCACCTTTAATATTAATGGATAGGATAATGGCAATGATAAAGAAAGGCCAACGAGACATCCCAAACTGTAGGGTAACAGTTTCCCAACCATAGGTGAGAACAAAACAGTCTCTGATGACGCAGAATCATTCTGTCCCCAGAAAAGCAGAAGTGACAACCACACTTGAAAGTTGTATCCTCACCAGCTAATCCTTCCAGGAAGTATCTCAGAACTTCTGGTTACGATACAATAGAAAAATCCCTGAGCACGATGAGTTCTACAAGTTTTACAGGTTTTGCAAAGGCACTAGGAACTTACTAATCACACTAGCATAGATGCCCAATGCCTCACTAAGTCAGGAGTATATGAGTCTTGAGGGAAAAAAAATGAACAGGCCTTGAAGAATTAAGCATGACACATTACCTTGATATACGCCCTTAGATATATGGCCTTACCTTGCCATGCCAGAGCTGGTACTCCTAACTACACTGAGAACTGAGATCTTTAGCTTGTGTCTTCTCAATATGCCATGTTGCTTCCAGACACTATCCCTCCTTAGATCACCATATGTGACATGACAGAGAGCCCAGGTGCTGATCAGTGGTCACTATATCTTCTGGCATGGAGTTAAGAAACCTTCAGAACATTCTGCTTGTTATTTCTTCCCTTGAAAGAAGAATTGGGTTGCAATTTAATTCAGAAAAAAAACTTTAAAAATAAGACTTGCTAGTATGATACTAATACAATTCAATCAATAGAAGACAGAAGCCAAGGATCCTGTGTGTTAAAGCTGCAACAGGAAGATTAGATTGTGCTCTAAATACACTGGAAGATAGTATCAATTTTGTTGTCTTAAATGAAAATAGATTCTTCTTGACACACACTGCTTCTCCCCTGGATTCCTTGGTAGTCTACTACTGGGAGATCCTTGTCACCCTCTCTTCCCTTCCTCAGTTTTCACAAACCACTTCAAGGATTAAATATGCACGAGTACATCTCCATTTACGTTGGCCAGGCTGGTATCCAGATAAGCAATGCCTGTTGGGAGCTCTACTGCTCGGAACATGGTACCCAGCCAGATGGCCAGATGCTAAGTAACAAGACCACTGAAGGAGGAAATGATTCCTTCAACACCTTCTTCAGGGAGACACGGTAAGCACATGCCGTCAGTGTTTGTAGACCTAGGACCCATAGTAATTGATGATGTTCACACTAGTACCTTCTGCCAGCTCTTCTGCCCTGAGCAGCTCATCTTAGTCAAAGAAGATGCTATCCTAACTATGCCCATGACCACTACACCATAGGCAAAGAAGATGCTATCCTAACTATGCCCATGACCACTACACCATAGGCAAAGAAGATGCTATCCTAACTATGCCCATGACCACTACACCATTGACAAGGAGATCATTGACCTTGTTTTTGACAAAATTCACAAGCTCGCTGACCAGTGCATGGGTCTTCAGAGTTTCTTGGTTTTCCACAGCTCTGGCAGGGAAACTGACTCTGGGTTCACCTTCATGTTGATGGAACAGCTCTCTGTCGATTACAGACAGAAATCCAAGCTGGAGTTCTCCATTTTTCCAGCCCTGCAGATTTCCACTACTGTGGTTGAGCCATACAATTCCATCCTCACCACTTAGTGCTCTGATTATGCCTTCATAGTTGACAATGAGGCTATCTATGACATCTTTCATAGAAATCTCAACATTTCGAGAACCAAACCTACACTAACGTTAACCACCTTATTATTACACTTATAACCTTATTAGTGATTGCCTTCAATCACTGTTTCCCTCAGATACCATGGAGCCCTGGATTTGGTCTGACCGTATACATTGTTGTCTTTCTGCAGGCACAAGATAAGGCAAGGTCTGTGATTAGGTAATGAAAAAGTAAGGCGGGGACAGAGTTTTTGAAAGACGGGAGGGAGAGAGGGAAAAAGAAAGAAGAAGAACCAAGATGGAGGCAGAGAAGGACGACCCCGATCTGTGTGGCCTTAAATGGTCATGGGTAGTTATGAATGTTTCCTAAGAGATGGATTTTTATAGGACAATTTGTCTTATCTAGGTGGGCAGTTTATATCATTATCAATTGGTCATGAGTTTATTATGTGGATGTTTTGTGGATTGAGAATTCAAGATATAAATCTGATTGATAAGTTACAAGTTTATTGAGTTTTGATTTTAACACGTTACTGGAGTTCAGACTATAACCACAGGGGGGCCAATGCTGGGAATGTGAACAGAGTCCACAGCAAGAAAGCTGTAAGATAGACGGTCTTTGTAAGAAACTGCTGTGGCAGAGACCTGCCTTGGGAACTAGAATAATGGAAAGATTGCTGACAGGCTCAGAGAGTAGCTGTGTAAGTGTGAGATTGGGAGCTTAGCAGTTAAGATGCTTTGTTGATTGAGATGAAAATACCCCACAGATGCCATGTGCCCCTCCAGAGCCAGCAACAGTGTGGGTTAATAGATTCTTTTAATAGTATTTACCACAACATGACAGCATTCCAGACCAGCCTGGTACCCTATCCTTGCATCCACTTCCCTCTGGCCACATCTGTCCCTGTCATCTCTGCCGAGAAAGCCCACCACTAACAATTTAAAATTGCAGAGATCACAATGCCAGCCAATCAGATGGTGAAGTGTGACCCTCAACATAGTAAATACATGGCTTGCTGCCTGCTGTACCATGATGATGTGGTTCCCAAAGATGTAAATGCTGCCATTGCTACCATCAAAACCAAATGTACCACCCATTTTGTAGACTGGTGCCCCTCTGGCTTCAAGGTTGGCATTAATTACCAGCCTCCCACTGTGGTACATGGTGGAGATCTGACCAAGGTCTGGAGAGCTGTGTTCATGCTGAGCAGCACCACCGCTGATGAGGTCTAGATCAAAAGTTTGATCTAATATGTGCCAAGCGGCCCTTTATGCACTGGTATGTGAGTGAGGGCAATGAGGAAGGGGAAGTCTTTGAAGCCCATGAGAACATGGCTGACCCACAAAAAGATTATGAGGAGGTTGGAGATGCAATGCACCTTGATCCATCAGTTTTCAGAGAGCAACCTTCTGTTCTAACATCCCTTGTTTAGAGATCTCCACGGGAACCTCTTGGTCAACAACTCAACCAAATGCAACCCGGGCCCACCACTGGAAATCTTGCCTGGCCTCAAAAGATGGCCAGTTCAGACTCCCTATCTTCCATTACTAGGAGTCTTCACTAGGGTCACCCTCATGGATTCCAGGAAGTTTCCACTGCACTAAGCTTTACACTACCCCCTGATTGCTTCCAGCCATCTCTCCCTGCATTCTCTCCCTCCATCCTTTCCCTCCTATCCCTGATCCCTCCTTCTCCCACCCCTACCTGTACCCAGTCTACCCACAAAATCTGTTCTACTCCCCCTTCCCGGAAAGTCCATGTGTCCCCTGGAGCTCTACTCTTGACCTAACATCTCTGGGTCTGTGGATTCTAGCTTGATTATCATTATTTAATAACTAATATCCTCATGTAAGTGAATATATATCATATTTGTCTTTCTGGGTTACCTCACTTGGGATGATATTTTTTAGTTGCATCCAGTTACCTGTAAATTTCATGATCCCATTTGTGTACATATAACACATTTTCATTATTCATTCTTCAGTTGAGGGACATGTAGGTTGTTTCCGGTTTCTGACTTTTAGGAATAAAGCCTCAGTGAATATGGCTGAGCTAGTGTCCTTGTGGTAGGATGGAATATCCTTTGGGTTTATGCACAGGAGTAGTATAACTGGATCTTAAGGTAGAACAATTTCCAGTTTTCTGAGAAACCATGTATTGATTTCCACAATGGCTGACACGTCTGCATTTCCACCAGCAATGGAGGGATGTTCTCCTTGCTCCACATCCTCCCGAACATGAGCTCTCACTTAGCCATTGTGACAAACGCAAGGTGGAACCTCAAAGTATTTTTATTTTGCCTTCCCCTGCTAGCTAAGAACATTGAACGCTTTTTAAAGTTTTCTGAGCCACTTGAGGGTCTTATTGAAAATTCCCTTTTTAGATCTGTACTCCATTTTTAATTGGATTGTTTAGTTTTTTTTAATATCTAGTGTCAAGTTCTTTACATATTTTGGATATTAGACCCCTATCAGATGTGGTTTTGGTAAAAATCTTTCCCTGTTCTGTAGGCTCCCTCTTTGTCCTATTGACAATGTCTCTTGTCTTGCAGAAGCTTTTTCATTCAGTCCAGAGGTACCATTTATTAATTGTTGATCTTAACGCCTGCACTACTGGTGTCCTGTCCGGAACGTTGTGTGTGGAGTTTTGGGTTTGGTTGATTTGGTTGCTGCTGTTGGTGGTGGTTGTGGTGGGTTCTTTGTTCATTTATTTGTTTGGGGGTTTGAGATAGAGTTTCTCTGTGTGGCCATAGCCATCCTGGACCAGGCTAGTCTTGAACTCAGAGATTACCTGCCTTTGCCTACCTAATTACGAGGATTAAAGGTGTGTGCTACCACCACTCAGTGTGGAAGACATTATCCTTTTGAAACAGTATGTATAGGATGTTAGTGAGTGGTAACGGCTACCAGAGCAAGAAGATAGCTGTAAGTCCTTGTCCCTGCCACGGGCGAGATGCCACAAATTTTGGCTAGGTAGCTGGCAGAAAAATAGAACTCATGACTTCAATATACATTTTGTAAAAAGATTCAAGTCTGTCAATTTTACCTCCAGCAAATCACAGGAACTAAGAAAAACTTTGTTCTGAAGTAGCATTGAGGGTTAGCTAGAAAACTCCTCACTCCCACATTTTACTATTTTACAAATACATTTCCAGAAGTAAGCAGTTACCAAATCAGATTCATTCCGAGGAAAGAGAGGTTGACCCTGGTTCGTAGCATACATTAATTTTTTAATTTATATTTACGCTTTGGAAGTCTAGACATAAACATTAATCTGTAACTCAGTAGTAAAGTTCTCAGCTGGCATGTGCAAAATCCTGGGTTTAACCCTTGATACCACAAGTACACACACACACACACACACACACACACACACACACACACACACACAAATATTATGTAATGCTTTCTAAGAAAGCTGGGCAATATTAGTATACAACTTTAATCCCAGCACTTGGGGAGCATAGACAGGTGGATCTCCAAGTTCAAGGCCAGTCTTGTCTACAGAGTGAGTTTCAGGACATCCAGGACTACTCTGTATTGAAAAAAGAAAAGAAAAGAAAAGAGAAGAGAAGAGAAGAAAAGAAAAGAAAAGAAAAATATATATTCCTAAGAATCTCCAAAGCATGGTGAAGCATTGTTGGGTCAGCAGCTTGACTTCCACTAATTTAAATACAAACTGTTGTCTGAAACACAATCAGACCTCCAGGCACATCTGAATGCCTCCCCTGGATGAGCAGAATGGGAGAGGTATATAGTTCTCACTATCTTGAACGACAGAAGATGACGAATCCATACTTTTGCAAGACATTTTAATATACATTTTTGACTGGTAGCACTAACCTCCGTTCATGAATCTCTGAACACTGCACAATGAAACATTCAAAATTCAGTGAGTGTGACACAGACTGCATACATGCTTCCAGTGGAAGCAATGAAAGCCAGCAAAGGCTTGCCAGGGAAGCTGAAGTCTAATGAGCCTTCTGTACTTGATGAATAAGGGAACTACTGTAGATAATGAGCTTCAAAAACAGCATGGAAACTTCTGGAATCTCTGCCCATTTGAATAGATATCCATTTTGATTGCTTGGCTTCTGAGACACAGTATGACGTGGTTCAATTTCCAGCAAAGAGGGGATGAATTCTTCAGCTTGTGTTGGATCTGCTTTCAGACTCTCCTGTCTTCGCATGGTACATTAGTTGGGTCACAACCAAAACATACAATGAAGCTCCCCTTTAATTGTTATTTTTATGATTCTCACTTTGATATCAGTCTCTTGATCAAGAGCCAGTTTAAGCTAGGCTTGGGTTCCCAAATCATTATCCCAAAAATAATAACACCATTGCTCAACCAGAAAGCACTGGAAAACACTCAATGGTTAAGAGCATTGGCTGTTCTTCCAGAGGACCTATGTTCAATTTCCAGCACCACATGGCAGTTCACAACCTCTTTAACTCCAAACACAAATGAATTGCAAGAGAAAGCACCACTAAGTACAGAAGATACTGCATAAAATCACCCTTTAGACTGATTTCCTACAGCCACATAAACAGGGCTGCACCAGGACACTTCCTTACCTTACTAAGAGGCACATCTTTCTAAGAAAATGACAAGTGGGCTTATAGCCACTATGGAAGTTAGTATGGAGGGTCCTCAAAAGACCAAATATAGATTTGCTCTATAAACAAGCTACACCACTCTGGATATTTACCAAAAGGATTCCAAGTCAACACATCACAGCTATTCTTGCATATCCATGTTTCCTGAAGCACTTTTCACAGTAGCTTAGTTATGGAACCAACATACATCTCAACAGAAGAATGGATAACAAAAATATAGTCTATATACACAGTAGGATGTTTTTCAATCATAAAGAAAGATCAAGGTACGTTACTTGACAAAATGTTGATTCATCTAAGATAATCATATTACCTCAATTACACAAATATCATAAAGACAAAGATCATATGTCTTCTTATAGAGAAAGAGGACAAAATGGCACAGGGAACAAGCTCCAAGTATTTTATACACTGGCATACTAGAATCAAATGGTAAAATAAAACATAAGGAAACTGTTAAGGGCACTGAGACAAAAAGGAAAAAGAAGAGAAAATTAGAGAACCCTAGATGGATGCCTGTGGATCCCTTTGCCATTAGCTCAAGAATAATCTAAAGAATTGCAAGATAATAAAATCATGGCAGAAAAATGAAAGCACTTGGTTCATCTCCTTCCTCCCCATATGTTTAGAATATCACTCATAAAATCTTACTTTATTTATATCATTTTTCAAATAACTTTTTAAATTGCAAAATTAATATAATCTCAAGCTGGATATGGACAACATCTGTCGTCCTAGCACACAGGAGGCAGAGGCAAGAAGAGACCTCGCAGTCTCCTATTCCACAACACGATGGAGCAATTGCCTTCAACATTCTGACCCAGAACATAGGACAGACCTTACGTGAAACAGGAATTATTATGAAGGACTAGCTTATCTGTCTTGGCAGAGATGAGCTGTTGACTATCTTGCATCTTGTGGCCTTTCATGGACAGTATTTTTTATTTGTAGATGAATTAGGGCAACTTCTGCCCAGTGGCTGCCCTGCCACAAAAGCAACCTCCTGGAAGTTGATGTTCAACATCCTCTCTGAACTGTGGGGGGCGGAGGGGGATGTCAGACACAGACATGTCTCTAGACAAATGATTTTTAATAATTAAATGACCATCAATGTTGTATTCTGTGGACTTCTGATGCTTTTGAAGACTATGTAAAGTATATCTGAATTCTCTCCCTTTAACTACTCAGCTATTTCTCATTAAAATATCTCAAAAAATACCCTTTTATAATTCACTCAGAACCATGAGTTTGCTATCTAGCCCTAAATTTGTATTTTTGAAAGAGTTATATAGGCACAATGCCTGTCTAAGAGTATCAGTACTAATCCCAAATTTTATATCAATATAAGAAATTCGTACCTATCAAAACCTTAATTTTGTATCAAAAGTAAATTCTGTACCATTGTAAGAAATTATGACTTCAACTTTGTATCGATTATAAAGATTTCTACCAATTAAGATTACAGCTACACAATTAATTCCAGCTAGTTCCTTCCTGTTCAAATTAAGACCATTTCCAAATTGTCCCTTAAAATACAGCCTAAGTATAATTCATAAAATAACCAGAACCATCCACCCAAACATAAGGGCCTGGGACAACATCTCCACAACTTCTGCCTCCTAAATGAGGGCAATGAAATAGCTTTAAAGGGGAGGGGAAGGGTAGGGAAAAATCAGAGAGTTGGTTAGGCCTGAAGAAAGCCGAGCCAACAATTGCTATTTAGTCTCTAATGTTCTGACTGGATCCATTTGAATGGTTCAATGGGGTAAAGCAACCTGGAATCCATGACACCAGAAGTCCAAGCAGGTCCGTCCTGCGTGTCTGAGGATGAATCTCACCAAAGCTGTACACTCCGCATTATACAAATATCAAAACAAAATTTAAGTATCATCAAGATATCCGCATGGATTGTGTTAGTCTGCATAGGGTGAACAGACTAGTTAAGAAAGAATTTCTGCTCCTTGTTTGAACATGTGAAAGACAGTCTTTTTTATGAGCCAATTTTAGTAATAACCAATCCTAAGTCTTCATTCATACCGTGTGAAGAATGGCACAAAGAATCTTTACCTTTCCTGTTTGGTTCTCTTAAACTTTCCTAGTTCTTGGGGGTTGGGGGGGGGTATCGGAGGTCTCCCTCTGTCACATCTGATCCATATCATTCTGGAGGGAGTCTAGAGCCTAACGGCCTTTTCTATAAACACAAACATAAAGCCTTTCTCCCAGATCAGCATGTCCTTTAGCCAGTAGCCAGACAAACTTTTAGCTTGACTCTCTCCCAGAGGAATGATGAAATAAAAAAAAAAACAAAACTCAAAATCACACCCGTTTTGATAATTAAAACTTCAAAACAAATGAAGTAAACTCAAATACTGTAAGAGCCTATTCTTAGGCTTTTTCTAATCTTGTCAAGCCAGGATATTTAACCCAAAATCCCGTGGAGGCCACATTAATAGATATGAGCTGTCCTGCAAGACTTCATGACTTCTCTAAAACATTTCTGTTCTCATACAATCTCCCTTCTGTCCTTTGTGGGAGGCAGCAGCCCTTTCTGCCTACCTCTAGGTCAGTTTGTTTTTGCAAAGCAGGACTCCCAGCACCTCTGGGCTCAAACTTCCTGCATTAGTTCAGAAACACTGGAAGAATTCCCCTGTGGTTCGGGCAAAATCTACACTCTCTTCTAACTTTAAAAACAATTAATCCAAACTTAGAGTTCTATCCTATGATTACCTGCTTATAGGAAGCAGGCAGCTTTTATTGTTTGGCTCTCTTCCTCAGAGCCGCCATCTTGTCTCTTTTCACAGAAGGAAACCTCAGAGCCTGAGTTTCTTTGTTTAAGATGCCCGCGCTGGATATACCGCGACTCCACTCCACTCGCTGAGAAACTACCTCTCCCTCCTTCCAGACCTGCTTCACTGTGTCTGATCAATCCGAGAATCCTAAATTATTAGTAGATTCTTGCCTGCCATGTTCAACGTCATCGATAGTGTGTAATTTTTTTTTTTCGGAGCTGGGGACCGAACTCAGGGCCTTGCGCTTGCTAGGCAAGCGCTCTACCACTGAGCTAAATCCCCAACCCGATAGTGTGTAATTTTTAAAAATGGCGCGCTAGGCTCTGGAATCAGCAGCTGCCGGCTAGCCAGCTCCACTAGCCTCTAATGACCACACTGGCCTCACTCAGCTGTCCACCCGCTAGCTAGCGCTCTTCCCAAAATGCCCGGAGCAGCAAATGCTCTACACTGACCATCCACCCCTGCTGACCACCAATGACTGCTACGCAGCTGCTCTCTCTCTCTCCCTCCCTTCCTCCCTCTCTCTCTCCTCTCCTCTCCTCTCTCTCTCTCTCTCTCTCTCTCTCTCTCTCTCTCTCTCTCCCTTTCTCTCTCTCTCACTCGCTCGCCCACCTGAGTCTTCACGGATCAAAAACACCAGACAATCTTAATATTTAAAATCAGCCAGATGTTGCAACCTCTGGAAATCTATTGCTCTAAATTCATCAGCTATCCTGTGTCGGAACTCATCTGGTGGCAGAGGCCGCCACCAGGTTTCTAACAGCCCCCCAGGCCTACCTAGTATGTCTTCTCTGCTCCACAGCCTGGCTGAAAGCCCTTTCTCTATCCCTTCTCCTCCTTTTCCTCCTGGGACCCAGAAAACCGGTCTCCATATCTTTTCCCACTGATTGGTTCTGTCTTTTTTTTTTTTTTTCTTTTTAATTAACGTGAGTATTTCTTATTTACATTTCGAGTGTTATTCCCTTTCCCAGTTTCCAGGCAAACATCCCCCTAATCCCTCCCCCTCCCCTTCTTTATGGGTGCTCCCTGGGGGTATTTTCTTTTTTTTTTTTTTTTTTTTTTTTTAATTTAGCTCTTAGTAGGAGCATTCTTTTTTTTTTTTTTTTTTTTATTAACTTGAGTATTTCTTATGTACATTTCAGTGTTATTCCCTTTCCGGTTTCGGCAAACATCCTTCCCTCTCCCCTTCCTTATGGGTGTTCCCCTCCCAACCCTCCGCCCCATTGCCCCCCTCCCCCCAACAGTCTAGTTCACTGGGGGTTCAGTCTTATCAGGACCCAGGGCTTCCCCTTCCACTGGTGCTCTTACTAGGATATTCATTGCTACCTATGAGGTCAGAGTCCAGGGTCAGTCCATGTATAGTCTTTAGGTAGTGGCTTAGTCCCTGGAAGCTCTGGTTGGTTGGCATTGTTGTACATATGGGGTCTCAAGCCTTCAAGCTCTTCAGTTCTTTCTCTGATTCCTTCAACAGGGGTCCCGTTCTCAGTTCAGTGGTTTGCTGCTGGCATTCGCCTCTGTATTTGCTGTATTCTGGCTGTGTCTCTCAGGATCGATCACATCCGGCTCCTGTCGGTCTGCACTTCTTTGCTTCATCCATCTTGTCTAATTGGGTGGCTGTATATGTATGGGCCACATGTGGGGCAGGCTCTGAATGGGTGTTCCTTCAGTCTCTGTTTTAATCTTTGCCTCTCTTGTCCCTGCCAAGGGTATTCTTGTTCCCCTTTTAAAGAAGGAGTGAAGCATTAACATTTTGATCATCCGTCTTGAGATTCATTTGTTCTAGGCATCTAGGGTAATTCAAGCATTGGGCTAATAGCCACTTATCAGTGAGTGCATACCATGTATGTCTTTCTGTGATTGGGTTAGCTCACTCAAGAGGTTCTGTCTTTATTTAGCTAATCAATTAGGGAACCTCTGCCTACACTCCCTCGGGAACAATCAGGGTAGACGTTTGTACGCCAAAGCCCTCTTCACTCTTAGCTATGTTCAAACACTAATTTCAGAAGACGCCTAACATTTGATCATTACATTTAACACTGCACAAAACACCAGCAAATAAAACAAATCTCCTCTCAACTTCTCACGTCTGCTCACATAACAACCACCTCATTGTCCAAAGACTTCGTCCTGTACCTCAGCCCTTCAGTGTTGCCAAGGGCTCAGCAGTCACTCCCGTTCTGATTCTAGTCCAAAAGTGTATAGAATATGCTTGCTGGAATCACAATGGAAGAATCTCTACAGGGAATGTCAAACTTAACCTCTTGAACTTTTCTTTCCAAATAGAAGTAGATTTTAAAAGATTCACTAATTATTTTTCTGTGACAGGCTCCAATGCCCAACAGATTTGTCACAAATACTGTTTGAAGACATAATGGGGCCAGAGAGATGGCTCAGTTGATAAATGGTTGTCTTATGAACACAAGGGTCAGAGTCCAATTACCAGAACCCCAAATCCAGATATGGTAGTGTGCTCGATCTCAGAGCTAGGGGACAAGACAGATAGATCTCTAGCTCTTGATGGCCATCTGGCCTAGCCTACTTGATGAATCTTAAGCCAGGGAGAAAAGTGGCACATACTTTTAATTCCAATAATCCAGAGTCAAAGGTGAATCTGCATGAGTTCAAGACCAGCCTGGTCCTCAGAGTGAGTTTCAGACAACGGCTACATAGTGAGAGTTTATTCAAATAAATAAACAAATAAGTCAAAGGAAGATGGCACCTTAAGAATAATACCCAAGGTTGTCCTCTACTCTACTATACCCAGACACACAGACACACCCACACACAGACACACCCACACAGACATAGACATACACACACACACACACACACACACACACACACACACACACACACACACACGTACATTTATGGCATCACCCAGGATCAGCAAATTAACAGGACATAGAGTTAATCAGTTTCCTTTGCAGCCATACAGTCTTTTGCATAGCTATTCAACCCTGCTCAGGTATTCCATGCTCGCACCAAGGCACCCATTCACAATAAAACAAGTGGACATGGCTATGTCCATTAGCCTTTGACTCTCAAAAAAAAATCTTTATGTCTAAGACAATAGTTTTCTGGAGATAGGTGGTAATAGTGATAACAGCTACACGACTCTGTGAATGCACTGAATGACACTGAGCTGTACCTTAACTGTGGTTGACATGAGGGCTGGTGAGGTGGTTCAGCTGTGGAGGCATGCATGGCCAAAGCTGTCCTAAGTTATCACCATGACCCACATGATAGGAGAGGACTCTAAGTTGTCTTCTGATTTTACACAAGCACATGTGCACACACTCGCACACACACACACACACACACACACACACACACGCACGCACTCAAACACACAAAATTATAAAAACTACAGTAGCTTTCCTGTATACTTCACCAACATTTAAAAAGAAACAGAGGCAACATACTTCTTACCGGATTCTTTTAAAACTTCTGGCCTACGTAACATTTTCTGCTAAATACTCTAGCATTAAATGAACTCCTAGGAACTAAAATGCTTTTAAAACAATGCATCAATACTTCTAAAAATAAAATTGTTCTTCCGAATATCCTCCTTTGGATATTGTGAAACCGACAAAGATCCTGCTCTAGCCCCCAACCCCTAACACGGGTGTAGTCCAAATGTTTCACTGATTCTAAGCATGCATCGGTGTGCAGGCTGACGGCCTGGGGGAATTAAAGGTGTAATTAAAAGAGCACTGTAATAACTATCTCACAGTCAATCTACTTTCTCTAAGTTATGAGTGAACAAAGGCACAATAGGATGTCAGCGGCATCAACACAATCCGACCCTTCAGAGCATGAGTCATTACCTCAAACCCCAGCACGCCCATGAGCTGTCTGTTTCTATTTATTTCTGGTTGATTTTATTCAGACTGTGTATTCACAGTCACTAGCTACCGTGTTTTTCCTTTTTGGTTGTTCGTAGGCCTTTCAGTAATGTACATTATTGATTAAGACACACCACTCACCCATACATAGCCTGAAAACAAGAAGTGTTTTTTCACAAGTAGATTTGGGGGAATTTTCTCTTTCCTGTCTACTTTCCAGTTTTCAGCTGTGGCCTTAGAAACCAACTAGAATTTCTTTTTCTGCTGTGGCCAGGGCCAGCTCTTGCACCTCCATGCCATGATTAATGTGTTATTCATCTGATACCTTCCCATTCAGCTCTTGTCTTTAGCCCGTGAACCTCTCATTTAGCTTCCAACAAAGGATTCCATTGCTGTAGGAACTGAGGTGTGTCTCAGTATTTACATGGGAGGCAGTGATGCAAGCGTTTCTGGTGAGACCAATCCTTGGCTTGGGGTGGGGAGGAACAGACTAACAGGCCACCAGGAGAGTCCTGGGGCAGACATCAGAGCCACCACTGCCAGACGGGAGCTTCAGACATAGGCTACAGACACCCAGGTGAAGAGCTGCAGCCAGAGGCTTGGATTTATTCACCAGACAATGGCCTGCCTATTCCCCAGAGCCCTGGGGCTTCTGGCCCTCCTGATGGTAAGTCTCATCTTTTGCTAAAACCAGTAAATTCTCTGCTTCCTTGCTTACCACAGAAGACTGGGTATGGTTACGGAATCCCTGTTGTACGTTCCAAAATGAATGAAGCAAAACTAATTGTGCAACTGTTAAACTCCTTCCTCTTTTCCGTTTCTTCATTTTGAAAAGAAATGTGAAACAGAAAAAAAGTTTATTTTAATGTAGTTGTTTATATGTCTTCCATTATCAGATTAACCCATCCCAACCCCAGGTTTTATTTTCCACAAGCTTCGTTTTCTTCAAGGCAATACGTGTTTTCTAAAACACAAATGAAAACGGCACTCGTGGTGCCAGCAAATCGGTTCTCCAGGATCACAAAGCTCTCGGTAAGGCAGATGGCTAAGAGCTCTGCATGCCTGATCTTGATACCCGACGTGTTTTTTAGAACAGTCACCAACCGTTGAACTAAAATCAAAGTCATTTTGACTCTCGATGAGTTGGGAGGATTCTTAAGAAAACCGGTTTTCCATTTAGCCTGTATGAACAAAGTACATGGAGCTTTTGGGGGAAGGGGGTAACATGACCTTTGCAGGAGAATAATGTCAGAAGAGTAGTTCTTCTGTTGACTGGGTCACTTTGTTTTATAAAAGACAAGGAGAATCCTAAGTGAAAGCATCAGCTTAGATGCTATAAGCTATTGTATGCCTTCATTGTGTATTAGTGGGGCGAAAACATGTCATAATTTGTCTCACCAAGACTTGAATATAAATAAAGACAGGAAAGGTTTCCAAAGCCAATTGCCACAGTGTGGATGACAAACTTGGCCTCAGCATCTATTCCCACCATTGGCTCATTTCAAAGCACAGAAAACGGAGACTTCTAAAGCTTACAGGAGATAGACGACAAGAGCTGTCTAAAACGTGCGTAAAGTTGTCTGTCATCACAACACATGCCTTGTATGGAAAAGTGTCTCAACTCTCCCTCATATGACCGTGGTCAAACAGAAAATGGACATCATGTAACTTTTCAAAGAGGGGACCAGTGACTGGACAAGGCCTCTTTTAACTGTGAAGTGGCCGCAGTTCTCTGACTGTATCAGTGGTGAGAAAGTTAGAAAATGTGTTTTCCAACACTCAAAAAAGTTTTGCCCATGCAGGGGGAGAAGAAGGGAAAGAGGGGGTTGGGGATTTAGCTCAGTGGTAGAGCGCTTGCCTAGCAAGCACAAGGCCCTGGGTTTGGTCCCCAGCTCCAAAAAAAAAAAAGAAGGGAAAGGAACAGAGCAGGGAGGGGAACAGAGGCAGAGACAGAGAGACAGATACAAATTGAAGGTTATAGATCTGACCTGTGCAATATCATAGCCACTATCCATACATGGATGTTTATCATTTTGAATATAGCTTTTCTGAGATGAAATATACAGCTAAATGTAAGATACACACTGAAGTATTTAGCCATACCAACAGAGTGTCAAAGGTATCTTTGGCTTTTATTTCAATTGCATATTGAAATTATAGTATTTTCAGTAGATTAAATACACCACTAATTGTCAAACTTTTTAACAACATTTATAAACTTATATAAAACTTTTTAATGTGAGCGTAAGAAATTTTAAAACCGTTCATATGGGTGGCATTTGTGCTCCACTTCAAGCTAAGCTGTATCCTTTCTCCTACTTTCAGAGGACGGCGTTAGGCAGGTAGGACTCGGTGGCTTCAGTAGGAGTTGACAGGACAATTGTGCCCTTAGGCAGGGACTGTGGGGCCACTGGTTTGGCTGGAATAAAAGTGTTAGAGAATCAGGGAGGAATTTAGAAAGGTGGATGAGTGTGACACTGAACAGTTCATTCTGTGATGGTAAATGGAATCCTTTTGCCAAACAGGAGCCACCCAGACTCTTGACATATGCGGTTACCCATAAAATGCAATGTTCTCAGAGCATGGGCACCATTTGTTGTTGAAGGGTGGGGTCTGAATGTTGAAAGGCATGACTGGAAAAGGTTGGTAGCTGCCTTTCCCTTTATACACACCATACAAAGACATTGGATACCATGGCAGTGTGGGGTAGAACAGAAAGGCAAGAGCGTGCAGCTCCTCCACTGACTCACTCCGAGTCTCGTGTCCTCTACTGTCAGATAGGAATCATCCACCTTAGGATGGGCACGGTGGCACATGCCTTCAATCCAGTCACTCAGGAGGCAGAGCAGACGGCTCTGTGAGTTCAAGGTCAGTCTGGTCTAACGCAGTGAGGTCAGTACAGCCAGGACTCTGTAGAGAGACTGTCTCAAAAAGAAAAGAAAGAAAAGAAAAAGAGCAATGAGAGAGAGAGAGAGAGAGAGAGAGAGAGAGAGAGAGAGAGAGAGAGAGAGAGAGAGAGAGAGATCGTGGCTTAGCCCTGGCCCTGCCTCCTAAAATGCCCACAGTAAGAAGAGAGCATCCTTGTAGTCACAGATGTACTTTAGAAGACAGGAAGTGTTCTAAAGTTGTAGTATTTCAGGACTGGGAATGGTTCTTGATGGCATCTGTCACAGTACTGTGCTTTAATGTCTTAATCACTGACACTTAAGTCAGGGAGGTCCTATGTTTCTTCAGTTAGAGTACCTTAGGGATAGTTGTATGGGGCACGGAAGATAGCCTGGTAGAGTAAGAAAGCTTAGTGCACAAACAAGGAGACCTGAGGTTGAATCCTCAGTACCCACATAGAACAAGTCAGGCACTGCCATGTGATCGGAAGCCCTGGCATTGTGGGAAATGGAGGATCCCTGGGTCTTGCTGGCCACTAGGACATGTTCAGTGAGAGACCGTGTCTCAAGAGAGTAAGGTAAAGATCGATAAAGAAGAACATCCAGTGTCCTCTGACCTCCATGCACATACACATGTAAATACATCACACACGCACACACACACACACACACACACACACACATCTATACATGTGCATACACAAATAAAAATGTAAAAAGAGTATTTGTGAAACTAATGTTACAAAGATGACAAGAAAAAGGACAACCTTAACTGCATCTACTGTGAGTGTGGAACACCACATGTTTTCAAATTTAGGGATTTTTCTCAAAAAAAAAAAATCAGCTATTTGGACTTTGAGATTAACCACTTGGAAGATGAAGGCACAAAGTCCACCTGAATATCCTTTTAAATGTGTGAGATTTATTCGTTCTCTGTATTTATCTTAATTATTTCACATAACACAAAATGGATACTTTCAAGAAAAGCTTATAGTTGAAGATGCTCGCCTTTGGGGATCTACTTATGAAAATGCAACTTGTCTTCGAAGAAAACCAGGTCCTATAGTTAGCAAAATCTTAAACACGTTTTGAGCCATAACTTCCTTATTGAGGAATGAGCTAGTGAAATGTTACAATGCTCGCTAAGGCTTTACTTAGGAAAAACTCAAACGTTTAATACAGTCTGTAATAAATAGGGGAAAGTGAAGGTCACTGAAATGTCAAGTCATGAGTAGAATGTGTCCTAGAAATAAAAAGTTGTTCCAGCCATCTTTTCTATATTTTCTACACGATATCAAAGTATATAAAAATTGGACTGAAGCTGAACACCCATTTTAATAAATGGGACAATCTGTGAGGTGTCCGTTCCGTTCTTGGGCAGTGAGATGGTTATTTCATTGTTAGTGGATATATAAAGATGGGAGTCCCACGGAACATCTTCAAAATTCAACATTCTAATGGCAGAGGAAGCTTGCCAGGAATACTACTTAACTCGGCCTGACTTTGGCAGCGGTCAGAAGATGCAATTATTTCTAGCAATTAGCACCCCCCCCCCTTGCTTAATATCAGAAACCAGTTCTCGCCCTTAACTAGAGCACTCCGTGTCCCAGGGGCTTCTCGTAAACCTCCTAGCCCTGGGTGCTTCCTTTCCAGTAAAAAGTCAATTGGTAGCCTAAGGTGAGGGCTTGCTTGGGGAGATGCCTCATGCTGAAATTACATAGATGATGGGGTTATCCATAATTACATGACGAATAATTGAGTCTGCCTAATGCACACTTTTTTCTTAATGGAGTGCAACCAGCCAGGCCGTGTTGCACAACATCAGTAGGCACATTCATGGCACTGCAGCGGGAGCAGCAAACCCGAAGTTTGTAAAGATCACCCTCACAGGGGTACAGTGGAGCACTGCTCCTTTGCTCAGAGGAGAAAGAGCACACACACACACACACACACACACACACACACACACACACACACACACACAATTGAAAAGAAAAGCAAGGTCCATAGTCCAGATTTGTACCAGCACACTTGGCAACATCGTCCGATTCAGAATATTTGCAAACAGCCAAGGGCATCACTTTTATTTACTTTAGCTAAAAAACAAACAAACAAACAAACAGCTTTCTAAGTTAATTGAGTTTACACATTGGTTCTTGAAAACTGAGTTGTCAGAAATTAAATACTAATTTCAAAATAATATATATCATTCAATTGACTAATTTGCTTTGATGAATAGTAAGTTTAGTAGAACGTTTTGTGGCTTTCAATTTCAAAAGTTCTATAGAGTCCTGGCTTACACTATTAACAGAGCATTTTTCTACTTAATATTTATAGAACCATTAGGGTTTGTTTTCCATGTAAAAATCCAATAAATAACATGAGGTATTCAATGCTCCATTATAGAATGGCCTTTGTGTTAGAAAATGATCCAACCATAGATTAAAATAAGTATTCTGGGGACAGCAGGCCAAACTATGATGTTCAGAGGGTGGTTGGTGTTAAATGTGTGTTCCAGTTAGCATTTTCGGCTTTCAGTGGGATTATTAGGACATTAGACATCATAAGTGAAGGAGCTTCCATAGAAGTCAGAAGAGGAAGTCACTCGTTTTCCTGAACTGTGTGTGTATTGTGTAACTCACTCAGCAATGTGTCTTGAAGGACTGCTATGACCTGGCATGTTCACAGTCAGTGCTTCTGATTGGTTGACTGATCCGTGAAATGCCAACCTGTGTGCATCTCATGACATTTCTTGCCCAAAATGTAAGTCATACTTAAAACATGTAATGATTCCTTTGAATTGACTGAACTGTTCTCTGGGTTCCCCAGAGCGGGGTGTGGAGCCCTCTTTGGTGCATCTAGAAATGGGCAGTGTGGCTGTGTACGTTGCTTTTCTCACAGCCACTGCAAAGCACCTGACAGAAACTTGAAGGGAGAAGAGCTTTGTTTCGTCACAGTTCCAGTCCATGTCTGGAAGGCGGATGGTGAAGCCGAGCCAAAAGAACCTTACTTCAGTGGCTGCTCACACTGGAGGCAAAGACGGCTTGCTGGGACGAGAGGGGTAGAGCTTTGTAAGCACCACCCTCAGTCGCCTGCTTCTCTAGCCACGGTCCACTCCTGAGGCTCCTCAGCCTCAGACTTGATGCTCAGCTGCAATCATAGCCAGCCAAAGAGGGGCTCAGCCTTCAGAAATGTTTCCTGTCAGGTTCCTCATGTTTCTGGAAACAAAGGACATTTTCCCACAAGACTAAAATAAGGGGGATATTCTTTGAGATCAGTATTAAAAGAAAACTTTAAAATTTAAGATGAATAAATCATCTGAAGGCTCTGACTCTGTGAAAGCCCTGGACACACACACACACACACACACACACACACACACATACACACACGCACACACACATACACACACATACACACACGCACACACACATACACACACACACACATACACACACACACACACACACACACACACACACACATACACACACACACAAACACACACATACACACACACACCACACACACACACACACACACATACACACACACGCACATGCACACATGCACACGCGCACACACATACACCTACACACACACATACGCATACACACATACACACACACGCACACACACCACACACACATACCACCCACACACACCACACACAAATGCACACACACACACACATACACATACACACACACAACACACATACACATACATACACACACACACATACATACACACACACACACTCACACACACACATACACACACATACACACACACATACACACACACATACACACACACAAACATACACACACACAAACATACCGACCTACATACATACACACACACACACACACACACACACACACACACACACATACACACACACACATACACACACACACACACACACACACACACACACACACATACACACACACACACACACACACAGGCCCCTGGTATGCTCTGTTGACTCTCCATAGACTAGGCTTTGCCTTCCTGGGAAGGTAGGAGCAGGGATTTAATGTCTATTAGAAGACTCATTCTCCTCGGAGCTAGTACAGACATGATTCATGTTTTCTGGATGACTCCATTTTTCCTGTAAAGAGGAGTATGCCTGGCCCATCCTTACCCTCAGAACCAGCTAAGTCAGTGACCACACCACACTGCTTCCTTCTTTCCTAACAGACGATGTGACTTTGGGGTATCATCTCCATGCGCAATGTAAAATCCGAGTTTCAGATGAAATGTTTGCAATGGAGGGGTTTCTCATCCTATGCCTCCTGGGATCGCTCCTTTGGTTCAGACTTGGACCTGTCTATTCATTATGCTCTTTAAAAATAAATGATCTAATAGCTCTACATTGTTTCAGAATCAAGCACAGCCTTTGGCCAGATAAAAATCTAAGGTGACTGTCATATAACTTTCTTCTGTGCATTCACGTTCGCTTGGGGTTAGGATCTGGTATCATGACACACACTCTGGAAATAAAGTGTCTGTGTTTCAAATCCTTACTGGTCAAGGCCTATTAACTGGGACAAAGCCTTCACAATCTCGTTTCTCTATATCTATCAAAACAGGGATTACATAAGAAAATGTTCTTTGGGTGGTCGCAATAAATAATAGCAATATTAAGTACAATGTTATGTAAATAAAAACTAATCAAGTCACCCACCACTATCAATCACACTTGTAATTTATCCTGTAATTTTCCATGGCCTTTGTTCCTCAGATCTCACACTCAGTGGATCAGCCAATACTTAAACACATGAACAGGAGGAATGATAGGATAAGACCCAGGATTTGAAAAGCTCATGGATAAATTCCTTAATACACACAAAACAGTAAGATACAGGGGGTGCTGTGAGTTAAATGGCATTAAACAGAGTGAGAGCTGTACAAACTCAGAGAGGGAGGCATTAGAAAAGACAGCTTCATGTAGCTTGTTGGTACTTGACTGGACGAATCACAGACGGCAGGCAGTAAGGAGAGAGGAATGCATCCCAGGTGGAAAGCAACACAGATGCCAGGCCTGTGGGCTCCTGGGAAAGCAAAGATTCCAGCTGCCCAGCCTCCTCTCTCCTCGTTTAATTTTTATATCAGTAATATACAATGAAGACCTTGTTTGTTTATTGGTTAGTTTGTTGTTTATGACAGGGTCTCATTATGTAGTCCCGCCTAGCCTAGAACTCACTATGTGAGCCAGGATGGTCTCAAATTCTTAGATATCTGCCTACCACGGCCTCCCGGGTGCTAGGATTAAGGAGTAGCACCACCACATCTGGAATTCAAAATAAAGTTCAATGTTTAAGTTGCAACAGGAAAGAGAAGAACAGACCTATATCAAATAGCAAGCAACACCTGAGACTGCCATAGAAAAGCCCGTGCATCTAGAAAAGGTTCCAATTTCATAAACCAGAATAGTTCCATTCTATATTCCTCACTCTAGTTCAGCTTTAAAAAGGACAGAAGGAGAGAAAATCACAGAACCAAAAAACCTGTCTTAAAAAGGAGCTAAACTTTTTATATAAGGATTATATATAAGCTTTAAATAAACACACGGTAGAGAGAACAGGGGTTTGATTTTGTTGCTGCTCTTATTTTTCCTAGTGTTTTGAGACAGGTCTTGCTATGTCACCCTGGCTGCCCTCCAACTCTCTTAGCCCTCCTGCCTAGCGTCCCACATGCTGGGATTGTAGGCATGTGCCACCATGCCCAACATCATAGTGTTGAATCATCCCATGACCACTTTCAGAAGTTTATCACGACAGTTCCTGAAGCTCTGGGAGCTGATCATATGATAACCGTGTAAGAAACATGTAGTGGTTGCAACTGGCCGAAAGCATCAATTTGTAGTCAAAGAGATGGCGGTGATGATGACGGTGATGCTGATAATGGGGATGGTGGTGGTGGTGGCTATGAGTCTTCTTTGTTTTTGTTTCCTTTTGTTGCTTTTGGTTTTGACAGTTTCCCTCTGTAGTTCGAGCAGATCTAAATTCACCATATAGGCCAGGTTTGACTCAAACTAGCTACGATCCTCCAGCCTCAGCCTCTAACTTCTGGTAGGTTCCTCTTCTGTGACATGAAAATCATGATGCTGGTGATATATTGTAGGAGTTAATAACACTTGGTGCTCTTACAGAGGACGTAGGTTTAATTCCCAGCACTGACATAGCAGCTCACATCCATCCTTAACTCTGGTTGTAGGGGATCCAACACATACACACACGTGCACATACACACATGGTGCACATACATGCATGCAGGCAAATAGTCATACACATAAAATAAAACACATGATCTTTAAAAAGTCTGAAGTCAGATTGAAGAGTTAGAGACAAGGGTATTCCTTTTCCTGTAGGATTTTCAACTTTGGAATGTTTCTGTACACCAAAATATTTAAACCTAGAAACAAACTATAATCTGAAGAACAGAATACAATAGTAAGGATCATTAGCTTTAAATAGACACGCGTTTGAAGAACCCAGTGACATTTTCTATCTGATGTCTACAGGTGGTGCTCATGGTGTACGGGGAACTGCACATAGAGGTAAGTGCATAGTTTTTATCATTGAAATAAGAGTTTACTTTTAAAACTTAAAATCATATTGAGAAAAGTATTTAATCAAATTATTTGATAATCAACTGTGAAACATATAAAACTAAAATTCTAGCAAATAACCCAAAATCTTTTAAGGGTATCTATAAATAAAATGATTATTATTTCATATGGTCTTGCTTATTTCCTTTTATTCTTCATTTTATTGGATTCTAATGGTTGGTTGGTTGGTTGGTTGGTTGGTTGGTTGGTTGGTTAGTTGATTGGTTAGTTGCTTGGTTGCTTGGTTGCTTGCTTGGTTGACTGGTTGGTTGGTTGGTTGGTTGGTTGGTTGGTTGGTTGGTGGGTTGGTTGGTTGGTTGGTTGGTTGGTTAGGTGGTTAGTTGGTTAGTTGCTTGGTTGCTTGGTTGCTTGCTTGGTTGGCTGGTTGCCTGGTTGGTTGGTTGGTTGGTTGGTTGGTGGGTTGGTTAGTTGGTTAGTTGCTTGGTTGCTTGGTTGCTTGGCTGGCTGGTTGGTTGGTTGATGGTCTTTTAAGAACGTCTTTTGTGTAGTCCCACTTAGTGTGATACTCATATATAGACCAAGCTAGCTTTGAACTCCTAACAATTCTCCTGCCTCAGCTTCACCAGTTCTTGATTTCAGAGTTGCACTAGTATATCTGGCTCTTTACTTTTTATCTTAAACAAATAACAAGTCAAAATCAATTGCAGAATATATAGGGGGAAAATCAAATATGATCAAATGTTAATATTAAAAATCACATAGCTTAGTAATAACCAGTTTAATGCTGCTTCTTGACGAAGTGAGCAAATGGCCATCAACATAGAAACACAAAGTTCCTCAGCATAGGTATCTATCTATCTATGACAATGTTCGAAGCGAAGACTGTCTGCCATGCATATGATAAAGTGGGATCTCTTTCAACGCAGTCAGGAGGACAACACAGAGAAGACAGGACAGCATTACAGCTGACCAAAAGGAGGTACAAACGTGAATGGGTGAAATTTGCAAAGCCCTGCAGAGAAAGAGAAGACAACTCAAAACGAAACCCAATTGCCAAGGTGAGCCATATTGACAGAAGCCGTGTGAGCCTTAGAATTAAAGATGATATAGGAATTCCACCTAGTACTATGTGACCTAGAAAGTCCACAGAACAACAACGTACTGCCTCCAACAAGACTACAATAATAGTAATGGTAAAAAAATAAGAAATTAAAAGATATAGGAATGATAACCTCTGGAGTTATAAAATGGGATTAAGAAATGTATTGGCTCTTTTTAACGTATAAATTGGTGTATGTCCAGACTCTAATAAACAAGGATAAAAGGGGAGAGAGATGACTGGTAGATGACTGGATGGGAAACTACTGACGCAGGATGATGATCTATCTCGTGAGCAATGTACTAGTCTCTCTGTTAAATAGCTTTAAAATTCTAACAATAAAGACCAATTCACACTCATACACACTTTGAACGTCTGCTGCCTCATTTTCCCTTCCCCTTCATCGTCACTCCTTCCCACTCGAGAATCATCCCTTTGAAGAGTTAAGTAAGAATTTTGAATCTAGAAGTCTTCTCAAGACTAAGCCCCCATTTTTTTTTCTAACAATTTTTTCACATTCCCACCATGGTACCATAACCCAAATGAGGACTCAAAAGCCATAATGACTAGTCAGGCTTCGATGTGCTGGTGAGCAGAACAACCATACTTATTTCTAACTCCTGCTCTCCGGTTAATAAGTAGAGCGAGACGTAAGTGGCACCGTGATGGAAAGAGGGAGCCAAGTAAACAGGTATCTTTAGACCAGGGAGAGAGAGGAGGCAGGGGAAGCCTCGTCTATGGCCAGCTTGACATTTAAACCATTTTCTTTTTTGTCTGTTTGGGTTTTTTTTTTTCCTTTTCTTACTACAGATCACTTCAGATTTCCAAAAAAATCAGAAAATTACTTACCGCATTTCCGGAGTGGGAATTGATCAGCCCCCTTTCGGGATCTTTGTTGTTGACCCAAACAATGGCGACATCAACATAACAGCCATAGTTGATCGTGAGGAAACCCCAAGCTTCCTGGTAAGTTCTCAATCAAGTCATCCTTCTTCATGTGCTTTATGAGGTTAGAATGTCTGGTAGGTTTATAAGAAAAGGGAATAGTCTATCAAAAAATAATATTAGTCCCTCTATTAACAATCTTCTGCAATGGCTCGTGTTTCTGACATAATATACCCCGAGAGTGCCCAGAGAGGGCTGGGATTTAGCACACAGCTTTCCAGAACTTCATCCTGCCAAGACACAACAGCTTTAAGGAAGGGGCAACTGGACCAATGACAAGGGTGGGAACATTTACCTTTACCCACGGTTTGGAGAAGTGTTTTCTCTTCTTTCCTCACTAAACTCTGTACATGCCAAGATTGGTCCAATTTCTATGAGTTTAATAATATACAAACTAACTCCATATGGTGATGACGCATGTTCTCCCTGTGTTTCTAGATCACATGCCGAGCCCTCAATGCCCTGGGACAAGATGTAGAGAGACCACTTATACTGACAGTGAAAATTTTAGATGTCAATGATAATGCTCCAATATTTTCACAAACCATATTCAAGGGTGAAATTGAAGAAAACAGTGCTTCAAGTAAGTCTTTTACAGCGCCAACCACCTCCAGTTTACATAGCTTTCAATTACACATACCCTTCCACCATTTTTACAAACTGTTCCATTAGTTTGCTCAGCCATTCGGTAGCAGAAAAGTCATTATGATAGTCTGAGATTTCCTTTCCAAAATTTGTAGCTAACTCTTAATTAACAGTTACATCAGAATTCTATTTGCAAATGATGGCTCTGTCACCAATTTGGTGCCTAGATGCAGAGCCTCCGTGGGAGCCACAAAGCTGATGAGGTCTGTTAGCCTGGGTGCACAGGTGCCATGTTTTTATAAATAAGAAACAGAGACGTGCTCACGTTATTTGGATCATTTGGAAAGGAAACATACAGGTGCATCATGTGGAGAGGCGCTCTAAACAGAAGACAGACCCAACTTCAACAAAGCCAGGGCTGTGAGAGCATTGAAAGACTTTTCTGAAAGCCGATAATTTCTAGAAAGAGACTGCAAGCCTGACATAGTGTTTTTTAAAACGTAGGAATCAGTGCTAAACGATTTTGACTATTTGATGAGAGCGTAATTTAGGACTTTGATGATTTTCCTATTTTCCCAGATTCCCTGGTGATGATCCTAAACGCCACAGACGCGGACGAGCCAAACCATATGAACTCTAAAATCGCCTTCAAAATTGTCTCCCAGGAGCCCGCCGGCATGTCCATGTTCCTCATCAGCAGAAACACCGGAGAAGTCCGCACTTTGACCAGTTCTCTCGATCGAGAGGTAAACAAGCTACCCGGAAGCATCAAAAACCTAAAGGGCTTGATGGCAAGCAACCCAAGATGGTGCCTCCATCTTGTCTGGGAATACAAACAGAAGTGGGGAAGGCTACTAGCTCTTCACGGAGCCAATCTAGGGGAAACTGTCTCCAGGGGGACTCTTCTGTGGTAGAATGGGTTCCTGTGATCGCAGCCTTTCACACAACAGCTCAAGTGGGAAAATTAAGGAGGACGCTGCTGTACAGAAGCAAAGACCGCACTGTGATTAATTCCTAAAGATTTGGAGAGAATTTTTAGACGAAGAGATTTCTATTTGCTATAAAACTTTGATGGCGTACCTTTTCTCTAGATGTCTCTCCATTTACTTTTACCTCTGCCTACAAAACACCAAAGAATCCCTTCCTGTCTTCTCTCATCGTCTCTGCCACCACCGTGTATCTCCACCACAACGGGCTACTCAGATCCATAACTTTCACACATTTTCCCCCAGTAGATCGGTAGGGAAACTTGACAAGGGGGATTCTCTGAGACAGTCACATCCCCCTCATCACTGTAGACCCCCTTTTCCTCTCTGAGTCCACAACACTGCCTTCAGAGGAAGCCTCTTGTAGCCGCTTCCACCCAGTCCTCTGGAGCCCCACCAGCCTGTCTCTGCCATGGACAGTGTGTGAGAGCCATGATTCATAGACTTAAATATTTTCACTATCTTATCCGAGGAAAGCAACTACCGGCCATTCTTGATCTTTGACAGTTAACCTTTGTTCTTTATCTCCAAATTTAGCAAGTTGGTAGCTACCATCTGATTGTGAGCGGTGCAGACAACGATGGAACAGGACTGTCCACTCAGTGTGAATGTAGTATTAAAATTAAAGATGTCAACGACAACTTCCCAGTGCTTACGGACTCGCAGGTACATCCACTTGTCCTTGAAGAACCATTTTTATATATGTTTATAGTTTAGCATCCCAATTCATTAACTGCCAGTTTAGTGGCTTTTTAATTTTCTGTGCTTTGCTGTTTTAGAAAAAAAAAAAAAAAAGCTTAAATGTAAGAGGTAAAGAGTCAGTGTGAATTAACACATACTTCGAGAAGAAAAGATTAATGCTATTTTTTTAAAAATCTAATTCTTTTAGATAAACCCTAGAGTTGAATCTCGAGCACCTGCCTAGGGGTTCTAGCAGGGGAACAAAGCTACACTCATTCAGCCTGACTGAAGACATCCTCCTCTGTTGGACGGTTGATGCAGGGAGGGGGGAAGGGCACATTTGCCTAGGCAGCTAGATTAGCCACGGGACCCTGGCAATGGCCAGAGTGACTGACTATGCTGCATCCAGGTTATCCTCACAACTCCTAGCACTGAATCTGAAAGCCTATGTCTCTCCCTTTCAGTACTCAGCACGTATTGAGGAAAATACTTTGAATTCAGAGTTACTCCGATTTCAAGTGACAGACTGGGATGAAGAATACACGGATAATTGGTTGGCTGTGTATTTCTTTACCTCTGGGAATGAAGGGAATTGGTTTGAAATCGAAACAGATCCTAGAACCAATGAAGGCATCCTGAAGTTGGTTAAGGTAAGATCTGATTTCTTAGAGGGTAAAAATATTCTATAGCAACTCAAAGAACTAGTTCCACAGACAAATTACATTAATAATGTTACCACTTTATTATCTAAAAATTAGAAAACATACCAAAGTAGATAGTGTTTATTTTACTATAATCATGGTTGTACTGTCTAAACACATTTATTGATTTACTAATTTTTTTCCTTCCAAGCTACTCTGCTTTCATAGAGCACACACACATGCACACATGGTATACACACACACACACACACACACACACATATGTGGGTTTGCATGTTCTTGGGACAGGAAAACAAAGACACTTCATATAGTCATCAAATCTACTGTCTGCAATTAGATTGGAGTTCAGAAGAGACGAGAATACCTGGGATGGTGGCTTGGGAACTTGTCAATGTGTTTTAAATACATTGGCTATTGTCCTCACAAAAAGAAGTCACACTTTCTCCGGAAAATGGGAACTGCTAACAAATTCTGCTACGTAAAAGCAAAATCTTGAGCTCTGGTTCAACTTGACAAATCCCCCATCTGAAATCTGAATACCCCGCCTCTCCCGCCTCTCCCGCCTCTCCCGCCTCCCCGCCTCTCCCCTCCCCGCCTCTCCCGCCCTCCCGCCTCTCCCCGCCTCTCCCCGCCTCTCCCCGCCCCCATCCTCTGTCTCTGCCTTCTGCCCCTATCTTCTGCCTGACCTGCTCCATCCATTTTGTACTACTGCAGTGCCATCTAGCAAGTGTTCCCCCGCTACCTGTCCACACTTGACCTAGTTCTTGCTACTACTAGTTAGATGACTTCCTCTTTTCTTTAATCCTCCCCTGGCTCTCATTAGCTGAGTGATGGACCACAACACTGATGGCACTTTCAAATCATCTGCAACTTTTTCTAGCTGGAATACAAAAAGGA
Organism: Rattus rattus; assembly: GCF_011064425.1. Classification (NCBI taxonomy): domain Eukaryota; kingdom Metazoa; phylum Chordata; class Mammalia; order Rodentia; family Muridae; genus Rattus; species Rattus rattus. Next base: position 23,130,170 of record NC_046168.1, on the reverse strand, counting down.
ATTGTGCGGTAAATCTGTGGGCAAAACCCTTATCTTATTGAGTATTAAATTAGCCAACATGATTCTAACATGCCATCCAGGTGGGTAACCACCTAATGCCAAATGAAACAGTAGGTCTTCCTTGTAATGGTGCCCAAGGCCCTACAGCATCACCAGCCTTCTCAGATCACCTTCTGCAACGTGGGGTATCCAAAAGTGTCTTCACTTTTCCCTGGATAACTTTACAGCATCCTTCAATGCTCAACTCTGTTCCAAACCTCTGAGATGCCTTTCCTAACACTCTCAGAACCCATGCTTCCACACGCAGTCCTGTGATCTCTTTGTCTCTACCCATGTCTTCCCTTCCACTGGGAAACTCTGAGCTCCCAGGAGTAGTCATTGCAGCTGCTCAAATCCAGATCTCTTACCTTAGAAAGTATTCTACTGGTAAAAAGGTAAAACAGAAATTATTGTTTTCTTATCTCTCATCCTGAGAAGAAGAAGAAAAGGAGGAGGAGGAGGGGGAGGAGGAGGAGGAGAAGGAAGAAGAAGAAGAAGCAGGAGCAGGGGCAGGGGCAGGGGCAGGGGCAGAGGCAGAGGCAGAGGCAGAGGCAGAAGCAGAAGCAGAAGAAGAAGAAGAAGAAGCAGAAGCAGAAGAAGAAGCAGCAGCAGCAGCAGCAGCAGCAGCAGCAGCAGCAGCAGAAGAAGAAGAAGAAGAAGAAGAAGAAGAAGAAGAAGAAGAAGAAGAAGAAGAAGAAGAAGAAGAAGAAAAGAAGAAGAAGAAACAGCTGCAACAGTGGAGGAGAAGGAAGAAGAGAAGGAAGAGGAAGAAGAGAAGGAAGAGAAAGAGGAGGAGGATGACGACAACTAATGAATGAAAAATGCTAATCTAATCCTAGGATTTCTTGGGACTTGATTTGGGCCACCTTAGTTTAAAAAAATCAAGCAGCTACAAGTAAACTACAAGTAACACTTAAACTTGGCTCTATGAAGAGTTGGGTCAATTGCTCACTGCTAGAAAAAAAAGACTTGATTGGGTTTCTTGCTAACCAAAATGAGGTAATTTGTCCTTTAAACCTTGGAATTTTATTTGTCAGAAAAGACATTACTGTTTATGAATCCAACGAATATTTTATCAACAGCCAATATTGCCCTTTGTAACAATGTATCGTAAGACTTCATTTGTTCGGTCTTACAACCATCTGACAGAGGTTAGCTCTGCTCTTCAATAAGAAAAGTTGAGGCCTGGGATGCCGCACAGTGGGAGTGCACTGGCCTGCCATAGTTAACACCCTGGGTTGGATTCTCAGCACTGGGAAGAATAAATTTTAAACACGTTAATAAAATGCACGTAACATTTAGAGGTGAGAAGCTGAGAAAGCAAAGCCTGGGCTTTACAATGTACAACTCAGACATAACGGAATCAAGGCGCAAGCCGTGTCACCACCACAAGTTAGGACTTCTTTAAGTTCTACCTCACAACCCAAAAAGGTTTAATGATGTCTTGATAGTATAGAAAGGAGAATTGTGTTTGATAAACATGTTACCAAAATATGACCCGTGAATTAAGAACCCTAAGACACTCTATCTGACAGTACGATGGCTTTTTAAACCGCTTTGGTCCACAGAAGTAGACGCTCCCATTCACTTCTTGCACTATGGTTGTGTCCATCTCTTGGTCTTCCAGATCGTGTTTGTTTTGTTCTGTCTTTTCTGACACTTCCTTCTGTCTAATCTGGTTTTGCTCCAGGTTCTGGATTATGAACAAACGCAAAGTATGCAATTTAGTATTGCCGTGAGGAACAAAGCTGAGTTCCACCAGTCAGTGATCTCTCAGTACCAAGTGCAGTCAACTCCAGTCACAATTCAAGTCATTGATGTCCGAGAGGGGATTTCATTCCGTCCTCCTTCCAGGACATTTACTGTGCAAAGGGGCGTAAGCATTAACAAATTAGCTGGTTACATCCTGGGGACATACCAAGCGACGGATGAGGACACTGGTAAAGCTGCCTCCTCTGTCAGGTAAGACAAGTTTTGTATCCTTTGAGTCCTTGCTGTGGCTTTCATCTATATGAGATTCCAACATAATGCTCAGCCAACAAGTTGACAAAGAGTGAGGTATAAAAGGGGTGAAGTTAAGGATAACTCAAAAGAGATACACAGATACTTTAGTAGAACATATTATGTCACAAGCAAAAACATGCTCGTAAACTAGTGGGAACTAAGAAAAAGGGACACCTTAGCCTGTTTGAAAATCAGGAAAGAACTTCACAGCTGAGTCTTGCAAGAGGTTGAATGTTCGTAGCAGGAGTGAGTTCCGGTGAGATAAGACTCTGTGCTAGCACAAAGTCCTTAACGGCTGAGGCATAAAGCACCCGGCAGAGTAACGGCCACAGTAGAAGAACAGAGGCTCAAGGCTTGCTTACTCTGTTTTATTGTTTTCGCACACCAAAGTTTGAGTAACCAGACTAATGCACATGTAAGAATTATGAAGTGTGGATTTTCTTTTTTTAATATAAGGTTGATTCACATTTGTTTTGTGTGTCTGTGCACTGTGTGTGCACTTACTCAAGGTACCAGAAGAGGAACTCTGGAACTGAGCTGCCATGTGGGTGCTGGGAACCAAACCCAAGTCCTTTATAAGAGCACCAAGTTCTCTTGAGTACTGGGCCGTCTCTCCAGCACCCTGATGCTTTTTAATAAGTACATATACAATATTTCAGATCATGCATACGTATGTGGACTGCATAAGAAATACTTACTAGATAAATTTTTTTTCTGTGATAAAACAGATATGTCCTGGGTCGTAATGATGGTGGTTTTCTTGTTATTGATTCAAAAACCGCTGAGATCAAATTTGTCAAAAACATCAACCGAGATTCCACTTTCATAGTTAACAAGACAATCTCTGCTGAGGTTCTGGCCATAGACGGTAAGAAAGTTATTTCCATGGTTTTGAGTGGATTATTATTTCAAATAGCATTTCTTCCACAGTAGATGGTCATGACCGTTTTATATATTTCCTTTATTACTAAAGATCATTACCTAGGGGCTTTGGACCTTGAGTCTGAGATACCATACCTGAACCTAAGAATTTCCACTTCTCGGCTTAGTTGGTAGCGCCCATAACCCTTGTCCCTTTGGTTCACTATGGGCGTGCATATGTGTGTGTGTGTGTGTGTGTGTGTGTGTGTATGTGTATGTGTGTGTGCATGTGTGTGCATATGTGTATGCATGTGGTGTGCATGTGGTGTGCATGTGTGTGTGCATGTGTGTGAGTGTGCATGTGTGTGTGCATGTGTGTGTGTGTGTGTGTGTGTGTGTGTGTGTGTGTGTGTGTGCATGTGTGTGCATATGTATATGCATGTGGTGTGCATGTGGTGTGCGTGTGTGTGTGTGCATGTGTGTGAGTGTGCATGTGTGTGTGCATGTGTGCGTGTGTGTGTGTGTGTGTGTGTGTGTGAGTGCGTGTTCATCTATATGCGTATGGGGGTGCATATGCCAATGCATTTGTAGAGGCCAGAGAAAGATGTGCAGTTTCATCCAGTAAGCTTTTTTTTTATTTTATTTTTCTATTGGATATATTTCTTTATTTACATTTCAAATGTTATTTCTTTCCTGGTTTCCTGTCCACAAGTCCCCCATCCCTGCCCCTCCCCCATATGAATGCCCCATCTACCCCTTTACCACCCCCTCCCCAACGTTCCCCTTCCACTGGTGCCCCAACAAGGATATTCTCTGCTACATATGCAGCTGGAGCCATGGGTCAGCCCATTTATATATTCTCAGTTCTTTCGATCCTTTCTCTAATTCCCCCAAAGGGGATCCTGTTCTCAGTTCAGTGGTTTGCTGCTAGCATTGACCTCTGTATTGGACATGCTCTAGATGTGTCTCTCAGGAGAGATCTATATCCGGTCCCATTCAGCTTCATCAATCTTATCTAGTTTTGGTGGCTGTATATATATATGGGCCACATGTGGTCAGGCTCTAAATGGCCATTCCTTCAGTCTCTGCTCTAAACTTAGCTTCCATATCCCCTCCTATGGATATTGTGTTCCCCCTTTTAAGAAGGAGTGGGAGCATCTGCATTTTGGTTATCCTTCTTTTTGAGCTTCCTGTGGTCTGTGGACTGTAGCTTGAGTAATTCAAGCTTTTGGGCTAATATCCACTTATCAGTGAGTGAGTGCATGCCAAGTGTGTTTTTTCTGTGATTGAGTTACCTCACTCAGGATAATATTTTCCAGTTCCATCCCTTTGCCTATGAATTTCGTGAAGTCATTGTTTTGATAGCTGAGTAGTACTCCATTGTGTAGATGTACCACATTTTTTTAATCCATTCCTCTGTTGAAGGGCATTTGGGTTCTTTCTAGAAATAAGGCTGCTATGAACATAGTGGAACATGTGTCTTTGTTGTATGTTGGAGCATCTTTTGGGTGTATGCCCAGGAGAGGTCTTAAGTAACAAATATAATTACTTGAGTCCAAATACTTGGGCTCAAGTTGCAGGAGCAAGAATCTGTCCTCTCCTGATTACAGATATAGCCACAGCTTTACAGGCTATTGTTTTCATAATGATTTCATTTGTAATCAGTGAATTAATTATTCTGACTTTAAGAATATTTGACCAATACTAATGCTGATTGCTAGGGACAACAGGCAATTTGGCAAGTTTAAATTGGTTTTATTAGTTATGAAAGTAGGATGATGTCTTTTTACTCCTGAGAATGAAAATATAATTTTTCATGAGAAGTTATCCTATCTTGGAAGCAAAAAAAGAAATACAAAACATTCCATTTTTATAAGTTGGATGCGGTGGCACACCCAGCTACTCAGGAAGCTGGGGCAGGAGTTCAAAGCCAGCCTGAGAAACTTAGAGCAACTCTTCATCAAAGAGAGAGATGGCTCAACTATTAAAGGCTAGGCTCACAACCAGAGAGAGAGGGAGGGGGAGGAAGAGGGAGAGGGGGAGGGGGAAAGGGAGGGGGAGAGGGGGAGAGAGAGAGAGAGAGAGAGAGAGAGGAGAGGAAGGAGGAAGGAAGGGGAAGGAGGGAGGAAGGGAAGGAAGGTGGGAGGAAGGGAAGAAATCAGAAAAAGAAAGGAAGCTGAAGAGAGACAAGAGAAGGGGAGCTGAGAGATAAGGAAGAAGGCCGATGGAGGGAGTCAGACAGCAAACGGAAGGGATTTTCTGTGCTTTACTCCTTGTAATTCTTTAATGCTCAATTATTGTTCTTACAGAAAACACCGGTAAGACCTCCACAGGCACAGTATTTGTGGAAGTGCCCAGTTTCAATGAAAACTGTCCATCAGTTGTCCTGGAGAAGAGAGAGATCTGTACATCCTCACCCTCGGTGACCCTCTCAGTGAGAACCCTGGACAGGGCTAAATACACTGGCCCCTACACAGTGTCTCTGGAGGAGCAGCCACTGAAGCTGCCGGTTGTGTGGACCATCACGACGCTGAATGGTGAGTCTGACAACCTTCCATAGACAGAACTGCTGCTGCTGTGTGTTTCCGGAGGAATCTGAACCCTTTGACAGAGGTGCTTTCTGAGAAAGACTGAGGACACTTCTTTGAAACTAAGATTGAATCTGTTCTCTTCTGGGGAGAAGAGAAATTATGAATTCCATCAGCATTGGCTGTTTTATGGGTTTGTTAGCATCACTGTGGAGCCGAGGTCTCTGTACAGCCAGCCTGGGCTGGAGCTTGCCATGTAAGAGGTAACCTTGAAAGTGTGGCAAACTGACATCTACAAACCAGTGAAGAAGAGGGAATCCTTTGCTCCTAAAGTGTATCATGTCTATTATTTTCAGTGGTTTTTCAAAAGTCTCATAGACTTAATAAAAATCTCCCTTTCTGGACTGTAAACTGACCATCAAAGCACTTTTAACCCTCCATAAATTCATTTTCCTTCACTGTTTACTGTACAGATCTTGCTTTTTCTCATGGATGTGCTCCATGGTATCCTGCGTCATATGTTAGCCATGACCAGAGAGAGACCAAAGATTTTGCTGTGAATGACCTTCCACCCTTGGCACTTCTAATCCTATTTAAAGAAATCGCTCCATTGGTCTCCCAGTGAGTTTACCAGATAGATAAATTGTCAATGAAGAGACAGCTAAGAGTACCTCTCAGTGGTCCTGCACATGCCCAGCATTCACAAGGTTCCAGGGTCAATTCCTGGGGGTGGCAGAATGGAGTGATTATACTGAGTTTGGTTGGGCAGTGCAAACTGGGTAGCCATGGCACAATGGCAGGGGCACTGTGGGATCCAGAATGATTCAAACAACACAGCACTGTCAGGGTCCCTACTTAGGAAGAAGGGGTCAGTGAGTCAGACACAGGGTCAGAGGTAAAGGCATACATGAGGCCATGCGAGGCCATGTACCTGTAAGTATTGGTATAGACATACATAAGAGTGGGTGAGTCCAGGACAGGGACCTGACATTGGTGTGATGCTGCACTTTCTATCCTCCTTAGTAGGGAAGGAAAGGCAATATAGGGCCTTGTGGAGGAGACTCATGGGCCTGTCAGAGTGTGGGAATGAGTGACAAGAAGGGACTGCAAGAGGCACCCAACTTTTTGGCTACTCTGGGAACCATTGGATGAAGAAGAGCTGTCTTGGGACACATAGGGATGTCCAACCCACAACCTTGGAACTGCAAGAGCCTGGGGGCCGCAAGAGTACAGATATGTTTATTTTTTTTCATGACAGTGTGTTTCATGATACAACACTATGAAGTTGTCTTCTAGTGACTTCAAGTACCTAACCATCAGTCTAAAACAAACGAGCCAAAACAATCTCTTAGTATTTTAATTAACTTTTATAGCTTCATGTTGGGCTGCATCTATAGCTATTTTGGGCCAAGCATGGTCTACATGTCACGGATGGGACACTTGGTGATAGACAGACCAACCCAGCCAAACCTCTAATACCACTCAGCATTGCTCCAGTCACACCAGCTCTGCTATTTGTGACCAGGATGCCAGGACAAGTCTGTCACCATTACCACAAACAAGAAGTTCTAAGACCAAATGATACCTACGTTCACTATTGATGTGTATTTTTTTCTAGCTACCTCAGCACTTCTACAAGCCCAGCAGCATATCTCTCCAGGAGTGTACAATGTCCCAGTCATCGTGAAGGACAATCAGGATGGGCAGTGTGACACACCAGAGAGCTTGACCCTGACAGTGTGTCAGTGTGACGACCGGAGCATGTGCAGAGCCCCTGGCCCGAGCAGAGAGCCTTTCATCCGTGAGGAGTCAACCTGGAGGCTGGGGCCGGCTGCTATTGGCTTGATCCTGCTAGGACTCCTGATGTTGCTACGTGAGTAAACACGCATGTCCTTCAGAACCCATGGCAATAATGTCATGGGTTTACAAAAAAGCCATAGTGCTCATCTGTACAATGTGAGAAGCATCATTTTCTAGCCGCTTGACTGGCAAAGCTGAAGGAAATTGTAGAAAGAGTCTGAAATGTGTTTGGTAACAATTTAAATACAGCAAAAGAGGTCATATATGCCAACATTTTGGAAAAAAAAAAAAAAAAAAACAGGGCTGGGGAGCCGGCTCAGTCAGTAAAGTGTTTTTCCCACAAGCATAAGGACCTCGATTCGATCTCCAGCACCCACCTAAAAAGCCAAGAGCAAGGGAGAATGTTTGCACACCAGCCACAGCAGGATGGGAGGCAGAGACCAGCTAATGCCACAGCTCACTGGCCAGCTCGCCTAGTTTACTTAGCGAAGCTCTGGGCGCTGAAAGTGCCTACCCAAGAAAAAGTGGACAACACCTAAGAGATGATACTCATGGCTGCCCTCTGGCCTCCGTAAGCATGCTCATCCAGGTGTGAGATCGTAAGCACACTCCACACATATGAGGGAGGGTGGACAAGAGAGACAGAAATTATAAATCTACTCTATGTTCAGTCGATAATGTTCGCACTTAAACCATGCCTTTATGCGTAAATGTGGGCTATCTAAGGTGAACGTAAACATCTCAGATGCATACACAAGTCTGGCGAGGCCCTAAACTGAAAGGATGCTGGTCAAATAGCGTTAGAGAAGGCTCACATCAGGACTCACATCCTGATGCACACTAACAGAAATTCAGCTCTGAGAATTCATTGTTTAACCCAACAAGGTCTCAAAACAGAGCTGACCTCATGTGCATCCCTTTCAAATGCCCACACCTGAGCTGCAGAGATGGCTCAGGAGTTAGGAGGACTTGTTGCTCTAGCCGAGGATCCAGGTTCAATTCCCAGCACCCATGTGGAAGCTCACAGTGACCTATAACTCCCAGACCCTCATGTAGTACTTAGACATGTAAAAGTCCTTAAAAACACATTTTAATGTTCACACATAATAGTGAAGACATTTAGGGAAATTACATGTCTGTATTACCTTTTAATAAATATGCATTTTATTTTATTCAATAGACTTCTGGAATTTTTCATTTTAATCAATATTTCATTAATCAAATGGTTCTCTGAATGTGAGAGTCCTCTACCCTCTACTTAAGGGAACTTTGAAAGGAGTTGAATAAACAAGAGATCCTTAACAAATTCACAATAATTCTTAGTTTATTACTGAATCATAAAATATTAATGGTAAAACAAATTCTCATGATAATATATTATACTTCAACTATCTTTAGAAATATCATTTAGGGGCAGAAAGATGGCTCAGTTACTATGAGCATCTAGCTCTTGCAGAAAACCTGAGTTCAGTTCCCAGCACGTATTTTGGATGGCTCATAACTACAGCTTCAGGTGACATGTGGAAAAGGGACATGTCTTGCCTTCAGAGACATGTGCAATTACATGTACATACCTACACACACACACACACACACACACACACACACATGCACATAATTAAAAATAAAATATTTTAAAAATAAATACAATTTATATATGCCCTATATTAAATTTCAAGATAATATATCAATTACATCCCATTTATTTTGTAACTTGACCGAATTATATAGAAATATAGGGCTGATTCAATTTGCATAATTATGTAGTTCATTCTACCAATACTAGCAATCTTCCTTAGCATCCATTACTGTCTCTTCTATCTATCAGACAACCATGATGAACCATTTATTTCCTCTTTGAACAGATGAGTTAGCTGAGCAAAGAAAAATCACATAAGACACTTGGGCTTACAGAGCTGGAGAGGGGTGGCATCCAAAACTCAAACCCTAGATGCCTGATTTAGAGACTCCCTAACACCCCTCAGTGAGCTAGTTGACTTGTAAGTGGACAAGATCATGTGGCCCTGACAGGGCAGAGAAGGTAATGAGTCACTGACAACAGAAGACGATAAACACCTGCTTCAAAAATTAGCATTTCTGGAGCTAGAAAGACGGGTCAACAGCTCAGAGCAATGGCTTATATTCCAGAGGACCTGGATTTGAACCACCGCACCCACATGGTAGTTAACAGCTGCCAGTAACTCTAGTTCTAGGGAATCCGACACCTTTTCTGGCCTCTGCATGCACAGGGCATGCACAGGATACACAGAGATAGGTGCAGGCAAAACACCCATGCATATGAAATAAATATTTTCAAATAAATGGTTTTTAGCCCATTAGCAGAAAGAATGATGCAACGGCTGGAAGATCTTCCAAGCACTATTAAAAGTGCACTGAAAAGACCTCTGAGCTTAGGAGCATAGACTCTGCAAGCAGTCCGAGTCTCAGTTCCCAGCACCTTGTACCCCAATCCTCACACGTGCACACACACAGACACACACACAGACAGACACACACACAGACACACACACACACACACACACAGACACACACACACACACACACACAGACACACACACACACACACACACACACACACACACACACACACACACAGACACACACACACACACACACACACACACACACACACACACACACACACACACAGACACACAGACACACACACACAGACACACACATACAGACACACACACACAGACACACACACACACACACACACACACACACACACACACACACACACACACACACAGACACACACACAGACACACACACACACAGACACACACACACAGACACACACACAGACACACACACACAGACACACACACACACAGACACATACACACACAGACACACACACACAGACACACACACACACAAACAGACACACATACACTCTAGTTGCTCTTGTACTTTCTTGGTCAATGACCATTTAATAAGAAATTACTAAAGACCAGGTTGCTAAAGTATTGTCATAATCCCCTAAAATCTTGGCTATGGAGGTATCATAGTTGTGTGCATACTTACAGAACACAATAGACACACTAAATATATATAATTATTATTATTATTTTATTATGTAGTATGGAAAGGGATTGAGAAACTATACAAATCTTCCAAGAAATGGTCCTGCCTCCTCCATGATCATTGGATTACTACGTTTCGCTTACTAAATTGTATGCTGTAAACACTAATTTTGCTTTCATTAAATATATCCCTTTAATGTTTAAAATATTGTGCTGTCTTTGTAACATGTTGACAATTCCCATGTCAAATATTTCTAACTAATTCAACCATTCCTTGTTCCTGCCCAGTGGCCCCACTTCTGCTTCTGACCTGTGACTGTGGGTCAGGTCCTATCGGAGGAGCAGGGACAGGTGGCTTTGTCCCAGTGCCCGATGGTTCGGAAGGAACGATTCATCAGTGGGGAATCGAAGGAGCTCAGCCGGAAGACAAGGTGAAGACTGGGTTTGTAAAGTCGTCTTGCAATCATGGAGCAGGAGAATGATTCCTGTAGAAATAGGGAAGAGGAACAGAGGGATATCAAGGTCCGTCTCAGCCCTCAGTGGGGAGCAGAGACTCAGGGATGGGAACTTTTAGGATTTCTGCTTTACAGATGTCACATCTGGAAAATGGCCACCCCTAGAAGGATTGTAAAGTTATCACTTACAAGGGACCTTACCTATAGTGCTCTGAAACCAATGTGTTTATCTTTTAACATCATTTTCAGGAAATCACAAATATTTGTGTTCCTCCGGTCACAAGCAATGGAGCAGATTTTATGGAAAGTTCTGGTGAGTGAACGTCAAATTTGTTTACTTGTTTGTGCTGGGATTTGAGTCAGGCTTTGCGTACCCTCAGCAAGTGTTCCCCGCTGAGCTACAGACACTGTTCTTTCTTATGCGCTCTGTTTTTGAGACAGGGTCTCATTAATTTTTCCTAGGCAGGCCTTGAACTTGAAGCCCTCCTCTCTCAAACTCCCAAGTAGCTGAAATTTATTTTTGAAACTTGTCTTTGAAAGCAACGGTGGATTAAAGAAGAACTAGTCAGAATTAAGGAGTGGTCCGTAATTGCACATGTGTGTGTGCACAACAGGAACGGTTGCCACTGCATTGAGAAGCTGGCTGTTATTTCTATTAATATCTTATTAATAGAATATCGATATCTCTATTGATTAATTAATCTTAATATTTGTATTCTAATTCTCCCAGCATTGGTCTGCCCTCCTTAAGTTAATCCAATTGATGATGTCACTGTTTGGAAAATCTAAAGACTTTTATTTTGGTTTTTCCAAACTTTAACAGGTTGAAGCAAGCATAGCCCTCAGGCTATTATCTTTATCTTTATCATTATCTTTAAAACATTTTTTCAGTCATTATTACATTTTCTTTATGAGTAGTTTGCCTTCGTTGTGTCTATGCTCCATGTGCAGGCCTGGGGTTACAGACAGCTGAGAACTGCTTTATGGATACTGATAACTGAACCTGGGTCTTTTAAAAGAGCAGCCAGTGCCCTTACCCTCTGAGTTATCTTTCCAACCCCTAATTAATAACTTTTAATTAGGGGATATTTCACATTAGAACACTCTAAATAAAAATGTAAGCATTAACTGTGCCTACCACTGTCCATGGTAGGTCAGATTGGATCATGTTTGCCTGTCAAGTCTCACGTTAGCATATCCGTGCTTGACATGTGAGCATCCCCACGAGTGAGTGTGTGTGTGTGTGTGTGTGTGTGTGTGTGTGTGTGTGTGTGTGTCTTCAATTCTGTCCCTTTTCCTCATGTAACTATGAACTTAGTAGTCCTTCACAGTCACTGAAGCTGGCATTTAAGTGAATTTGTCATTTCTTGGAATTTACCAAGTGACCATTTTAATCATGCTGTCTCATTGTCAGAAATACACTCTACACTAGTGAGTAATAAGATCCTTAACCTCATTGGATTTTATTGCCAATTCTATAGTTAGCAAGAATCTGCACAAGTTCTCTCTGGTTGGCTGCCTTTAGCAGCGTCTCTGACATTCACTTGCTCCTCCTGTTTCAGAGCAAAGACTGAACTCAGAATCGCCTGTGAAAGATAACAGGCGCTGAGCTGGAGAACCGGGTCAAGGCCTGATGCTCGGTTCCTGGTACCCACACTGCGTGGCTAACAAACACTTTTAGCTCCAGTTGCAGGGGATTTGACATCCTGTTCTGACAGAGACACGCACATATACACAGAAATAAAAATTAGACATAGATTTAGATACTCCGGGAAAGCATGCTATAGAAGAATCAGGAAGAACAAGCAAACTTCTGCACCTTTTTCTTCACATCCTCCATTATTACTTTGACGGACATCATGGAGGCCTTCCCTCTCTTCACTTTCCACACTGAAACTCTATGACTGTCTTGACTGCAGTGTTATTGTTCCTGAGAACACAGGAGTTCCGAAGTTGTCCGTGGTTATTCTTCGTTGACTACTCTGCCTTTTCGCTTTCTTTGTTTCTGGCTATTGCCACTGACGATCTATTTCCCCTGCGCTGTTGGTTTAATTGACATCTGTTTTCAGGGCTTTCCACAGGCCCATGCCCCCCACCCTGCTCTGTTACCCTCCCATTAGCCTACCAGAATGTCATTGCCCCAGCCGTATCACTGTGCTTGCCCTCACATTGGTGCTTTACATGCTCATGAGCGTCAAAAATGAAAAAACTGTGGAGACCAAAAAGACGACTTGTCAGTCACGTGCTCACTGTGCAAGCACGAGGTCCTGGGTTCATGAAAAGACTGAGCATGGTGGCCCATGCTTATACTCACAGCACTGAGGAGGTGGGAGAGGCAAATCCCAGGCTCGATGGTCAGAGAGCCAAGCTGAATCAGCAAATTCCAGACCAGAGACAGCCCTTGATTCAAGAAGGATGGACAGTGTCCTAAGAAACAACACCCAGGATTGAATTCTTACTTCTACACATACACATGTGCACACATGGACATGCACACGCCTATGAAGGTGCATACAAATGTACACACAAATGCATACATAGGAGCCTGAACAAAAAAAATCGTAGCATGAAATATTAGAGATCTCTCTTTCTCTCTCTCCTGTCTTTAGAAGTTTGCACAAATACCTATGCTGGAGGGACCCTGGTAGAAGGTGCTTCCGGAATGGAGATGACTACCAAGCTAGGAGGAGCTACTGGATCAGGAGCTGCAGTGGCACTTGGCTTGGGTCATTCAGGAACGATGAGGACGAGGCATTCCACTGGAGGGACCTTGAAGGACTATGCTGCACCAGTGAACATGACTTTCCTAGGATCCTACTTCTCTCAGGTAGCAAATGGTCAGACTTGGTTATCCCACTTATATAGGACATCTGGTTACTTAATTATGTTTGTTGGTTTTAAGATTCATTTTTTTATGCCTTTTTTTAAATGTTAGGAAATAAAAGCTTCCTCTTGTCAAAATAAATCAAGTAACTTTGGTGGCTGTCAAAATTGAGTCACTAGTTGAAACTCACAAGACAAGACAACAAGGACTATGTTAACACAAAGTCCTGGGGGCTGGAGAGATGGCTCAGTGGTTAAGAGCACTGACTGCTCTTCCAGAGGTCCTGAGTTCAAATCCCAGCAACCACATGGTGGCTCACAACCATCTGTAATGGAATCCAATGCCCTCTTCTGGTGTGTCAGAAGACAGCTACAGTGTACTCATATACAAAATAAATAAATAAATCTTTAAAAACAAAAACACAAAGTCCTCATGGATGAGAATTGCATAGGCTCTCCCTACCCCAACACAAAGATCAAAAGCCCAGTGATAGATTCCAGGCATCATATACAGTTTTTTTTTTTTATCTTTATTAACTTGCGTATTTCTTATTTACATTTCAATTGTTAGTCCCCTTCCGGTTTCCAGGCCAACATCCCCCAAACCCCCCCTCCCCTTCTCTATGGGTGTTCCCCTCCTCATCCTCCCCCCATTACTGCCCTCCCATTCACTGGGGTTCAGTCTTGGCAGCACCAAGGGCTTCCCCTTCCACTGGTGCTCTTACTAAGGCTATTCATTGCTACCTATGAGTTGGAGCCCAGGTCAGTCCATGTATAGTCTTTGGGTAGTGGCTTAGTCCCTGGAAGCTCTGGTTGCTTGGCATTGTTGTTCATATGGGGTCTCAAGCCCTTCAAGCTCTTTCAGTCCTTTTCTCTGATTCCTTCAACGGGGTCCGTTCTCAGTTCAGTGGTTTGCTGCTGGCATTCTGCCCATGTATTTGCTGTATTCTGGCTGTGTCTCTCAAGAGAGATATACATCCGGTTCCTGTCAGTCTGCACTTCTTTGCTTCATGCATCTTATCTAGTTTGGTGGCTGTATATGTATGGGCCACATGTGGGGCAGGCTCTGAATGGGTGTTCCTTCTGCCTCTGTTCTAAACTTTGCCTCCCTATTCCCTCCCAAGGGTATTCTTGTTGCCCTTTTAAAGAAGGAGTGAAGCATTCGCATTTTGGTTATCCTTCTTGAGTTTCATGTGTTCTGTGCATCTAGGGTTTTATGAACAGAGTATAAGGTCCATTTCTCCTTCTACATCTTTAGAAATCATCCGCCTATGCCGAGGAAGAGGATGAGCGTGAAGTGAATGACTGTTTGCTGATCTACGATGACGAAGGCGAGGATGCTGCCCCCCGTTCCCCAGCCCTCAGCTCCTGCAGCTTTATGGCCGATGACCTGGACGACAGTTTCTTGGACTCCCTTGGCCCCAAATTTAAAAAGCTTGCAGAGATATGTCTTGGCGTTGATGACGAAGCCAAGCAAGTAAAGCCAGGCCCTAAAGACAGTAGTTCTGGGGCTGACGCCTGTGCTCGCCCTACGGAAGCCCTTCAGGCAGGTTCTAACAGGTACCAGACTTTGCCTGGCGGTCTGGAAGTTACCCAGTCGGGTTCTAACAGGTACCAGACTTTGCCTGGCGGTCTGGAAGTTACCCAGTCGGGTTCTAGCAGGTACCAGACTTTGCCTGGCGGTCTGGAAGTTACCCAGTCGGGTTCTAGCAGGTACCAGACTTTGCCTGGCGGTCTGGAAGTCACTCAATCGGGTTCTAACAGGTACCAGACTTTGCCTGGCGGTCTGGAAGTCACCCAATCAGGTTCCAAAGTGTGCCACGTGTTGCCTGGCAACCAAGATACTTCTGTTTTGTCCTCTTCTGGGTCTGTCCACCCTGCTATTGCCATCCCTGATCCTCTACAGCTTGGTAACTACTTGCTCACAGAAACTTACACAACATCAGGTTCCTTTGTGCAACCCACCACTGCCACCTTTGACCCACATGTCACTCAAAATGTCACTGTAACAGAAAGAGTCATTTGCCCCCTTCCTAGTGCCTCTGGCAGCATAGTGGCTCCCACAGAGCTTCGAGGCTCATACAGTATGCTCTATACAAAAGAAGCCTGTTCCCATCTATGACCAAAGCAAACTGGAAAAACATACCAGACTAATTTGGGTATTTGTACCTTTTTTTTAAATTTAGCAATGCTAGCACTGTTGGACTAATTTGGCTCTTAGTGGATAATCTCTGATCATAAGTATAATTCAAATATTCTGACTCATATACCAAAGCTGGGTATGTTGTCATTTCTGATTATCTGATTTTTTCCAACAGAGCAAACCTGTGTATATATTTTTTTTATTATCTAAGATGTTAGACAGGAATATGTCCCAAGCATCTTCTCATTTCTCTATTATCAACACCAAAAGAAGATGCCGTTGCCTTAAAATGCAGTGTGGGTTAATAGATTGACTTCCTTCTTAGAGTGCAAGTTCCTGTCTCTAACACCAATTCTGGTGTCACTAATAAGGATAAGAGAGTATTATTAATAGCAATGGGAATTTGAGGTGCTTGGTTTAGTTTACAGGGCAGCTTGGAATAAAGGCAATAGATGCAGCTGGGGTTTACTGGTTTGTTGTTTTGGTTTTGGTTTTGGTTTTATTTTGTTTTGTCCTTTGGTGAGGAAACTCAAAACGTATTTTTGAGTGAAAAACCTGTTTAACTTGCCATATCTATGTGCTGTGTATCTTTTTTAAAAAGATAATTTCGAAATACAAATATCATAGAACATGTAAAAATTAGTATGGTGTAAATAATATTTTGTGCATACTTTGATCTAGCCCAAGAAAAATACAGTGAACTTCCTCATTGACACTCCTCGGAAACTGATCCTGTGTCAGTCTTTAACAAATGTGTCAGGGAGTAGAAATGACCCAAAAGATGTGCAATGAGGTTCGTGACGTTAGCAACGGCTGACAGGGTTTGTGGGAATAGAGAGCACAGCTTCTCTTGTAAGCAAAAAGGGCTGTGGCCTAAAATCACATGGAGTGAAGTGTGTCTCATCTTAGGAAAATAATGAAGTAAGTTTCAAATGAGAAAAGGAATTGGACAGCTGTGGCAACTTAATGCTGTATGAAGATGGTGTGTGAGTAGCCGTGTAAAACAGAGGTACTCAGCCCTCCTCAGGCTGTGACCCATTAATACAGTTCCTCATGCTGCTGTGACCCCAACCATAGAGGTCATATGGGTTACAATGTAAATATGGGATATGCAGGATATCTGATATGCAACCCCTGTAAAAGGGTCGTTGGACTCCCCTCAAAGAAGGCTCAACCCACGGGTTAGGAAGCACTGGCTTAAAACGTATCGCATGAAAGTCACCCTAAGAGGAATGCAGTTCTAGTCATTTCCGGTTATTCATGACCTCACCCTTCAGCCCATAAAAAATACCCTACCTCACCTGCTTCTGGACCTTATTGCCTTGGTCCAATCTCTCCAAGGCTCAGTTATCTCTAGTGGTATAAGTAGGGCTTTCAATTTTTTCTTTCTGGGTTTTTGTTTTCATTGATGATATTGGTATTGGTTGGTTGGTTGATTGGTTTTGGTTTGGTTTTTTGAGACAGGGTCTTGCTGCAGCTGACGTTGTCCTGAAACCAGCTATGTAGTCACGATACGCCTTGAAGTTGCGATTCTCCTAATAGTCTCCTGAGTGATAAGTTTATAGGCATGAGACACCACATACACTAAATTTCCTTTGATGATAAAAGCTTTAAATTGTTTTCTAGACACTGAGTATTAATTAACTGCATTTTAATTCTAAAAGTAAATTCAGTCTAAAAATCCTGAGGTGGAAGCAAACACCTAATGTCACTGGATACATAAAGCAGATACAAAGTATCTAAAGATAGAGGGACACAAACACCTAATGTCACTGGATACATAAAGCAGATACAAAGTATCTAAAGATAGAGGGACACAAACACCTAATCCCTAGGCCTACTAGCTGTCTCTTTGCTAGTATAGAGACTACCAGGCAGGTATGTATTAGGTGTATGTATGCCTGGACTGGAGAAAGAGGGGTCCAGCCTGTGGTGCAGACTGCCCTTTACTTCTGCACCGCAATGTTATCTGACCCAGAGCTCAGACACTGGTCTGAGTTTCTGTCGTGAGTTGGTTTGGTACTGCCAGGGGCTCAAATGCTAAACACTGGCCCCAAGATCTGGCTACCCCCCAACGATGAGCAGATCATTGAGCACCCCAAGTGGTGCTGTGCAAACCTTGTTCCCCAATTTAAAACTGGCAACAGCCAATTCCTGAGGAGAATAGAGAGAGGTGGAGTTTGAGTTACCAGGCTGGGGGGGTCACAGGTAGGTACCATGAGGAGAAGGAGCAGAAAGGAAGGAGGAAGGATGAAGACGGAGAACAGAGGGTGTCCAGGAGTCGTGCTGGATCAACAGCCTGAGCCAGAGGCTCATCCCCAGGATGCCAGACTGCTGGAGCAGAAGTAACCCAGAGGTTCAAACAGCAGGCATTTGGGGAGCACGGCTGAGCCAGTA
This sequence comes from Rattus rattus, assembly GCF_011064425.1. Taxonomy (NCBI): domain Eukaryota; kingdom Metazoa; phylum Chordata; class Mammalia; order Rodentia; family Muridae; genus Rattus; species Rattus rattus. Next base: position 23,112,067 of record NC_046168.1, on the reverse strand, counting down.
TCCAGACTGGCATTTAGAGATTTAGATTAGGGTTAATCCCTCAGTAATTGTGCAGAGCCTAATAAATAAATGTCATAGTTTGTGTCTCATTCATTTAAAGTTAGACAGGGTAAGTTTGATAGTTATTTTTATACGTGCTTCTGCTTTTTCATGAGTGTTAGATGAACAGTAAGAACAACCCCTATCCAACGTGCAAAGATAGGCTGAGGCTTCCCAAAGCGTTTCAACCTTAGCTCCTAAAACCCATCTTAACAAGTAGAAATTCGGAGCCAGGCATGGTGGCAACCATGGTAACCATAGCACTTGGGAGATAGAAGCAGGAGGTTCAAAGTCATCCTCAGCCATACACCTAACCTGGCTACATGAGACCTTGTCTCCAAAACAAGCTTAAAAAGACCCTCAAAAATGGAGATTTGGCTGCATTCTTAAAAGGCAGACAAAACTGGGTCACAGTGGTCAAGTTTGTATACATAAGAATCTAACTGTGCTTTTTAAGTTTGAAAATGTATTCACGTTCGGAATGACCTAGAAGTTTTCTTTGTTTGTAACAATGTATCTGTATTTTTTATTAAAAATAAAAATTTCTTTCAGCAGAAAATGTAAATGTCCTTTGGCTTCATATTTTAAACAGTACATATTAAAACACATGGCAGAGCTGAGTCAGGGCTGAGTAGGTGAAGTGCTTGCACCCACTCTTGACAACCTAAGCTTGACCTACATGAATGGAGGAATGAGAGAACCCGCTCCCAAAAGTTTTCCTCTGATCTCTACATGACACTATGGCACATGTGTGCCCCTCACAATAGATAGATGATAGATAGATAGATAGATAGATAGATAGATAGATAGATAGATAGATAGATAGATGAGAGATAGATAGTAGATAGATAGATAGATAATAGATAGCTGATAGATAGATAGTAGATAGATAGATAGATAGATAGATAGATAATAGTAGATAGGTAGGTAGATAGATAGATAGAGCAAGCAAATAGTGTTAACAATTGTTACAATAAAACTGTCAATACACGCTCTCCCCTCCCTCTCCTCTCCCTCTCCCTCCTCCCTCTCCCTCTCCCTCTCCCTCCCCTCCTCTCCCCTCCCTTTCTCCCTCTCTCCTCCCTCTCCCTCTCTCCCCCTCCTCTCCCCTCCCCCTCCCCTCCCTTAAAAAAGAAAAAAAATAAAAGAAAAAAAATTAAAACTGTCAATATACATTAGTCACTCTGTGAAAAGTGAAAGTCTCCCTAATGGTTATTAAGAAATGTGTTGTGGAAGTGCACGTGAATCTTTTAACAGTATGTCACTTTTCGTTTCTAGATAGTACCTCTTCTTCATTCTCCCAAGCAAAGAGGAAGCATGTAGGTGTTCAGCATTGCATTGGGTGGATGTGATACCCAATGAATTCAAAGCAGAAAGATGTTAGATGTTTTTAGTCACCCACAGTGTGTTTGGATGGCCAGAGTAACCTCACAGGCAAAAGTCCAACCTTCTTTTATGACATAGAAAGAGAAGCTGGAGTAAAGACGTGACAACATTCATGTGCTGTGACAGAAATCTGTAACTGTGACATAGCTGAGAGGGTCTATCTTCTTGGTGGCTTTGTCACTAAATAAATGCCGTGCTGTTATATCTTCTTTTAAGAGGTGCCAAGACACTGCATGGACCTTGCCTTTCTCCTTTATGACTCTGGACAGTGGGGGTTAAATGAAGATAATGGGGAGGAAACAAAAAAAAAAAAAAACACAATAAAGATGAGTGTGAGATGAAGACGTGAAGAATGATGGGCGACTCCCTGAACATTCAGAATCAATGCCAGAAGAGTGAAAGCCACCTAGGTAAATTACACAACTATTTCTAGATTCTAGTCATAGAAAGTTCAAGATACAAAAGTGACAAAATTGGAGGTGGGGAGATGGGTCAGTTGATAAAGCTTCTGTTATACTTTCTCCCCCAAACATTCTGTCTCCAAAGCCTACACAATAACCAGAGTCAGGAGAGAGACTGGTCAAGGCAGGTCCCCAGGTTCTCCAGCCAGCTTACCCTTAGCAGTGAGCTCCAGGCAAATGCACAGATCTGTGCCAAACAGTGTGGATGCACCTGAGAAGCTACATCTGCATTTGACTTGCAGCTTCCACACACATGCACATATCACTGTGCGCGCACACACGCGTGCACACGTGCACACACACACACACACACACACGAGAGAGAGAGAGAGAGAGAGAGAGAGAGAGAGAGAGAGAGAGAGAGAGACAGGAAGACAGACAGACGCACTCCAAAGCAAACCAAGGCAAAATTGGTATGTTTTAATTTTGAGACCTCAAAGGCAAAGTCAGAGTGTGTTGGGCACATGTGCGACTGTCTAGCTTCATGGACATCAACAGTTAGGAGACAAAGACAAGTAGGCTCCTTATTTCTGGTCAGTCTGGGTTGGTTTTGTTTTATTTTGTTTTGTTTTATTTCACATCTTCTGCCTGGTCTACAAAAAAGGAATTCCAAATCAGAAATTACATGGCTTAACATTTGCTCATTAACCCAGTCTAGGATGCTTTTATGGAAGAGGGACAACAGATAAGTAAAGAAAACTAATGTCATTTAAATTCCAGGTGCCAGAATCCACAGAGCTCCCTCCACAAATCCAAGGCCCCTGCTGCATTGCCAGGTTCATCATGAGTGAGATCTGTCCACAGCCAATGTGTTAGCCATGCCCAGGTTTGTATCTTCCTTTCTCTGGAAACTTTGTGCTACAAATATAAAACAAAGAAATATAGATAAAGTGGTGATATGAATTAGAATCAAGACAACAGCACTGGAGGAAATGTACAATGTTACAGTCACCAGAAGAGGATCTGATGATAGTGCTGAGAGTTACCTGTGACTGTGGGAGCCGCACATTCTAATTAACCTCTTAGAGTGAAGCTTGGACTGTACTCACAGGTAAAGAGATTTGGAAAAGCAGACTCTCCCAGATCACCCATCAAAGTAGAACAGACATAAAAGCAAATCTATAAATAGCCTTCCCCAGTAACTACTCAGAATATTCTCTTCACTGTCCACTCTAAGACTTGAGCAACACCTGAAAAATTAGAGAAAGTGTAGAAATAGTGAGCAGAGTAAGAAGGATTAGAAATATACACATAGAGCCTAGAGATTAACGTATCTGGCTCTGCTGACACAGTTCCGCGATCACAACTACTCCAGAGGTTAAGCCAAGATGACTACAAGTTCAAAACCAGCCTGAACAACTTAGTGAGAGCCTGTCTCAAAGCGAGTACTAAAACTCTCTGAGGGTGTATCTTGGTGATAGAATAGCGGCTTCACCTGGGAAAGGTCCTAGGGCCCATTGTAATTACTAAAAAATAAAACAAAACAAATGTTTGAAAGTGTGGGCCATAATGGCTCACATCATAATCCTAGCACTCAGAAGACTGAGGCCAGAAAACAGGCATGATTTTTGAGGCCAGTTTGGGCTATATAACATAAACATGCATAATATAACATAATCACAGATATACAGATATAAAGCTAACTACATTGATAGTTCGATAGCTGATAGATGACATAGATGATAGACAGACAGGCAGACAGACACACAGAGAGACAGACGGACAGATGATACAAAAATGATAGGAGGTAGATATCTATCATTGATAGATAAATGATGGATGTAAGAACGGATGGACGGATAAATTAATAGAAAGTAGATAGGCAGGCAGATGGGGTAAATAGAGGCTTTTAAATTGCAGAACCAAGTCTTTAAGCTAAACCTAATCACAGTCCCTGTTGATAGATGGCATAAGCACCAAAATGAGCTACTTGGAAGCGACAGACTCTGCTCCAGTAAACCTTTAAGAATCATCCAGATAACTAGTGGCAAACCACGTAGAAGAGCTTGGGGTAATCTGCTCTGCGTAAATACGGTATCCTCAAAAGAGTCCTCTCATTCTAAGTCCGTTGTATGAAACTATCCACGGCCCATGAGAAATGGCGCGTACAACAGCTATGCCTGTCTTACTCCTTGAAGTCACTTACTTTTATTCCAGCCAAATAGTCTCAGTATTCCTCCTCACAAAGCTATGACCTTACAGTGCACTGACTCCATCATTATTAACTCTGTAAATATGAATTGTATGTTTTCACACACAGTGTATGAATACAACATGAATGCAAGGTTCGGTCTCCTTGCCAACCTGATTGGGTTTAGAATCACTAAGGAAACCTATCTGAGGGTATTTCCAGAAAGTTTCAACTAAGGGAGGAAAACACACCGCAAATGGGTGTCGTCATCTCATGGGCTCGGGCTCCAGACTGAGGCGTGAAGAGAGTGAGCTAAGAACAGCCCTCGCCTCTAGGGGACTCCTGAATAGATATGAGATACGCACAGCCACCTCAAGATCCCGCTGCTGTGATTTGCCATGGGGATAGCTGGACTTTCAAACGGTGGGGGGAAATAGACCCTTCCTTCCTTAAGTTGCTGTTGTCAAGAACTTTGTCACAGCAGTGAGAAAGGAACTGATGGAAGGAGAATGTCAAATAATAACAAACAATACGCTGACACTCAATGACTCCACAGAAGCCTGAGGACTCATCAGAGCGGACTTCCAACCTTCCTTAATTATAAAGTCCTAAAGAACCAAACAATTTTATACTTACTTAAATGGCACAATGGCATGGTTCCCACTCCTGTTTCTAAGCTAAAACTGGTTACACACAAGATACAAGAGAGAAGTAAAAAAAATAAAATAAAATAAAATAAAAACAAAGCATAAGATTGACTTCGGTAATATCATCTCATGTTAACTGATTTGTACTGAAGTATGATTCATGTGATCCAACTTCCATGGCTTGTGCACTCACCAACACATGCATGTACACACACACACACACACACACACACACACACACATGCACGCACGCACACATGCCACGGCCTCAAGTAATCTCATATCTCGAAGTAGCTGAAATGAGTCTTTTCACTGTCAAGTCCGTGGGTCGGACAGCAATGCTCAGTATGTACCTACTGTTTCCAAATTCAAGGAGTTTGCTTTCTAGTTTTGATAATGAAAAATAAGAATGATCTAGATTTTTTTCCACATAACTCCATTTAGTTTGTGTTTGGCCAGACTTCATGCTCAGCAAAGAAGATATTCCCCAGTCCCTTCAAAAATTATCAATTTCAATCTATTATGTTCTAAAATGTATTCTTCTTCGCAGCTTCCTTCCTCTTCACAACTTCTATAAACTCTTCCAGACTTTTCCTCAGAAGCTATTCGTGGCTATAAGGTAATATCTAAGTTATTTTTGAGATTTTAGTTTTATTCTATTTATGTATCTGTGTGCATGTGCACATGAGTGTTGTGCCACCAGAGAACAGAAGAGGGTGGCCAGTTCCCTGGAGCTAGGGTTACAGGTCGTCATGAACTCCCCATCGTAGGTACTGGGAACTGAAGAGGGGTCCTCTCTGCAAGAGCAGCAAGTGCTTCTAAACACAGAGCAATTTTTACAGCCCCTAAGTTGACTTTAAAAACAAAACAAGCAAACAAGTCCTTGCAGTTCTTAGTAGATAGACAATCTTAGATCCTTTATGCTGGCCTTTGAGTAGTCTCTCCATGAAGCAAACAATGATTATGTTGCCAAGGTAACCTCAGACCTTGTAAGCCAAAGCTTTCCCAGGGCTTCTCCAACATGCCAAAGCCTGCAATGACCATCCTTGCCAATAGCCAAAGATCTCTCCACGGTAAAAGCAAGCCCGGAGACATAAGGAGAGAGTGAGTTGCCAAGCAAAGAAAACACACTGAATTTTTTCAGAAAGTCAAGTTGCTATGGGAACAATTACAAGAAAAGTCTGAAATCTTATTTCATCTACTAATCAATCAGAAATAACTATGTTTTAATGATTAACAAAAGTTAAACTTAAAAAAAGTTTCATTCTGTTTCTGTCCATGTGTGTTCTGAGTTTCTCATTAACAACGGTTTAGACTCAGGAAACAAACTACTAGCGCTCAAAATCACAGCAAGTTGGTTAGCCTTTGTGGATAGAATAACCACCATGGTGATAATATCCATCTCTACCTCAGCAGGGCCTTGTAGTTGTAAAACAGACTTGGGGCACAGTGAGTATTTAGAAAATGTTATATCTGCATATTAAATCTTTTAAATGAACTCCTAGTTAGGCATGTAGACTGCCTACCCTACAGATCTCAAACCCCTGATCCACAGCCTTCGCTTTGGTTGATTGGTTTTTGTTTTTCAAGACAGGGCTTCTCTGTGTAGCCCTGGCTGTCCTGTAACTCTTTCTGTAGACCAGGCTGGCCTCAACGTCATGGAGCTCCACCTGCCTCTGCTGCCTAAGTTCTAGGATTAAAGCCAAGTGCCACCATCACCACCCACCTATAGATTATATATACGTGTGTGTGTGTGTGTGTGTGTGTGTGTGTGTGTGTGTGTGTGTGTGTGTGTGTGTTCAGAGTTAATCTGGAGAACTCATTGGTCAGTGCCTGATTTAAGAACTAGTCATCATCCAGGGCTGGAGAGATGTCTTAGCCTTTAAAGGAAGGCTAGGCTCACAACAAAAACATAAGAACTGGTCATTCTCAGATACATAGTGACTTTGAGGCCAATCTGAGCTACAAAAGACACTGCTTCAACATAAAATCCTACGCTGGGAGCGATGGCACACACCTTTGATCCCAGAGCTCCAGAGGCAGAGACAGGTGATCTCTACGAGTTGGAGACAAAGCTGGTCTATGCAGTCTACATAGTGAGTTTCAGGACAGCCAGAGCTGAGAGATTTAATACAACAGAGAGTATTTCAAAAATCAAAAAACATAAATCCCATATTTGACATCTGTTCATGTAGGATCACCTCTATTAAATAAATACCTGGAACGTGGTATTCTAACCAATTGGCCGAATGCTGCCAGGGCCCAGGACCAAAAGGCAGCAGACTTCACCATCTTCTATTGGGAGAAGTGGGTCGTTTTTGATGTCTCTTGGAAATTCTAAAGTGAAATCCCAGAGTGTGTGTTCTAGAACAACTATCGTCCGCTGGCGCTCACCCTTACCTTGTTCTCAGGACGGCATCTATGGAAAAATCTGAGACTGGCTGATTGTCTCACCGTGCTAACCAACGGAAACGCACCTTGTTGCTCTTAGAAACCTCAGAGAAGTCCTTCAGAAACAGCCTCAAGTGGATTTCAGTCCGTTTGCCACTAAGGCTTCCCTGGAGTACTGGCTCTGCCTAACCTGTTCACTTGACAGCCATTAATTTACATGACAGTTCTAACCCCAATGTTAAGAACTAAAAAACAATGGTGAGCTTTCTTCCTCCTACATAACCACTGGAAAATTCATCGCAAGAGGGTTTTGCTGATGGGCTTAGCTGCATGGTGGCTGAATTTGCATGCACTGCGCTGTGATTCACACCAAACGTCTGCTATCACTTAGATAACTCTTCAGCAGAAGCTCCGAGAGGCGGAGGGGAGAGTTGAAAATTATGCCAAAAATTAACTAACAATTACCCAGCTAAATGACTGGGCCCATTTCAAGATATACAGTCATGTTTGGAGTAAACGTTATGATTTGTATTGAAAAATCACCACAATCTCCTCACACAAGCTAGTAAGCGTCACTGTGACTGTTAAGTGTACATCACCGAAAGCAAGCTCTCCTGTTTATCTCTTTTGCACCAGAATTTTTTAGAAAGGTTTCGTGTATCCCAGGCAGGCTTAGAACTCACTGGGTAGCCAAGAATGACCTTCAACTTCTGGTCCTCCTGATGCTATCACTGAGCTGCGTGCCAAGACACGGGGTTTGTGGGGCTCTGGAGAGCAAAATCGGGGCTCTGTTCATGTCAGGCAAACAGTCTCCAACTGAGCTACATCCCCTAGCCCAGAATCAAATTTTTCTTTCACTGGTTGCTTTACATTTGAATATATTTTCTTTTAATAAAATCTCTACCTTGAGAAAGAAGTAGAAGTGATGAAAGCCAAACTTGCTCGAAAAAATAAAGCCATAACAGTGCAAACAAAACATGTTTATATAAACACTCTCTTGAAATGCTAAACCGGTCTGATGTCCTCCTTAATGGTACATGACTATTTCCCGGCTCTGAGCTTTTCGAATACTTTTGCTGCAAAAGTAGACTTTCTGAGTCAGGATAATTTGCCATGCACAGTATCTAACCGGAATCAAGAATATTGTTTCTGTAAGAACGGCTCATGCCTTCTGTGTAGAAACACAAGCTCTTGCCCTCCCAAGGACAAGCTCGCACAGAGGCTCCTCTCACCTCCACCCAAGAATGCAAGCCAGTGACATTTTTGTTTTCAGCGCCTAGACTCAAGCCTGGGACATACAAGGCACACCCACACCCTAGTATTGTTAGGCTCCCAGAAGCATCAGTACTGCATGATCTTAGCTCCACTCCAGACATCTTAACAAAGTCAGCCATGCACCAACTTCTGAACTCGACTGTCAATGAGTCAGTATATCAACTCAGATGGCGTTGGAACTATTAAACAATCATATTCATATTTATATACTTTTAAACTGTCTTTAGAGTGGATTAAAATAAGCACTTTCGTTAAGTCCTTGGGTGGATTACTTTTGAGATTCTGAATGTCTCCTGTTTTGTTTTGGCTTCTTGTTTTTGTTCTTTGTTTTTTTGTGGTTGGTGGCTGATTGGTAGCTTTGAGTTTTGTTATACTTATCTGTGTGCAAGTAAATGAAATAGCCAAGAAATGTCTTTTCTGTCCTCTGGGGGGTTTCTTTCAGTGTTTTTACCAGCCCATTAGTCACCTTTGGTCAGTAGTGGTTTCTGTTTGGTGCTTTCTGTAAACACTGCAATTGGCTTCCGATGAAACCCTGCACACCCTGTCACTTCCCAGATGGATTCCAGGCTCCTGTCAGCAGCCAAGGACAGCCTCATTCCTGACCACGGCTGGTGCCTTTATCTTTCTAAGAATTCCCATAAACAGTCCCAGGGCAAAATGAAAGCCTAGCTTCCCCAAGAGTGGATATAATCAACCTTCCTAGTACTGAATTCCTATAATGAATGTTCTGCTTGGCCCAAGAGGGAAGGGGGCTTTTCCAGATTGTTCTTGTTTTTTCCTGTCCTCCTGAGTATTAGTTACCATTCCCTTTGCTGTGAAAAATAAATGACAGAAGCAACTTAGGGGACGGTTTGTTTTGCTCACAGCATAAGAGCATGGTCTATCACGGTGGGGAAGGCCTTGCAGCAGGTATGGAAGTGAGGGAACTGACCAGGTGGGAAGCAAAGAGGTGAAGGTTGGTCTTCTCTCTTTATCGTTCAGTCCAGGACCCCAGCCTGTGGACCCATGCTGCCCACAGGCAGGGTGAGCCTTTCTTCCTCAATACTTCTGGAAACACTCCTATGCACACACAGAGGTGTGTTTCCATGGTGATACCAAGTCCTGCTAAGTGGACAGTGCAGATTAACTGTCACACTCGGGTGGACACAGAGATGCTCTCTGGTGGCCTGTAAGCTTTACAGTGTCATAGCCATCTTTGAAAACATGGGGATGTCAGAGAATTTTGTCCAAAGTGAACTAGGCTCAACCACAGCCCCCCAACCCCGATTTGGAGAGCTTACCTATAAGCTCCAGGAAGCTGATATCCTCTTATTCTTTTCCACTTTGTCCTTATTACTACTACTACTACTACTACTACTACTACTACTACTACTACTCCACACACACACACACACACACACACACACACACCTTCTGCACATTTAACTAATATTTACTGAGTTGGCCTATTTAATTTTTTTATTAAGTTGGTTATTTTTCATTCTGTGGCTTTCATATTTAGGGGAGGGGCAGAGCCACATGCACATCATAGAGAATGGATCAACCTGATTTAACGCTCCCATAACACTCACTGGATGTCAAGGGAAGCCTTCAGCCAGATGCTTTCCAGTATGATTCAGTGGGAGGGAGTGCCAGACGAGGAGGCACCAACACCTTGCTGGGCTTTCCCAGGCCCTTTCTCTATCCACCTCAAAACAGCATGGTCACATTTGGATCATGGAAACTACTCTGACCCAAGAGTAGACTCTGCACCACCCACACACACCCGTGCCCCACAAATCCCTTTTTCTCTTTTTTTTCCTCCTTTTCTATTTCTCCTCTACTTCATGACCAACGTTAACAATTTCCTTAAACCATCTAGGCTCAGGGACTCTGTACCCACAGTCATGGGTCCTAGGTAGTGCAGTGACTCACACAGAAGAAGGTGTGGGTAATTGTTCAGTGAGACACTGACTCATTGTGGTAGGCCGTATCGTTCTTCTCAAATATTGGTGTCTTCAATGGCGCTTAGGACTGTGCCCTCCTCCAGGGTGCAGGGACTGTTTATCACTAGTGTGCTGGTTCCTCTGAGTGCTGTCTGAGTGCACGCACCCTGCTGGCTTCACCACTCTGTGACTGTACCTCAGAAAGGCTGGTACTTGCCCAGCTAGCCATTGCGAGCCATTCCTTAGCCTATCAGTGTTTTCTTCTCTCTCCCTAACCAGCATTTGGCTGTTGTCCAACAAACTAGAGAATTCAGACACTTCACGATCCAGCTGTCAATGCCTGACGCTCATACCTTGGCCTTCAGTGAACAGGGCATGGCTCCTTCTCTAGAATTGAGGGGAAGGGTAATTCTGTTTAATTTCTCTACCTTCAGGGCGTTGAACTCTGTCCTTGGTTGGCTCCTGGACTCTTCCAGCTTCACCCTACCCCTCCCCTCCCAGCCACACTCAGTTCCACATACCCACTGGATACTTAAATCTCTTAACCATCGGCCGGGATGCTCCACAGCCTGACTCACACCTGCTATCTCTGTTTGGCTGCAAGGTTACTAAGGGAACGCACATACACAAATCACATGCATTTGCGTGTGAATACTCTCTCTCTCTCTCTCTCTCTCTCTCTCTCTCTCACACACACACACACACACACACACACACACACACAAGAAACACACATCGCAACCCAGCATTTTCCCACTAGATCTATCAGATCATTCACAGTGAATATTCAAAACATTTTCCTCCATAATACTCACTTTTCACGTATAATTAATTCCTTCTGGTATGTAGGTTTGGTACAACAAGTGTTTATTGATCATCCAGTATGAACCTGAGACTAGGGCTGAGCCCACCATGAATATCAAATGGTCCTCACGTGTATGGAACTTACAGTCTTGAGACAGAGCAATGGGTATAGCAGTTGACCGGGATGAAATACCTACAAATCACAGTGCTTGCTACTACAGACCACGCATGCGATTCCTCATGAGTATAACTATAGAGAACATGGAAAGACCTGAAAATAGGAGCTTAAGGATGATACCTCAGATCTGGCTTGGGTGGCCAAGTGACAAGGCCACCATTCACTACGACACACATGTGAGGAATGAGCACACTTGCTCTAGAGGGGTGGAAACAAGTCGGAGACACATATTTGTCTGTCGGTGAACAGGGGGCAGGGTTCAGTAGAGTGAGATGGACCTTGGGAGTTGGAGCTAAAAATGGTGGTGAAACACACTCACATCCTCTTCAGGAACCACAAGCAATCTTACCACCGAGCCGCTTCTCCATCCCAACTCTAATATCTTTGAATACAGTTATTTGAGCAAACTGTCTTGAACCGACATTGCTGTAGGCATCTAAAGAAAAACAATGTGCGTATCCTAGTCTTAAGCTGCTTTAGGTGGGGAGCCTGGACCTTAAAATGGTCACCTCTTACCAACGTTTCCACTTACAGCAAAACTACATTTACTGCTTCACTGGAAAGGACCACAATTGGTTTTATATACAAAGACTTATTAAATAAGTTTAACCTCATCCCAGCATGAAAAAATCCGGGGCAAAGGAGGCAGATAGGAATTATCTGATCCTCAGAAAGTCCCTCCACCTGCCCTATGCTCAAAGTTGGCAAAGTGAAAATTAATTATACAAGGACGAAATCTGATGACGTCATGTGGTGCAGGCACTGACTGACACCTTTGCTCAAATCCTGGGACAGACGCCTTCTAGAAGGAATACTGCCTGAAGCTGACAGTCCCCAGAGGCTGCTCAATAATTCAACAGAAATAAAATCTCATTAGCTATTTCTTACGCTGGAAGCTACAATTATCTTCATTACGAAACCGCTCCCGCAGTCTCCATGATGAAGCGTAAAATGGGTGTCTTCAGGGCTCGAAGGCGAGAGCACTCTTAGGCGGGGTGTCGAAAAAGCTTCCTGGGAAGGTTTGCAAACACAGGACCTGCTATCCTGAATTAGGAGTTCTTCCAGTGTTGTGAGGAATGGGAATCGCCAACGGGCTATGCTAGCGCACACGTCTAGTCCAAGGGGAAGGGGTAAAAGCGAAAGACAATCTTCCCTCTGCAGTAGCTGTGGGACTGAGCAGAGTGGGCCCATCCACGACACAAGCAGCATCTTGAGTCACTCAGCCTAGTCCCCAACTCGTATACCAACCAGCCACCATGTAAGGAACAGAGAAAGATGGCCAACGACTAAACTGTAAATGAGAGGATATGCTTTTGCAGACTCGGGGAGAAAGCGGCTTAGAGATGATGGTGCTGAATTGTAAAAATATGTCAGCTTGAAACTGAGACATGACTCAGTTAGTCCAGCTAAATTTCGTGACAAATTGGTCTGTTTCCTGTAAGCCCTCTATGGCATAGAGGCTTCCACTACCACAACAGCAGCCAGAAATAAGCAGAAATGTTAGTAGGATATGAGAATTAAAACTTACAAACACCACCCTCCCACTAGCTAAAGATTACGGCAAACACCGTTCTTTATTTGCTGTGTTCATTCCAAATGTATGTGTGCAGATAACTAACATGAATATATTCACATATGTTGGACATTTGCCTGAGTGTTTTCCATAATACTTTGCTTTTTACATGCAACAGGGATTTTTCCAATCTGTGCGGACACCCACCTTCAGTTTCTGCTCTCCAAGACTTCATTTAACCAGGCCTGGTAACACACCTGTGATCACAGAACTAGGCAAGGAGGATGAGGCAGGAGGATCTCAAGTGTGAGGACAGCCTGGGTTCACAAGTAAGATTATGTCTAAATAAGAACAACAACAGAGTTCAATTTAACGCTTACTCACTCTTGCAAAAATATTGTTTTAATTTCAACAACTATCACTGAGTCCTTAAGAGCTGGCCACTGCATATGAATTTTCTAATTTTATTCATACAGTAATCCAATGCTGGGTTGAACTAATCCCGTTCAACAGATCAAAGACCTGTCTCTTTTGCCCTGCTGTGAGTCTTCTACTCTCTCCTCACTGAGCCAGAAAAGTTGCAAACCTGCCGAATAGGGCCACAGAGACCAGGTGAGAGGCCTTTAAAAGAGACACTACTGAAGCCACGCTCACAACAGCAGGCCCCACGCCACGTGGCCCGCGTGTCTCCACGTCGTCCACCTGCGCTTATTCCCATAACCCCAGCCCTTTATCACCGCAGCCTGTGATCGTGGGTCGAGTCCTGCTCCTTAGATCCTCTGTCTTGGGGTCTGGACAGTGTCTAGAAAGCTCTCCAAGGGAGGTGATCCCGGAGGAGGAGGGGACACGTCGGGGCGGGGCCAGCCACCCAAGGTCCCCTGCGGGGGGACGTCACCGGCCCCAGGTGCGGAGGGCGGGAACTGCCTCGCACCTCCCGGCGGAGCGAGCGCTTTCCCCTCCTCCATCCAGACTGCGGCCCGGCTCCGGGCTACCCTTTCTGACCCGGCCACACCTGGAACCGCACCCCGGCGCCGGGCGGAGGCGGAGAAGGGCGGCCCCGGGAGAGACCTGGCCCGGAGGATCGGCGGGACTCTGGCGAGGCCCGGCGGCAAGGGCGCGGCGAAGCGAGGCGATGGCGCGGAGCCCGAGCGGCCGGTGCACCCTCCTGCTGCTGTTGCAGCTGCTGGCGGTGGTAAGTGCAGTGACCTCCGCGCCCTAGCCAAGAAGGCACCGCTGTCCCCGCGGTGGGACAGCGCAGGGCCCAACGTGCGGCGGGCGAGCAGGGTGGGCGCGCGCTCAATCACTCTCTCCCCGTGACCGTCACACTCAGGTCCCAGTGACCTTTCCTAACTGGGATCTGTGAGTGCGGTGAGCCCCTTGCAAGGAACCCTCTTCCTAGGGGCCCAAGGCTTTGTTTGGAGCCTTCTGAGAAACATGGAGGCAGTGGGAAGCCCCACGCGCACCCTCTTGCAAGTTCGCTAAAGTTCCCGCAGCCTCCAGCTCCTCCAGTTACTGATAGTCAGTGAACCGGGAAACCAGGAAGCACCCGAGTTCCTAGAGTGAATAATGACAACTAAAAATGCCTACTCTAAAAGTATTGTTTACAGAGTTTAAAGTTCTACTCTTAAAAGTACCTTGGTTACCCTCCCGAGCTGATAGTACTTTCCCGGTATTTAAATGAATGTATGAAATAGGTTTTATAATTTAGAAGGAAATCGAAGTCACTCTCATCAAAGGAATGGCCTATTTGAAAGAAAGGGTTTTCCACACGAGAGGTTCAGACCCAAGGTCTAGATTTCTTTCGTACGTTTGGTTTCTATGCTTTACTTGGATTTTAAGTGGCCGCGTTTGTTTGTTTGTTTGCTTGCTTGATTGCTAACGAAATTGCATATAATTTAGGAATGAATGCCTGTGACTTACCGAGATTTGCCAACTAGGTTTTGGTAAATTGTGGGATCATATCTCAGAGACTTCACCAATAGGTTCAGAGATATTAGACACAAAATGATACACTATTTTCTTATATCATGATTGAAATTTAAGAGGTAATTGTAATTGTATTCACTCTACTGGGAGTTCTTCCTCTAAACAGTACATTAGAGCTGTGGTGGTGGCAGAGAGAGAAAGACAGACAGAGAGGAGTTATAGTAGGAGAGAGAGGAATGGGGACTGAGATCCTGAGTGGTGTGGTACCGGTGGAGAAAAACAATAGGTTTGTTGTTGCCCTTGTTGTTTTAAGGAAACACAGAAGGAAGATGAGTAAATTCAACAAAAGATTTCCCTGAACTCCCTTTCCACAGTCAGCTTGGTAACAAGGAACTACAGGCCGCTGGTGCAGCCTGTTTCATGCTGTTTGGTTTTGCTCTGCCAATGTTGCTGAGGTCATTTTTCATGAGATATTTCTATGACCTAATCTTGGGCTTTGTTTTCGACCTGAGGATTAACTTCATCCCCTCTTGCTGCTTCCCACCTAAAGCCAATAGCCTTTGGGCTCACCTAGAAGGCTCAGTATAATAGCCTTTGGGCTCACCTGGAAGGCTCAGTCTGAATTCTTTCCTTGTAAGAAAAGAAACTCCCTTTAATTTCCACGTGTATAGCAAACAGAGCGAATTCAGGCTAGGAACAGCGAGTTTAGGCTTTCCGTTTTAGCATTTTACGTCTGCGTTTACTTAATTAGACGGTATGGGCTACTCTGAAAAGGCGCGGCATCTCAGGCGACTCTCTGTGTACCTGTGTAGTGCTTTTCCTGACACAATCTGAAAGGGTGTGGCGACCCATTGAGAAGAGTAGGCATTTCAGCGTTCTGTTCCCAGTTTGTGCAAGGTTCACTGCGGCGTTTGTATAAAGGATGGGAAACGGTGGGACTTTCACCGGAAGGAATGTAAATTGTAGCCAGTTTGGTCCGTCCAGCCCCAAATCACAGCATTTACTCCAGCCTGTTCCAGAAGGGGTTAAAAAGATCCAGGACTGAGAGCTCAGCTGCTGAAATGTTTGGCCCCCGCAGGCAGGAGGACCTGAGATCGAGTCCCACAACTCACCTAAAGCTGCTCATGTACAGGTGCACCTTCTAATCCCAGTGCGAGCAGGCAGACAGGCAGACAGGCAGACTCCCTGGGGCTTCATGGCTGGCTGGCCTAGTCTGCCTGCAAGCTCCAGGCTTAGGACCCCGTCTCCAAAGGCCGAGTGGATGTTGCAGTCCATAGAGAGGCAGTCCATGAGTTTAACTTCTTGCCTCCATACCTGCACAAGTATACAGGTCGCTAACGCACATGCACGTGCGTGCACACGTGCGGGAACACACATTAAGTGGGATTTACTTCAGAACATTATAGCTTGACTGTACTTGGACTGTAAAGGGGTTGGGGAAACCTACACCAATCTGAACTGTTGGGATTTCAAAGTCACAGTCCCAGCCGCTGAGGGAGCTTTACCTGCGCTCACAGGACAGGAGTCACGGTGTCCCTCCCACAGTCTAGAGAGCGCCGTGACTGGAATGCAAAGGAAGACACATGTCTGCACCTCACCCCTGGCCGCCCACAGGTCTAGAAGACTAAACACCAGAGGCTGAATAAGACTGACTGTGGTGCTCTCAGACTCTAAGCTTCTTGAGCCTGGTGGAGCCCGCGGAGTCAGGATTTCAGGCTGGAGATGCTCTGTCAGTGAAGTCCGTGCATATGTTGGTTTTGTGAAACCACTGAGACCTATGTCCCAAACCTTTCCGTTAAAGGTGCTCAGCTGATAGTGGCTGAGCCCACAAGGTGAGCACTGGGCCTTCAGAAGAGCTGTTAATGGTCTTTGGGTCGTCCCCTCCATAGCACACCAGGAAGTAACTGTTTAATGTCCCTTATGTTTAGGCCAGCGCTGTCAAAACGACAGGAGGTTTTCTGAATAAAACCTGAGAGTTCTTCATCTAGGATTCCTCTGCCATGAAGCCACAGACAGGGTTCCAGTAGGGTCTAGAAATGCAGGGACTTATGCACATGTGTATTCCCAAATGAGGGGACCTATGCCCACATGTGTGCCCAAGTGTGGGGACCTAAGCACACAAGTATTCCCACAATTCTCTAGCTGAGATTTCCCATTTCTTTAAGTTATGGTGATGTGTTAGCAGAACATGTATTTTCACAGTATGGTTCAACATTTAATATATTCGGTATTTCAAAATACCATTTATTTTAAGTATCACTAATAGACTTTAGAGGACTCTAAGTGTTTCAATAGCAAACTATGTGAAGTTAGTGTAACTTTTTAACCCATAAATTCTAAAATAATTTTAATATACGTGGGCTTATAATGCAGTGTACTGTATACATTTTTAAACCATTCTAAGCACAGGCTGCCTTGAGAGGTAAGAGGAGGAGAGATTTTCTGATCAGGCCTCAAATTTGCCTTAAATAAGCCTCAAACTTCATGTTATGGATTGTTATGTTATGGATTCAGCCTATAGTCCTGAGCTGATGTACTTAATAGATGTTCGTTTGCCAGACCTCAAAGGAAGTGCTTAAACAGGTGTTTACCACAACTACAACAACAGATGTTTACCATCTCCCGGTTCTAGAGCTGAGATGGCAGGTCAGCAAGATGCCTCTCTCCAGCATCTGACAGCTGGCAGGCTGTCCCTGGCACCCTGTGCATGTGTGTGTCACTCTAGCCCCCATCTTCACGTGTCAGCTTCTCTTTTGTCACTTCTGGCTGTCATCCCCCTCTTTGTGTCTGTGTCCTGGGTTTCGAAGACACCAGTTACACTGAGTAAGGTCCAGCCTCTGCTCGGTTTGCCTGGATCTGTCTTCTTGTTTCTAAATCATTACCATTGCAACACCTCCTTGTAGGGGACACAGTGTAAAAACTGGGCTGCATACATTACCAGCGATTAGATAATTGTGCTTATTATGCCACTAAATTGCACAGGTTTAAGAATAAAGTACAAACTGAAGCTGCATGGTAAACATTGGCGCTCATAAGAATAATCCGATATTTGTGAATTTTGAAACCGATATCTCCTGTGTTTCGGCTCCTAAAAATCAATAAATGGGAAAATGCCAGTTGTTATAGTTCTCTTTAGCCGCAAATTTAAGTCAAAGTACTTCACCTGAAAAATGAAACTGTTAATCTAAATTCTCCCAGATGATGAGGGATTCAGAAGCTAAACTCAAGTTTTCAAGGTGGAGGTCGAAAGATGTTCCTATAGAAAGTCCAGTTGGCCCTGTGTAAGAGTGAGGATTAGTGGTTTGCGTTTCCCAAAACAAACAGTTGAAAGTAGACCCATGTCTACTCGGGGGACCACGACACATTAGAGCTAGGCATGGATGTACACACTCACACGCACGCACGCAGGGTCTGGCATTCCAGAAAATCCTAAAGTGTACATTCCAGAAGAGCCGGAACTATGTAGCTAGACCCTACCTATAGATAGATGATAGATAGATAGATAGATAGATAGAGGATAGATAGAATAGATAGATGATAGAAGGAAGATAGATAGATAGATAGATAGATAGATAGATAGATAGATAGAATAGATAGATGATAGAAGGAAGATAGATAGATAGATAGATAGATAGATAGAATAGATAGATGATAGAAGGAAGATAGATAGATAGATAGATAGATAGATAGATAGATAGATAGATGATAGATAAGATAGATAGATAGATAGATAGATAGATAGATAGATAGATAGATAGATAGAAAGAAAGAATGAATAGCCAGCCATGTTTGGATTGACGCTTTTAAGTTTTTCTTCAAAATAGTTCTACTTACTTATATGTATTTTTGTATGTGTACACCTGTGTACCACAGTGTGCATGTGGAGGTCAAAGGACAATTTCAAGCATCCTCTCCTTCTGCAATGTGTGTTCCAGGGGTCAAACTAGGAACGCTGGGCTTGGCACCAAATACCCGCACCTCTGAACTGTCTTTCCGGCCTCTGGATTGATACTTTTTAAAACAGTCAAATTCTATTAAGATTGGAGTCCAGAGATTTACTTACGTTGTGTACAAGTATTGTGCAGCACACGCCTGCAGTACCCGCAGAGGCCAGAAGAGGGCTTTGCATCCCGTGGGTTTAGATGTATTTTAGCCTCCCATTAACACAGCTTTTTCTCCACGGGTGCCACAAAGCTCGGCTGCTTTGAAGCCCGTTTTAACCATGTGCTCTGTCGGTGATGAAAGGCATCCCCTATCCTTCCTTAGTTCATGCTTACATTCAGAAGTACACCTTGTATGACAATAAACGTGTTTACTTTAAAACTCAATAAGCTTTTTTTAATAGTTAAGTCTGAAAATTGGTATGCGGGAAGGTGGGGTGCCAGGATATATATCACACTGTCATAAGAAACGCCTATAGAAAAAAAAACCTAGCTATGTATGACCACGCAGTGCTAGGCAGTGTGCTGGAAGCAAGATGTCTGTAGCAAAGGCAGACATGTCCTGCCCACAGGATGCTTGCAGTCTCGTAATGGCAAAATAGAATGACTGACCTCCCAGTGGGTACAGAGAAGAGTAGCGATCGACGCAGTACCAGAGGAGGAACTGTGCCAGCCTTGGGTGTCCAGACACCACAGGAGAATAACGACAAACCGATGAGATGGTAGGAAGAGGAAGAGGTCTAGGTTGAGAGTACTGTGCGTAGGCCTGGAGGCCTGTCCTTTAGAGAAGCTAGAAGAGGATTCCTTGTTGCCGTAACGTAGGATGTGCAACAGAGGGATGGATAAGATGGAAGTCTTTGGCCTCCAAACTAACAGAGGAAGCCAAAAGGGCTCCCTGCCAAGCGGGAGTTTTTGGGAGGACATTGCTACCTTCACAGTGTTGGAATGTTCACACGCCAACAGGAGCAACGGACAGAAGAACGAATAATTGTGGCTCTTGGCCCCAGAGGGTTCCGCCCATCACCCCAGCTTTTCAAGCAAACAGGTTGAAAGGATAGTACTGTGTGGGTGCCTCACTGGGAGACATCGTCTGGGACCAGAAGCTGGGAAGGGGGTAGGTAGGCTGGGGCAGCTGAGAGAATACTGACCCCAGAACCATGAGTAAGAAGGTTGGGAAGCCGCCCAGGAGCCAGGCTGACCTGGGCACCCCCACTCTTTATTGTTCCCTAAGGGCTCCCCAACATCTTAGCTTAACAAAGCTGCTGTCTGAAAACCTCAACCGTCCAGACACTTGCCTCCCCATGCCAGGGGCACTGCCAAGGATGGCCCTCCCCCTACCCGTCCCATTCCAATTATCTCTCCTTCCATCTCTCCTGGCTTATTCCTTTAATCTTCAAACTGTCTCCTGCCTTTTTCTGTAGTACCAGGAAATTCTTCAGAAACACAGTGACAGATTCCCCATTTGAAGGGGGTGGCTCCCTCGTGATCAGTGAGGGTCCTCCCCACTTAGTCTGATTTTTCCGCTCGCCACCATCTTACGGAAGGCCTAGACGCTAGCTAGACACAGCTTGCTGGTTCTGCCTGCTAGCGTCTTTTGATCTGTGGCTTTCCTCCTTTCTCCTAGCTTTTGCACCTTCTCCAAAGCCACGCCCATTGCCACCTCCTCCCTCCCAGCAGGAAGTAGCTTCTGCCTCTGCTAGCTCTGCAAAACCCTGTATGCAGATGGTTTTCCCAGGATTAAGACTCTCCTACTGGTTAGCCATGGTCAGCCATGATAGGGAAACCACAATAAGTTCCAGGTGATTGTTCCTGTTACAGATGCTGCACATCTCTTACTACACCTAACTTATGAGCTATAACACTGTCGTGTGGTTATGCAAATAATATAGATGCAGAGGTCCGGACCAGCCCCTCTTGGGAGGAATAAAAACTTCCTTCTCTCCCAGCTAAGCTCTGACAGTCACTAGAGTGGCAACCCTATTGCATATACCTAGAAGCTCACTAAATTCCTTAAACACAGAAAGGGTCCTTCCAAGTGAGTCCATTTCCTTCTGTGTTTGAGAAGCCAGCAAAGCCATCTGACTTGCACGGGAGAGTTAGTGAATAAAACTGGGGATAATGATGAATGGTAAGCAGTGTAGACCAACGCCCGATGAAATCGCACTTCTCCTCTCACACATGGAATCTCCATTTTCATGATATCTGTGTGGAACACAAGAGTTTTTAAAACGCAAAGCTACGAAAGGGAATGAAGAGACCTAAACAAAGCAGGAAGGGAAACCAGATGGCAGTGGCCAAGGGGCTGGGATGTATGGAGGGAAGGAGAGAACAAGCAAGAAGGAGCTGGGACCGGGAGGAAGATGGGACAGAGTGTGATCCTGAACGTATTATAAAATAGCACATGACACCCATTCCTTTGCAGGCTAACCAGGGGGCCTAAACAGAGTGCCCAGATAGACCTGAATATGAGGTAATTGACTGCTGTACACTTCACAGTCCTGAATTATGTGGGCGCAAAGCAGTCTCTGGGTGCATTCACACTCTCCCATGATGGTGGAGCTTACAGTGGGGAACAGTAGTGTGGGCAAGGGAACTCGATGGTTGTATAGCATCCCTCAGTGCCAGTATGTGGGGCTGCATCGAGGGCGCCCAGTGTCTACCAGTTCACATATGCCAGTGCACGGTGCTGCAACGAAATGTAAAAGAAATGTACCTAATTTCATGGCTAGAATCCTGCAAACGCGTTCGCACAGCTCTCCAGACTTTTTTCCATACTTTTCTGGAGACAATCGTTGGTCAGTTTCTGGTGCGTCGTGGAGTCCGTCTTCCTGGCAGACCAGTGCCATCTAGTGGCGGGTAAGAAGGCTGCATTCTTAAACCTCAGGGAAGAAGATCCAGTTTCTCACATTTTATTTTTTTAGGAGTCATTTTCAGAGATAATTGCGCCGCAATTAAAATTTTTTTTAAAAAAAAGATGGAAACCGCCCATGATTCTTAAATGTCAAATAGAAGGGAGCATATATACACTTTAACTTCTGGCTTGTCCAATTTCAAAGGCGTTTGTGGCTGCCTTCAGAGAAATGCGGCAATAAAATGATTTTAAATAAAAATCGATGATCAATGTCCAGGATCGGTGTTACCTGTAAACCTGAAGGAGAGATATAAGCCAGAAGGAAAGTACCGCATACGGAAAGCAGTCTTGGGGCTGGAGAGAGGGCTCCGCGTCGACAGTGCTCACTGCTCTTGGAGAGGACCAGGGTTATGTTGTCAGCACCCACAAGGGGCAGCTCATACTTCGCACGCTCAGTTTCTGGCCTCTGTGCACACGAGTGCACACACAGACACACATAGGCACACATGCATTCACGCGCATACACAACAATTTCTAAGGCAACCCTATGGCTCGTGATTGGTACTTATAAGGTGAAACCCTTCCCGTATAACTCACGGTGTTTAAATTTCACCATATGGAAGTCACATCTGCCCACAGCAATCTGCATCAAAGGGTTCATTGTCTGGCTTAGGAAGTGCCCGGGCTCAGTCTGTCATCTTCTCTCTTTCCGTTGCTACCCTGTGATTTTTAGGCAGTGCCTCTTGAAACTGACCTTTTGAAGCCTCAATATTACCTGGAAAGTGGCTAGACATACATGTTTCCGGGCCCCAGTCCAGACTCACTGAACAGGAAATGATCAGGTGGAGTCGAACCATTTTCATCGTAATTCTGGTACCAGCAACATGTGAGAGGCACCGTTCACATCTCTGTACGGTAAAACCCAGAGGAGAAAAAAAAAAAATTCGAAAGCCGGCCTCTGTTAGCCAAGAAGATGCTTCTTAGAGAATGATTTAGGGATGTTAATAAAATCGACAGTGAATAAAAATTAATCTTGTGAACTAGCATAGTGACAAAGAACTTCTCAGGAAAGAAAAATTCCTTGCAGGACAGGATGGGGCAGGTTGGATGTAACCCAGCCTGGCTCAGTTTATGCCTCAAACTTCTGAGCCTGTAAAAGGGCACCATGCACAAGCCTTCCTGCTGGAGCCGACGTTCATGGGTGATTCACCAGGAGTCGCCGTCGTTACTGAGTCTGACCCATTATCTGAAGAGCAGGCAGGAGATTACGGCAATCACACACTGCTACTCACCCGTCCGGTATTTACCAGGTTCAAACGCAGAGCTCATAAACGTGAAAGCTGAGTTCAGGGTCCTGCTTCCTCCTCTAGGGAGGATTTTTCAAAATTAGCAGCCACCGAAGACCACAGCTGTACACTTAGGCCGTGTGCGTACCTGGGTCATTTACAAGTTGGAGTTTTACGTTGGATGGTTCATTTATTTAATTTATTTAATTCTTACTGGTACAGGGTCTCACTGTGTAACCGTGGCTGTCCTGGAACTCACTATATACACCAGGCTGGTCCCAGACTCACAGAGATCCACCTCCCTCAACCTCCAGGCTGATGGAATAAAAGGCCTGTGCCACCGTGCCTGACAGGATTTTTATTTATTGTTGTTATTATTATTGTTGTTGTTGTTGTTATAATTATTATTATTAATTAGTAGTAGTATAGGGGAGCACACATAATGGCACACATGTGGAAGTCAGCGAACCACTTTATGAAGGGAGTTTCCTCCGTCCACTCTTACATGGGTTCCAGGTATTGAACCCAAGTCAGCAGAGTGGCTTGCACAGCAAACACCTTTACCCGCTGAGCCACCTCACTGACTGAAGTCTGAAGTTGGGATTTTTTAACTAAGTTGTAACATTTGCCCATAAAGTAAGAAATGCAAAGACTAACCTCCCTCCATAAAAAATAGCTCAAGAAGACTGTACGTCATGTTAAATTCCAGCATAAATCTGGTCCACATCAGAATAATCAGAGAAGTGCTTCAAAACCATGGGGCTCTTGACATCGCCAAGTCCCCAACTCTGCCAGTCACGTAAGACTCTGACCAGAGAAACCTTCCCAAATCTTCTTCAGATCGATCCAGGAGCCAGATCTCCAGCTCTGTAGACACAGACAGGAAATCAGGACATGTGTCCTCAGTGAACCTCATCTTACTTACCTGTTAAGTCATCCGAAGTTGAACCCATTTTATGACTGGATTTGAGCAGAGCCAAGGAGCCTCAGTCTAATGCCTGAGAAACAAAAGATTTTGGAGCATTTTTCATTGTTAGACAGGTGGAGTGAGAGTGTTCTAGAATGGTCTCCGTAAGTTAATAGGAATTACTTTTCCCATTGCTAACAGTACACACACACACACACACACACACACACACACACACACACACACTCCTAGAAGAACAGAAGGTTGACTCTGAGACTCACAACCCCACAGTGGTAAGTTCTGGTGGCGGGAGGGTGAGGTTGCTGGCCGTGATGTTGCATTTGCAGGCAGGAGGCAGGAGGGTGATGATGGATCTCATCTCCATTCTCCTTTTATTCGGTCAGGGACCACAGCAAATGAAACGCTGCCGTTCAAATGAGGGTAGATTCTCCCACCCTAGTTACCCAGTCTAGAAACTCACAGACATTCCCAGAGGTTTGTCTCCTAGGGGTAGGTCCTGTCAGCTTGACAATGTTAGCCATCACAAAGAGGATCTGAATGTAAGAAACAACCTGCCATACTAGATCAGCCCTATATGGAACCCAAAGCTCTCCCATCGAGTATACTGCTCACTCTCTGTAGAAATCTCTACTAGAATGGAAGTATCATACCATGGTCATGCAGTGAAGTTGAGACCGCATTTGAGACTACTTCCTGTAGCTCTATATTCAGTAGAGATACTAGTCTGAGATGTTGAAGGTCGTGGGTCAACTCACTGTGGAATTGTAGGCCCACAGAAGGAAATTCAAGGTCACCTGCAGTGGAGCAAGATTTCAGAGAACCTGTCAGCCAGGAGGAGCAGTCAGCCAGCTAAACCCAGTCCTCCAAAGTCCTCTGGTGACATTCGTCAAACTAGCCTCAAACAGGAAACCTGTTCTAAGGTTACTGAGCCTGAGAACAACCAGTACACTGTTTGCATTCTTTCAGAGCTATGTACCCTTCCCTGCTGCTAAACCTTTTGTTCTGGTTGATTGGTTTTGGTTTTTTGCTCCTTACCAAGAAGACCAATTTTTACATGGCACACAAGATCCAACAGTAGAAACGTTTAAACTTATTGGAGTGAGGAAGCTCTTGAAAGACTTTTCTGGTTCATCTAAAAACCTTATTTTCGCCAAATACATAGAGGCTAACTTTTCATCCAGGCATTACATGTGACATTATCTGTCATCAAGTTCCTTCTAAGCAAAGTGAGTCATGGCTGATCTCCCATGAGATGTCTGTTCCCATACTTGGGTATGTCTTGTTTGCATCTGATCTGTATTTTTCCCCCGACCCTTGGGAATAGCTAGGTTTATTATTAATGTACCATTGACAGACATAAAACCCAACAGTCCCCTACCCCAAGAAGGAAGTTGAAAAAACGTTAACAAAAAGAGCCTTTGCTAGGGAGGCAGAAACCCTGCAGCATACCCTCTCTTTGGCTTCCAAAGCTTCGGGGAGTCCAGGGTCATTTGGGGAGGTCTCCTCAGGGTTCTGCCTGTGGTCCCTCTTGGTGTTGAGGGGTAACTGAACATTTCCCAATTCTTGTACAAGAGCTCGTTTACACTAATTCTTTTGGAAGAATTCGACATGTACTTCCACCTGAACCCTTGGTTCCTTGACTTGTACATAGACTTCAGCTTTCACCTGTGGTCCTTAGACAGCTGCTTGAGCGTCATCTCATGCCTTTTCTTGAAGAACCAAATCCTTTGTCCTTTTGTCAGATTGAGTG